>NC_136621.1:43436014-44163107 GCF_933228915.1 Telmatherina bonti | reverse complement strand
TATATATATATATATATATATGTGTGTGTATATATATATATATATATATGTGTGTGTATATATATATATATATGTATATATATATATAGCTTCAACTCCCACCTTCAGCAGAGCTTCAACCATGTCCCGGGTGAGGCGGGGGACATTGAGTCCGAATGGGCTGTGTTCCGTGTCTCTATTGCCGAGGCGGCCAGCCGGAGCTGTGGCTGTAAGGTCGTTGGTGCCTGTCGTGGCGGTAATCCCAGGACTCGTTGGTGGACACCAGCAGTGAGGGATGCCGTCAAGCAGAAGAAGGAGTCCTATCGGGCCTTCTTGGCCTGTGGGACTCTGGAGGCAGCTGATGGGTACCGGCGGGCTAAGCGGCATGCGGCTTCGGCTGTCGCCGAGGCAAAAACTCGGGCATGGGAGGAGTTCGGCGAGGCCATGGAGGAAGACTTCCAGACGGCTTCGAGGAGATTCTGGTCCACTATCCGGCGTCTCAGGAGGGGGAAGCAGAGCTCCATCAACACTGTGTACAGTGGAGGTGGGGAGCTGCTGACCTCAACTTGGGACGTTGTGGGTCGGTGCAAGGAATACTTCGAAGACCTCCTCAATCCTACCAACACGTCTTCCGATGAGGGAGCAGAGCTGGTGGACTCAGGGGTGGACTCTCCTATCTCTGGGGCTGAAGTCGCTGAGGTGGTCAAAAAGCTCCTTGGCGGCAAGGCCCCGGGGGTGGATGAGATCCGCCCGGAGTTCCTTAAGGCTCTGGATGCTGTGGGGCTGTCCTGGCTGACACGCCTCTGCAGCATCGCGTGGACATCGGGGGCAGTACCGCTGGATTGGCAGACTGGGGTGGTGGTCCCCCTTTTTAAGAAGGGGGACCGGAGGGTGTGTTCCAATTACAGGGGAATCACACTCCTCAGCCTCCCTGGTAAGGTCTATTCAGGGGTCCTGGAGAGGAGGGTCCGCCGGATAGTCAAATCTCGGATTGAAGAGGAGCAGTGTGGTTTTCGTCCTGGCCGCGGAACAGTGGACCAGCTCTATACCCTCTTTGGGGTCCTGGAGGGGGCATGGGAGTTTGCCCAACCAGTCTACATGTGCTTTGTGGACCTGGAGAAGGCATTCGACCGTGTCCCCCGGGGGCTCCTGTGGGGGGTACTCCGGGAGTATGGAGTACCAGACCCCCTTGTACGAGCTGTCCGGTCCCTGTACGACAGGTGTCAGAGCTTGGTCCGCATTGCCGGTAGTAAGTCGGATTAGTTTCCGGTGACGGTTGGACTCCGCCAAGGCTGCCCTTTATCACCGATTCTGTTCATAACTTATATGGACAGAATTTCTAGGTGCAGCCGAGGTCTTGAGGGGATCCGACTTGGTGGCCTCAGGATTGGGTCCCTGCTTTTTGCAGATGACGTGGTCCTGTTGGCTTCATCTGGTCGTGATCTCCAGCTCTCACTTGAGCGATTCGCGGCCGAGTGTGAAGCGGCTGGGATGAGAATCAGCACCTCCAAATCTGAGACCATGGTCCTCAGCCGGAATAGGGTGGATTGTCCTCTCCGGGTCGGGAGTCAGGTCCTGCCTCAAGTGGAGGAGTTTAAATATCTCGGGGTCTTGTTCACGAGTGAGGGAAGGATGGAGCGCGAGATGGACAGACGGATCGGTGCAGTGTCTGCAGTAATGCGGACTCTGCGCCGGTCTGTCGTGGTGAAGAAGGAGCTGAGCCAGAAGGCGAAGCTCTCGATTTACCAGTCGATCTACGTTCCTACCCTCACCTATGGTCATGAGCTGTGGGTCGTGACCGAAAGAAGGAGATCTCGTATACAGGCGGCTGAAATGGGTTTCCTCCGCAGGGTGGCCGGGCTCTCCCTTAGAGATAGGGTGAGGAGCTCGGTCATCCGGGAGGAGATCAGAGTAGAGCCGCTGCTCCTCCGCATCGAGAGGAACCAGTTGAGGTGGCTCGGGCATCTGGTCAGGATGCCTCCTGGACCTCCCTGGTGAAGTGTTCCAGGCACGTCCCTCTGGGAGGAGACCCCGGGGAAGACCCAGGACACGCTGGAGGGATTATATCTCTCGGCTGGCCTGGGAACGCCTCGGGATCCCCCCGCAGAGTTGGCAAATGTGGCCGGGGAGAGGGAAGTCTGGGCTTCCCTGCTTAGGCTGCTGCCCCCGCAACCCGACCCGGGATAAGCGGCAGAAGATGGATGAATGGTGTAGTTTATTGATCTTGTGTTCTTTATTGAAGTGTAGTTTATGGATGATGTGTAGTTTATTGATGGTGTAGTTTATTGAAGTTGTGTAGTTTATTGATGTGTAGTTTACTGATGTGTAGTGTATTGAAGTTGTGTAGTTTATTGATGTGTAGTTTACTGATGTGTAGTGTATTGAAGTTGTGTAGTTTAATATAAAGTTTTATAGTTTATTTCTGTTTGTGTAATTTGGATCAGGCCATGTTGTTTATTTGTTGTGTAGTTTATTTGAGGTCATGTAGTCTATTTAATTTCATGTAGATTTGATGATGTGTAGTTTACTGATGATGTGTAGTTTATTGAAGTTGTGTAGTTCATTGACATGTAGTTTATTGATTATGTGTAGTTTACTGATGTGTACTTCATTGAAGCTTTGTAGTTTATTGAAGTTGTGTAGTTTGTTGATGATGTGTAGTTTATTGAAGTTGTGTAGTTTATTGATGTGTAGTTTATTGATGTTGTGTAGTTTGTTGTGTAGTTTACTGATGTGTAGTTTATTGAAGATTTGTAGTTTATTTAAGTTGTGTATTATTGATGTGTAGTTTCTGGGTGTGTAGTTTATTGAAGTTGTGTAATTTATTGAAGTCGTGTAGTTTATTGATGTTGTGTAGTTTGTGTAGTTTACTGATGTGTAGTTTATTGAAGTTTTGTAGTTTATTGAAGATGTGTAGTCTACTGAAGTTGTGTAGTTTATTAATGATGTGTAGTTTTTGAAGTTGTGTAGTTTATTGATGTGTAGTTTACTGATGTGTAGTTTATTGAAGTTGTGTAGTTTATTGGTGATGTGTTTTATTTTTTTATTTTTATTTTTTTGTCTTGTCCAGCATTTAGGCAGCAGAATGATGGTCTGGATGTTCTGCTGAGCAAATTTTCTCTGCCAAGGGAAGCTTTATAGATATAATGATCCCCTTGACTTTCTGAATTTTTATTTTATTTCTATATTCATTTTGTATTGTTGTTTGAATTGTAGAGTTTGTACTGCTGGACCAGAGGACAGACGGAAGACAGAAAGAGAAAGGAGAAAAAACACCTCATAAGAAAAGTGAAAGAGATAAAGGGAGAGAAAAAACCCCAAAAAACTAAAAAATAACCCAAAAACAAAAAGAAAGAAAACAACCTACAGATGTATACATACACACATACATATACACATATACACACACACACACACACACACACACATACATATATATATATATATATATATATATATATATATATATATATATATATATATATATATATACATACACACATATATATACATATGTACACATATACACATACATATATGCACACACCTCTATGCACACACATTGTTTATTGATTATGTGTCGTTTATTGAAGTTGTGTAGTTTATTGATGCGTAGTTTATTGATGTTGTGTAGTTTATTGATGTTTAGTTTATTGAAGTGTAGTTAAATTGATGTGTAGTTTATTGAAGTTGTGTAGTTTACTATAAAATTTTATAGTTTATTTCTGTTTGTGTAATTTGGATCAGACCATGTTGTGTTATTTGTTGTGTAGTTTATTTCTAGTTGTGTAGTTTATTTGAGGTCGTGTAGTTTATTTAATTTCATGTAGATTTGATGATGTGTAGTTTACTGATGTGTTGTTTATTGACGATGTGTAGTTTATTGACGATGTGTAGTTTATTGACGATGTGTAGTTTATTGACGATGTGTAGTTTATTGAAGTTGTGTAGCTGATGCGTAGTTTATTGATGATGCGTAGTTTATTGAAGTGTAGTTTACTGATGTGTAGTTTATTGAAGTTGTGTAGTTTACTATACAATTTTATAGTTTATTTCTGTTTGTGTAATTTGGATCAGACCATGTTGTTTATTTGTTGTGTAGTTTATTTCTAGTTGTGTAGTTTATTTGAGGTCGTGTACTTTATTTAATTTATGTAGATTTGATGATGTGTAGTTTACTGATGTGTTGTTTATTGATGATGTGTAGTTTATTGATGATGCGTAGTTTATTTCTGTTTGTGTAATTTTGATCAGGCCATGTTTATTTGTTCTGTAGTTTATTTGAGGTCGTGTAGTTTATTTCATTTCATGTAGATTTCAGGTTGTGAAGTTTCGGCCGTCTCACGTCAATGGAGCAGCCCATCAGCGAGCCTCGGTCCAGAGCCTTCTGGATGATGTGGAACAGGTGTGGATGGGGTCGGCTCAGCTCGTGGGCTTCGGCGATTCCTCCTGTGAAGTCTTCGAAGCCCTCGGTGGTCGATCCTCCGGACAGAGCCTCATAACACCCGTTCAACCTGCAGTGATATCACACGTCAGATGACACCTGGGGATTGGGCAGGAAGTCGGACCCATACAGAACCAAGTCCTCCTGCAGAACTGTGATCCAGTTGTTAGAGAAATTCATCCGACTGAAAATGGGTTCAGAATGTCTGGTTCAGACCCTGTTCTAGACCCAGGGGCCTCATAAAGCCGTCGCACCAAGCCCGCCATAGACCAGTCCCAGTCCACTTCTGGGGTTTCTAAAAGCAGGACTTGGCGGTAAAACGTCCCGACCTCCACGCCAACTCTGACCCCGGCGTACGACAACATCTGGAGAAACGGGAAACGGCGACACCAAAGGCAGGAAATAAAAAGAAATCTGAGCCATTTGTTCCAAATGAAACGTAAACTTTCCCCCAGAATGTTGGACATTAACAGCATCTGCAGGAGAAGAGAAAAAGTTCCTCCAGCACGTAAAACGTCCAGCAGGAAAATGTTCTGAAACCAAGCAGTTCTACATGTTAGAAAAGCCACATCACACAGTTAATAAGTCGTACAGAAGCTGCCGTACTAATAAAGCTCTACATGAAGACCTGCAGGTAAAAGGAGGCGGTCGCCATGACAACAGCCCATCATCAGGCTGCTCAGGTGTTTCCTCCACCTGCAGATACAGAACATGAAGTGATGGTTGGATATAAAATGCTCCCCAATGTGGCTTATCTGTCCCTGCTGGTGGACATGGAACATGGAGACTCTGGACTCCAGTCCGGCACCTTCCAAAGGGAAGGGACTGACAGGTCGGGTCCGCTCCTTTTCCCAACCCAGAGCAGAGGAACAGAACGATGTTCTCCACAGCCAGACGTGGTGTAGCGGCCATCGGGCAGATGGAGGCAGGTGGAGGTGCCTCCATGCCCAGGAGGAAACCTGTTGTACAGCTGCAGATGTCTGCAGATAGTGGAGACGCTACATAACATGCTACTAAATGGTAACGTGTCCCGTTCAGCTGCGACCAGCGCTGTTGTCCCCGACCTCCAACCATCATGTTGGAACCAAACTGCTGCCAAACGTCTAGAAGTGATGCAACACATCAGAGGTGGACAATTCTCATTTATTCACAGGTTTAGTCTCATTTCTGTCTTCATGTCTCCGTCTCCTGCACCTCCTCCTCTGCCAGGACACGCCTGCTGGGGGGACAAGGTGGACCAAGATGTCCTCTCTCCCTACATTTTACTGTCTGACCACTTTATTTGTCCTTTCTGGATAAGTCCGCTGGTCTGATGAGACGCTGACAGCATCTGTCCCCTGCTGACCTCCTCTGTCTTTCTGCTGGTGGTGATGTCCATCCCGTCTCCACCAGATAAAATACTTTTACATTTTACAGCTTTATCTGTTAGAATTTCTTCCTCATTTTCCAGAAAATTCCTCTTTTTTCCTGCAGAACCTTCATGGAAATGAGATGGATTAATATTTATCAGGGCGTCGGCCTGACCTTTTATGGCCAACATGTGGGCGTGGCCAGATGTTTCCTCACCGTGTTAAACTTCCTGTTGATCCTGATTTATGGAGGAAACAGGCGTGGGACGTGCTGCTGTAGAAACCTGGAAGGTTCTCCTGGTTTCAGTACGGACGCCGCCTGGAGGCAGCGTTGCTACCTTCAGGTTTATAGATGAGGCTCCTGGTCTTACTTGGCGTAGGCCTTCTCCAGCAGGGCGCTCCAGAATTCCCTGCCCTCAGCCGAGTGGACAAACAGCAGCTCCTCTCCTCGGACCGGCAGCCGGTCATCGATCACCACGTCCACCCACTCCCCGAACTGCCAGAACTGAGGACAGACAGACCATGTGACTTGACCTGTTCACCATCTGACCCGTTCACCATCTGACCCGTTCACCTGCCCACACAGTTAGTACCTGGAAGTGGAAAATGCCGACATACTCGCCATCCATGAAGCTCTGGTCTCGAGGGACCACCCGAGCAAGAACCTCCTCGTTCAGGGTCAGAGAGGCAATGGCAGCGAGCAGCCAACAGTCACCTGGGTGACAGACAGGAGTAATCAGTTCACCTGAGGTCACATTTAACCAATCAGGACAATCATTTAATCAGCCAAAAGACCCGGTTTGGAGCTGATGAAGGGAACCCAACAGGTCTGGGTGCTCATTCACAGGGTCAGGTGTTCACCAGGAGCTGCTCTGATTGGCTGCTGCATCTCAGACGTTTCCATTCCAAAGAAAACAACAGAAAATGCACACACACACACACACACACACACACACACACACACACTTAGCTGAGTGGATTTTCCTGTTCATGTGTTCCTGCTGAGAGGACACACCTGAGATGATTCAGTCAGCTATTTTAGGGACAAGGTGTGTCTCAGGTGTGTCTCCGGCTCTGTCCAAGCAACAACGCCCAGCATTTAAAGGTGAAAAGATATTAGATGATGAAATTAGAAACCCACATCAGACACAAAACAAAGTGGGAGAGAATAAATAAGATGGAGCAGTTTCTGGGTTACCAGTCACTCGACATTCTTCATCCTTCACTGATTTTTCCTGACTTCCAGGACCGTGTGGAGGTCTGGGGCAACAACTAGAAAACCTCACTTCACAGGGAAGGACAGTTTGTGTTTAAGGCTAGCAGGAACTTCTTACCACACCATGTAGAAACCTTTCAGTCAGAGAGATGGGCGTACAGGTAGCGAGGGAACGTCAGAATGAAACTTGGTGAAAAGCAGCAGGAAAAGTGTGTGTGTGTGTGTGTGTGTGTGTGTGTGTGGTTAAACTATGGAACAAGCTGGGAGAAAATCACAGGCAGTGTCCAAATGTCCACAGATTTAAGTCAATATACAAAGACATGATAAGGAGTACAGAAATATTATAGTTCTATTATTACTGCTGATATACATGTTGCTACTGTTTCTATGAATGTTATTTGTATTATTACTGTACTGTTCCATCACTGAAACTGATTCTGATTCTTCTTCTTCTTCTTCTGATTCTTCTTCTTCTTCTTGTTCTTCTTCTGCAGGTATTACTAATATACGGGCTTGCTACTGTTGTATTGCTATGGGTTACTATTGTTATTGATATTGTATTGCTCATCACTGGGGTGGGATTACATCGATGCTGATGCTTCTACACACTCCTTTAAAAAAATGTAAAAAAAAAAAAAAAAAAGCGGAAGTGTCTGAAGCTGCAGTTCCCCCTTCGTCCACTAGGGGCAGAAAAACAGCGCGAATCCCCATAGACTCCCATGTTAAAAAGACGAACTTCACAGCAGGAATAAACACGTTTACAGCAGGAATAAACATGTTTACAGCAGGAATAAACACGTTTACAGCAGGAATAAACACATTTACAGCAGGAATAAACACGTTTACAGCAGGAATAAACACGTTTACAGCAGGAATAAATACGTTTACAGCATCAATAAACATGTTTACAGCAGGAATAAACACGTTTACAGCAGGAATAAACACGTTTACAGCAGGAATAAACACATTTACAGCAGGAATAAACACGTTTACAGCAGGAATAAATACGTTTACAGCATCAATAAACATGTTTACAGCAGGAATAAACACGTTTACAGCAGGAATAAACACGTTTACAGCAGGAATAAATACGTTTACAGCAGGAATAAATACGTTTACAGCATCAATAAACATGTTTACAGCAGGAATAAACACGTTTACAGCAGGAATAAACACGTTTACAGCAGGAATAAACACATTTACAGCAGGAATAAACACGTTTACAGCAGGAATAAACACGTTTACAGCAGGAATAAATACGTTTACAGCATCAATAAACATGTTTACAGCAGGAATAAACACGTTTACAGCAGGAACAAACACGTTTACAGCAGGAACAAACACGTTTACAGCAGGAATAAACACGTTTACAGCAGGAATAAACACGTTTACAGCAGGAATAAACACGTTTACAGCAGAAACATTAGCTGGTTAGCTCAGTTAGCTCTCAGCTACCGTGTTTGACAGATGTCAATTCTCCCACACACTCGGATCCGTCTCAGGTTCCGTCTCAGATCACGTCCTACATTCTTTCTCAGGTTCTGTTTCAGATCAGGTCCTACATTCTGTCTCAGGTTCCGTCTCAGATCACGTCCTACATTCTGTCTCAGGTTCCGTCTCAGATCACGTCCTACATTGTGTCTCATGTTCCGTCTCAGATCACGTCCTACATTCTGTCTCAGGTTCTGTCTCAGATCACGTCCTACATTCTGTCTCAGGTTCCGTCTCAGATCACGTCCGACAGTCTGTCTCAGGTTCCGTCTCAGATCACGTCCTACATTCTGTCTCAGGTTCTCTCTCAGATCACGTCCTACATTCTGTCTCAGGTTCTCTCTCAGATCACATCCTACATTCTGTCTCAGGTTCTGTCTCAGATCACGTCCTACATTCTGTCTCAGGTTCCGTCTCAGATCACGTCCTACATTGTGTCTCAGGTTCTTTCTCAGATCACGTCCTACAGTCTGTCTCAGGTTCCGTCTCAGAAAACGTCCTACATTCTGTCTCAGGTTCCGTCTCAGATCATGTCTGACAGTCCGTCTCAGGTTCCGTCTCAGATCACGTCCTACATTCTGTCTCAGATCACGTCTGACAGTCCGTCTCGGGTTCCGTCTCAGATCACGTCCTACATTCTGTCTCAGGTTCCGTCTCAGATCACGTCCTACATTCTGTCTCAGGTTCCGTCTCAGATCACGTCCTACATTCTGTCTCATGTTCCGTCTCAGATCACGTCCTACAGTCTGTCTCAGGTTCCGTCTCAGATCACATCATACATTCTGTCTCAGGTTCTCTCTCAGATCACGTCCTACGTTCTATCTCAGGTTCTGTTTCAGGTTCAGACTCAGATCACGTCCTACATTCTGTCTCAGGTTCCGTCTCAGATCACGTCCTACATTCTTTCTCAGGTTCTGTCTCAGATGACGTCCTACATTCTTGTCTCAGGTTTCGTCTCAGATCACGTCCTACGTTCTATCTCAGGTTCTGTTTCAGGTTCAGACTCAGATCACGTCCTACATTCTGTCTCAGGTTCCGTCTCAGATCACGTCCTACATTCTTTCTCAGGTTCTGTCTCAGATGACGTCCTACATTCTGTCTCATGTTCCGTCTCAGATCACGTCCTACAGTCTGTCTCAGGTTCCGTCTCAGATCACGTCCTACAGTCTGTCTCAGGTTCCGTCTC
Source organism: Telmatherina bonti (assembly GCF_933228915.1). NCBI lineage: Eukaryota > Metazoa > Chordata > Actinopteri > Atheriniformes > Telmatherinidae > Telmatherina > Telmatherina bonti. Next base: position 44,153,442 of record NC_136621.1, on the reverse strand, counting down.
AGATCACGTCCTACATTCTGTCTCAGGTTCCGTCTCAGATCACGTCCTACATTCTGTCTCAGGTTCTGTCTCAGATCACATCCTACATTCTGTCTCAGGTTCCGTCTCAGATCACGTCCTACATTCTGTCTCATGTTCCGTCTCAGATCACGTCCCACATTCTGTCTCAGGTTCCGTCTCAGATCACGTCCTACATTCTGTCTCAGGTTCCGTCTCAGATCACGTCCTACATTCTTTCTCAGGTTCTGTCTGAGATGACGTCCTACATTCTGTCTCATGTTCCGTCTCAGATCACGTCCTACAGTCTGTCTCAGGTTCCGTCTCAGATCACGTCCGACAGTCTGTCTCAGGTTCCGTCTCAGATCACGTCCTACATTCTGTCTCAGGTTCCGACTCAGATCACGTCCTACATTCTGTCTCATGTTCCGTCTCAGATCACGTCCTACATTCTGTCTCAGGTTCTGTCTGAGATGACGTCCTACATTCTGTCTCATGTTCCGTCTCAGATCACGTCCTACATTCTGTCTCATGTTCCGTCTCAGATCACGTCCTACATTCTGTCTCAGGTTCTGTCTGAGATGACGTCCTACATTCTGTCTCATGTTCCGTCTCAGATCACGTCCTACAGTCTGTCTCAGGTTCCGTCTCAGATCACATCATACATTCTGTCTCAGGTTCTCTCTCAGATCACGTCCTACGTTCTATCTCAGGTTCTGTTTCAGGTTCAGACTCAGATCACGTCCTACATTCTGTCTCATGTTCCGTCTCAGATCATGTCCTACAGTCTGTCTCATGTTCCGTCTCAGATCACGTCCTACATTCTGTCTCAGGTTCCGTCTCAGATCACGTCCTACAGTCTGTCTCAGGTTCCGTCTCAGATCACATCATACATTCTGTCTCAGGTTCTCTCTCAGATCACGTCCTACGTTCTGTCTCATGTTCCGTCTCAGATCACGTCCTACAGTCTGTCTCATGTTCCGTCTCAGATCACGTCCTACAGTCTGTCTCAGGTTCCGTCTCAGATCACGTCCTACATTCTTTCTCAGGTTCTGTTTCAGATCAGGTCCTACATTCTGTCTCAGGTTCCGTCTCAGATCACGTCCTACATTCTGTCTCATGTTCCGTCTCAGATCACGTCCCACATTCTGTCTCAGGTTCCGTCTCAGATCACGTCCTACATTCTGTCTCATGTTCCGACTCAGATCACGTCCTACATTCTGTCTCAGGTTCCGACTCAGATCACGTCCTACATTCTTTCTCAGGTTCCGTCTCAGATGACGTCCTACATTCTTGTCTCAGGTTTCGTCTCAGATCACGTCCTACATTCTGTCTCAGGTTCCGTCTCAGATCACGTCCTACATTCTGTCTCAGGTTCCGTCTCAGATCAGGTCCTACATTCTTTCTCAGGTTCCGTCTCAGATCACGTCCTACATTCTTTCTCAGGTTCTGTCTCATATCACGTCCTACATTCTGTCTCAGGTTCCGTCTCAGATCACGTCCTACATTCTGTCTCAGGTTCCGTCTCAGATCACGTCCTACAGTCTGTCTCAGGTTCCGACTCAGATCACGTCCTACATTCTTTCTCAGGTTCTGTCTCAGATCACGTCCTACATTCTGTCTCAGGTTCCGTTTCAGGTTCCGTCTCAGATCACGTCCTACATTCTTTCTCAGGTTCTGTCTCAGATCACGTCCTACATTCTGTCTCAGGTTCCGACTCAGATCACGTCCTACATTCTTTCTCAGGTTCCGTCTCAGATCACGTCCTACATTCTGTCTCAGGTTCCGTCTCAGATCACGTCCTACATTCTGTCTCAGGTTCCGTCTCAGATCACGTCCTACATTCTGTCTCAGGTTCCGTCTCAGATCACGTCCTACATTCTTTCTCAGGTTCCGTCTCAGATCACATCCTACATTCTGTCTCAGGTTCCGTCTCAGATCACGTCCTACATTCTTTCTCAGGTTCCGTCTCAGATCACGTCCTACATTCTTTCTCAGGTTCCGTCTCAGATCACGTCCTACATTCTTTCTCAGGTTCCGTCTCAGATCACGTCCTACAGTCTGTCTCAGGTTCCGTCTCAGATCACGTCCTACATTGTGTCTCAGGTTCTGTCTCAGATCACGTCCTACATTCTTTCTCAGGTTCCGTCTCAGATCACGTCCTACAGTCTGTCTCATGTTCCGTCTCAGATCACGTCCTACATTCTGTCTCAGGTTCTCTCTCAGATCACGTCCTACATTCTTGTCTCAGGTTTCGTCTCAGATCACGTCCTACATTCTGTCTCAGGTTCCGTCTCAGATCACGTCCTACATTCTGTCTCAGGTTCTCTCTCAGATCACGTCCTACATTCTTGTCTCAGGTTTCGTCTCAGATCACATCCTACATTCTGTCTCAGGTTCCGTCTCAGATCACGTCCTACATTCTGTCTCAGGTTCTCTCTCAGATCACGTCCTACAGTCTGTCTCAGGTTCTGTCTCAGATCACGTCCTACATTCTGTCTCAGGTTCCGTCTCAGATCACGTCCTACATTCTGTCTCAGGTTCTCTCTCAGATCACATCCTACATTTTGTCTCAGGTTCTGTCTCAGATCACGTCCCACATTCTGTCTCAGGTTCCGTCTCAGATCACGTCCTACATTCTGTCTCAGGTTCCGTCTCAGATCACGTCCGACAGTCTGCCTCAGGTTCCGTCTCAGATCACGTCCTACATTCTTTCTCAGGTTCTGTTTCAGATCACGTCCTACATTCTGTCTCAGGTTCCGTCTCAGATCACGTCCTACAGTCTGTCTCAGGTTCCGTCTCAGATCACGTCCTACATTCTGTCTCAGGTTCCGACTCAGATCACGTCCTACATTCTGTCTCATGTTCCGTCTCAGATCACGTCCTACATTCTGTCTCAGGTTCTGTCTGAGATGACGTCCTACATTCTGTCTCATGTTCCGTCTCAGATCACGTCCTACATTCTGTCTCATGTTCCGTCTCAGATCACGTCCTACATTCTGTCTCAGGTTCTGTCTGAGATGACGTCCTACATTCTGTCTCATGTTCCGTCTCAGATCACGTCCTACAGTCTGTCTCAGGTTCCGTCTCAGATCACATCATACATTCTGTCTCAGGTTCTCTCTCAGATCACGTCCTACGTTCTATCTCAGGTTCTGTTTCAGGTTCAGACTCAGATCACGTCCTACATTCTGTCTCATGTTCCGTCTCAGATCACGTCCTACAGTCTGTCTCATGTTCCGTCTCAGATCACGTCCTACATTCTGTCTCAGGTTCTGTCTGAGATGACGTCCTACATTCTGTCTCAGGTTCTGTCTCAGATCACGTCCTACATTCTGTCTCAGGTTCCGTCTCAGATCACGTCCTACAGTCTGTCTCAGGTTCCGTCTCAGATCACATCATACATTCTGTCTCAGGTTCTCTCTCAGATCACGTCCTACGTTCTGTCTCATGTTCCGTCTCAGATCACGTCCTACAGTCTGTCTCATGTTCCGTCTCAGATCACGTCCTACAGTCTGTCTCAGGTTCCGTCTCAGATCACGTCCGACATTCTGTCTCAGGTTCCGTCTCAGATCACGTCCTACATTCTTTCTCAGGTTCTGTTTCAGATCAGGTCCTACATTCTGTCTCAGGTTCCGTCTCAGATCACGTCCGACAGTCTGTCTCAGGTTCCGTCTCAGATCACGTCCTACATTCTTTCTCAGGTTCTGTCTCAGATCACGTCCTACATTCTTTCTCAGGTTCCGTCTCAGATGACGTCCTACATTCTTGTCTCAGGTTTCGTCTCAGATCACGTCCTACATTCTGTCTCAGGTTCCGTCTCAGATCACGTCCTACATTCTGTCTCAGGTTCCGACTCAGATCACGTCCTACATTCTGTCTCATGTTCCGACTCAGATCACGTCCTACATTCTGTCTCAGGTTCCGACTCAGATCACGTCCTACATTCTGTCTCATGTTCCGACTCAGATCACGTCCTACATTCTGTCTCATGTTCCGACTCAGATCACGTCCTACATTCTGTCTCAGGTTCCGACTCAGATCACGTCCTACATTCTTTCTCAGGTTCCGTCTCAGATGACGTCCTACATTCTTGTCTCAGGTTTCGTCTCAGATCACGTCCTACATTCTGTCTCAGGTTCCGTCTCAGATCACGTCCTACATTCTGTCTCAGGTTCCGTCTCAGATCACGTCCTACAGTCTGTCTCAGGTTCTGTCTCAGATGACGTCCTACATTCTGTCTCAGGTTCTGTCTCAGATGACGTCCTACATTCTTTCTCAGGTTCTGTCTCAGATGACGTCCTACATTCTTGTCTCAGGTTTCGTCTCAGATCACGTCCTACATTCTGTCTCAGGTTCCGTCTCAGATCACGTCCTACATTCTGTCTCAGGTTCCGTCTCAGATCAGGTCCTACATTCTTTCTCAGGTTCCGTCTCAGATCACGTCCTACATTCTTTCTCAGGTTCTGTCTCATATCACGTCCTACATTCTGTCTCAGGTTCCGTCTCAGATCACGTCCTACAGTCTGTCTCAGGTTCCGACTCAGATCACGTCCTACATTCTTTCTCAGGTTCTGTCTCAGATCACGTCCTACATTCTGTCTCAGGTTCCGTTTCAGGTTCCGTCTCAGATCACGTCCTACATTCTTTCTCAGGTTCTGTCTCAGATCACGTCCTACATTCTGTCTCAGGTTCCGACTCAGATCACGTCCTACATTCTTTCTCAGGTTCCGTCTCAGATCACGTCCTACATTCTGTCTCAGGTTCCGTCTCAGATCACGTCCTACATTCTGTCTCAGGTTCCGTCTCAGATCACGTCCTACATTCTGTCTCAGGTTCCGTCTCAGATCACGTCCTACATTCTTTCTCAGGTTCCGTCTCAGATCACATCCTACATTCTGTCTCAGGTTCCGTCTCAGATCACGTCCTACATTCTTTCTCAGGTTCCGTCTCAGATCACGTCCTACATTCTTTCTCAGGTTCCGTCTCAGATCACGTCCTACATTCTTTCTCAGGTTCCGTCTCAGATCACGTCCTACATTCTTTCTCAGGTTCCGTCTCAGATCACGTCCTACAGTCTGTCTCAGGTTCCGTCTCAGATCACGTCCTACATTGTGTCTCAGGTTCTGTCTCAGATCACGTCCTACATTCTTTCTCAGGTTCCGTCTCAGATCACGTCCTACAGTCTGTCTCATGTTCCGTCTCAGATCACGTCCTACATTCTGTCTCAGGTTCTCTCTCAGATCACGTCCTACATTCTTGTCATTCTGTCTCAGGTTCTGTCTCAGATCACGTCCTCCATTCTGTCTCAGGTTCCGTCTCAGATCACGTCCTACATTCTGTCTCAGGTTCTCTCTCAGATCACGTCCTACAGTCTGTCTCAGGTTCTGTCTCAGATCACGTCCTACATTCTGTCTCAGGTTCCGTCTCAGATCACGTCCTACATTCTGTCTCAGGTTCTCTCTCAGATCACATCCTACATTTTGTCTCAGGTTCTGTCTCAGATCACGTCCCACATTCTGTCTCAGGTTCCGTCTCAGATCACGTCCTACATTCTGTCTCAGGTTCCGTCTCAGATCACGTCCTACATTCTGTCTCAGGTTCCGTCTCAGATCACGTCCTACATTCTGTCTCAGGTTCTGTCTCAGATCACGTCCTACATTCTTTCTCAGGTTCTCTCTCAGATCACGTCCTACATTCTGTCTCAGGTTCCGTCTCAGATCACGTCCTACATTCTTTCTCAGGTTCTGTTTCAGATCACGTCCTACATTCTGTCTCAGGTTCCGTCTCAGATCACGTCCTACATTCTGTCTCAGGTTCCGTCTCAGATCACGTCCTACATTGTGTCTCATGTTCCGTCTCAGATCACGTCCCACATTCTGTCTCAGGTTCTGTCTCAGATCACGTCCTACATTCTGTCTCAGGTTCCGTCTCAGATCACGTCCGACAGTCTGTCTCAGGTTCCGTCTCAGATCACGTCCTACATTCTGTCTCAGGTTCTCTCTCAGATCACTTCCTACATTCTGTCTCAGGTTCTCTCTCAGATCACATCCTACATTCTGTCTCAGGTTCTGTCTCAGATCACGTCCTACAGTCTGTCTCAGGTTCCGTCTCAGATCACGTCCTACATTGTGTCTCAGGTTCTTTCTCAGATCACGTCCTACAGTCTGTCTCAGGTTTCGTCTCAGATAACGTCCTACATTCTGTCTCAGGTTCCGTCTCAGATCACGTCCTACATTCTTTCTCAGGTTCTGTTTCAGATCACGTCCTACATTCTGTCTCATGTTCCGTCTCAGATCACGTCCTACAATCTGTCTCAGGTTCCGTCTCAGATCACGTCCTACATTCTTTCTCAGGTTCTGTCTCAGATGACGTCCTACATTCTTGTCTCAGGTTTTGTCTCAGATCACGTCCTACATTCTGTCTCAGGTTCCGTCTCAGACTCCGTCTCAGATCACGTCCTACATTCTGTCTCAGGTTCCGACTCAGATCACGTCCTACATTCTGTCTCATGTTCCGTCTCAGATCACGTCCTACATTCTGTCTCAGGTTCTCTCTCAGATCACGTCCCACATTCTATCTCAGGTTCTGTTTTAGGTTCCGACTCAGATCACGTCCTACATTCTGTCTCATGTTCCGACTCAGATCACGTCCTACATTCTGTCTCAGGTTCCGACTCAGATTACGTCCTACATTCTTGTCTCAGGTTTTGTCTCAGATCACGTCCTACATTCTGTCTCAGACTCCGTCTCAGATCACGTTCTACATTCTGTCTCAGGTTCTGTCTCAGATCACGTCCTACATTCTGTCTCAGGTTCTCTCTCAGATCACGTCCTACATTCTGTCTCATGTTCCGATTCAGATCACGTCCTACATTCTGTCTCAGGTTCTCTCTCAGATCACGTCCTACATTCTGTCTCATGTTCCGATTCAGATCACGTCCTACATTCTGTCTCATGTTCCGACTCAGATCACGTCCTACATTCTGTCTCAGGTTCCGACTCAGATCACGTCCTACATTCTTTCTCAGGTTCCGTCTCAGATGACGTCCTACATTCTTGTCTCAGGTTTCGTCTCAGATCACGTCCTACATTCTGTCTCAGGTTCCGTCTCAGATCACGTCCTACATTCTGTCTCAGGTTCCGTCTCAGATCACGTCCTACATTCTGTCTCAGGTTCCGTCTCAGATGACGTCCTACATTCTTGTCTCAGGTTTCGTCTCAGATCACGTCCTACATTCTGTCTCAGGTTCCGTCTCAGATCACGTCCTACATTCTGTCTCAGGTTCCGTCTCAGATCACGTCCTACATTCTGTCTCAGGTTCCGTCTCAGATCAGGTCCTACATTCTGTCTCAGGTTCCGTCTCAGATCACGTCCTACATTCTTTCTCAGGTTCTGTCTCATATCACGTCCTACATTCTGTCTCAGGTTCCGTCTCAGATCACGTCCTACATTCTGTCTCAGGTTCCGTCTCAGATCACGTCCTACAGTCTGTCTCAGGTTCCGACTCAGATCACGTCCCACATTCTTTCTCAGGTTCTGTCTCAGATCACGTCCTACATTCTGTCTCAGGTTCCGTTTCAGGTTCCGTCTCAGATCACGTCCTACATTCTTTCTCAGGTTCTGTCTCAGATCACGTCCTACATTCTGTCTCAGGTTCCGTCTCAGATCACGTCCTACATTCTGTCTCAGGTTCCGTCTCAGATCACGTCCTACATTCTGTCTCAGGTTCCGTCTCAGATCACGTCCTACATTCTGTCTCAGGTTCCGTCTCAGATCACGTCCTACATTCTGTCTCAGGTTCCGTCTCAGATCACGTCCTACATTCTTTCTCAGGTTCCGTCTCAGATCACGTCCTACATTCTGTCTCAGGTTCCGTCTCAGATCACATCCTACATTCTGTCTCAGGTTCCGTCTCAGATCACGTCCTACATTCTTTCTCAGGTTCCGTCTCAGATCACGTCCTACATTCTTTCTCAGGTTCCGTCTCAGATCACGTCCTACATTCTTTCTCAGGTTCCGTCTCAGATCACGTCCTACATTCTTTCTCAGGTTCCGTCTCAGATCACGTCCTACATTCTTGTCTCAGGTTTCGTCTCAGATCACGTCCTACATTCTGTCTCAGGTTCTGTCTCAGATCACGTCCTCCATTCTGTCTCAGGTTCCGTCTCAGATCACGTCCTACATTCTGTCTCAGGTTCCGTCTCAGATCACGTCCTACAGTCTGTCTCAGGTTCCGACTCAGATCACGTCCTACATTCTGTCTCAGGTTCCGTTTCAGGTTCCGTCTCAGATCACGTCCTACATTCTGTCTCAGGTTCCGTCTCAGATCACGTCCTACATTCTTTCTCAGGTTCTGTCTCAGATCACGTCCTACATTCTGTCTCAGGTTCCGTTTCAGGTTCCGTCTCAGATCACGTCCTACATTCTTTCTCAGGTTCTGTCTCAGATCACGTCCTACATTCTGTCTCAGGTTCCGACTCAGATCACGTCCTACATTCTTTCTCAGGTTCCGTCTCAGATCACGTTCTACATTCTGTCTCAGGTTCTGTCTCAGATCACGTCCTACATTCTGTCTCAGGTTCTCTCTCAGATCACGTCCTACATTCTGTCTCATGTTCCGACTCAGATCACGTCCTACATTCTGTCTCAGGTTCCGACTCAGATCACGTCCTACATTCTGTCTCAGGTTCCGTCTCAGATCACGTCCTACATTCTGTCTCATGTTCCGACTCAGATCACGTCCTACATTCTGTCTCAGGTTCCGACTCAGATCACGTCCTACATTCTGTCTCATGTTCCGTCTCAGATCACGTCCTACATTCTTTCTCAGGTTCTGTCTCAGATCACGTCCTACATTCTGTCTCAGGTTCTCTCTCAGATCACGTCCCACATTCTATCTCAGGTTCTGTTTTAGGTTCCGACTCAGATCACGTCCTACATTCTGTCTCATGTTCCGACTCAGATCACGTCCTACATTCTGTCTCAGGTTCCGACTCAGATTACGTCCTACATTCTTGTCTCAGGTTTTGTCTCAGATCACGTCCTACATTCTGTCTCAGACTCCGTCTCAGATCACGTTCTACATTCTGTCTCAGGTTCTGTCTCAGATCACGTCCTACATTCTGTCTCAGGTTCTCTCTCAGATCACGTCCTACATTCTGTCTCATGTTCCGACTCAGATCACGTCCTACATTCTGTCTCAGGTTCCGACTCAGATCACGTCCTACATTCTGTCTCAGGTTCCGTCTCAGATCACGTCCTACATTCTGTCTCATGTTCCGACTAAGATCACGTCCTACATTCTGTCTCAGGTTCCGACTCAGATCACGTCCTACATTCTTTCTCAGGTTCCGTCTCAGATGACGTCCTACATTCTTGTCTCAGGTTTCGTCTCAGATCACGTCCTACATTCTGTCTCAGGTTCCGTCTCAGATCACGTCCTACATTCTGTCTCAGGTTCCGTCTCAGATCACGTCCTACATTCTGTCTCAGGTTCCGTCTCAGATGACGTCCTACATTCTTGTCTCAGGTTTCGTCTCAGATCACGTCCTACATTCTGTCTCAGGTTCCGTCTCAGATCACGTCCTACATTCTGTCTCAGGTTCCGTCTCAGATCACGTCCTACATTCTGTCTCAGGTTCCGTCTCAGATCAGGTCCTACATTCTGTCTCAGGTTCCGTCTCAGATCACGTCCTACATTCTTTCTCAGGTTCTGTCTCATATCACGTCCTACATTCTGTCTCAGGTTCCGTCTCAGATCACGTCCTACATTCTGTCTCAGGTTCCGTCTCAGATCACGTCCTACAGTCTGTCTCAGGTTCCGACTCAGATCACGTCCCACATTCTTTCTCAGGTTCTGTCTCAGATCACGTCCTACATTCTGTCTCAGGTTCCGTTTCAGGTTCCGTCTCAGATCACGTCCTACATTCTTTCTCAGGTTCTGTCTCAGATCACGTCCTACATTCTGTCTCAGGTTCCGTCTCAGATCACGTCCTACATTCTGTCTCAGGTTCCGTCTCAGATCACGTCCTACATTCTGTCTCAGGTTCCGTCTCAGATCACGTCCTACATTCTGTCTCAGGTTCCGTCTCAGATCACGTCCTACATTCTGTCTCAGGTTCCGTCTCAGATCACGTCCTACATTCTTTCTCAGGTTCCGTCTCAGATCACGTCCTACATTCTGTCTCAGGTTCCGTCTCAGATCACATCCTACATTCTGTCTCAGGTTCCGTCTCAGATCACGTCCTACATTCTTTCTCAGGTTCCGTCTCAGATCACGTCCTACATTCTTTCTCAGGTTCCGTCTCAGATCACGTCCTACATTCTTTCTCAGGTTCCGTCTCAGATCACGTCCTACATTCTTTCTCAGGTTCCGTCTCAGATCACGTCCTACATTCTTGTCTCAGGTTTCGTCTCAGATCACGTCCTACATTCTGTCTCAGGTTCTGTCTCAGATCACGTCCTCCATTCTGTCTCAGGTTCCGTCTCAGATCACGTCCTACATTCTGTCTCAGGTTCCGTCTCAGATCACGTCCTACAGTCTGTCTCAGGTTCCGACTCAGATCACGTCCTACATTCTGTCTCAGGTTCCGTTTCAGGTTCCGTCTCAGATCACGTCCTACATTCTGTCTCAGGTTCCGTCTCAGATCACGTCCTACATTCTTTCTCAGGTTCTGTCTCAGATCACGTCCTACATTCTGTCTCAGGTTCCGTTTCAGGTTCCGTCTCAGATCACGTCCTACATTCTTTCTCAGGTTCTGTCTCAGATCACGTCCTACATTCTGTCTCAGGTTCCGACTCAGATCACGTCCTACATTCTTTCTCAGGTTCCGTCTCAGATCACGTCCTACATTCTGTCTCAGGTTCCGTCTCAGATCACGTCCTACATTCTGTCTCAGGTTCCGTCTCAGATCACGTCCTACATTCTTTCTCAGGTTCCGTCTCAGATCACATCCTACATTCTGTCTGAGGTTCCGTCTCAGATCACGTCCTACATTCTGTCTCAGGTTCTGTCTCAGATCATGTCCTACATTCTGTCTCAGGTTCTGTCTCAGATCATGTCCGACAGTCCGTCTCGGGTTCCGTCTCAGATCATGTCCTACATTCTGTCTCAGGTTCTGTCTCAGATCATGTCCGACAGTCCGTCTCAGGTTCCGTCTCAGATCACGTCCTACATTCTGTCTCAGGTTCTGTCTCAGATCATGTCCTACATTCTGTCTCAGGTTCTGTCTCAGATCATGTCCGACAGTCCGTCTCGGGTTCCGTCTCAGATCATGTCCTACATTCTGTCTCAGGTTCTGTCTCAGATCATGTCCGACAGTCCGTCTCGGGTTCCGTCTCAGATCACGTCCTACATTCTGTCTCAGGTTCCGTCTCAGATCACGTCCTACATTCTGTCTCATGTTCCGTCTCAGATCACGTCCTACATTCTGTCTCAGGTTCCGACTCAGATCACGTCCTACATTCTGTCTCATGTTCCGTCTCAGATCACGTCCTACATTCTGTCTCAGGTTCTGTCTCAGATCACGTCCTACATTCTGTCTCAGGTTCTCTCTCAGATCACGTCCCACATTCTATCTCAGGATCTGTTTTAGGTTCCGACTCAGATCACGTCCTACATTCTGTCTCATGTTCCGACTCAGATCACGTCCTACATTCTGTCTCAGGTTCCGACTCAGATCACGTCCTACATTCTGTCTCAGGTTTTGTCTCAGATCACGTCCTACATTCTGTCTCATGTTCCGTCTCAGATCACGTCCTACATTCTGTCTCAGGTTCTGTCTCAGATCACGTCCTACATTCTGTCTCAGGTTCTCTCTCAGATCACGTCCCACATTCTATCTCAGGTTCTGTTTTAGGTTCCGACTCAGATCACGTCCTACATTCTGTCTCAGGTTCCGACTCAGATGACGTCCTACATTCTTGTCTCAGGTTTTGTCTCAGATCACGTCCTACATTCTGTCTCAGGTTCCGTCTCAGACTCCGTCTCAGATCACGTCCTACATTCTGTCTCAGGTTCTGTCTCAGATCACGTCCTACATTCTGTCTCAGGTTCTCTCTCAGATCACGTCCTACATTCTGTCTCATGTTCCGACTCAGATCACGTCCTACATTCTGTCTCAGGTTCCGACTCAGATCACGTCCTACATTCTGTCTCAGGTTCCGTCTCAGATCACGTCCTACATTCTTGTCTCAGGTTCCGTCTCAGATGACGTCCTACATTCTGTCTCAGGTTCCGACTCAGATCACGTCCTACATTCTGTCTCAGGTTCCGACTCAGATGACGTCCTACATTCTTGTCTCAGGTTCCGTCTCAGATCACGTCCTACATTCTGTCTCAGGTTTCGTCTCAGATCACGTCCTACATTCTGTCTCAGGTTCCGCCTCAGATCACGTCCTACATTCTGTCTCAGGTTCCGTCTCAGATCACGTCCTACATTCTTTCTCAGGTTCTGTCTCAGATGACGTCCTACATTCTTGTCTCAGGTTTCGTCTCAGATCACGTCCTACATTCTGTCTCAGGTTCCGTCTCAGATCAGGTCCTACATTCTGTCTCAGGTTCCGTCTCAGATCACGTCCTACATTCTGTCTCAGGTTCTGTCTCATATCACGTCCTACATTCTGTCTCAGGTTCCGTTTCAGGTTCCGTCTCAGATCACGTCCTACATTCTTTCTCAGGTTCTGTCTCAGATCACGTCCTACATTCTGTCTCAGGTTCCGTCTCAGATCACGTCCTACATTCTTTCTCAGGTTCTGTCTCAGATCACGTCCTACATTCTGTCTCAGGTTCCGTTTCAGGTTCCGTCTCAGATCACGTCCTACATTCTTTCTCAGGTTCTGTCTCAGATCACGTCCTACATTCTGTCTCAGGTTCCGACTCAGATCACGTCCTACATTCTGTCTCAGGTTCCGTCTCAGATCACGTCCTACATTCTTTCTCAGGTTCCGTCTCAGATCACATCCTACATTCTGTCTGAGGTTCCGTCTCAGATCACGTCCTACATTCTGTCTCAGGTTCTGTCTCAGATCATGTCTGACAGTCCGTCTCAGGTTCCGTCTCAGATCACGTCCTACATTCTGTCTCAGGTTCTGTCTCAGATCATGTCTGACAGTCCGTCTCGGGTTCCGTCTCAGATCACGTCCTACATTCTGTCTCAGGTTCCGTCTCAGATCACGTCCTACATTCTGTCTCATGTTCCGTCTCAGATCACGTCCTACATTCTGTCTCAGGTTCCGACTCAGATCACGTCCTACATTCTGTCTCATGTTCCGTCTCAGATCACGTCCTACATTCTGTCTCAGGTTCTGTCTCAGATCACGTCCTACATTCTGTCTCAGGTTCTCTCTCAGATCACGTCCCACATTCTATCTCAGGTTCTGTTTTAGGTTCCGACTCAGATCACGTCCTACATTCTGTCTCAGGTTCCGACTCAGATCACGTCCTACATTCTGTCTCAGGTTCCGACTCAGATCACGTCCTACATTCTGTCTCAGGTTTTGTCTCAGATCACGTCCTACATTCTGTCTCATGTTCCGTCTCAGATCACGTCCTACATTCTGTCTCAGGTTCCGTCTCAGACTCCGTCTCAGATCACGTCCTACTTTCTGTCTCAGGTTCTGTCTCAGATCACGTCCTACATTCTGTCTCAGGTTCTCTCTCAGATCACGTCCTACATTCTGTCTCAGGTTCCGTCTCAGATCACGTCCTACATTCTTGTCTCAGGTTCCGTCTCAGATGACGTCCTACATTCTGTCTCAGGTTCCGACTCAGATCACGTCCTACATTCTGTCTCAGGTTCCGACTCAGATCACGTCCTACATTCTTTCTCAGGTTCCGTCTCAGATGACGTCCTACATTCTTGTCTCATGTTCCGTCTCAGATCACGTCCTACATTCTGTCTCAGGTTCCGTCTCAGATCACGTCCTACATTCTGTCTCAGGTTCCGTCTCAGATCACGTCCTACATTCTGTCTCAGGTTCCGTCTCAGATCACGTCCCACATTCTGTCTCAGGTTCCGTCTCAGATCACGTCCTACATTCTGTCTCAGGTTCTCTCTCAGATCACGTCCTACATTCTGTCTCAGGTTCCGTCTCAGATCACGTCCTACATTCTGTCTCAGGTTCCGTCTCAGATCACATCCTACATTCTGTCTCGGGTTCCGTCTCAGATCACGTCCTACATTCTCTCAGGTTCCGTCTCAGATCACGTCCTACATTCTGTCTCAGGTTCCGTCTCAGATCACGTCCTACATTCTGTCTCAGGTTCCGTTGCAGATCACGTCCTACATTCTGTCTCAGGTTCTGTCTCAGATTACGTCCTAAAGTCTCTCATGTTCCGTCTCAGATCACGTCCTACATTCTGTCTCATGTTCCGTCTCAGATCACGTCCTACATTCTGTCTCAGGTTCTGTCTCAGATCACGTCCTACATTCTGTCTCAGGTTCCGTCTCAGATCACGTCCTACATTCTGTCTCAGGTTCTCTCTCAGATCACGTCCTACATTCTGTCTCAGGTTCTGTCTCAGATCACGTCCTACATTCTGTCTCAGGTTCCGTCTCAGATCACGTCCTACATTCTGTCTCAGGTTCCGTCTCAGATCACGTCCTACATTCTGTCTCAGGTTCTCTCTCAGATCACGTCCTACATTCTGTCTCAGGTTCCGTCTCAGATCACGTCCTACATTCTGTCTCAGGTTCTCTCTCAGATCACGTCCTACATTCTGTCTCAGGTTCCGTCTCAGATCACGTCCTACATTCTGTCTCAGGTTCCGTCTCAGATCACATCCTACATTGTGTCTCATGTTACGTCTCAGATCACGTCCTACATTCTGTCTCAGGTTCTGTCTCAGATCACGTCCTACATTCTGTCTCAGGTTCCGTCTCAGATCACGTCCGACAGTCTGTCTCAGGTTCCGTCTCAGATCACGTCCTACATTCTGTCTCAGGTTCTCTCTCAGATCACATCCTACATTCTGTCTCAGGTTCTGTCTCAGATCACGTCCTACATTCTGTCTCAGGTTCCGTCTCAGATCACGTCCTACATTGTGTCTCAGGTTCTGTCTCAGATCACGTCCTACAGTCTGTCTCAGGTTCCGTCTCAGATAACGTCCTACATTCTGTCTCAGGTTCCGTCTCAGATCATGTCTGACAGTCCGTCTCGGGTTCCGTCTCAGATCACGTCCTACATTCTGTCTCATGTTCCGTCTCAGATCACGTCCTACAATCTGTCTCAGGTTCCGTCTTAGATCACGTCCTACGTTCTTGTCTCAGGTTCTCTCTCAGATCACGTCCTACATTCTTTCTCAGGTTCCGTCTCAGATCACGTCCTACATTCTGTATCAGGTTCCGTCTCAGATAACGTCCTACATTCTTTCTCAGGTTCTGTTTCAGATCAGGTCCTACATTCTGTCTCAGGTTCCGTCTCAGATCACGTCCCACATTCTGTCTCAGGTTCTGTCTCAGATCACGTCCTACATTCTGTCTCAGGTTCCGTCTCAGATCACGTCCTACATTCTGTCTCAGGTTCCGTCTCAGATCACGTCCTACAGTCTGTCTCATGTTCCGTCTCAGATGACGTCCTACATTCTTGTCTCAGGTTTCGTCTCAGATCACGTCCTACAGTCTGTCTCATGTTCCGTCTCAGATCACGTCCTACATTCTTTCTCAGGTTCCGTCTCAGATCACGTCCTACATTCTGTCTCAGGTTCCGTCTCAGATCACGTCCTACATTCTGTCTCAGGTTCCGTCTCAGATCACGTCCTACATTCTATCTCAGGTTCTCTCTCAGATCACGTCCTACATTCTGTCTCAGGTTCCGTCTCAGATCACGTCCTACATTCTGTCTCAGGTTCTCTCTCAGATCACGTCCTACATTCTGTCTCAGGTTCTCTCTCAGATCACGTCCTACATTCTGTCTCAGGTTCCGTCTCAGATCACGTCCTACATTCTGTCTCAGGTTCCGTCTCAGATCACGTCCTACATTCTGTCTCAGGTTCCGTCTCAGATCACGTCCTACATTCTATCTCAGGTTCTCTCTCAGATCACGTCCTACATTCTGTCTCAGGTTCCGTCTCAGATCACGTCCTACATTCTGTCTCAGGTTCCGTCTCAGATCACGTCCTACATTCTGTCTCAGGTTCTCTCTCAGATCACATCCTACATTCTGTCTCAGGTTCTGTCTCAGATCACGTCCTACATTCCTTCTCAGGTTCTCTCTCAGATCACATCCTACATTCTGTCTCAGGTTCTCTCTCAGATCACGTCCTACATTCTGTCTCAGGTTCTCTCTCAGATCACATCCTACATTCTGTCTCAGGTTCTGTCTCAGATCACATCCTACATTCTGTCTCAGGTTCTGTCTCAGATCACGTCCTACATTCTGTCTCAGGTTCCGTCTCAGATCACGTCCGACAGTCTGTCTCAGGTTCCGTCTCAGATCACGTCCTACATTCTGTCTCAGGTTCTCTCTCAGATCACGTCCTACATTCTGTCTCAGGTTCTCTCTCAGATCACATCCTACATTCTGTCTCAGGTTCCGTCTCAGATCACGTCCTACATTGTGTCTCAGGTTCTTTCTCAGATCACGTCCTACAGTCTGTCTCAGGTTTCTTCTCAGATCACGTCCTACAATCTGTCTCAGGTTCCGTCTCAGATCACGTCCTACAATCTGTCTCAGGTTCCGTCTCAGACTCCGTCTCAGATCACGTCCTACATTCTGTCTCAGGTTCCGACTCAGATCACGTCCTACATTCTGTCTCAGGTTCCGTCTCAGATCACGTCCTACATTCTGTCTCAGGTTCCGTCTCAGACTCCGTCTCAGATCATGTCCTACATTCTGTCTCAGGTTCCGACTCAGATCACGTCCTACATTCTGTCTCATGTTCCGTCTCAGATCACGTCCTACATTCTGTCTCAGGTTCTGTCTCAGATGACGTCCTACATTCTGTCTCATGTTCCGTCTCAGATCACGTCCTACATTCTGTCTCATGTTCCGTCTCAGATCACGTCCTACATTCTGTCTCAGGTTCCGTCTCAGATCACGTCCTACATTCTGTTTCAGGTTCTCTCTCAGATCACGTCCTACATTCTTTCTCAGGTTCCGTCTCAGATCACGTCCTACATTCTTTCTCAGGTTCTGTTTCAGATCAGGTCCTACATTCTGTCTCAGGTTCCGTCTCAGATCACGTCCTACATTCTGTCTCATGTTCCGTCTCAGATCACGTCCCACATTCTGTCTCAGGTTCCGTCTCAGATCACGTCCTACATTCTGTCTCAGGTTCCGTCTCAGATCACGTCCGACAGTCTGCCTCAGGTTCCGTCTCAGATCACGTCCTACATTCTGTCTCAGGTTCTCTCTCAGATCACGTCCTACATTCTGTCTCAGGTTCTCTCTCAGATCACGTCCTACATTCTGTCTCAGGTTCTGTCTCAGATCACGTCCTACATTCTGTCTCAGGTTCCGTCTCAGATCACGTCCTACATTCTGTCTCAGGTTCTCTCTCAGATCACATCCTACATTCTGTCTCAGGTTCTGTCTCAGATCACGTCCTACATTCTGTCTCAGGTTCTGTCTCAGATCACGTCCTACATTCTGTCTCAGGTTCCGTCTCAGATCACGTCCTACATTCTGTCTCAGGTTCTCTCTCAGATCACGTCCTACATTCTGTCTCAGGTTCTCTCTCAGATCACATCCTACATTTTGTCTCAGGTTCTGTCTCAGATCACGTCCCACATTCTGTCTCAGGTTCCGTCTCAGATCACGTCCTACATTCTGTCTCAGGTTCCGTCTCAGATCACGTCCTACATTCTGTCTCAGGTTCCGTCTCAGATCACGTCCTACATTCTGTCTCAGGTTCCGTCTCAGATCACGTCCTACATTCTGTCTCAGGTTCCGTCTCAGATCACGTCCTACATTCTGTCTCAGGTTCCGTCTCAGATCACGTCCTACATTCTGTCTCAGGTTCCGTCTCAGATCACGTCCTACATTCTGTCTCAGGTTCTCTCTCAGATCACATCCTACATTCTGTCTCAGGTTCTGTCTCAGATCACGTCCTACATTCTGTCTCAGGTTCTGTCTCAGATCACGTCCTACATTCTGTCTCAGGTTCCGTCTCAGATCACGTCCTACATTCTGTCTCAGGTTCTCTCTCAGATCACGTCCTACATTCTGTCTCAGGTTCCGACTCAGATCACGTCCTACATTCTTTCTCAGGTTCTGTTTCAGATCACGTCCTACATTCTGTCTCAGGTTCCGTCTCAGATCACGTCCTACATTCTGTCTCAGGTTCCGTCTCAGATCACGTCCTACATTGTGTCTCATGTTCCGTCTCAGATCACGTCCCTCATTCTGTCTCAGGTTCTGTCTCAGATCACGTCCTACATTCTGTCTCAGGTTCCGTCTCAGATCACGTCCGACAGTCTGTCTCAGGTTCCGTCTCAGATCACGTCCTACATTCTGTCTCAGGTTCTCTCTCAGATCACGTCCTACATTCTGTCTCAGGTTCTCTCTCAGATCACATCCTACATTCTGTCTCAGGTTCTGTCTCAGATCACGTCCTACAGTCTGTCTCAGGTTCCGTCTCAGATCACGTCCTACATTGTGTCTCAGGTTCTTTCTCAGATCACGTCCTACAGTCTGTCTCAGGTTCCGTCTCAGATAACGTCCTACATTCTGTCTCAGGTTCCGTCTCAGATCACGTCCTACATTCTGTCTCAGGTTCCGTCTCAGATCATGTCTGACAGTCCGTCTCAGGTTCCGTCTCAGATCACGTCCTACATTCTGTCTCAGGTTCTGTCTCAGATCACGTCTGACAGTCCGTCTCAGGTTCCGTCTCAGATCACGTCCTACATTCTGTCTCAGGTTCTGTCTCAGATCATGTCTGACAGTCCGTCTCGGGTTCCGTCTCAGATCACGTCCTACATTCTGTCTCATGTTCCGTCTCAGATCACGTCCTACATTCTGTCTCAGGTTCTGTCTCAGATCACGTCCTACATTCTGTCTCAGGTTCCGTCTCAGATCACGTCCTACATTCTGTCTCAGGTTCTCTCTCAGATCACGTCCTACATTGTGTCTCAGGTTCCGTCTCAGATCACGTCCTACATTCTATCTCAGGTTCTCTCTCAGATCACGTCCTACATTCTGTCTCAGGTTCCGTCTCAGATCACGTCCTACATTCTGTCTCAGGTTCCGTCTCAGATCACGTCCTACATTCTGTCTCAGGTTCTCTCTCAGATCACATCCTACATTCTGTCTCAGGTTCTGTCTCAGATCACGTCCTACATTCCTTCTCAGGTTCTCTCTCAGATCACATCCTACATTCTGTCTCAGGTTCTCTCTCAGATCACGTCCTACATTCTGTCTCAGGTTCTCTCTCAGATCACATCCTACATTCTGTCTCAGGTTCTGTCTCAGATCACATCCTACATTCTGTCTCAGGTTCTGTCTCAGATCACGTCCTACATTCTGTCTCAGGTTCCGTCTCAGATCACGTCCGACAGTCTGTCTCAGGTTCCGTCTCAGATCACGTCCTACATTCTGTCTCAGGTTCTCTCTCAGATCACGTCCTACATTCTGTCTCAGGTTCTCTCTCAGATCACATCCTACATTCTGTCTCAGGTTCCGTCTCAGATCACGTCCTACATTGTGTCTCAGGTTCTTTCTCAGATCACGTCCTACAGTCTGTCTCAGGTTTCTTCTCAGATCACGTCCTACAATCTGTCTCAGGTTCCGTTTCAGATCACGTCCTACAATCTGTCTCAGGTTCTCTCTCAGATCACATCCTACATTCTGTCTCAGGTTCTGTCTCAGATCACGTCCTACATTCTGTCTCAGGTTCCGTCTCAGATCACGTCCTACATTCTGTCTCAGGTTCTCTCTCAGATCACGTCCTACATTCTGTCTCAGGTTCCGTCTCAGATCACGTCCTACATTCTTTCTCAGGTTCTGTTTCAGATCACGTCCTACATTCTGTCTCAGGTTCCGTCTCAGATCACGTCCTACATTCTGTCTCAGGTTCCGTCTCAGATCACGTCCTACATTGTGTCTCATGTTCCGTCTCAGATCACGTCCCTCATTCTGTCTCAGGTTCTGTCTCAGATCACGTCCTACATTCTGTCTCAGGTTCCGTCTCAGATCACGTCCGACAGTCTGTCTCAGGTTCCGTCTCAGATCACGTCCTACATTGTGTCTCAGGTTCTCTCTCAGATCACGTCCTACATTCTGTCTCAGGTTCTCTCTCAGATCACATCCTACATTCTGTCTCAGGTTCTCTCTCAGATCACATCCTACATTCTGTCTCAGGTTCTGTCTCAGATCACGTCCTACAGTCTGTCTCAGGTTCCGTCTCAGATCACGTCCTACATTGTGTCTCAGGTTCTTTCTCAGATCACGTCCTACAGTCTGTCTCAGGTTCCGTCTCAGATAACGTCCTACATTCTGTCTCAGGTTCCGTCTCAGATCACGTCCTACATTCTGTCTCAGGTTCTGTCTCAGATCATGTCTGACAGTCCGTCTCGGGTTCCGTCTCAGATCACGTCCTACATTCTGTCTCATGTTCCGTCTCAGATCACGTCCTACATTCTGTCTCAGGTTCTGTCTCAGATCATGTCTGACAGTCCGTCTCGGGTTCCGTCTCAGATCACGTCCTACAATCTGTCTCAGGTTCCGTCTCAGATCACGTCCTACATTCTTTCTCAGGTTCTGTCTCAGATGACGTCCTACATTCTTGTCTCAGGTTTTGTCTCAGATCACGTCCTACATTCTGTCTCAGGTTCCGTCTCAGACTCCGTCTCAGATCACATCCTACATTCTGTCTCAGGTTCCGACTCAGATCACGTCCTACATTCTGTCTCAGGTTCCGTCTCAGATCACGTCCCACATTCTGTCTCAGGTTCCGACTCAGATCACGTCCTACATTCTGTCTCATGTTCCGTCTCAGATCACGTCCTACATTCTGTCTCAGGTTCCGTCTCAGACTCCGTCTCAGATCACATCCTACATTCTGTCTCAGGTTCCGACTCAGATCACGTCCTACATTCTGTCTCAGGTTCCGTCTCAGATCACGTCCCACATTCTGTCTCAGGTTCCGACTCAGATCACGTCCTACATTCTGTCTCATGTTCCGTCTCAGATCACGTCCTACATTCTGTCTCAGGTTCTGTCTCAGATCACGTCCTACATTCTGTCTCAGGTTCTCTCTCAGATCACGTCCCACATTCTATCTCAGGTTCTGTTTTAGGTTCCGACTCAGATCACGTCCTACATTCTGTCTCATGTTCCGACTCAGATCACGTCCTACATTCTGTCTCAGGTTCCGACTCAGATCACGTCCTACATTCTGTCTCAGGTTTTGTCTCAGATCACGTCCTACATTCTGTCTCATGTTCCGTCTCAGATCACGTCCCACATTCTGTCTCAGGTTCTCTCTCAGATCACGTCCCACATTCTATCTCAGGTTCTGTTTTAGGTTCCGACTCAGATCACGTCCTACATTCTGTCTCAGGTTCCGACTCAGATGACGTCCTACATTCTTGTCTCAGGTTCTCTCTCAGATCACGTCCCACATTCTATCTCAGGTTCTGTTTTAGGTTCCGACTCAGATCACGTCCTACATTCTGTCTCATGTTCCGACTCAGATCACGTCCTACATTCTGTCTCAGGTTCCGACTCAGATGACGTCCTACATTCTTGTCTCAGGTTTTGACTCAGATCACGTCCTACATTCTGTCTCAGGTTCCGTCTCAGACTCCGTCTCAGATCACGTCCTACATTCTGTCTCAGGTTCTGTCTCAGATCACGTCCTACATTCTGTCTCAGGTTCTCTCTCAGATCACGTCCTACATTCTGTCTCAGGTTCTGTTTTAGGTTCCGACTCAGATCACGTCCTACATTCTGTCTCATGTTCCGACTCAGATCACGTCCTACATTCTGTCTCAGGTTCCGACTCAGATCACGTCCTACATTCTGTCTCAGGTTCCGTCTCAGATCACGTCCTACATTCTGTCTCATGTTCCGAATCAGATCACGTCCTACATTCTGTCTCAGGTTCCGACTCAGATCACGTCCTACATTCTTTCTCAGGTTCCGTCTCAGATGACGTCCTACATTCTTGTCTTAGGTTTCGTCTCAGATCACGTCCTACATTCTGTCTCAGGTTCCGTCTCAGATCACGTCCTACATTCTGTCTCAGGTTCCGTCTCAGATCACGTCCTACATTCTTTCTCAGGTTCTGTCTCAGATGACGTCCTACATTCTTGTCTCAGGTTTCGTCTCAGATCACATCCTACATTCTGTCTCAGGTTCCGTCTCAGATCACGTCCTACATTCTGTCTCAGGTTCCGTCTCAGATCAGGTCCTACATTCTGTCTCAGGTTCCGTCTCATATCACGTCCTACATTCTGTCTCAGGTTCTGTCTCAGATGACGTCCTACATTCTTTCTCAGGTTCTGTCTCAGATCACGTCCTACATTCTGTCTCAGGTTCCGTTTCAGGTTCCGTCTCAGATCACGTCCTACATTCTTTCTCAGGTTCTGTCTCAGATCACGTCCTACATTCTGTCTCAGGTTCCGACTCAGATCACGTCCTACATTCTTTCTCAGGTTCCGTCTCAGATCACGTCCTACATTCTATCTCAGGTTCCGTCTCAGATCACGTCCTACATTCTGTCTCAGGTTCCGTCTCAGATCACGTCCTACATTCTGTCTCAGGTTCCGTCTCAGATCACGTCCTACATTCTGTCTCAGGTTCCGTCTCAGATCACGTCCTACATTCTTTCTCAGGTTCCGTCTCAGATCACATCCTACATTCTGTCTCAGGTTCCGTCTCAGATCACGTCCTACATTCTTTCTCAGGTTCCGTCTCAGATCACGTCCTACATTCTTTCTCAGGTTCCGTCTCAGATCACGTCCTACATTCTTGTCTCAGGTTTCGTCTCAGATCACGTCCTACATTCTGTCTCAGGTTCCGTCTCAGATCACGTCCTACATTCTGTCTCAGGTTCCGTCTCAGATCACGTCCTACAGTCTGTCTCAGGTTCCGACTCAGATCACGTCCTACATTCTTTCTCAGGTTCTGTCTCAGATCACGTCCTACATTCTGTCTCAGGTTCCGTTTCAGGTTCCGTCTCAGATCACGTCCTACATTCTTTCTCAGGTTCTGTCTCAGATCACGTCCTACATTCTGTCTCAGGTTCCGACTCAGATCACGTCCTACATTCTTTCTCAGGTTCCGTCTCAGATCACGTCCTACATTCTGTCTCAGGTTCCGTCTCAGATCACGTCCTACATTCTGTCTCAGGTTCCGTCTCAGATCACGTCCTACATTCTGTCTCAGGTTCCGTCTCAGATCACGTCCTACATTCTTTCTCAGGTTCCGTCTCAGATCACATCCTACATTCTGTCTCAGGTTCCGTCTCAGATCACGTCCTACATTCTTTCTCAGGTTCCGTCTCAGATCACGTCCTACATTCTTTCTCAGGTTCCGTCTCAGATCACGTCCTACATTCTTGTCTCAGGTTTCGTCTCAGATCACGTCCTACATTCTGTCTCAGATTCTGTCTCAGATCACGTCCTACATTCTGTCTCAGGTTCTCTCTCAGATCACGTCCTACATTCTTTCTCAGGTTCCGTCTCAGATCACATCCTACATTCTTTCTCAGGTTCCGTCTCAGATCACATCCTACATTCTTTCTCAGGTTCCGTCTCAGATCACGTCCTACATTCTGTCTCAGGTTCTCTCTCAGATCACGTCCTACATTCTTTCTCAGGTTCCGTCTCAGATCACATCCTACATTCTTTCTCAGGTTCCGTCTCAGATCACGTCCTACATTCTTTCTCAGGTTCTGTCTCATATCACGTCCTACATTCTGTCTCAGGTTCCGTCTCAGATCACGTCCTACATTCTGTCTCAGGTTCCGTCTCAGATCACGTCCTACATTCTATCTCAGGTTCCGTCTCAGATCAGGTCCTACAGTCTGTCTCAGGTTCCGACTCAGATCACGTCCTACATTCTTTCTCAGGTTCTGTCTCAGATCACGTCCTACATTCTGTCTCAGGTTCCGTTTCAGGTTCCGTCTCAGATCACGTCCTACATTCTTTCTCAGGTTCTGTCTCAGATCACGTCCTACATTCTGTCTCAGGTTCCGACTCAGATCACGTCCTACATTCTTTCTCAGGTTCTGTCTCAGATGACGTCCTACATTCTGTCTCAGGTTTCGTCTCAGATCACGTCCTACATTCTGTCTCAGGTTCCGTCTCAGATCACGTCCTACATTCTGTCTCAGGTTCCGTCTCAGATCAGGTCCTACATTCTGTCTCAGGTTCCGTCTCAGATCACGTCCTACATTCTTTCTCAGGTTCTGTCTCATATCACGTCCTACATTCTGTCTCAGGTTCCGTCTCAGATCACATCCTACATTCTGTCTCATGTTCCGTCTCAGATCACGTCCTACAGTCTGTCTCAGGTTCCGACTCAGATCACGTCCTACATTCTTTCTCAGGTTCTGTCTCAGATGACGTCCTACATTCTGTCTCAGGTTCCGTCTCAGATCACGTCCTACATTCTGTCTCAGGTTCTCTCTCAGATCACGTCCTACATTCTGTCTCAGGTTCTCTCTCAGATCACGTCCTACATTCTGTCTCAGGTTCTGTCTCAGATCACGTCCTACAGTCTGTCTCAGGTTCTGTCTCAGATCACGTCCTACATTCTGTCTCAGGTTCCGTCTCAGATCACGTCCTACATTCTGTCTCAGGTTCTCTCTCAGATCACATCCTACATTCTGTCTCAGGTTCTGTCTCAGATCACGTCCTACATTCTGTCTCAGGTTCTGTCTCAGATCACGTCCTACATTCTGTCTCAGGTTCCGTCTCAGATCACGTCCTACATTCTGTCTCAGGTTCTCTCTCAGATCACGTCCTACATTCTGTCTCAGGTTCTCTCTCAGATCACATCCTACATTTTGTCTCAGGTTCTGTCTCAGATCACGTCCCACATTCTGTCTCAGGTTCCGTCTCAGATCACGTCCTACATTCTGTCTCAGGTTCCGTCTCAGATCACGTCCTACATTCTGTCTCAGGTTCCGTCTCAGATCACGTCCTACATTCTGTCTCAGGTTCCGTCTCAGATCACGTCCTACATTCTGTCTCAGGTTCCGTCTCAGATCACGTCCTACATTCTGTCTCAGGTTCCGTCTCAGATCACGTCCTACATTCTGTCTCAGGTTCCGTCTCAGATCACGTCCTACATTCTGTCTCAGGTTCTCTCTCAGATCACATCCTACATTCTGTCTCAGGTTCTGTGTCAGATCACGTCCTACATTCTGTCTCAGGTTCTCTCTCAGATCACGTCCTACATTCTGTCTCAGGTTCCGTCTCAGATCACGTCCTACATTCTTTCTCAGGTTCTGTTTCAGATCACGTCCTACATTCTGTCTCAGGTTCCGTCTCAGATCACGTCCTACATTCTGTCTCAGGTTCCGTCTCAGATCACGTCCTACATTGTGTCTCATGTTCCGTCTCAGATCACGTCCCTCATTCTGTCTCAGGTTCTGTCTCAGATCACGTCCTACATTCTGTCTCAGGTTCCGTCTCAGATCACGTCCGACAGTCTGTCTCAGGTTCCGTCTCAGATCACGTCCTACATTCTGTCTCAGGTTCTCTCTCAGATCACGTCCTACATTCTGTCTCAGGTTCTCTCTCAGATCACATCCTACATTCTGTCTCAGGTTCTGTCTCAGATCACGTCCTACAGTCTGTCTCAGGTTCCGTCTCAGATCACGTCCTACATTGTGTCTCAGGTTCTTTCTCAGATCACGTCCTACAGTCTGTCTCAGGTTCCGTCTCAGATAACGTCCTACATTCTGTCTCAGGTTCCGTCTCAGATCACGTCCTACATTCTGTCTCAGGTTCCGTCTCAGATCATGTCTGACAGTCCGTCTCAGGTTCCGTCTCAGATCACGTCCTACATTCTTTCTCAGGTTCCGTCTCAGATCACGTCCTACATTCTTTCTCAGGTTCCGTCTCAGATCACGTCCTACATTCTGTCTCAGGTTCCGTCTCAGATCATGTCTGACAGTCCGTCTCAGGTTCCGTCTCAGATCACGTCCTACATTCTGTCTCAGGTTCTGTCTCAGATCACGTCTGACAGTCCGTCTCAGGTTCCGTCTCAGATCACGTCCTACATTCTGTCTCAGGTTCTGTCTCAGATCATGTCTGACAGTCCGTCTCGGGTTCCGTCTCAGATCACGTCCTACATTCTGTCTCATGTTCCGTCTCAGATCACGTCCTACATTCTTTCTCAGGTTCTGTCTCAGATCACGTCCTACATTCTGTCTCAGGTTCCGTCTCAGATCACGTCCTACATTCTGTCTCAGGTTCTGTCTCAGATGACGTCCTACATTCTTGTCTCAGGTTTCGTCTCAGATCGCGTCCTACATTCTTTCTCAGGTTCCGTCTCAGATCACGTCCTACAGTCTGTCTCAGGTTCCGTCTCAGATCACGTCCTACATTCTTGTCTCAGGTTTCGTCTCAGATCACGTCCTACATTCTGTCTCAGGTTCCGTCTCAGATCACGTCCTACATTCTGTCTCAGGTTCCGTCTCAGACTCCGTCTCAGATCACATCCGACAGTCTGTCTCAGGTTCCGTCTCAGATCACGTCCTACATTCTGTCTCAGGTTCTCTCTCAGATCACGTCCTACATTCTGTCTCAGGTTCTCTCTCAGATCACATCCTACATTCTGTCTCAGGTTCTGTCTCTGATCACGTCCTACAGTCTGTCTCAGGTTCCGTCTCAGATCACGTCCTACATTGTGTCTCAGGTTCTTTCTCAGATCACGTCCTACAGTCTGTCTCAGGTTCCGTCTCAGATAACGTCCTACATTCTGTCTCAGGTTCCGTCTCAGATCACGTCCTACATTCTGTCTCAGGGTTCCGTCTCAGATCACGTCTGACAGTCCGTCTCAGGTTCCGTCTCAGATCACGTCCTACATTCTGTCTCAGGTTCTGTCTCAGATCACGTCTGACAGTCCGTCTCAGGTTCCGTCTCAGATCACGTCCTACATTCTGTCTCAGGTTCTGTCTCAGATCATGTCTGACAGTCCGTCTCGGGTTCCGTCTCAGATCACGTCCTACATTCTGTCTCATGTTCCGTCTCAGATCACGTCCTACATTCTTTCTCAGGTTCTGTCTCAGATCACGTCCTACATTCTGTCTCAGGTTCCGTCTCAGATCACGTCCTACATTCTGTCTCAGGTTCTGTCTCAGATCACGTCCTACATTCTTGTCTCAGATTTTGTCTCAGATCACGTCCTACAGTCTGTCTCAGGTTCCGTCTCAGATCACGTCCTACATTCTGTCTCAGGTTCCGTCTCAGATCACGTCCTACATTCTGTCTCAGGTTCCGTCTCAGACTCCGTCTCAGATCACGTCCCACATTCTGTCTCAGGTTCTGTCTCAGATCACGTCCTACATTCTGTCTCAGGTTCCGACTCAGATCACGTCCTACATTCTGTCTCAGGTTCCGTCTCAGATCACGTCCCACATTCTGTCTCAGGTTCCGTCTCAGATCACGTCCTACATTCTGTCTCATGTTCCGTCTCAGATCACGTCCCACATTCTGTCTCAGGTTCTGTCTCAGATCACGTCCTACATTCTGTCTCAGGTTCCGACTCAGATCACGTCCTACATTCTGTCTCAGGTTCCGTCTCAGATCACGTCCCACATTCTGTCTCAGGTTCCGTCTCAGATCACGTCCTACATTCTGTCTCATGTTCCGTCTCAGATCACGTCCCACATTCTGTCTCAGGTTCTGTCTCAGATCACGTCCTACATTCTGTCTCAGGTTCCGACTCAGATCACGTCCTACATTCTGTCTCAGGTTCCGTCTCAGATCACGTCCCACATTCTGTCTCAGGTTCCGTCTCAGATCACGTCCTACATTCTGTCTCATGTTCCGTCTCAGATCACGTCCCACATTCTGTCTCAGGTTCTGTCTCAGATCACGTCCTACATTCTGTCTCAGGTTCCGACTCAGATCACGTCCTACATTCTGTCTCATGTTCCGACTCAGATCACGTCCTACATTCTGTCTCAGGTTCTGTCTGAGATGACGTCCTACATTCTGTCTCATGTTCCGTCTCAGATCACGTCCTACATTCTGTCTCATGTTCCGTCTCAGATCACGTCCTACATTCTGTCTCATGTTCCGTCTCAGATCACGTCCTACATTCTGTCTCAGGTTCTGTCTGAGATGACGTCCTACATTCTGTCTCATGTTCCGTCTCAGATCACGTCCTACAGTCAGTCTCAGGTTCCGTCTCAGATCACAACCTACATTCTGTCTCAGGTTCTGTTTCAGATCACGTCCTACATTCTATCTCAGGTTCTTTTTTAGGTTCCGACTCAGATCACGTCCTACATTCTGTCTCATGTTCCGACTCAGATCACGTCCTACATTCTGTCTCAGGTTCTGTCTCAGATCACGTCCTACATTCTGTCTCAGGTTCCGACTCAGATCACGTCCTACATTCTTTTTCAGGTTCCGTCTCAGATCACGTCCTACATTCTGTCTCAGGTTCCGTCTCAGATCACGTCCTACATTCTGTCTCATGTTCCGTCTCAGATCACGTCCCACATTCTGTCTCAGGTTCCGTCTCAGATCACGTCCTACATTCTGTCTCATGTTCCGTCTCAGATCACGTCCCACATTCTGTCTCAGGTTCTGTCTCAGATCACGTCCTACATTCTGTCTCAGGTTCCGACTCAGATCACGTCCTACATTCTGTCTCAGGTTCCGTCTCAGATCACGTCCTACATTCTGTCTCAGGTTCCGTCTCAGATCACGTCCCACATTCTGTCTCAGGTTCCGTCTCAGATCACGTCCTACATTCTGTCTCATGTTCCGTCTCAGATCACGTCCCACATTCTGTCTCAGGTTCTGTCTCAGATCACGTCCTACATTCTGTCTCAGGTTCCGACTCAGATCACGTCCTACATTCTGTCTCAGGTTCCGTCTCAGATCACGTCCCACATTCTGTCTCAGGTTCCGTCTCAGATCACGTCCTACATTCTGTCTCATGTTCCGTCTCAGATCACGTCCCACATTCTGTCTCAGGTTCTGTCTCAGATCACGTCCTACATTCTGTCTCAGGTTCCGACTCAGATCACGTCCTACATTCTTTCTCAGGTTCCGTCTCAGATCACGTCCTACATTGTCTCAGGTTCCGACTCAGATCACGTCCTACATTCTGTCTCAGGTTCCGTCTCAGATCACGTCCTACATTCTGTCTCAGGTTCTGTCTCAGATGACGTCCTACATTCTGTCTCAGGTTCCGACTCAGATCACGTCCTACATTCTTTCTCAGGTTCTGTCTCAGATCACGTCCTACATTCTTTCTCAGGTTCCGCCTCAGATCACGTCCTACATTCTGTCTCAGGTTCCGTCTCAGATCACGTCCTACATTCTTTCTCAGGTTCCGTCTCAGATCACGTCCTACATTCTGTCACAGGTTCCGTCTCAGATCACGTCCTACATTCTGTCTCGGGTTCCGACTCAGATCACGTCCTACATTCTTTCTCAGGTTCCGTCTCAGATCACGTCCTACATTCTGTCTCAGGTTCTGTCTCAGATCACGTCCTACATTCTGTCTCAGGTTCCGACTCAGATCACGTCCTACATTCTGTCACAGGTTCCGTCTCAGATCACGTCCTACATTCTGTCTCAGGTTCCGACTCAGATCACGTCCTACATTCTTTCTCAGGTTCCGTCTCAGATCACGTCCTACATTCTGTCTCAGGTTCCGTCTCAGATCACGTCCTACATTCTGTCTCAGGTTCCGACTCAGATCACGTCCTACATTCTTTCTCAGGTTCCGTCTCAGATCACATCCTACATTCTGTCTCAGGTTCCGTCTCAGATCACGTCCTACATTCTTTCTCAGGTTCCGTCTCAGATCACGTCCTACATTCTTGTCTCAGGTTCCGTCTCAGATCACATCCTACATTCTGTCTCAGGTTCCGTCTCAGATCACGTCCTACATTCTGTCTCAGGTTCCGTCTCAGATCACATCCTACATTCTGTCTCAGGTTCCGTCTCAGATGACGTCCTACATTCTTGTCTCAGGTTTCGTCTCAGATCACGTCCTACATTCTGTCTCATGTTCCGTCTCAGATCACGTCCCACATTCTGTCTCAGGTTCTGTCTCAGATCACGTCCTACATTCTGTCTCAGGTTCCGACTCAGATCACGTCCTACATTCTGTCTCAGGTTCCGTCTCAGATCACGTCCCACATTCTGTCTCAGGTTCCGTCTCAGATCACGTCCTACATTCTGTCTCATGTTCCGTCTCAGATCACGTCCCACATTCTGTCTCAGGTTCTGTCTCAGATCACGTCCTACATTCTGTCTCAGGTTCCGACTCAGATCACGTCCTACATTCTGTCTCAGGTTCCGTCTCAGATCACGTCCCACATTCTGTCTCAGGTTCCGTCTCAGATCACGTCCTACATTCTGTCTCATGTTCCGTCTCAGATCACGTCCCACATTCTGTCTCAGGTTCTGTCTCAGATCACGTCCTACATTCTGTCTCAGGTTCCGACTCAGATCACGTCCTACATTCTGTCTCATGTTCCGACTCAGATCACGTCCTACATTCTGTCTCAGGTTCTGTCTGAGATGACGTCCTACATTCTGTCTCATGTTCCGTCTCAGATCACGTCCTACATTCTGTCTCATGTTCCGTCTCAGATCACGTCCTACATTCTGTCTCATGTTCCGTCTCAGATCACGTCCTACATTCTGTCTCAGGTTCTGTCTGAGATGACGTCCTACATTCTGTCTCATGTTCCGTCTCAGATCACGTCCTACAGTCAGTCTCAGGTTCCGTCTCAGATCACAACCTACATTCTGTCTCAGGTTCTGTTTCAGATCACGTCCTACATTCTATCTCAGGTTCTTTTTTAGGTTCCGACTCAGATCACGTCCTACATTCTGTCTCAGGTTCCGACTCAGATCACGTCCTACATTCTTTTTCAGGTTCCGTCTCAGATCACGTCCTACATTCTGTCTCAGGTTCCGTCTCAGATCACGTCCCACATTCTGTCTCAGGTTCCGTCTCAGATCACGTCCTACATTCTGTCTCATGTTCCGTCTCAGATCACGTCCCACATTCTGTCTCAAGTTCTGTCTCAGATCACGTCCTACATTCTGTCTCAGGTTCCGACTCAGATCACGTCCTACATTCTGTCTCAGGTTCCGTCTCAGATCACGTCCTACATTCTGTCTCAGGTTCCGTCTCAGATCACGTCCCACATTCTGTCTCAGGTTCCGTCTCAGATCACGTCCTACATTCTGTCTCATGTTCCGTCTCAGATCACGTCCCACATTCTGTCTCAGGTTCTGTCTCAGATCACGTCCTACATTCTGTCTCAGGTTCCGACTCAGATCACGTCCTACATTCTGTCTCAGGTTCCGTCTCAGATCACGTCCCACATTCTGTCTCAGGTTCCGTCTCAGATCACGTCCTACATTCTGTCTCATGTTCCGTCTCAGATCACGTCCTACATTCTGTCTCAGGTTCCGACTCAGATCACGTCCTACATTCTTTCTCAGGTTCCGTCTCAGATCACGTCCTACATTGTCTCAGGTTCCGACTCAGATCACGTCCTACATTCTGTCTCAGGTTCCGTCTCAGATCACGTCCTACATTCTGTCTCAGGTTCTGTCTCAGATGACGTCCTACATTCTTTCTCAGGTTCCGACTCAGATCACGTCCTACATTCTTTCTCAGGTTCTGTCTCAGATCACGTCCTACATTCTTTCTCAGGTTCCGCCTCAGATCACGTCCTACATTCTGTCTCAGGTTCCGTCTCAGATCACGTCCTACATTCTTTCTCAGGTTCCGTCTCAGATCACGTCCTACATTCTGTCACAGGTTCCGTCTCAGATCACGTCCTACATTCTGTCTCGGGTTCCGACTCAGATCACGTCCTACATTCTTTCTCAGGTTCCGTCTCAGATCACGTCCTACATTCTGTCTCAGGGTCTGTCTCAGATCACGTCCTACATTCTGTCTCAGGTTCCGACTCAGATCACGTCCTACATTCTGTCACAGGTTCCGTCTCAGATCACGTCCTACATTCTGTCTCAGGTTCCGACTCAGATCACGTCCTACATTCTTTCTCAGGTTCCGTCTCAGATCACGTCCTACATTCTGTCTCAGGTTCCGTCTCAGATCACGTCCTACATTCTGTCTCAGGTTCCGACTCAGATCACGTCCTACATTCTTTCTCAGGTTCCGTCTCAGATCACATCCTACATTCTGTCTCAGGTTCCGTCTCAGATCACGTCCTACATTCTTTCTCAGGTTCCGTCTCAGATCACGTCCTACATTCTTGTCTCAGGTTCCGTCTCAGATCACATCCTACATTCTGTCTCAGGTTCCGTCTCAGATCACGTCCTACATTCTGTCTCAGGTTCCGTCTCAGATCACGTCCTACATTCTTGTCTCAGGTTCCGTCTCAGATCACATCCTACATTCTGTCTCAGGTTCCGTCTCAGATGACGTCCTACATTCTTGTCTCAGGTTTCGTCTCAGATGACGTCCTACATTCTGTCTCAGGTTCCGTCTCAGATCACGTCCTACATTCTGTCTCAGGTTCCGTCTCAGATCACGTCCTACATTCTGTCTCAGGTTCTGTCTCAGATGACGTCCTACATTCTTGTCTCAGGTTTCGTCTCAGATCACGTCCTACATTCTTTCTCAGGTTCCGTCTCAGATCACGTCCTACAGTCTGTCTCAGGTTCCGTCTCAGATCACGTCCTACATTCTGTCTCAGGTTCCGTCTCAGATCACGTCCTACATTCTGTCTCAGGTTCCGTCTCAGATCACGTCCTACATTCTTGTCTCAGGTTTCGTCTCAGATCACGTCCTACATTCTGTCTCAGGTTCCGTCTCAGATCACGTCCTACATTCTGTCTCAGGTTCCGTCTCAGACTCCGTCTCAGATCACATCCGACAGTCTGTCTCAGGTTCCGTCTCAGATCACGTCCTACATTCTGTCTCAGGTTCTCTCTCAGATCACGTCCTACATTCTGTCTCAGGTTCTCTCTCAGATCACGTCCTACATTCTGTCTCAGGTTCTGTCTCAGATCACGTCCTACAGTCTGTCTCAGGTTCCGTCTCAGATCACGTCCTACATTGTGTCTCAGGTTCTTTCTCAGATCACGTCCTACAGTCTGTCTCAGGTTCCGTATCAGATAACGTCCTACATTCTGTCTCAGGTTCCGTCTCAGATCACGTCCTACATTCTGTCTCAGGGTTCCGTCTCAGATCACGTCTGACAGTCCGTCTCAGGTTCCGTCTCAGATCACGTCCTACATTCTGTCTCAGGTTCTGTCTCAGATCACGTCTGACAGTCCGTCTCAGGTTCCGTCTCAGATCACGTCCTACATTCTTTCTCAGGTTCTGTCTCAGATCATGTCTGACAGTCCGTCTCGGGTTCCGTCTCAGATCACGTCCTACATTCTGTCTCATGTTCCGTCTCAGATCACGTCCTACATTCTTTCTCAGGTTCTGTCTCAGATCACGTCTTACATTCTGTCTCAGGTTCCGTCTCAGATCACGTCCTACATTCTGTCTCAGGTTCTGTCTCAGATCACGTCCTACATTCTTGTCTCAGGTTTTGTCTCAGATCACGTCCTACAGTCTGTCTCAGGTTCCGTCTCAGATCACGTCCTACATTCTGTCTCAGGTTCCGTCTCAGATCACGTCCTACATTCTGTCTCAGGTTCCGTCTCAGACTCCGTCTCAGATCACGTCCCACATTCTGTCTCAGGTTCTGTCTCAGATCACGTCCTACATTCTGTCTCAGGTTCCGACTCAGATCACGTCCTACATTCTGTCTCAGGTTCCGTCTCAGATCACGTCCCACATTCTGTCTCAGGTTCCGTCTCAGATCACGTCCTACATTCTGTCTCATGTTCCGTCTCAGATCACGTCCCACATTCTGTCTCAGGTTCTGTCTCAGATCACGTCCTACATTCTGTCTCAGGTTCCGACTCAGATCACGTCCTACATTCTGTCTCAGGTTCCGACTCAGATCACGTCCTACATTCTTTCTCAGGTTCCGTCTCAGATCACGTCCTACATTGTCTCAGGTTCCGACTCAGATCACGTCCTACATTCTGTCTCAGGTTCCGTCTCAGATCACGTCCTACATTCTGTCTCAGGTTCTGTCTCAGATCACGTCCTACATTCTGTCTCAGGTTCCGACTCAGATCACGTCCTACATTCTTTCTCAGGTTCTGTCTCAGATCACGTCCTACATTCTTTCTCAGGTTCCGTCTCAGATCACGTCCTACATTCTGTCTCAGGTTCCGACTCAGATCACGTCCTACATTCTTTCTCAGGTTCCGTCTCAGATCACGTCCTACATTCTGTCTCAGGTTCTGTCTCAGATCACGTCCTACATTCTGTCTCAGGTTCCGACTCAGATCACGTCCTACATTCTGTCTCATGTTCCGTCTCAGATCACGTCCTACATTCTGTCTCAGGTTCCGTCTCAGATCACGTCCTACATTCTGTCTCAGGTTCCGTCTCAGATCACGTCCTACATTCTGTCTCAGGTTCCGACTCAGATCACGTCCTACATTCTTTCTCAGGTTCCGTCTCAGATCACGTCCTACAGTCTGTCTCAGGTTCCGTCTCAGATCACGTCCTACATTCTTTCTCAGGTTCCGTCTCAGATCACGTCCTACATTCTTTCTCAGGTTCCGTCTGAGATGACGTCCTACATTCTTGTCTCAGGTTTAGTCTCAGATCACGTCCTACATTCTGTCTCAGGTTCCGTCTCAGATCACGTCCTACATTCTGTCTCAGGTTCCGTCTCAGATCACGTCCTACATTCTGTCTCAGGTTCCGTCTCAGATCACGTCCTACATTCTGTCTCAGGTTCCGTCTCAGATCACGTCCTACATTCTGTCTCAGGTTCTGTCTCAGATGACGTCCTACATTCTTGTCTCAGGTTTCGTCTCAGATCGCGTCCTACATTCTTTCTCAGGTTCCGTCTCAGATCACGTCTTACAGTCTGTCTCAGGTTCCGTCTCAGATCACGTCCTACATTCTTGTCTCAGGTTTCGTCTCAGATCACGTCCTACATTCTGTCTCAGGTTCCGTCTCAGATCACGTCCTACATTCTGTCTCAGGTTCCGTCTCAGATCACGTCCTACATTCTGTCTCAGGTTCTGTCTCAGATCACGTCCTCCATTCTGTCTCAGGTTCTGTCTCAGATGACGTCCTACATTCTTTCTCAGGTTCCGACTCAGATCACGTCCTACATTCTGTCTCAGGTTCCGTCTCAGATCACGTCCTACATTCTTTCTCAGGTTCCGCCTCAGATCACGTCCTACATTCTGTCTCAGGTTCCGTCTCAGATCACGTCCTACATTCTGTCTCAGGTTCCGTCTCAGATCACGTCCTACATTCTTTCTCAGGTTCTGTCTCAGATCACGTCCTACATTCTTTCTCAGGTTCCGCCTCAGATCACGTCCTACATTCTGTCTCAGGTTCCGTCTCAGATCACGTCCTACATTCTTTCTCAGGTTCCGTCTCAGATCACGTCCTACATTCTGTCACAGGTTCCGTCTCAGATCACGTCCTACATTCTGTCTCGGGTTCCGACTCAGATCACGTCCTACATTCTTTCTCAGGTTCCGTCTCAGATCACGTCCTACATTCTGTCTCAGGTTCTGTCTCAGATCACGTCCTACATTCTGTCTCAGGTTCCGACTCAGATCACGTCCTACATTCTGTCACAGGTTCCGTCTCAGATCACGTCCTACATTCTGTCTCAGGTTCCGACTCAGATCACGTCCTACATTCTTTCTCAGGTTCCGTCTCAGATCACGTCCTACATTCTGTCTCAGGTTCCGTCTCAGATCACGTCCTACATTCTGTCTCAGGTTCCGACTCAGATCACGTCCTACATTCTTTCTCAGGTTCCGTCTCAGATCACATCCTACATTCTGTCTCAGGTTCCGTCTCAGATCACGTCCTACATTCTTTCTCAGGTTCCGTCTCAGATCACGTCCTACATTCTTGTCTCAGGTTCCGTCTCAGATCACATCCTACATTCTGTCTCAGGTTCCGTCTCAGATCACGTCCTACATTCTGTCTCAGGTTCCGTCTCAGATCACGTCCTACATTCTTGTCTCAGGTTCCGTCTCAGATCACATCCTACATTCTGTCTCAGGTTCCGTCTCAGATGACGTCCTACATTCTTGTCTCAGGTTTCGTCTCAGATGACGTCCTACATTCTGTCTCAGGTTCCGTCTCAGATCACGTCCTACATTCTGTCTCAGGTTCCGTCTCAGATCACGTCCTACATTCTGTCTCAGGTTCTGTCTCAGATGACGTCCTACATTCTTGTCTCAGGTTTCGTCTCAGATCGCGTCCTACATTCTTTCTCAGGTTCCGTCTCAGATCACGTCCTACAGTCTGTCTCAGGTTCCGTCTCAGATCACGTCCTACATTCTGTCTCAGGTTCCGTCTCAGATCACGTCCTACATTCTGTCTCAGGTTCCGTCTCAGATCACGTCCTACATTCTTGTCTCAGGTTTCGTCTCAGATCACGTCCTACATTCTGTCTCAGGTTCCGTCTCAGATCACGTCCTACATTCTGTCTCAGGTTCCGTCTCAGATCACGTCCTACATTCTTGTCTCAGGTTTCGTCTCAGATCACGTCCTACATTCTGTCTCAGGTTCCGTCTCAGATCACGTCCTACATTCTGTCTCAGGTTCCGTCTCAGACTCCGTCTCAGATCACATCCGACAGTCTGTCTCAGGTTCCGTCTCAGATCACGTCCTACATTCTGTCTCAGGTTCTCTCTCAGATCACGTCCTACATTCTGTCTCAGGTTCTCTCTCAGATCACGTCCTACATTCTGTCTCAGGTTCTGTCTCAGATCACGTCCTACAGTCTGTCTCAGGTTCCGTCTCAGATCACGTCCTACATTGTGTCTCAGGTTCTTTCTCAGATCACGTCCTACAGTCTGTCTCAGGTTCCGTCTCAGATAACGTCCTACATTCTGTCTCAGGTTCCGTCTCAGATCACGTCCTACATTCTGTCTCAGGGTTCCGTCTCAGATCACGTCTGACAGTCCGTCTCAGGTTCCGTCTCAGATCACGTCCTACATTCTGTCTCAGGTTCTGTCTCAGATCACGTCCTACATTCTGTCTCAGGTTCCGTCTCAGATCACGTCCTACATTCTTTCTCAGGTTCTGTCTCAGATCATGTCTGACAGTCCGTCTCGGGTTCCGTCTCAGATCACGTCCTACATTCTGTCTCATGTTCCGTCTCAGATCACGTCCTACATTCTTTCTCAGGTTCTGTCTCAGATCACGTCTTACATTCTGTCTCAGGTTCCGTCTCAGATCACGTCCTACATTCTGTCTCAGGTTCTGTCTCAGATCACGTCCTACATTCTTGTCTCAGGTTTTGTCTCAGATCACGTCCTACAGTCTGTCTCAGGTTCCGTCTCAGATCACGTCCTACATTCTGTCTCAGGTTCCGTCTCAGATCACGTCCTACATTCTGTCTCAGGTTCCGTCTCAGACTCCGTCTCAGATCACGTCCCACATTCTGTCTCAGGTTCTGTCTCAGATCACGTCCTACATTCTGTCTCAGGTTCCGACTCAGATCACGTCCTACATTCTGTCTCAGGTTCCGTCTCAGATCACGTCCCACATTCTGTCTCAGGTTCCGTCTCAGATCACGTCCTACATTCTGTCTCATGTTCCGTCTCAGATCACGTCCCACATTCTGTCTCAGGTTCTGTCTCAGATCACGTCCTACATTCTGTCTCAGGTTCCGACTCAGATCACGTCCTACATTCTGTCTCAGGTTCCGACTCAGATCACGTCCTACATTCTTTCTCAGGTTCCGTCTCAGATCACGTCCTACATTGTCTCAGGTTCCGACTCAGATCACGTCCTACATTCTGTCTCAGGTTCCGTCTCAGATCACGTCCTACATTCTGTCTCAGGTTCTGTCTCAGATCACGTCCTACATTCTGTCTCAGGTTCCGACTCAGATCACGTCCTACATTCTTTCTCAGGTTCTGTCTCAGATCACGTCCTACATTCTTTCTCAGGTTCCGTCTCAGATCACGTCCTACATTCTGTCTCAGGTTCCGACTCAGATCACGTCCTACATTCTTTCTCAGGTTCCGTCTCAGATCACGTCCTACATTCTGTCTCAGGTTCCGTCTCAGATCACGTCCTACATTCTGTCTCAGGTTCTGTCTCAGATCACGTCCTACATTCTGTCTCAGGTTCCGACTCAGATCACGTCCTACATTCTGTCTCATGTTCCGTCTCAGATCACGTCCTACATTCTGTCTCAGGTTCCGTCTCAGATCACGTCCTACATTCTGTCTCAGGTTCCGTCTCAGATCACGTCCTACATTCTGTCTCAGGTTCCGACTCAGATCACGTCCTACATTCTTTCTCAGGTTCCGTCTCAGATCACGTCCTACAGTCTGTCTCAGGTTCCGTCTCAGATCACGTCCTACATTCTTTCTCAGGTTCCGTCTCAGATCACGTCCTACATTCTTTCTCAGGTTCCGTCTGAGATGACGTCCTACATTCTTGTCTCAGGTTTAGTCTCAGATCACGTCCTACATTCTGTCTCAGGTTCCGTCTCAGATCACGTCCTACATTCTGTCTCAGGTTCCGTCTCAGATCACGTCCTACATTCTGTCTCAGGTTCCGTCTCAGATCACGTCCTACATTCTGTCTCAGGTTCCGTCTCAGATCACGTCCTACATTCTGTCTCAGGTTCTGTCTCAGATGACGTCCTACATTCTTGTCTCAGGTTTCGTCTCAGATCGCGTCCTACATTCTTTCTCAGGTTCCGTCTCAGATCACGTCTTACAGTCTGTCTCAGGTTCCGTCTCAGATCACGTCCTACATTCTTGTCTCAGGTTTCGTCTCAGATCACGTCCTACATTCTGTCTCAGGTTCCGTCTCAGATCACGTCCTACATTCTGTCTCAGGTTCCGTCTCAGATCACGTCCTACATTCTGTCTCAGGTTCCGTCTCAGATCACGTCCTACATTCTGTCTCAGGTTCTGTCTCAGATCGCGTCCTACATTCTTGTCTCAGGTTCCGTCTCAGATCACGTCCTACATTCTGTCTCAGGTTCCGTCTCAGACTCCGTCTCAGATCACATCCGACAGTCTGTCTCAGGTTCCGTCTCAGATCACGTCCTACATTCTGTCTCAGGTTCTCTCTCAGATCACGTCCTACATTCTGTCTCAGGTTCTCTCTCAGATCACATCCTACATTCTGTCTCAGGTTCTGTCTCAGATCACGTCCTACAGTCTGTCTCAGGTTCCGTCTCAGATCACGTCCTACATTGTGTCTCAGGTTCTTTCTCAGATCACGTCCTACATTCTGTCTCAGGTTCCGTCTCAGATCACGTCCTACATTCTGTCTCAGGGTTCCGTCTCAGATCACGTCTGACAGTCCGTCTCAGGTTCCGTCTCAGATCACGTCCTACATTCTGTCTCAGGTTCTGTCTCAGATCACGTCTGACAGTCCGTCTCAGGTTCCGTCTCAGATCACGTCCTACATTCTGTCTCAGGTTCTGTCTCAGATCATGTCTGACAGTCCGTCTCGGGTTCCGTCTCAGATCACGTCCTACATTCTGTCTCATGTTCCGTCTCAGATCACGTCCTACATTCTGTCTCAGGTTCTGTCTCAGATCACGTCCTACATTCTGTCTCAGGTTCCGTCTCAGATCACGTCCTACATTCTGTCTCAGGTTCCGTCTCAGATCACGTCCTACATTCTTGTCTCAGGTTTTGTCTCAGATCACGTCCTACAGTCTGTCTCAGGTTCTGTCTCATATCACGTCCTACATTCTTGTCTCAGGTTTTGTCTCAGATCACGTCCTACAGTCTGTCTCAGGTTCCGTCTCAGATCACGTCCTACATTCTGTCTCAGGTTCCGTCTCAGATCACGTCCTACATTCTGTCTCAGGTTCCGTCTCAGACTCCGTCTCAGATCACGTCCTACATTCTGTCTCAGGTTCTGTCTCAGATCACGTCCTACATTCTTGTCTCAGGTTTTGTCTCAGATCACGTCCTACAGTCTGTCTCAGGTTCCGTCTCAGATCACGTCCTACATTCTGTCTCAGGTTCCGACTCAGATCACGTCCTACATTCTGTCTCATGTTCCGACTCAGATCACGTCCTACATTCTGTCTCAGGTTCTTTCTGAGATGACGTCCTACATTCTGTCTCATGTTCCGTCTCAGATCACGTCCTACATTCTGTCTCATGTTCCGTCTCAGATCACGTCCTACATTCTGTCTCAGGTTCTTTCTGAGATGACGTCCTACATTCTGTCTCATGTTCCGTCTCAGATCACGTCTTACAGTCTGTCTCACGTTCCGTCTCAGATCACATCCTACATTCTGTCTCAGGTTCTCTCTCAGATCACGTCCTACATTCTATCTCAGGTTCTGTTTTAGGTTCCGACTCAGATCACGTCCTACATTCTGTCTCATGTTCCGACTCAGATCACGTCCTACATTCTGTCTCATGTTCCGACTCAGATCACGTCCTACATTCTGTCTCATGTTCCGTCTCAGATCACGTCCTACATTCTGTCTCATGTTCCGTCTCAGATCACATCCTACATTCTGTCTCATGTTCCGTCTCAGATCACGTCTTACAGTCTGTCTCAGGTTCCGTCTCAGATCACATCCTACATTCTGTCTCAGGTTCTCTCTCAGATCACGTCCTACATTCTATCTCAGGTTCTGTTTTAGGTTCCGACTCAGATCACGTCCTACATTCTGTCTCAGGTTCTCTTTCAGATCACGTCCTACATTCTGTCTCAGGTTCCGTCTCAGATCACGTCCTACATTCTGTCTCAGGTTCTCTCTCAGATCACGTCCTACATTCTGTCTCAGGTTCCGACTCAGATCACGTCCTACATTCTTTCTCAGGTTCCGTCTCAGATCACGTCCTACATTCTGTCTCAGGTTCCGACTCAGATCACGTCCTACATTCTGTCTCAGGTTCCGTCTCAGATCACGTCCTACATTCTTTCTCAGGTTCCGTCTCAGATCACATCCTACATTCTTTCTCAGGTTCCGTCTCAGATCACGTCCTACATTCTGTCTCAGGTTCCGTCTCAGATCACGTCCTACATTCTGTCTCAGGTTCCGTCTTAGATCACGTCCTACATTCTGTCTCAGGTTCCGTCTCAGATCACGTCCTACATTCTTTCTCAGGTTCCGTCTCAGATGACGTCCTACATTCTTGTCTCAGGTTTCGTCTCAGATCACGTCCTACATTCTGTCTCAGGTTCCGTCTCAGATCACGTCCTACATTCTGTCTCAGGTTGCGTCTCAGATCACGTCCTACATTCTTTCTCAGGTTCCGTCTCAGATCACATCCGACAGTCTGTCTCAGGTTCCGTCTCAGATCACGTCCTACATTCTGTCTCAGGTTCTCTCTCAGATCACGTCCTACATTCTGTCTCAGGTTCCGTCTCAGATCACATCCTACATTCTGTCTCAGGTTCTGTCTCAGATCACGTCCTACAGTCTGTCTCAGGTTCCGTCTCAGATCACGTCCTACATTCTGTCTCAGGTTCTGTCTCAGATCACGTCCTACAGTCTGTCT
This sequence comes from Telmatherina bonti, assembly GCF_933228915.1. Classification (NCBI taxonomy): domain Eukaryota; kingdom Metazoa; phylum Chordata; class Actinopteri; order Atheriniformes; family Telmatherinidae; genus Telmatherina; species Telmatherina bonti. The sequence continues at coordinate 44,111,755 of NC_136621.1, read as the reverse complement.
CAGGTTCCGTCTCAGATCACGTCCTACATTCTTTCTCAGGTTCTGTCTCAGATCACATCCGACAGTCTGTCTCAGGTTCCGTCTCAGATCACGTCCTACATTCTGTCTCAGGTTCTCTCTCAGATCACGTCCTACATTCTGTCTCAGGTTCCGTCTCAGATCACATCCTACATTCTGTCTCAGGTTCTGTCTCAGATCACGTCCTACAGTCTGTCTCAGGTTCCGTCTCAGATCACGTCCTACATTGTGTCTCAGGTTCTTTCTCAGATCACGTCCTACAGTCTGTCTCAGGTTCCGTCTCAGATAACGTCCTACATTCTGTCTCAGGTTCCGTCTCAGATCACGTCCTACATTCTTTCTCAGGTTCTGTTTCAGATCACGTCCTACATTCTGTCTCAGGTTCCGTCTCAGATCACGTCCTACATTCTGTCTCAGGGTTCCGTCTCAGATCACGTCTGACAGTCCGTCTCAGGTTCCGTCTCAGATCACGTCCTACATTCTGTCTCAGGTTCTGTCTCAGATCACGTCTGACAGTCCGTCTCAGGTTCCGTCTCAGATCACGTCCTACATTCTGTCTCAGGTTCTGTCTCAGATCATGTCTGACAGTCCGTCTCGGGTTCCGTCTCAGATCACATCCTACATTCTGTCTCATGTTCCGTCTCAGATCACGTCCTACATTCTGTCTCAGGTTCTGTCTCAGATCACGTCCTACATTCTGTCTCAGGTTCCGTCTCAGATCACGTCCTACATTCTTTCTCAGGTTCTGTCTCATATCACGTCCTACATTCTTTCTCAGGTTCTGTCTCAGATCACGTCCTACATTCTTGTCTCAGGTTTTGTCTCAGATCACGTCCTACATTCTTTCTCAGGTTCTGTCTCATATCACGTCCTACATTCTTTCTCAGGTTCTGTCTCATATCACGTCCTACATTCTTTCTCAGGTTCTGTCTCAGATCACGTCCTACAGTCTGTCTCAGGTTCCGTCTCAGATCACGTCCTACATTCTGTCTCAGGTTCAGTCTCAGATCACGTCCTACATTCTGTCTCAGGTTCCGTCTCAGACTCCGTCTCAGATCACGTCCTACATTCTGTCTCAGGTTCTGTCTCAGATCACGTCCTACATTCTTGTCTCAGGTTTTGTCTCAGATCACGTCCTACAGTCTGTCTCAGGTTCCGACTCAGATCACGTCCTACATTCTGTCTCATGTTCCGACTCAGATCACGTCCTACATTCTGTCTCAGGTTCTGTCTGAGATGACGTCCTACATTCTGTCTCATGTTCCGTCTCAGATCACGTCCTACATTCTGTCTCATGTTCCGTCTCAGATCACGTCCTACATTCTTGCCTCAGGTTCTTTCTGAGATGACGTCCTACATTCTGTCTCATGTTCCATCTCAGATCACGTCTTACATTCTGTCTCACGTTCCGTCTCAGATCACATCCTACATTCTGTCTCAGGTTCTCTCTCAGATCACGTCCTACATTCTGTCTCAGGTTCTGTTTTAGGTTCCGACTCAGATCACGTCCTACATTCTGTCTCATGTTCCGACTCAGATCACGTCCTACATTCTGTCTCATGTTCCATCTCAGATCACGTCCTACATTCTGTCTCAGGTTCTGTCTGAGATGACGTCCTACATTCTGTCTCATGTTCCGTCTCAGATCACGTCCTACATTCTGTCTCATGTTCCGTCTCAGATCACATCCTACATTCTGTCTCATGTTCCGTCTCAGATCACGTCTTACAGTCTGTCTCAGGTTCCGTCTCAGATCACGTCCTACATTCTATCTCAGGTTCTGTTTTAGGTTCCGACTCAGATCACGTCCTACATTCTGTCTCATGTTCTCTCTCAGATCACGTCCTACATTCTGTCTCATGTTCTCTCTCAGATCACATCCTACATTCTGTCTCATGTTCCGTCTCAGATCACGTCTTACAGTCTGTCTCAGGTTCCGTCTCAGATCACGTCCTACATTCTATCTCAGGTTCTGTTTTAGGTTCCGACTCAGATCACGTCCTACATTCTGTCTCATGTTCCGTCTCAGATCACATCCTACATTCTGTCTCATGTTCCGTCTCAGATCACGTCTTACAGTCTGTCTCAGGTTCCGTCTCAGATCACGTCCTACATTCTATCTCAGGTTCTGTTTTAGGTTCTCTCTCAGATCACGTCCTACATTCTGTCTCAGGTTCTCTCTCAGATCACGTCCTACATTCTGTCTCAGGTTCCGACTCAGATCACGTCCTACATTCTTTCTCAGGTTCCGTCTCAGATCACGTCCTACATTCTGTCTCAGGTTCCGACTCTGATCACGTCCTACATTCTGTCTCAGGTTCCGTCTCAGATCACGTCCTACATTCTTTCTCAGGTTCCGTCTCAGATCACATCCTACATTCTTTCTCAGGTTCCGTCTCAGATCACATCCTACATTCTGTCTCAGGTTCCGTCTTAGATCACGTCCTACATTCTGTCTCAGGTTCCGTCTCAGATCACGTCCTACATTCTTTCTCAGGTTCCGTCTCAGATGACGTCCTACATTCTTGTCTCAGGTTTCGTCTCAGATCACGTCCTACATTCTGTCTAAGGTTCCGTCTCAGATCACGTCCTACATTCTGTCTCAGGTTCCGTCTCAGATCACGTCCTACATTCTTTCTCAGGTTCTGTCTCAGATGACGTCCTACATTCTTGTTCAGGTTCCGTCTCAGATCACGTCCTACATTCTGTCTCAGGTTCCGTCTCAGATCACGTCCTACATTCTTTCTCAGGTTCTGTCTCATATCACGTCCTACATTCTGTCTCAGGTTCTGTCTCAGATCATGTCCTACATTCTGTCTCAGATCACGTCCTACATTCTGTCTCAGATCACGTCCTACATTCTGTCTCAGGTTCCGTCTCAGATCACGTCTTACAGTCTGTCTCAGGTTCCGACTCAGATCACGTCCTACATTCTTTCCCAGGTTCTGTCTCAGATCACGTCCTACATTCTGTCTCAGGTTCCGTTTCAGGTTCCGTCTCAGATCACGTCCTACATTCTTTCTCAGGTTCTGTCTCAGATCACGTCCTACATTCTGTCTCAGGTTCCGACTCAGATCACGTCCTACATTCTTTCTCAGGTTCCGTCTCAGATCACGTCCTACATTCTGTCTCAGGTTCCGACTCAGATCACGTCCTACATTCTGTCTCAGGTTCCGTCTCAGATCACGTCCCACATTCTGTCTCAGGTTCCGTCTCAGATCACGTCCTACATTCTGTCTCAGGTTCCGACTCAGATCACGTCCTACATTCTGTCTCAGGTTCCGTCTCAGATCACGTCCCACATTCTGTCTCAGGTTCTGTCTCAGATCACGTCCTACATTCTTTCTCAGGTTCCGTCTCAGATCACGTCCTACATTCTTTCTCAGGTTCCGTCTCAGATCACGTCCTACATTCTTGTCTCAGGTTTCGTCTCAGATCACGTCCTACATTCTGTCTCAGGTTCCGACTCAGATCACGTCCTACATTCTGTCTCATGTTCCGACTCAGATCACGTCCTACATTCTGTCTCAGGTTCTGTTTCAGACTCCGTCTCAGATCACGTCCTACATTCTTTCCCAGGTTCTGTCTCAGATCACGTCCTACATTCTGTCTCAGGTTCCGTTTCAGGTTCCGTCTCAGATCACGTCCTACATTCTGTCTCAGGGTTCCGTCTCAGATCACGTCTGACAGTCCGTCTCAGGTTCCGTCTCAGATCACGTCCTACATTCTGTCTCAGGTTCTGTCTCAGATCACGTCTGACAGTCCGTCTCAGGTTCCGTCTCAGATCACGTCCTACATTCTGTCTCAGGTTCTGTCTCAGATCATGTCTGACAGTCCGTCTCGGGTTCCGTCTCAGATCACATCCTACATTCTGTCTCATGTTCCGTCTCAGATCACGTCCTACATTCTGTCTCAGGTTCTGTCTCAGATCACGTCCTACATTCTGTCTCAGGTTCCGTCTCAGATCACGTCCTACATTCTTTCTCAGGTTCTGTCTCATATCACGTCCTACATTCTTTCTCAGGTTCTGTCTCAGATCACGTCCTACATTCTTGTCTCAGGTTTTGTCTCAGATCACGTCCTACATTCTTTCTCAGGTTCTGTCTCATATCACGTCCTACATTCTTTCTCAGGTTCTGTCTCAGATCACGTCCTACAGTCTGTCTCAGGTTCCGTCTCAGATCACGTCCTACATTCTGTCTCAGGTTCAGTCTCAGATCACGTCCTACATTCTGTCTCAGGTTCCGTCTCAGACTCCGTCTCAGATCACGTCCTACATTCTGTCTCAGGTTCTGTCTCAGATCACGTCCTACATTCTTGTCTCAGGTTTTGTCTCAGATCACGTCCTACAGTCTGTCTCAGGTTCCGACTCAGATCACGTCCTACATTCTGTCTCATGTTCCGACTCAGATCACGTCCTACATTCTGTCTCAGGTTCTGTCTGAGATGACGTCCTACATTCTGTCTCATGTTCCGTCTCAGATCACGTCCTACATTCTGTCTCATGTTCCGTCTCAGATCACGTCCTACATTCTTGCCTCAGGTTCTTTCTGAGATGACGTCCTACATTCTGTCTCATGTTCCATCTCAGATCACGTCTTACATTCTGTCTCACGTTCCGTCTCAGATCACATCCTACATTCTGTCTCAGGTTCTCTCTCAGATCACGTCCTACATTCTGTCTCAGGTTCTGTTTTAGGTTCCGACTCAGATCACGTCCTACATTCTGTCTCATGTTCCGACTCAGATCACGTCCTACATTCTGTCTCATGTTCCATCTCAGATCACGTCCTACATTCTGTCTCAGGTTCTGTCTGAGATGACGTCCTACATTCTGTCTCATGTTCCGTCTCAGATCACGTCCTACATTCTGTCTCATGTTCCGTCTCAGATCACATCCTACATTCTGTCTCATGTTCCGTCTCAGATCACGTCTTACAGTCTGTCTCAGGTTCCGTCTCAGATCACGTCCTACATTCTATCTCAGGTTCTGTTTTAGGTTCCGACTCAGATCACGTCCTACATTCTGTCTCATGTTCTCTCTCAGATCACGTCCTACATTCTGTCTCATGTTCTCTCTCAGATCACATCCTACATTCTGTCTCATGTTCCGTCTCAGATCACGTCTTACAGTCTGTCTCAGGTTCCGTCTCAGATCACGTCCTACATTCTATCTCAGGTTCTGTTTTAGGTTCCGACTCAGATCACGTCCTACATTCTGTCTCATGTTCCGTCTCAGATCACATCCTACATTCTGTCTCATGTTCCGTCTCAGATCACGTCTTACAGTCTGTCTCAGGTTCCGTCTCAGATCACGTCCTACATTCTATCTCAGGTTCTGTTTTAGGTTCTCTCTCAGATCACGTCCTACATTCTGTCTCAGGTTCTCTCTCAGATCACGTCCTACATTCTGTCTCAGGTTCCGACTCAGATCACGTCCTACATTCTTTCTCAGGTTCCGTCTCAGATCACGTCCTACATTCTGTCTCAGGTTCCGACTCTGATCACGTCCTACATTCTGTCTCAGGTTCCGTCTCAGATCACGTCCTACATTCTTTCTCAGGTTCCGTCTCAGATCACATCCTACATTCTTTCTCAGGTTCCGTCTCAGATCACATCCTACATTCTGTCTCAGGTTCCGTCTTAGATCACGTCCTACATTCTGTCTCAGGTTCCGTCTCAGATCACGTCCTACATTCTTTCTCAGGTTCCGTCTCAGATGACGTCCTACATTCTTGTCTCAGGTTTCGTCTCAGATCACGTCCTACATTCTGTCTAAGGTTCCGTCTCAGATCACGTCCTACATTCTGTCTCAGGTTCCGTCTCAGATCACGTCCTACATTCTTTCTCAGGTTCTGTCTCAGATGACGTCCTACATTCTTGTTCAGGTTCCGTCTCAGATCACGTCCTACATTCTGTCTCAGGTTCCGTCTCAGATCACGTCCTACATTCTTTCTCAGGTTCTGTCTCATATCACGTCCTACATTCTGTCTCAGGTTCTGTCTCAGATCATGTCCTACATTCTGTCTCAGATCACGTCCTACATTCTGTCTCAGATCACGTCCTACATTCTGTCTCAGGTTCCGTCTCAGATCACGTCTTACAGTCTGTCTCAGGTTCCGACTCAGATCACGTCCTACATTCTTTCCCAGGTTCTGTCTCAGATCACGTCCTACATTCTGTCTCAGGTTCCGTTTCAGGTTCCGTCTCAGATCACGTCCTACATTCTTTCTCAGGTTCTGTCTCAGATCACGTCCTACATTCTGTCTCAGGTTCCGACTCAGATCACGTCCTACATTCTTTCTCAGGTTCCGTCTCAGATCACGTCCTACATTCTGTCTCAGGTTCCGACTCAGATCACGTCCTACATTCTGTCTCAGGTTCCGTCTCAGATCACGTCCCACATTCTGTCTCAGGTTCCGTCTCAGATCACGTCCTACATTCTGTCTCAGGTTCCGACTCAGATCACGTCCTACATTCTGTCTCAGGTTCCGTCTCAGATCACGTCCCACATTCTGTCTCAGGTTCTGTCTCAGATCACGTCCTACATTCTTTCTCAGGTTCCGTCTCAGATCACGTCCTACATTCTTTCTCAGGTTCCGTCTCAGATCACGTCCTACATTCTTGTCTCAGGTTTCGTCTCAGATCACGTCCTACATTCTGTCTCAGGTTCCGACTCAGATCACGTCCTACATTCTGTCTCATGTTCCGACTCAGATCACGTCCTACATTCTGTCTCAGGTTCTGTTTCAGACTCCGTCTCAGATCACGTCCTACATTCTGTCTCAGGTTCCGTCTCAGATCACGTCCTACTTTCTATCTCAGGTTCCGTTTCAGGTTCCGTCTCAGATCACGTCCTACAGTCTGTCTCAGGTTCCGTCTCAGATCACGTCCTACATTCTGTCTCAGGTTCCGTCTCAGATCACGTCCTACTTTCTATCTCAGGTTCCGTTTCAGGTTCCGTCTCAGATCACGTCCTACTTTCTATCTCAGGTTCCGTTTCAGGTTCCGTCTCAGATCACGTCCTACATTCTGTCTCAGGTTCCGTCTCAGATCACGTCCTACATTCTGTCTCAGGTTCATACTCACATCACGTCCTACATTCTGTCTCAGGTTCCGTCTCAGATCACGTCCTACTTTCTATCTCAGGTTCTGTTTTAGGTTCCGACTCAGATCACGTCCTACATTCTGTCTCATGTTCCGACTCAGATCACGTCCTACGTTCTGTCTCAGGTTCTCTCTCAGATCACGTCCTACATTCTGTCTCAGGTTCCGATTCAGATCCCGTCCTACATTCTTTCTCAGGTTCCGTCTCAGATCACGTCCTACATTGTCTCAGGTTCCGACTCAGATCACGTCCTACATTCTGTCTCAGGTTCCGTCTCAGATCACGTCCTACATTCTTTCTCAGGTTCCGTCTCAGATCACGTCCTACATTCTGTCTCAGGTTCTGTCTCAGATCACGTCCTACATTCTATCGCATGTTCCGTCTCAGATCACGTCCTACATTCTGTCTCAGGTTCTGTCTGAGATGACGTCCTACATTCTGTCTCATGTTCCGTCTCAGATCACGTCCTACATTCTGTCGCATGTTCCGTCTCAGATCACGTCCTACATTCTGTCTCAGGTTCTGTCTGAGATGACGTCCTACATTCTGTCTCATGTTCCGTCTCAGATCACGTCCTACATTCTGTCGCATGTTCCGTCTCAGATCACGTCCTACATTCTGTCTCAGGTTCTGTCTGAGATGACGTCCTACAGTCTGTCTCAGGTTCCGTTTCAGACTCCGTCTCAGATCACGTCCTACATTCTGTCTCAGGTTCCGACTCAGATCACGTCCTACATTCTGTCTCAGGTTCTCTCTCACATCACGTCCTACATTCTGTCTCAGGTTCCGTCTCAGATCACGTCCTACTTTCTATCTCAGGTTCCGTTCCAGGTTCCGTCTCAGATCACGTCCTACATTCTGTCTCAGGTTCCGACTCAGATCACGTCCTACATTCTGTCTCAGGTTCTCTCTCAGATCACGTCCTACTTTCTATCTCAGGTTCCGTTTCAGGTTCCGTCTCAGATCACGTCCTACAGTCTGTCTCAGGTTCCGTCTCAGATCACATCCTACATTCTATCTCAGGTTCTCTCTCAGATCACGTCCTACATTCTGTCTCAGGTTCTGTCTCAGATCACGTCCTACATTCTGTCTCAGGTTCCGTTTCAGATCACATCCTACATTCTGTCTCAGGTTCCGTCTCAGATCACATCCTACATTCTGTCTCAGGTTCTCTCTCAGATCACGTCCTACAGTCTGTCTCAGGTTCCGTCTCAGATCACATCCTACATTCTGTCTCAGGTTCTCTCTCAGATCACGTCCTACATTCTGTCTCAGGTTCTGTCTCAGATCACATCCTACATTCTGTCTCAGGTTCTCTCTCGCATCACGTCCTACATTCTATCTCAGGTTCTCTCTCAGATCACGTCCTACAGTCTGTCTCAGGTTCCGTCTCAGATCACATCCTACATTCTGTCTCAGGTTCCGTCTCAGATCACGTCCTACATTCTGTCTCAGGTTCAATCTCAGATCACGTCCTACATTCTGTCTCAGGTTCCGTCTCAGATGACGTCCTACATTCTTGTCTCAGGTGTCGTCTCAGATCACGTCCTACAGTCTGTCTCATGCTCCGTCTCAGATCACGTCCTACATTCTTTCTCAGGTTCCGTCTCAGATCACGTCCTACATTCTGTCTCAGGTTCCGTCTCAGATCACGTCCTACATTCTTTGTCAGGTTCCGACTCAGATCACGTCCTACATTCTGTCTCAGGTTCCGACTCACATCACGTCCTACATTCTGTCTCAGGTTCCGTCTCAGATCACGTCCTACATTCTTTGTCAGGTTCCGACTCAGATCACATCCTACATTCTGTCTCAGACTCCGTCTCAGATCACGTCCTACATTCTGTCTCATGTTCCGACTCAGATCACGTCCTACATTCTGTCTCAGGTTCTGTCTGAGATGACGTCCTACATTCTGTCTCATGTTCCGTCTCAGATCACGTCCTACATTCTGTCTCATGTTCCGACTCAGATCACGTCCTACATTCTGTCTCAGGTTCCGTCTCAGATCACATCCTACATTCTATCTCAGGTTCTCTCTCAGATCACGTCCTACTTTCTATCTCAGGTTCCGTTTCAGGTTCCGTCTCAGATCACGTCCTACATTCTGTCTCAGGTTCTCTCTCAGATCACGTCCTACATTCTGTCTCAGGTTCTGTCTCAGATCACATCCTACATTCTGTCTCAGGTTCTCTCTCGCATCACGTCCTACATTCTATCTCAGGTTCTCTCTCAGATCACGTCCTACAGTCTGTCTCAGGTTCTCTCTCAGATCACGTCCGACATTCTGTCTCAGGTTCCGTCTCAGATCACATCCTACATTCTGTCTCAGGTTCTCTCTCAGATCACATCCTACATTCTGTCTCAGGTTCCGTCTCAGATCACATCCTACATTCTGTCTCAGGTTCTCTCTCAGATCACGTCCTACATTCTGTCTCAGGTTCTGTCTCAGATCACGTCCTACATTCTGTCTCATGTTCCGACTCAGATCACGTCCTACATTCTGTCTCAGGTTCTGTTTCAGACTCCGTCTCAGATCACGTCCTACATTCTGTCTCAGGTTCCGTCTCAGATCACGTCCTACTTTCTATCTCAGGTTCCGTTTCAGGTTCCGTCTCAGATCACGTCCTACAGTCTGTCTCAGGTTCCGTCTCAGATCACGTCCTACATTCTGTCTCAGGTTCCGTCTCAGATCACGTCCTACTTTCTATCTCAGGTTCCGTTTCAGGTTCCGTCTCAGATCACGTCCTACTTTCTATCTCAGGTTCCGTTTCAGGTTCCGTCTCAGATCACGTCCTACATTCTGTCTCAGGTTCCGTCTCAGATCACGTCCTACATTCTGTCTCAGGTTCCGACTCACATCACGTCCTACATTCTGTCTCAGGTTCCGTCTCAGATCACGTCCTACTTTCTATCTCAGGTTCTGTTTTAGGTTCCGACTCAGATCACGTCCTACATTCTGTCTCATGTTCCGACTCAGATCACGTCCTACGTTCTGTCTCAGGTTCTCTCTCAGATCACGTCCTACATTCTGTCTCAGGTTCCGACTCAGATCCCGTCCTACATTCTTTCTCAGGTTCCGTCTCAGATCACGTCCTACATTGTCTCAGGTTCCGACTCAGATCACGTCCTACATTCTGTCTCAGGTTCCGTCTCAGATCACGTCCTACATTCTTTCTCAGGTTCCGTCTCAGATCACGTCCTACATTCTGTCTCAGGTTCTGTCTGAGATGACGTCCTACATTCTGTCTCAGGTTCTGTCTCAGATCACGTCCTACATTCTGTCTCAGGTTCCGTCTCAGATCACGTCCTACATTCTGTCTCATGTTCCGTCTCAGATCACGTCCTACATTCTATCGCATGTTCCGTCTCAGATCACGTCCTACATTCTGTCTCAGGTTCTGTCTGAGATGATGTCCTACATTCTGTCTCATGTTCCGTCTCAGATCACGTCCTACATTCTGTCGCATGTTCCGTCTCAGATCACGTCCTACATTCTGTCTCAGGTTCTGTCTGAGATGACGTCCTACATTCTGTCTCATGTTCCGTCTCAGATCACGTCCTACATTCTGTCGCATGTTCCGTCTCAGATCACGTCCTACATTCTGTCTCAGGTTCTGTCTGAGATGACGTCCTACAGTCTGTCTCAGGTTCCGTTTCAGACTCCGTCTCAGATCACGTCCTACATTCTGTCTCAGGTTCCGACTCAGATCACGTCCTACATTCTGTCTCAGGTTCTCTCTCACATCACGTCCTACATTCTGTCTCAGGTTCCGTCTCAGATCACGTCCTACTTTCTATCTCAGGTTCCGTTCCAGGTTCCGTCTCAGATCACGTCCTACATTCTGTCTCAGGTTCCGACTCAGATCACGTCCTACATTCTGTCTCAGGTTCTCTCTCAGATCACGTCCTACTTTCTATCTCAGGTTCCGTTTCAGGTTCCGTCTCAGATCACGTCCTACAGTCTGTCTCAGGTTCCGTCTCAGATCACATCCTACATTCTATCTCAGGTTCTCTCTCAGATCACGTCCTACAGTCTGTCTCAGGTTCTCTCTCAGATCACGTCCTACATTCTGTCTCAGGTTCTGTCTCAGATCACGTCCTACATTCTGTCTCAGGTTCCGTTTCAGATCACATCCTACATTCTGTCTCAGGTTCCGTCTCAGATCACATCCTACATTCTGTCTCAGGTTCTCTCTCAGATCACGTCCTACTTTCTATCTCAGGTTCCGTTTCAGGTTCCGTCTCAGATCACGTCCTACAGTCTGTCTCAGGTTCCGTCTCAGATCACATCCTACATTCTATCTCAGGTTCTCTCTCAGATCACATCCTACATTCTGTCTCAGGTTCCGTCTCAGATCACATCCTACATTCTGTCTCAGGTTCTCTCTCGCATCACGTCCTACATTCTGTCTCAGGTTCTGTCTCAGACCACGTCCTACAGTCTGTCTCAGGTTCCGTCTCAGATCACATCCTACATTCTGTCTCAGGTTCTCTCTCAGATCACGTCCTACATTCTGTCTCAGGTTCTGTCTCAGATCACGTCCTACATTCTGTCTCAGGTTCTCTCTCGCATCACGTCCTACATTCTATCTCAGGTTCTCTCTCAGATCACGTCCTACAGTCTGTCTCAGGTTCCGTCTCAGATCACGTCCTACATTCTGTCTCAGGTTCCGTCTCAGATCACATCCTACAGTCTGTCTCAGGTTCTCTCTCAGATCACGTCCGACATTCTGTCTCAGGTTCCGTCTCGGATCACATCCTACATTCTGTCTCAGGTTCTCTCTCAGATCACGTCCTACATTCTGTCTCAGGTTCTGTCTCAGATCACATCCTACATTCTGTCTCAGGTTCCGTCTCAGATCACATCCTACATTCTGTCTCAGGTTCTCTCTCAGATCACGTCCTACATTCTGTCTCAGGTTCCGTCTCAGATCACGTCCTACATTCTTGTCTCAGGTTCTCTCTCAGATCACGTCCGACATTCTGTCTCAGGTTCCGTCTCAGATCACATCCTACATTCTGTCTCAGGTTCTCTCTCAGATCACGTCCTACATTCTGTCTCAGGTTCTGTCTCAGATCACATCCTACATTCTGTCTCAGGTTCCGTCTCAGATCACATCCTACATTCTGTCTCAGGTTCTCTCTCAGATCACGTCCTACATTCTGTCTCAGGTTCTGTCTCAGATCACATCCTACATTCTGTCTCAGGTTCCGTCTCAGATCACATCCTACATTCTTTCTCAGGTTCTCTCTCGCATCACGTCCTACATTCTGTCTCAGGTTCTGTCTCAGATCACGTCCTACAGTCTGTCTCAGGTTCCGTCTCAGATCACATCCTACATTCTGTCTCAGGTTCTCTCTCAGATCACGTCCTACATTCTGTCTCAGGTTCTGTCTCAGATCACATCCTACATTCTGTCTCAGGTTCTCTCTCGCATCACGTCCTACATTCTGTCTCAGGTTCTGTCTCAGATCACGTCCTACAGTCTGTCTCAGGTTCCGTCTCAGATCACGTCCTACATTCTGTCTCAGGTTCTCTCTCAGATCACGTCCTACATTCTGTCTCAGGTTCTGTCTCAGATCACATCCTACATTCTGTCTCAGGTTCTCTCTCGCATCACGTCCTACATTCTATCTCAGGTTCTCTCTCAGATCACGTCCTACAGTCTGTCTCAGGTTCCGTCTCAGATCACATCCTACATTCTGTCTCAGGTTCACTCTCAGATCACGTCCTACATTCTGTCTCATGTTCCGTCTCAGATCACGTCCTACATTCTTTCTCAGGTTCCGTCTCAGATGACGTCCTACATTCTGTCTCAGGTTCTGTCTCAGATCACGTCCTACATTCTGTCTCAGGTTCCGTCTCAGATCACGTCCTACATTCTGTCTCAGGTTCTCTCTCAGATCACGTCCTACATTCTGTCTCAGGTTCCGTCTCAGATCACGTCCTACATTCTTTCTCAGGTTCCGTCTCAGATGACGTCCTACATTCTGTCTCAGGTTCTGTCTCAGATCACGTCCTACATTCTGTCTCAGGTTCCGTCTCAGACTCCGTCTCAGATCACGTCCTACATTCTGTCTCAGGTTCCGTCTCAGATCACGTCCGACATTCTGTCTCAGGTTCCGTCTCAGATCACGTCCTACATTCTGTCTCAGGTTCCGTCTCAGATGACGTCCTACATTCTTGTCTCAGGTTTCGTCTCAGATCACGTCCTACAGTCTGTCTCATGTTCCGTCTCAGATCACGTCCTACATTCTTTCTCAGGTTCCGTCTCAGATCACGTCCTACATTCTGTCTCAGGTTCCGTCTCAGATCACGTCCTACATTCTTTCTCAGGTTCCGTCTCAGATCACGTCCTACATTCTGTCTCAGGTTCCGACTCACATCACGTCCTACATTCTGTCTCAGGTTCCGTCTCAGATCACGTCCTACTTTCTATCTCAGGTTCTGTTTTAGGTTCCGACTCAGATCACGTCCTACATTCTGTCTCATGTTCCGACTCAGATCACGTCCTACGTTCTGTCTCAGGTTCTCTCTCAGATCACGTCCTACATTCTGTCTCAGGTTCCGACTCAGATCCCGTCCTACATTCTTTCTCAGGTTCCGTCTCAGATCACGTCCTACATTCTGTCTCAGGTTCCGACTCAGATCACGTCCTACATTCTGTCTCAGGTTCCGTCTCAGATCACGTCCTACATTCTGTCTCATGTTCCGTCTCAGATCACGTCCTACATTCTTTCTCAGGTTCCGTGTCAGATCACGTCCTACATTCTTTCTCAGGTTCCGTCTCAGATCACGTCCTACATTCTTTCTCAGGTTCCGTGTCAGATCACGTCCTACATTCTGTCTCAGGTTTCGTCTCAGATCACGTCCTACATTCTGTCTCATGTTCCGTCTCAGATCACGTCCTACATTCTGTCGCATGTTCCGTCTCAGATCACGTCCTACATTCTGTCTCAGGTTCTGTCTGAGATGACGTCCTACATTCTGTCTCATGTTCCGTCTCAGATCACGTCCTACATTCTGTCGCATGTTCCGTCTCAGATCACGTCCTACATTCTGTCTCAGGTTCTGTCTGAGATGACGTACTACATTCTGTCTCATGTTCCGTCTCAGATCACGTCCTACATTCTGTCTCAGGTTCTGTCTGAGATGACGTCCTACAGTCTGTCTCAGGTTCCGTTTCAGACTCCGTCTCAGATCACGTCCTACATTCTGTCTCAGGTTCCGACTCAGATCACGTCCTACATTCTGTCTCAGGTTCTCTCTCACATCACGTCCTACAGTCTGTCTCAGGTTCCGTTTCAGACTCCGTCTCAGATCACGTCCTACATTCTGTCTCAGGTTCCGTCTCAGATCACGTCCTACATTCTGTCTCAGGTTCCGACTCAGATCACGTCCTACATTCTGTCTCAGGTTCTCTCTCACATCACGTCCTACATTCTGTCTCAGGTTCCGACTCAGATCACGTTCTACATTCTGTCTCAGGTTCTCTCTCAGATCACGTCCTACTTTCTATCTCAGGTTCCGTTTCAGGTTCCGTCTCAGATCACGTCCTACAGTCTGTCTCAGGTTCCGTCTCAGATCACATCCTACATTCTATCTCAGGTTCTCTCTCAGATCACGTCCTACAGTCTGTCTCAGGTTCTCTCTCAGATCACGTCCTACATTCTGTCTCAGGTTCTGTCTCAGATCACGTCCTACAGTCTGTCTCAGGTTCCGTCTCAGATCACATCCTACATTCTGTCTCAGGTTCTCTCTCAGATCACGTCCTACATTCTGTCTCAGGTTCTGTCTCAGATCACATCCTACATTCTGTCTCAGGTTCTCTCTCGCATCACGTCCTACATTCTATCTCAGGTTCTCTCTCAGATCACGTCCTACAGTCTGTCTCAGGTTCCGTCTCAGATCGCATCCTACATTCTGTCTCAGGTTCTTTCTCAGATCACGTCCTACAGTCTGTCTCAGGTTCTCTCTCAGATCACGTCCTACATTCTGCCTCAGGTTTCGTCTCAGATCACGTCCTACATTCTGTCTCAGGTTCTGTCTCAGATCACGTCCTACAGTCTGTCTCAGGTTCTCTCTCAGATCACGTCCTACATTCTGCCTCAGGTTTCGTCTCAGATCACGTCCTACATTCTGTCTCAGGTTCTGTCTCAGATCACATCCTACATTCTGTCTCAGGTTCTCTCTCGCATCACGTCCTACATTCTATCTCAGGTTCTCTCTCAGATCACGTCCTACAGTCTGTCTCAGGTTCCGTCTCAGATCACATCCTACATTCTGTCTCAGGTTCCGACTCAGATCACGTCCTACATTCTGTCTCAGGTTCTGTCTCAGATCACGTCCTACAGTCTGTCTCAGGTTCCGTCTCAGATCACATCCTACATTCTGTCTCAGGTTCTCTCTCGCATCACGTCCTACATTCTATCTCAGGTTCTCTCTCAGATCACGTCCTACAGTCTGTCTCAGGTTCCGTCTCAGATCACATCCTACATTCTGTCTCAGGTTCCGACTCAGATCACGTCCTACATTCTGTCTCAGGTTCTGTCTCAGATCACGTCCTACAGTCTGTCTCAGGTTCCGTCTCAGATCACATCCTACATTCTGTCTCAGGTTCTCTCCCGCATCACGTCCTACATTCTATCTCAGGTTCTCTCTCAGATCACGTCCTACAGTCTGTCTCAGGTTCCGTCTCAGATCACGTCCTACATTCTGTCTCAGGTTCCGTCTCAGATCACGTCCTACATTCTGTCTCCTGTTCCGACTCAGATCACGTCGTACATTCTGTCTCAGGTTCTCTCTTAGATCACGTCCTACATTCTGTCTCAGGTTCCGATTCAGATCACATCCTACATTCTGTCTCAGGTTCTCTCTCAGATCACGTCCTACATTCTGTCTCAGGTTCTGTCTCAGATCACATCCTACATTCTGTCTCAGGTTCCGTCTCAGATCACATCCTACATTCTGTCTCAGGTTCTCTCTCAGATCACGTCCTACATTCTGTCTCAGGTTCTGTCTCAGATCACATCCTACAGTCTGTCTCAGGTTCTCTCTCAGATCACGTCCGACATTCTGTCTCAGGTTCCGTCTCAGATCACATCCTACATTCTGTCTCAGGTTCTCTCTCAGATCACGTCCTACATTCTGTCTCAGGTTCTGTCTCAGATCACATCCTACATTCTGTCTCAGGTTCCGTCTCAGATCACATCCTACATTCTGTCTCAGGTTCTCTCTCAGATCACGTCCGACATTCTGTCTCAGGTTCCGTCTCAGATCACATCCTACATTCTGTCTCAGGTTCTCTCTCAGATCACGTCCTACATTCTGTCTCAGGTTCTGTCTCAGATCACATCCTACATTCTGTCTCAGGTTCCGTCTCAGATCACATCCTACATTCTGTCTCAGGTTCTCTCTCAGATCACGTCCTACATTCTGTCTCAGGTTCTGTCTCAGATCACATCCTACATTCTGTCTCAGGTTCCGTCTCAGATCACATCCTACATTCTGTCTCAGGTTCTCTCTCGCATCACGTCCTACATTCTGTCTCAGGTTCTGTCTCAGATCACGTCCTACAGTCTGTCTCAGGTTCCGTCTCAGATCACATCCTACATTCTGTCTCAGGTTCTCTCTCAGATCACGTCCTACATTCTGTCTCAGGTTCTGTCTCAGATCACATCCTACATTCTGTCTCAGGTTCTCTCTCGCATCACGTCCTACATTCTGTCTCAGGTTCTGTCTCAGATCACGTCCTACAGTCTGTCTCAGGTTCCGTCTCAGATCACGTCCTACATTCTGTCTCAGGTTCTCTCTCAGATCACGTCCTACATTCTGTCTCAGGTTCTGTCTCAGATCACATCCTACATTCTGTCTCAGGTTCTCTCTCGCATCACGTCCTACATTCTATCTCAGGTTCTCTCTCAGATCACGTCCTACAGTCTGTCTCAGGTTCCGTCTCAGATCACATCCTACATTCTGTCTCAGGTTCACTCTCAGATCACGTCCTACATTCTGTCTCATGTTCCGACTCAGATCACGTCCTACATTCTGTCTCAGGTTCTCTCTCAGATCACGTCCTACATTCTGTCTCAGGTTCCGTCTCAGATCACGTCCTACATTCTTTCTCAGGTTCCGTCTCAGATGACGTCCTACATTCTGTCTCAGGTTCTGTCTCAGATCACGTCCTACATTCTGTCTCAGGTTCCGTCTCAGACTCCGTCTCAGATCACGTCCTACATTCTGTCTCAGGTTCCGTCTCAGATCACGTCCGACATTCTGTCTCAGGTTCCGTCTCAGATCACGTCCTACATTCTGTCTCAGGTTCCGTCTCAGATGACGTCCTACATTCTTGTCTCAGGTTTCGTCTCAGATCACGTCCTACAGTCTGTCTCATGTTCCGTCTCAGATCACGTCCTACATTCTGTCTCAGGTTCCGTCTCAGATCACGTCCTACATTCTTTCTCAGGTTCCGTCTCAGATCACGTCCTACATTCTGTCTCAGGTTCCGACTCACATCACGTCCTACATTCTGTCTCAGGTTCCGTCTCAGATCACGTCCTACTTTCTATCTCAGGTTCTGTTTTAGGTTCCGACTCAGATCACGTCCTACATTCTGTCTCATGTTCCGACTCAGATCACGTCCTACGTTCTGTCTCAGGTTCTCTCTCAGATCACGTCCTACATTCTGTCTCAGGTTCCGACTCAGATCCCGTCCTACATTCTTTCTCAGGTTCCGTCTCAGATCACGTCCTACATTCTGTCTCAGGTTCCGACTCAGATCACGTCCTACATTCTGTCTCAGGTTCCGTCTCAGATCACGTCCTACATTCTTTCTCAGGTTCCGTGTCAGATCACGTCCTACATTCTGTCTCAGGTTCTGTCTGAGATGACGTCCTACATTCTGTCTCATGTTCCGTCTCAGATCACGTCCTACATTCTGTCGCATGTTCCGTCTCAGATCACGTCCTACATTCTGTCTCAGGTTCTGTCTGAGATGACGTCCTACATTCTGTCTCATGTTCCGTCTCAGATCACGTCCTACATTCTGTCGCATGTTCCGTCTCAGATCACGTCCTACATTCTGTCTCAGGTTCTGTCTGAGATGACGTACTACATTCTGTCTCATGTTCCGTCTCAGATCACGTCCTACATTCTGTCGCATGTTCCGTCTCAGATCACGTCCTACATTCTGTCTCAGGTTCTGTCTGAGATGACGTCCTTCAGTCTGTCTCAGGTTCCGTTTCAGACTCCGTCTCAGATCACGTCCTACATTCTGTCTCAGGTTCCGACTCAGATCACGTCCTACATTCTGTCTCAGGTTCTCTCTCACATCACGTCCTACAGTCTGTCTCAGGTTCCGTTTCAGACTCCGTCTCAGATCACGTCCTACATTCTGTCTCAGGTTCCGTCTCAGATCACGTCCTACATTCTGTCTCAGGTTCCGACTCAGATCACGTCCTACATTCTGTCTCAGGTTCTCTCTCACATCACGTCCTACATTCTGTCTCAGGTTCCGTCTCAGATCACGTCCTACTTTCTATCTCAGGTTCCGTCTCAGATCACGTCCTACATTCTGTCTCAGGTTCCGACTCAGATCACGTTCTACATTCTGTCTCAGGTTCTCTCTCAGATCACGTCCTACTTTCTATCTCAGGTTCCGTTTCAGGTTCCGTCTCAGATCACGTCCTACAGTCTGTCTCAGGTTCCGTCTCAGATCACATCCTACATTCTATCTCAGGTTCTCTCTCAGATCACGTCCTACAGTCTGTCTCAGGTTCTCTCTCAGATCACGTCCTACATTCTGTCTCAGGTTCTGTCTCAGATCACGTCCTACAGTCTGTCTCAGGTTCCGTCTCAGATCACATCCTACATTCTGTCTCAGGTTCTCTCTCAGATCACGTCCTACATTCTGTCTCAGGTTCTGTCTCAGATCACATCCTACATTCTGTCTCAGGTTCTCTCTCGCATCACGTCCTACATTCTATCTCAGGTTCTCTCTCAGATCACGTCCTACAGTCTGTCTCAGGTTCCGTCTCAGATCGCATCCTACATTCTGTCTCAGGTTCTTTCTCAGATCACGTCCTACAGTCTGTCTCAGGTTCTCTCTCAGATCACGTCCTACATTCTGCCTCAGGTTTCGTCTCAGATCACGTCCTACATTCTGTCTCAGGTTCTGTCTCAGATCACGTCCTACAGTCTGTCTCAGGTTCTCTCTCAGATCACGTCCTACATTCTGCCTCAGGTTTCGTCTCAGATCACGTCCTACATTCTGTCTCAGGTTCTGTCTCAGATCACATCCTACATTCTGTCTCAGGTTCTCTCTCGCATCACGTCCTACATTCTATCTCAGGTTCTCTCTCAGATCACGTCCTACAGTCTGTCTCAGGTTCCGTCTCAGATCACATCCTACATTCTGTCTCAGGTTCCGACTCAGATCACGTCCTACATTCTGTCTCAGGTTCTGTCTCAGATCACGTCCTACAGTCTGTCTCAGGTTCCGTCTCAGATCACATCCTACATTCTGTCTCAGGTTCTCTCTCGCATCACGTCCTACATTCTATCTCAGGTTCTCTCTCAGATCACGTCCTACAGTCTGTCTCAGGTTCCGTCTCAGATCACATCCTACATTCTGTCTCAGGTTCCGACTCAGATCACGTCCTACATTCTGTCTCAGGTTCTCTCTTAGATCACGTCCTACATTCTGTCTCAGGTTCCGATTCAGATCACATCCTACATTCTTGTCTCAGGTTCCGACTCAGATCACGTCCTACATTCTGTCTCAGGTTCCGTCTCAGATCACGTCCTACATTCTTTCTCAGGTTCCGTCTCAGATCACGTCCTACATTCTGTCTCAGGTTCTATCTCAGATCACGTCCTACATTCTGTCTCAGGTTCCGTCTCAGACTCCGTCTCAGATCACGTCCTACATTCTGTCTCAGGTTCCGTCTCAGATCACGTCCGACATTCTGTCTCAGGTTCCGTCTCAGATCACGTCCTACATTCTGTCTCAGGTTCCGTCTCAGATGACGTCCTACATTCTTGTCTCAGGTTTAGTCTCAGATCACGTCCTACAGTCTGTCTCATGTTCCGTCTTAGATCACGTCCTACATTCTTTCTCAGGTTCCGTCTCAGATCACGTCCTACATTCTGTCTCAGGTTCCGTCTCAGATCACGTCCTACATTCTGTCTCAGGTTCTGTCTCAGATCACGTCCTACAGTCTGTCTCAGGTTCCGTCTCAGATCACGTCCTACATTCTGTCTCAGGTTCTGTCTCAGATCACGTCCTACAGTCTGTCTCAGGTTCCGTCTCAGATCACGTCCTACAGTCTGTCTCAGGTTCCGTCTCAGATCACGTCCTACATTCTGTCTCAGGTTCTCTCTCAGATCACGTCCTACAGTCTGTCTCAGGTTCTCTCTCAGATCACGTCCTACATTCTGCCTCAGGTTTCGTCTCAGATCACGTCCTACATTCTGTCTCAGGTTCTGTCTCAGATCACATCCTACATTCTGTCTCAGGTTCTCTCTCGCATCACGTCCTACATTCTATCTCAGGTTCTCTCTCAGATCACGTCCTACAGTCTGTCTCAGGTTCCGTCTCAGATCACATCCTACATTCTGTCTCAGGTTCCGACTCAGATCACGTCCTACATTCTGTCTCAGGTTCTGTCTCAGATCACGTCCTACAGTCTGTCTCAGGTTCCGTCTCAGATCACATCCTACATTCTGTCTCAGGTTCTCTCTCGCATCACGTCCTACATTCTATCTCAGGTTCTCTCTCAGATCACGTCCTACAGTCTGTCTCAGGTTCCGTCTCAGATCACATCCTACATTCTGTCTCAGGTTCCGACTCAGATCACGTCCTACATTCTGTCTCAGGTTCTGTCTCAGATCACGTCCTACAGTCTGTCTCAGGTTCCGTCTCAGATCACATCCTACATTCTGTCTCAGGTTCTCTCCCGCATCACGTCCTACATTCTATCTCAGGTTCTCTCTCAGATCACGTCCTACAGTCTGTCTCAGGTTCCGTCTCAGATCACGTCCTACATTCTGTCTCAGGTTCCGTCTCAGATCACGTCCTACATTCTGTCTCCTGTTCCGACTCAGATCACGTCGTACATTCTGTCTCAGGTTCTCTCTTAGATCACGTCCTACATTCTGTCTCAGGTTCCGATTCAGATCACATCCTACATTCTGTCTCAGGTTCTCTCTCAGATCACGTCCTACATTCTGTCTCAGGTTCTGTCTGAGATGACGTCCTACATTCTGTCTCATGTTCCGTCTCAGATCACGTCCTACATTCTGTCGCATGTTCCGTCTCAGATCACGTCCTACATTCTGTCTCAGGTTCTGTCTGAGATGACGTACTACATTCTGTCTCATGTTCCGTCTCAGATCACGTCCTACATTCTGTCTCAGGTTCTGTCTGAGATGACGTCCTACAGTCTGTCTCAGGTTCCGTTTCAGACTCCGTCTCAGATCACGTCCTACATTCTGTCTCAGGTTCCGACTCAGATCACGTCCTACATTCTGTCTCAGGTTCTCTCTCACATCACGTCCTACAGTCTGTCTCAGGTTCCGTTACAGACTCCGTCTCAGATCACGTCCTACATTCTGTCTCAGGTTCCGTCTCAGATCACGTCCTACATTCTGTCTCAGGTTCCGACTCAGATCACGTCCTACATTCTGTCTCAGGTTCTCTCTCACATCACGTCCTACATTCTGTCTCAGGTTCCGACTCAGATCACGTTCTACATTCTGTCTCAGGTTCTCTCTCAGATCACGTCCTACTTTCTATCTCAGGTTCCGTTTCAGGTTCCGTCTCAGATCACGTCCTACAGTCTGTCTCAGGTTCCGTCTCAGATCACATCCTACATTCTATCTCAGGTTCTCTCTCAGATCACGTCCTACAGTCTGTCTCAGGTTCTCTCTCAGATCACGTCCTACATTCTGTCTCAGGTTCTGTCTCAGATCACGTCCTACAGTCTGTCTCAGGTTCCGTCTCAGATCACATCCTACATTCTGTCTCAGGTTCTCTCTCAGATCACGTCCTACATTCTGTCTCAGGTTCTGTCTCAGATCACATCCTACATTCTGTCTCAGGTTCTCTCTCGCATCACGTCCTACATTCTATCTCAGGTTCTCTCTCAGATCACGTCCTACAGTCTGTCTCAGGTTCCGTCTCAGATCGCATCCTACATTCTGTCTCAGGTTCTTTCTCAGATCACGTCCTACATTCTGTCTCAGGTTCTCTCTCGCATCACGTCCTACATTCTGTCTCAGGTTCTGTCTCAGATCACGTCCTACAGTCTGTCTCAGGTTCCGTCTCAGATCACATCCTACATTCTGTCTCAGGTTCTCTCTCAGATCACGTCCTACATTCTGTCTCAGGTTCTGTCTCAGATCACATCCTACATTCTGTCTCAGGTTCTCTCTCGCATCACGTCCTACATTCTGTCTCAGGTTCTGTCTCAGATCACGTCCTACAGTCTGTCTCAGGTTCCGTCTCAGATCACGTCCTACATTCTGTCTCAGGTTCTCTCTCAGATCACGTCCTACATTCTGTCTCAGGTTCTGTCTCAGATCACATCCTACATTCTGTCTCAGGTTCTCTCTCGCATCACGTCCTACATTCTATCTCAGGTTCTCTCTCAGATCACGTCCTACAGTCTGTCTCAGGTTCCGTCTCAGATCACATCCTACATTCTGTCTCAGGTTCACTCTCAGATCACGTCCTACATTCTGTCTCATGTTCCGACTCAGATCACGTCCTACATTCTGTCTCAGGTTCTCTCTCAGATCACGTCCTACATTCTGTCTCAGGTTCCGTCTCAGATCACGTCCTACATTCTTTCTCAGGTTCCGTCTCAGATGACGTCCTACATTCTGTCTCAGGTTCTGTCTCAGATCACGTCCTACATTCTGTCTCAGGTTCCGTCTCAGACTCCGTCTCAGATCACGTCCTACATTCTGTCTCAGGTTCCGTCTCAGATCACGTCCGACATTCTGTCTCAGGTTCCGTCTCAGATCACGTCCTACATTCTGTCTCAGGTTCCGTCTCAGATGACGTCCTACATTCTTGTCTCAGGTTTCGTCTCAGATCACGTCCTACAGTCTGTCTCATGTTCCGTCTCAGATCACGTCCTACATTCTGTCTCAGGTTCCGTCTCAGATCACGTCCTACATTCTTTCTCAGGTTCCGTCTCAGATCACGTCCTACATTCTGTCTCAGGTTCCGACTCACATCACGTCCTACATTCTGTCTCAGGTTCCGTCTCAGATCACGTCCTACTTTCTATCTCAGGTTCTGTTTTAGGTTCCGACTCAGATCACGTCCTACATTCTGTCTCATGTTCCGACTCAGATCACGTCCTACGTTCTGTCTCAGGTTCTCTCTCAGATCACGTCCTACATTCTGTCTCAGGTTCCGACTCAGATCCCGTCCTACATTCTTTCTCAGGTTCCGTCTCAGATCACGTCCTACATTCTGTCTCAGGTTCCGACTCAGATCACGTCCTACATTCTGTCTCAGGTTCCGTCTCAGATCACGTCCTACATTCTTTCTCAGGTTCCGTGTCAGATCACGTCCTACATTCTGTCTCAGGTTCTGTCTGAGATGACGTCCTACATTCTGTCTCATGTTCCGTCTCAGATCACGTCCTACATTCTGTCGCATGTTCCGTCTCAGATCACGTCCTACATTCTGTCTCAGGTTCTGTCTGAGATGACGTCCTACATTCTGTCTCATGTTCCGTCTCAGATCACGTCCTACATTCTGTCGCATGTTCCGTCTCAGATCACGTCCTACATTCTGTCTCAGGTTCTGTCTGAGATGACGTACTACATTCTGTCTCATGTTCCGTCTCAGATCACGTCCTACATTCTGTCGCATGTTCCGTCTCAGATCACGTCCTACATTCTGTCTCAGGTTCTGTCTGAGATGACGTCCTTCAGTCTGTCTCAGGTTCCGTTTCAGACTCCGTCTCAGATCACGTCCTACATTCTGTCTCAGGTTCCGACTCAGATCACGTCCTACATTCTGTCTCAGGTTCTCTCTCACATCACGTCCTACAGTCTGTCTCAGGTTCCGTTTCAGACTCCGTCTCAGATCACGTCCTACATTCTGTCTCAGGTTCCGTCTCAGATCACGTCCTACATTCTGTCTCAGGTTCCGACTCAGATCACGTCCTACATTCTGTCTCAGGTTCTCTCTCACATCACGTCCTACATTCTGTCTCAGGTTCCGTCTCAGATCACGTCCTACTTTCTATCTCAGGTTCCGTCTCAGATCACGTCCTACATTCTGTCTCAGGTTCCGACTCAGATCACGTTCTACATTCTGTCTCAGGTTCTCTCTCAGATCACGTCCTACTTTCTATCTCAGGTTCCGTTTCAGGTTCCGTCTCAGATCACGTCCTACAGTCTGTCTCAGGTTCCGTCTCAGATCACATCCTACATTCTATCTCAGGTTCTCTCTCAGATCACGTCCTACAGTCTGTCTCAGGTTCTCTCTCAGATCACGTCCTACATTCTGTCTCAGGTTCTGTCTCAGATCACGTCCTACAGTCTGTCTCAGGTTCCGTCTCAGATCACATCCTACATTCTGTCTCAGGTTCTCTCTCAGATCACGTCCTACATTCTGTCTCAGGTTCTGTCTCAGATCACATCCTACATTCTGTCTCAGGTTCTCTCTCGCATCACGTCCTACATTCTATCTCAGGTTCTCTCTCAGATCACGTCCTACAGTCTGTCTCAGGTTCCGTCTCAGATCGCATCCTACATTCTGTCTCAGGTTCTTTCTCAGATCACGTCCTACAGTCTGTCTCAGGTTCTCTCTCAGATCACGTCCTACATTCTGCCTCAGGTTTCGTCTCAGATCACGTCCTACATTCTGTCTCAGGTTCTGTCTCAGATCACGTCCTACAGTCTGTCTCAGGTTCTCTCTCAGATCACGTCCTACATTCTGCCTCAGGTTTCGTCTCAGATCACGTCCTACATTCTGTCTCAGGTTCTGTCTCAGATCACATCCTACATTCTGTCTCAGGTTCCGACTCAGATCACGTCCTACATTCTGTCTCAGGTTCTGTCTCAGATCACGTCCTACAGTCTGTCTCAGGTTCCGTCTCAGATCACATCCTACATTCTGTCTCAGGTTCTCTCTCGCATCACGTCCTACATTCTATCTCAGGTTCTCTCTCAGATCACGTCCTACAGTCTGTCTCAGGTTCCGTCTCAGATCACATCCTACATTCTGTCTCAGGTTCCGACTCAGATCACGTCCTACATTCTGTCTCAGGTTCTCTCTTAGATCACGTCCTACATTCTGTCTCAGGTTCCGATTCAGATCACATCCTACATTCTTGTCTCAGGTTCCGACTCAGATCACGTCCTACATTCTGTCTCAGGTTCCGTCTCAGATCACGTCCTACATTCTTTCTCAGGTTCCGTCTCAGATCACGTCCTACATTCTGTCTCAGGTTCTATCTCAGATCACGTCCTACATTCTGTCTCAGGTTCCGTCTCAGACTCCGTCTCAGATCACGTCCTACATTCTGTCTCAGGTTCCGTCTCAGATCACGTCCGACATTCTGTCTCAGGTTCCGTCTCAGATCACGTCCTACATTCTGTCTCAGGTTCCGTCTCAGATGACGTCCTACATTCTTGTCTCAGGTTTCGTCTCAGATCACGTCCTACAGTCTGTCTCATGTTCCGTCTTAGATCACGTCCTACATTCTTTCTCAGGTTCCGTCTCAGATCACGTCCTACATTCTGTCTCAGGTTCCGTCTCAGATCACGTCCTACATTCTGTCTCAGGTTCTGTCTCAGATCACGTCCTACAGTCTGTCTCAGGTTCCGTCTCAGATCACGTCCTACATTCTGTCTCAGGTTCTGTCTCAGATCACGTCCTACAGTCTGTCTCAGGTTCCGTCTCAGATCACGTCCTACAGTCTGTCTCAGGTTCCGTCTCAGATCACGTCCTACATTCTGTCTCAGGTTCTCTCTCAGATCACGTCCTACAGTCTGTCTCAGGTTCTCTCTCAGATCACGTCCTACATTCTGCCTCAGGTTTCGTCTCAGATCACGTCCTACATTCTGTCTCAGGTTCTGTCTCAGATCACATCCTACATTCTGTCTCAGGTTCTCTCTCGCATCACGTCCTACATTCTATCTCAGGTTCTCTCTCAGATCACGTCCTACAGTCTGTCTCAGGTTCCGTCTCAGATCACATCCTACATTCTGTCTCAGGTTCCGACTCAGATCACGTCCTACATTCTGTCTCAGGTTCTGTCTCAGATCACGTCCTACAGTCTGTCTCAGGTTCCGTCTCAGATCACATCCTACATTCTGTCTCAGGTTCTCTCTCGCATCACGTCCTACATTCTATCTCAGGTTCTCTCTCAGATCACGTCCTACAGTCTGTCTCAGGTTCCGTCTCAGATCACATCCTACATTCTGTCTCAGGTTCCGACTCAGATCACGTCCTACATTCTGTCTCAGGTTCTGTCTCAGATCACGTCCTACAGTCTGTCTCAGGTTCCGTCTCAGATCACATCCTACATTCTGTCTCAGGTTCTCTCCCGCATCACGTCCTACATTCTATCTCAGGTTCTCTCTCAGATCATGTCCTACAGTCTGTCTCAGGTTCCGTCTCAGATCACGTCCTACATTCTGTCTCAGGTTCCGTCTCAGATCACGTCCTACATTCTGTCTCCTGTTCCGACTCAGATCACATCCTACATTCTGTCTCAGGTTCTCTCTCAGATCACGTCCTACATTCTGTCTCAGGTTCTCTCTTAGATCACGTCCTACATTCTGTCTCAGGTTCCGACTCAGATCACATCCTACATTCTGTCTCAGGTTCTCTCTCAGATCACATCCTACATTCTATCTCAGGTTCTCTCTCAGATCATGTCCTACATTCTGTCTCAGGTTCTCTCTTAGATCACGTCCTACATTCTGTCTCAGGTTCCGATTCAGATCACATCCTACATTCTGTCTCAGGTTCTCTCTCAGATCACGTCCTACATTCTGTCTCAGGTTCTGTCTCAGATCACATCCTACATTCTGTCTCAGGTTCCGTCTCAGATCACATCCTACATTCTGTCTCAGGTTCTCTCTCAGATCACGTCCTACATTCTGTCTCAGGTTCTGTCTCAGATCACGTCCGACATTCTGTCTCAGGTTCCGTCTCAGATCACATCCTACATTCTGTCTCAGGTTCTCTCTCAGATCACGTCCTACATTCTGTCTCAGGTTCTGTCTCAGATCACATCCTACATTCTGTCTCAGGTTCCGTCTCAGATCACATCCTACATTCTGTCTCAGGTTCTCTCTCAGATCACGTCCGACATTCTGTCTCAGGTTCCGTCTCAGATCACATCCTACATTCTGTCTCAGGTTCTCTCTCAGATCACGTCCTACATTCTGTCTCAGGTTCTGTCTCAGATCACATCCTACATTCTGTCTCAGGTTCCGTCTCAGATCACATCCTACATTCTGTCTCAGGTTCTCTCTCAGATCACGTCCTACATTCTGTCTCAGGTTCTGTCTCAGATCACATCCTACATTCTGTCTCAGGTTCCGTCTCAGATCACATCCTACATTCTGTCTCAGGTTCTCTCTCGCATCACGTCCTACATTCTGTCTCAGGTTCTGTCTCAGATCACGTCCTACAGTCTGTCTCAGGTTCCGTCTCAGATCACATCCTACATTCTGTCTCAGGTTCTCTCTCAGATCACGTCCTACATTCTGTCTCAGGTTCTGTCTCAGATCACATCCTACAATCTGTCTCAGGTTCTCTCTCGCATCACGTCCTACATTCTGTCTCAGGTTCTGTCTCAGATCACGTCCTACAGTCTGTCTCAGGTTCCGTCTCAGATCACGTCCTACATTCTGTCTCAGGTTCTCTCTCAGATCACGTCCTACATTCTGTCTCAGGTTCTGTCTCAGATCACGTCCTACATTCTGTCTCAGGTTCTCTCTCGCATCACGTCCTACATTCTATCTCAGGTTCTCTCTCAGATCACGTCCTACAGTCTGTCTCAGGTTCCGTCTCAGATCACATCCTACATTCTGTCTCAGGTTCACTCTCAGATCACGTCCTACATTCTGTCTCATGTTCCGACTCAGATCACGTCCTACATTCTGTCTCAGGTTCTCTCTCAGATCACGTCCTACATTCTGTCTCAGGTTCCGTCTCAGATCACGTCCTACATTCTTTCTCAGGTTCCGTCTCAGATGACGTCCTACATTCTGTCTCAGGTTCTGTCTCAGATCACGTCCTACATTCTGTCTCAGGTTCCGTCTCAGACTCCGTCTCAGATCACGTCCTACATTCTGTCTCAGGTTCCGTCTCAGATCACGTCCGACATTCTGTCTCAGGTTCCGTCTCAGATCACGTCCTACATTCTGTCTCAGGTTCCGTCTCAGATGACGTCCTACATTCTTGTCTCAGGTTTCGTCTCAGATCACGTCCTACAGTCTGTCTCATGTTCCGTCTCAGATCACGTCCTACATTCTTTCTCAGGTTCCGTCTCAGATCACGTCCTACATTCTGTCTCAGGTTCCGTCTCAGATCACGTCCTACATTCTTTCTCAGGTTCCGTCTCAGATCACGTCCTACATTCTGTCTCAGGTTCCGACTCACATCACGTCCTACATTCTGTCTCAGGTTCCGTCTCAGATCACGTCCTACTTTCTATCTCAGGTTCTGTTTTAGGTTCCGACTCAGATCACGTCCTACATTCTGTCTCATGTTCCGACTCAGATCACGTCCTACGTTCTGTCTCAGGTTCTCTCTCAGATCACGTCCTACATTCTGTCTCAGGTTCCGACTCAGATCCCGTCCTACATTCTTTCTCAGGTTCCGTCTCAGATCACGTCCTACATTCTGTCTCAGGTTCCGACTCAGATCACGTCCTACATTCTGTCTCAGGTTCCGTCTCAGATCACGTCCTACATTCTTTCTCAGGTTCCGTGTCAGATCACGTCCTACATTCTGTCTCAGGTTCTGTCTGAGATGACGTCCTACATTCTGTCTCATGTTCCGTCTCAGATCACGTCCTACATTCTGTCGCATGTTCCGTCTCAGATCACGTCCTACATTCTGTCTCAGGTTCTGTCTGAGATGACGTCCTACATTCTGTCTCATGTTCCGTCTCAGATCACGTCCTACATTCTGTCGCATGTTCCGTCTCAGATCACGTCCTACATTCTGTCTCAGGTTCTGTCTGAGATGACGTACTACATTCTGTCTCATGTTCCGTCTCAGATCACGTCCTACATTCTGTCGCATGTTCCGTCTCAGATCACGTCCTACATTCTGTCTCAGGTTCTGTCTGAGATGACGTCCTTCAGTCTGTCTCAGGTTCCGTTTCAGACTCCGTCTCAGATCACGTCCTACATTCTGTCTCAGGTTCCGACTCAGATCACGTCCTACATTCTGTCTCAGGTTCTCTCTCACATCACGTCCTACAGTCTGTCTCAGGTTCCGTTTCAGACTCCGTCTCAGATCACGTCCTACATTCTGTCTCAGGTTCCGTCTCAGATCACGTCCTACATTCTGTCTCAGGTTCCGACTCAGATCACGTCCTACATTCTGTCTCAGGTTCTCTCTCACATCACGTCCTACATTCTGTCTCAGGTTCCGTCTCAGATCACGTCCTACTTTCTATCTCAGGTTCCGTCTCAGATCACGTCCTACATTCTGTCTCAGGTTCCGACTCAGATCACGTTCTACATTCTGTCTCAGGTTCTCTCTCAGATCACGTCCTACTTTCTATCTCAGGTTCCGTTTCAGGTTCCGTCTCAGATCACGTCCTACAGTCTGTCTCAGGTTCCGTCTCAGATCACATCCTACAGTCTGTCTCAGGTTCTCTCTCAGATCACGTCCTACATTCTGTCTCAGGTTCTGTCTCAGATCACGTCCTACAGTCTGTCTCAGGTTCCGTCTCAGATCACATCCTACATTCTGTCTCAGGTTCTCTCTCAGATCACGTCCTACATTCTGTCTCAGGTTCTGTCTCAGATCACATCCTACATTCTGTCTCAGGTTCTCTCTCGCATCACGTCCTACATTCTATCTCAGGTTCTCTCTCAGATCACGTCCTACAGTCTGTCTCAGGTTCCGTCTCAGATCGCATCCTACATTCTGTCTCAGGTTCTTTCTCAGATCACGTCCTACAGTCTGTCTCAGGTTCTCTCTCAGATCACGTCCTACATTCTGCCTCAGGTTTCGTCTCAGATCACGTCCTACATTCTGTCTCAGGTTCTGTCTCAGATCACGTCCTACAGTCTGTCTCAGGTTCTCTCTCAGATCACGTCCTACATTCTGCCTCAGGTTTCGTCTCAGATCACGTCCTACATTCTGTCTCAGGTTCTGTCTCAGATCACATCCTACATTCTGTCTCAGGTTCTCTCTCGCATCACGTCCTACATTCTATCTCAGGTTCTCTCTCAGATCACGTCCTACAGTCTGTCTCAGGTTCCGTCTCAGATCACGTCCTACATTCTGTCTCAGGTTCCGACTCAGATCACGTCCTACATTCTGTCTCAGGTTCTGTCTCAGATCACGTCCTACAGTCTGTCTCAGGTTCCGTCTCAGATCACATCCTACATTCTGTCTCAGGTTCTCTCTCGCATCACGTCCTACATTCTATCTCAGGTTCTCTCTCAGATCACGTCCTACAGTCTGTCTCAGGTTCCGTCTCAGATCACATCCTACATTCTGTCTCAGGTTCCGACTCAGATCACGTCCTACATTCTGTCTCAGGTTCTCTCTTAGATCACGTCCTACATTCTGTCTCAGGTTCCGATTCAGATCACATCCTACATTCTTGTCTCAGGTTCCGACTCAGATCACGTCCTACATTCTGTCTCAGGTTCCGTCTCAGATCACGTCCTACATTCTTTCTCAGGTTCCGTCTCAGATGACGTCCTACATTCTGTCTCAGGTTCTATCTCAGATCACGTCCTACATTCTGTCTCAGGTTCCGTCTCAGACTCCGTCTCAGATCACGTC
The DNA here is from genome assembly GCF_933228915.1 of Telmatherina bonti. Classification (NCBI taxonomy): domain Eukaryota; kingdom Metazoa; phylum Chordata; class Actinopteri; order Atheriniformes; family Telmatherinidae; genus Telmatherina; species Telmatherina bonti. The sequence goes on along the minus strand of NC_136621.1, from coordinate 44,080,609 downwards.
CTACATTCTGTCTCAGGTTCCGTCTCAGATCACGTCCGACATTCTGTCTCAGGTTCCGTCTCAGATCACGTCCTACATTCTGTCTCAGGTTCCGTCTCAGATGACGTCCTACATTCTTGTCTCAGGTTTCGTCTCAGATCACGTCCTACAGTCTGTCTCATGTTCCGTCTTAGATCACGTCCTACATTCTTTCTCAGGTTCCGTCTCAGATCACGTCCTACATTCTGTCTCAGGTTCCGTCTCAGATCACGTCCTACATTCTGTCTCAGGTTCCGTCTCAGACTCCGTCTCAGATCACGTCCTACATTCTGTCTCATGTTCCGACTCAGATCACGTCCTACATTCTGTCTCATGTTCCGACTCAGATCACGTCCTACATTCTGTCTCAGGTTCCGACTCAGATCACGTCCTACATTCTGTCTCATGTTCCGACTCAGATCACGTCCTACATTCTGTCTCAGGTTCCGACTCAGATCACGTCCTACATTCTGTCTCATGTTCCGACTCAGATCACGTCCTACATTCTGTCTCAGGTTCTGTCTCAGATCACGTCCTACATTCTGTCTCAGGTTCCGTCTCAGATCACGTCCTACATTCTGTCTCAGGTTCCGTCTCAGATCACGTCCTACATTCTGTCTCATGTTCCGACTCAGATCACGTCCTACATTCTGTCTCAGGTTCTGTCTGAGATGACGTCCTACATTCTGTCTCATGTTCCGTCTCAGATCACGTCCTACATTCTGTCTCATGTTCCGACTCAGATCACGTCCTACATTCTGTCTCAGGTTCCGTCTCAGATCACATCCTACATTCTATCTCAGGTTCTCTCTCAGATCACGTCCTACAGTCTGTCTCATGTTCCGTCTCAGATCACGTCCTACTTTCTATCTCAGGTTCCGTTTCAGGTTCCGTCTCAGATCACATCCTTCAGTCTGTCTCAGGTTCCGTCTCAGATCACATCCTACATTCTGTCTCAGGTTCTCTCTCAGATCACTTCCTACATTCTGTCTCAGGTTCCGTCTCAGATCACGTCCTACAGTCTGTCTCAGGTTCCGTCTCAGATCACGTCCTACATTCTGTCTCAGGTTCTCTCTCGCATCACGTCCTACATTCTGTCTCAGGTTCTGTCTCAGATCACGTCCTACAGTCTGTCTCAGGTTCCGTCTCAGATCACATCCTACATTCTGTCTCAGGTTCTCTCTCAGATCACGTCCTACATTCTGTCTCAGGTTCTCTCTCGCATCACGTCCTACATTCTGTCTCAGGTTCCGTCTCAGATCACGTCCTACATTCTGTCTCAGGTTCACTCTCAGATCACGTCCTACATTCTGTCTCATGTTCCGACTCAGATCACGTCCTACATTCTGTCTCAGGTTCTCTCTCAGATCACGTCCTACATTCTGTCTCAGGTTCCGACTCAGATCACGTCCTACATTCTGTCTCAGGTTCCGTCTCAGATCACGTCCTACATTGTCTCAGGTTCCGACTCAGATCACGTCCTACATTCTTTCTCAGGTTCCGTCTCAGATGACGTCCTACATTCTGTCTCAGGTTCTGTCTCAGATCACGTCCTACATTCTGTCTCAGGTTCCGTCTCAGACTCCGTCTCAGATCACGTCCTACATTCTGTCTCAGGTTCCGTCTCAGATCACGTCCGACATTCTGTCTCAGGTTCCGTCTCAGACTCCGTCTCAGATCACGTCCTACATTCTGTCTCAGGTTCCGTCTCAGATCACGTCCGACATTCTGTCTCAGGTTCCGTCTCAGATCACGTCCTACATTCTGTCTCAGGTTCCGTCTCAGATGACGTCCTACATTCTTGTCTCAGGTTTCGTCTCAGATCACGTCCTACAGTCTGTCTCATGTTCCGTCTCAGATCACGTCCTACATTCTTTCTCAGGTTCCGTCTCAGATCACGTCCTACATTCTGTCTCAGGTTCCGTCTCAGATCACGTCCTACATTCTGTCTCAGGTTCCGTCTCAGACTCCGTCTCAGATCACGTCCTACATTCTGTCTCAGGTTCCGTCTCAGATCACGTCCTACATTCTGTCTCAGGTTCCGTCTCAGATGACGTCCTACATTCTTGTCTCAGGTTTCGTCTCAGATCACGTCCTACAGTCTGTCTCATGTTCCGTCTTAGATCACGTCCTACATTCTTTCTCAGGTTCCGTCTCAGATCACGTCCTACATTCTGTCTCAGGTTCCGTCTCAGATCACGTCCTACATTCTGTCTCAGGTTCCGTCTCAGACTCCGTCTCAGATCACGTCCTACATTCTGTCTCATGTTCCGACTCAGATCACGTCCTACATTCTGTCTCATGTTCCGACTCAGATCACGTCCTACATTCTGTCTCAGGTTCCGACTCAGATCACGTCCTACATTCTGTCTCATGTTCCGACTCAGATCACGTCCTACATTCTGTCTCAGGTTCCGACTCAGATCACGTCCTACATTCTGTCTCATGTTCCGACTCAGATCACGTCCTACATTCTGTCTCAGGTTCTGTCTCAGATCACGTCCTACATTCTGTCTCAGGTTCCGTCTCAGATCACGTCCTACATTCTGTCTCAGGTTCCGTCTCAGATCACGTCCTACATTCTGTCTCATGTTCCGACTCAGATCACGTCCTACATTCTGTCTCAGGTTCTGTCTGAGATGACGTCCTACATTCTGTCTCATGTTCCGTCTCAGATCACGTCCTACATTCTGTCTCATGTTCCGACTCAGATCACGTCCTACATTCTGTCTCAGGTTCCGTCTCAGATCACATCCTACATTCTATCTCAGGTTCTCTCTCAGATCACGTCCTACAGTCTGTCTCATGTTCCGTCTCAGATCACGTCCTACTTTCTATCTCAGGTTCCGTTTCAGGTTCCGTCTCAGATCACATCCTTCAGTCTGTCTCAGGTTCCGTCTCAGATCACATCCTACATTCTGTCTCAGGTTCTCTCTCAGATCACTTCCTACATTCTGTCTCAGGTTCCGTCTCAGATCACGTCCTACAGTCTGTCTCAGGTTCCGTCTCAGATCACGTCCTACATTCTGTCTCAGGTTCTCTCTCGCATCACGTCCTACATTCTGTCTCAGGTTCTGTCTCAGATCACGTCCTACAGTCTGTCTCAGGTTCCGTCTCAGATCACATCCTACATTCTGTCTCAGGTTCTCTCTCAGATCACGTCCTACATTCTGTCTCAGGTTCTCTCTCGCATCACGTCCTACATTCTGTCTCAGGTTCCGTCTCAGATCACGTCCTACATTCTGTCTCAGGTTCACTCTCAGATCACGTCCTACATTCTGTCTCATGTTCCGACTCAGATCACGTCCTACATTCTGTCTCAGGTTCTCTCTCAGATCACGTCCTACATTCTGTCTCAGGTTCCGACTCAGATCACGTCCTACATTCTGTCTCAGGTTCCGTCTCAGATCACGTCCTACATTGTCTCAGGTTCCGACTCAGATCACGTCCTACATTCTTTCTCAGGTTCCGTCTCAGATGACGTCCTACATTCTGTCTCAGGTTCTGTCTCAGATCACGTCCTACATTCTGTCTCAGGTTCCGTCTCAGACTCCGTCTCAGATCACGTCCTACATTCTGTCTCAGGTTCCGTCTCAGACTCCGTCTCAGATCACGTCCTACATTCTGTCTCATGTTCCGACTCAGATCACGTCCTACATTCTGTCTCATGTTCCGACTCAGATCACGTCCTACATTCTGTCTCAGGTTCCGACTCAGATCACGTCCTACATTCTGTCTCATGTTCCGACTCAGATCACGTCCTACATTCTGTCTCAGGTTCCGACTCAGATCACGTCCTACATTCTGTCTCATGTTCCGACTCAGATCACGTCCTACATTCTGTCTCAGGTTCTGTCTCAGATCACGTCCTACATTCTGTCTCAGGTTCCGTCTCAGATCACGTCCTACATTCTGTCTCAGGTTCCGTCTCAGATCACGTCCTACATTCTGTCTCATGTTCCGACTCAGATCACGTCCTACATTCTGTCTCAGGTTCTGTCTGAGATGACGTCCTACATTCTGTCTCATGTTCCGTCTCAGATCACGTCCTACATTCTGTCTCATGTTCCGACTCAGATCACGTCCTACATTCTGTCTCAGGTTCCGTCTCAGATCACATCCTACATTCTATCTCAGGTTCTCTCTCAGATCACGTCCTACAGTCTGTCTCATGTTCCGTCTCAGATCACGTCCTACTTTCTATCTCAGGTTCCGTTTCAGGTTCCGTCTCAGATCACATCCTTCAGTCTGTCTCAGGTTCCGTCTCAGATCACATCCTACATTCTGTCTCAGGTTCTCTCTCAGATCACTTCCTACATTCTGTCTCAGGTTCCGTCTCAGATCACGTCCTACAGTCTGTCTCAGGTTCCGTCTCAGATCACGTCCTACATTCTGTCTCAGGTTCTCTCTCGCATCACGTCCTACATTCTGTCTCAGGTTCTGTCTCAGATCACGTCCTACAGTCTGTCTCAGGTTCCGTCTCAGATCACATCCTACATTCTGTCTCAGGTTCTCTCTCAGATCACGTCCTACATTCTGTCTCAGGTTCTCTCTCGCATCACGTCCTACATTCTGTCTCAGGTTCCGTCTCAGATCACGTCCTACATTCTGTCTCAGGTTCACTCTCAGATCACGTCCTACATTCTGTCTCATGTTCCGACTCAGATCACGTCCTACATTCTGTCTCAGGTTCTCTCTCAGATCACGTCCTACATTCTGTCTCAGGTTCCGACTCAGATCACGTCCTACATTCTGTCTCAGGTTCCGTCTCAGATCACGTCCTACATTGTCTCAGGTTCCGACTCAGATCACGTCCTACATTCTTTCTCAGGTTCCGTCTCAGATGACGTCCTACATTCTGTCTCAGGTTCTGTCTCAGATCACGTCCTACATTCTGTCTCAGGTTCCGTCTCAGACTCCGTCTCAGATCACGTCCTACATTCTGTCTCAGGTTCCGTCTCAGATCACGTCCGACATTCTGTCTCAGGTTCCGTCTCAGACTCCGTCTCAGATCACGTCCTACATTCTGTCTCAGGTTCCGTCTCAGATCACGTCCGACATTCTGTCTCAGGTTCCGTCTCAGATCACGTCCTACATTCTGTCTCAGGTTCCGTCTCAGATGACGTCCTACATTCTTGTCTCAGGTTTCGTCTCAGATCACGTCCTACAGTCTGTCTCATGTTCCGTCTCAGATCACGTCCTACATTCTTTCTCAGGTTCCGTCTCAGATCACGTCCTACATTCTGTCTCAGGTTCCGTCTCAGATCACGTCCTACATTCTGTCTCAGGTTCCGTCTCAGACTCCGTCTCAGATCACGTCCTACATTCTGTCTCATGTTCTGACTCAGATCACGTCCTACATTCTGTCTCATGTTCCGACTCAGATCACGTCCTACATTCTGTCTCAGGTTCCGACTCAGATCACGTCCTACATTCTGTCTCATGTTCCGACTCAGATCACGTCCTACATTCTGTCTCAGGTTCCGACTCAGATCACGTCCTACATTCTGTCTCATGTTCCGACTCAGATCACGTCCTACATTCTGTCTCAGGTTCTGTCTCAGATCACGTCCTACATTCTGTCTCAGGTTCCGTCTCAGATCACGTCCTACATTCTGTCTCAGGTTCCGTCTCAGATCACGTCCTACATTCTGTCTCATGTTCCGACTCAGATCACGTCCTACATTCTGTCTCAGGTTCTGTCTGAGATGACGTCCTACATTCTGTCTCATGTTCCGTCTCAGATCACGTCCTACATTCTGTCTCATGTTCCGACTCAGATCACGTCCTACATTCTGTCTCAGGTTCCGTCTCAGATCACATCCTACATTCTATCTCAGGTTCTCTCTCAGATCACGTCCTACAGTCTGTCTCATGTTCCGTCTCAGATCACGTCCTACTTTCTATCTCAGGTTCCGTTTCAGGTTCCGTCTCAGATCACATCCTTCAGTCTGTCTCAGGTTCCGTCTCAGATCACATCCTACATTCTGTCTCAGGTTCTCTCTCAGATCACTTCCTACATTCTGTCTCAGGTTCCGTCTCAGATCACGTCCTACAGTCTGTCTCAGGTTCCGTCTCAGATCACGTCCTACATTCTGTCTCAGGTTCTCTCTCGCATCACGTCCTACATTCTGTCTCAGGTTCTGTCTCAGATCACGTCCTACAGTCTGTCTCAGGTTCCGTCTCAGATCACATCCTACATTCTGTCTCAGGTTCTCTCTCAGATCACGTCCTACATTCTGTCTCAGGTTCTCTCTCGCATCACGTCCTACATTCTGTCTCAGGTTCCGTCTCAGATCACGTCCTACATTCTGTCTCAGGTTCACTCTCAGATCACGTCCTACATTCTGTCTCATGTTCCGACTCAGATCACGTCCTACATTCTGTCTCAGGTTCTCTCTCAGATCACGTCCTACATTCTGTCTCAGGTTCCGACTCAGATCACGTCCTACATTCTGTCTCAGGTTCCGTCTCAGATCACGTCCTACATTGTCTCAGGTTCCGACTCAGATCACGTCCTACATTCTTTCTCAGGTTCCGTCTCAGATGACGTCCTACATTCTGTCTCAGGTTCTGTCTCAGATCACGTCCTACATTCTGTCTCAGGTTCCGTCTCAGACTCCGTCTCAGATCACGTCCTACATTCTGTCTCAGGTTCCGTCTCAGATCACGTCCGACATTCTGTCTCAGGTTCCGTCTCAGACTCCGTCTCAGATCACGTCCTACATTCTGTCTCAGGTTCCGTCTCAGATCACGTCCGACATTCTGTCTCAGGTTCCGTCTCAGATCACGTCCTACATTCTGTCTCAGGTTCCGTCTCAGATGACGTCCTACATTCTTGTCTCAGGTTTCGTCTCAGATCACGTCCTACAGTCTGTCTCATGTTCCGTCTCAGATCACGTCCTACATTCTTTCTCAGGTTCCGTCTCAGATCACGTCCTACATTCTGTCTCAGGTTCCGTCTCAGATCACGTCCTACATTCTGTCTCAGGTTCCGTCTCAGACTCCGTCTCAGATCACGTCCTACATTCTGTCTCATGTTCTGACTCAGATCACGTCCTACATTCTGTCTCAGGTTCTGTCTGAGATGACGTCCTACATTCTGTCTCAGGTTCTGTCTCAGATCACGTCCTACATTCTGTCTCAGGTTCCGTCTCAGATCACGTCCTACATTCTGTCTCAGGTTCCGTCTCAGATCACGTCCTACATTCTGTCTCAGGTTCTGTCTCAGATCACGTCCTACATTCTGTCTCATGTTCCGACTCAGATCACGTCCTACATTCTGTCTCAGGTTCTGTCTGAGATGACGTCCTACATTCTGTCTCATGTTCCGTCTCAGATCACGTCCTACATTCTGTCGCATGTTCCGTCTCAGATCACGTCCTACATTCTGTCTCAGGTTCCGTTTCAGACTCCGTCTCAGATCACGTCCTACATTCTGTCTCAGGTTCTGTCTGAGATGACGTCATACATTCTGTCTCATGTTCCGTCTCAGATCACGTCCTACATTCTGTCTCATGTTCCGACTCAGATCACGTCCTACATTCTGTCTCAGGTTCTGTCTGAGATGACGTCCTACATTCTGTCTCATGTTCCGTCTCAGATCACGTCCTACATTCTGTCGCATGTTCCGTCTCAGATCACGTCCTACATTCTGTCTCAGGTTCCGTTTCAGACTCCGTCTCAGATCACGTCCTACATTCTGTCTCAGGTTCTGTCTGAGATGACGTCCTACATTCTGTCTCATGTTCCGTCTCAGATCACGTCCTACATTCTGTCGCATGTTCCGTCTCAGATCACGTCCTACATTCTGTCTCAGGTTCCGTTTCAGACTCCGTCTCAGATCACGTCCTACATTCTGTCTCAGGTTCCGTTTCAGACTCCGTCTCAGATCACGTCCTACATTCTGTCTCAGGTTCCGTCTCAGATCACGTCCTACATTCTGTCTCAGGTTCTCTTTCACATCACGTCCTACATTCTGTCTCAGGTTCCATCTCAGATCACGTCCTACATTCTGTATCAGGTTCTCTTTCACATCACGTCCTCCTTTCTATCTCAGGTTCCGTTTCAGGTTCCGTCTCAGATCACGTCCTACAGTCTGTCTCAGGTTCCGTCTCAGATCACATCCTACATTCTGTCTCAGGTTCCGTCTCAGATCACGTCCTACATTCTGTCTCATGTTCCGACTCAGATCACGTCGTACATTCTGTCTCAGGTTCTCTCTCAGATCACGTCCTACATTCTGTCTCAGGTTCCGACTCAGATCACGTCCTAGATTCTTTCTCAGGTCCCGTCTCAGATCACGTCCTACATTGTCTCAGGTTCCGACTCAGATCACGTCCTACATTCTTTCTCAGGTTCCGTCTCAGATGACGTCCTACATTCTGTCTCAGGTTCTGTCTCAGATCGCGTCCTACATTCTGTCTCAGGTTCCGTCTCAGATCACGTCCTACATTCTGTCTCAGGTTCCGTCTCAGATCACGTCCTACATTCTGTCTCAGGTTCCGTCTCAGATCACGTCCTACATTCTTTCTCAGGTTCCGTCTCAGATCACGTCCTACATTCTGTCTCAGGTTCCGTCTCAGATCACGTCCTACAGTCTGTCTCAGGTTCCGTCTCAGATCACGTCCGACATTCTGTCTCAGGTTCCGTCTCAGATCACGTCCTACATTCTGTCTCAGGTTCCGTCTCAGATGACGTCCTACATTCTTGTCTCAGGTTTCGTCTCAGATCACGTCCTACAGTCTGTCTCATGTTCCGTCTCAGATCACGTCCTACATTCTTTCTCAGGTTCCGTCTCAGATCACGTCCTACATTCTGTCTCAGGTTCCGTCTCAGATCACGTCCTACATTCTGTCTCAGGTTCCGTCTCAGACTCCGTCTCAGATCACGTCCTACATTCTGTCTCATGTTCTGACTCAGATCACGTCCTACATTCTGTCTCAGGTTCTGTCTGAGATGACGTCCTACATTCTGTCTCAGGTTCTGTCTCAGATCACGTCCTACATTCTGTCTCAGGTTCCGTCTCAGATCACGTCCTACATTCTGTCTCAGGTTCCGTCTCAGACTCCGTCTCAGATCACGTCCTACAGTCTGTCTCATGTTCCGTCTCAGATCACGTCCTACATTCTTTCTCAGGTTCCGTCTCAGATCACGTCCTACATTCTGTCTCAGGTTCCGTCTCAGATCACGTCCTACATTCTGTCTCAGGTTCCGTCTCAGACTCCGTCTCAGATCACGTCCTACATTCTGTCTCATGTTCCGACTCAGATCACGTCCTACATTCTGTCTCAGGTTCTGTCTGAGATGACGTCCTACATTCTGTCTCATGTTCCGTCTCAGATCACGTCCTACATTCTGTCTCATGTTCCGACTCAGATCACGTCCTACATTCTGTCTCAGGTTCCGTCTCAGATCACATCCTACATTCTATCTCAGGTTCTCTCTCAGATCACGTCCTACAGTCTGTCTCATGTTCCGTCTCAGATCACGTCCTACATTCTGTCTCAGGTTCTGTCTCATATCACGTCCTACATTGTCTCAGGTTCCGACTCAGATCACATCCTTCAGTCTGTCTCAGGTTCCGTCTCAGATCACATCCTACATTCTGTCTCAGGTTCTCTCTCGCTTCACGTCCTACATTCTATCTCAGGTTCTCTCTCAGATCACGTCCTACAGTCTGTCTCAGGTTCCGTCTCAGATCACATCCTACATTCTGTCTCAGGTTCTCTCTCAGATCACGTCCTACATTCTGTCTCAGGTTCTGTCTCAGATCACATCCTACATTCTGTCTCAGGTTCTCTCTCGCATCACGTCCTACATTCTATCTCAGGTTCTCTCTCAGATCACGTCCTACAGTCTGTCTCAGGTTCCGTCTCAGATCACGTCCCACAGTCTGTCTCAGGTTCCGTCTCAGATCACATCCTACATTCTGTCTCAGGTTCACTCTCAGATCACGTCCTACATTCTGTCTCATGTTCCGACTCAGATCACGTCCTACATTCTGTCTCAGGTTCTCTCTCAGATCACGTCCTACATTCTGTCTCAGGTTCCGTCTCAGATCACGTCCTACATTGTCTCAGGTTCCGACTCAGATCACGTCCTACATTCTGTCTCAGGTTCCGTCTCAGATCACGTCCTACATTCTTTCTCAGGTTCCGTCTCAGATCACGTCCTACATTCTGTCTCAGGTTCCGTCTCAGATCACGTCCTACATTCTGTCTCAGGTTCCGTCTCAGACTCCGTCTCAGATCACGTCCTACATTCTGTCTCAGGTTCCGTCTCAGATCACGTCCGACATTCTGTCTCAGGTTCCGTCTCAGATCACGTCCTACATTCTGTCTCAGGTTCCGTCTCAGACTCCGTCTCAGATCACGTCCTACATTCTGTCTCAGGTTCCGTCTCAGATCACGTCCGACATTCTGTCTCAGGTTCCGTCTCAGATCACGTCCTACATTCTGTCTCAGGTTCCGACTCAGATCACGTCCTACATTCTGTCTCAGGTTCTGTCTCAGATCACGTCCTACATTCTGTCTCAGGTTCCGTCTCAGACTCCGTCTCAGATCACGTCCTACATTCTGTCTCAGGTTCCGTCTCAGATCACGTCCGACATTCTGTCTCAGGTTCCGTCTCAGATCACGTCCTACATTCTGTCTCAGGTTCCGTCTCAGATGACGTCCTACATTCTGTCTCAGGTTCCGTCTCAGATCACGTCCGACATTCTGTCTCAGGTTCCGTCTCAGATCACGTCCTACATTCTGTCTCAGGTTCCGTCTCAGATGACGTCCTACATTCTGTCTCAGGTTCCGTCTCAGACTCCGTCTCAGATCACGTCCTACATTCTGTCTCAGGTTCCGTCTCAGATCACGTCCGACATTCTGTCTCAGGTTCCGTCTCAGATCACGTCCTACATTCTGTCTCAGGTTCCGTCTCAGATGACGTCCTACATTCTTGTCTCAGGTTTCGTCTCAGATCACGTCCTACAGTCTGTCTCATGTTCCGTCTCAGATCACGTCCTACATTCTTTCTCAGGTTCCGTCTCAGATCACGTCCTACATTCTGTCTCAGGTTCCGTCTCAGATCACGTCCTACATTCTGTCTCAGGTTCCGTCTCAGACTCCGTCTCAGATCACGTCCTACATTCTGTCTCATGTTCCGACTCAGATCACGTCCTACATTCTGTCTCAGGTTCCGTCTCAGATCACATCCTACATTCTATCTCAGGTTCTCTCTCAGATCACGTCCTACAGTCTGTCTCATGTTCCGTCTCAGATCACGTCCTACATTCTGTCTCAGGTTCTGTCTCATATCACGTCCTACATTGTCTCAGGTTCCGACTCAGATCACATCCTTCAGTCTGTCTCAGGTTCCGTCTCAGATCACGTCCTACAGTCTGTCTCAGGTTCCGTCTCAGATCACATCCTACATTCTGTCTCAGGTTCTCTCTCGCTTCACGTCCTACATTCTATCTCAGGTTCTCTCTCAGATCACGTCCTACAGTCTGTCTCAGGTTCCGTCTCAGATCACATCCTACATTCTGTCTCAGGTTCTCTCTCAGATCACGTCCTACATTCTGTCTCAGGTTCTGTCTCAGATCACATCCTACATTCTGTCTCAGGTTCTCTCTCGCATCACGTCCTACATTCTATCTCAGGTTCTCTCTCAGATCACGTCCTACAGTCTGTCTCAGGTTCCGTCTCAGATCACGTCCCACAGTCTGTCTCAGGTTCCATCTCAGATCACATCCTACATTCTGTCTCAGGTTCACTCTCAGATCACGTCCTACATTCTGTCTCATGTTCCGACTCAGATCACGTCCTACATTCTGTCTCAGGTTCTCTCTCAGATCACGTCCTACATTCTGTCTCAGGTTCCGTCTCAGATCACGTCCTACATTGTCTCAGGTTCCGACTCAGATCACGTCCTACATTCTGTCTCAGGTTCCGTCTCAGATCACGTCCTACATTCTTTCTCAGGTTCCGTCTCAGATGACGTCCTACATTCTGTCTCAGGTTCCGTCTCAGATCACGTCCTACATTCTGTCTCAGGTTCCGTCTCAGACTCCGTCTCAGATCACGTCCTACATTCTGTCTCAGGTTCCGTCTCAGATCACGTCCGACATTCTGTCTCAGGTTCCGTCTCAGATCACGTCCTACATTCTGTCTCAGGTTCCGTCTCAGATGACGTCCTACATTCTGTCTCAGGTTCCGACTCAGATCACGTCCTACATTCTGTCTCAGGTTCTGTCTCAGATCACGTCCTACATTCTGTCTCAGGTTCCGTCTCAGACTCCGTCTCAGATCACGTCCTACATTCTGTCTCAGGTTCCGTCTCAGATCACGTCCGACATTCTGTCTCAGGTTCCGTCTCAGATCACGTCCTACATTCTGTCTCAGGTTCCGTCTCAGATGACGTCCTACATTCTGTCTCAGGTTCCGTCTCAGATCACGTCCGACATTCTGTCTCAGGTTCCGTCTCAGATCACGTCCTACATTCTGTCTCAGGTTCCGTCTCAGGTTCCGTCTCAGATGACGTCCTACATTCTGTCTCAGGTTCCGTCTCAGACTCCGTCTCAGATCACGTCCTACATTCTGTCTCAGGTTCCGTCTCAGATCACGTCCGACATTCTGTCTCAGGTTCCGTCTCAGATCACGTCCTACATTCTGTCTCAGGTTCCGTCTCAGATGACGTCCTACATTCTTGTCTCAGGTTTCGTCTCAGATCACGTCCTACATTCTGTCTCAGGTTCCGTCTCAGATCACGTCCTACATTCTGTCTCAGGTTTCGTCTCAGATCCCGTCCTACATTCTTTCTCAGGTTCCGTCTCAGATCACGTCCTACATTCTGTCTCAGGTTCCGTCTCAGATCACGTCCTACATTCTGTCTCAGGTTCCGTCTCAGACTCCGTCTCAGATCACGTCCTACATTCTGTCTCATGTTCTGACTCAGATCACGTCCTACATTCTGTCTCAGGTTCTGTCTGAGATGACGTCCTACATTCTGTCTCAGGTTCTGTCTCAGATCACGTCCTACATTCTGTCTCAGGTTCCGTCTCAGACTCCGTCTCAGATCACGTCCTACATTCTGTCTCATGTTCCGACTCAGATCACGTCCTACATTCTGTCTCAGGTTCTGTCTGAGATGACGTCCTACATTCTGTCTCATGTTCCGTCTCAGATCACGTCCTACATTCTGTCGCATGTTCCGTCTCAGATCACTTCCTACATTCTGTCTCAGGTTCTGTCTCAGATCACGTCCTACATTCTGTCTCAGGTTCTCTTTCACATCACGTCCTACATTCTGTCTCAGGTTCCATCTCAGATCACGTCCTACATTCTGTCTCAGGTTCTCTTTCACATCACGTCCTACTTTCTATCTCAGGTTCCGTTTCAGGTTCCGTCTCAGATCACGTCCTACAGTCTGTCTCAGGTTCCGTCTCAGATCACATCCTACATTCTGTCTCAGGTTCCGTCTCAGATCACGTCCTACATTCTGTCTCAGGTTCCGTCTCAGATGACGTCCTACATTCTTGTCTCAGGTTTCGTCTCAGATCACGTCCTACAGTCTGTCTCATGTTCCGTCTCAGATCACGTCCTACATTCTTTCTCAGGTTCCGTCTCAGATCACGTCCTACATTCTGTCTCAGGTTCCGTCTCAGATCACGTCCTACATTCTGTCTCAGGTTCCGTCTCAGACTCCGTCTCAGATCACGTCCTACATTCTGTCTCATGTTCTGACTCAGATCACGTCCTACATTCTGTCTCAGGTTCTGTCTGAGATGACGTCCTACATTCTGTCTCAGGTTCTGTCTCAGATCACGTCCTACATTCTGTCTCAGGTTCCGTCTCAGACTCCGTCTCAGATCACGTCCTACATTCTGTCTCATGTTCCGACTCAGATCACGTCCTACATTCTGTCTCAGGTTCTGTCTGAGATGACGTCCTACATTCTGTCTCATGTTCCGTCTCAGATCACGTCCTACATTCTGTCGCATGTTCCGTCTCAGATCACTTTCTACATTCTGTCTCAGGTTCTGTCTCAGATCACGTCCTACATTCTGTCTCAGGTTCTCTTTCACATCACGTCCTACATTCTGTCTCAGGTTCCATCTCAGATCACGTCCGACATTCTGTCTCAGGTTCTCTTTCACATCACGTCCTACTTTCTATCTCAGGTTCCGTTTCAGGTTCCGTCTCAGATCACGTCCTACAGTCTGTCTCAGGTTCCGTCTCAGATCACATCCTACATTCTGTCTCAGGTTCCGTCTCAGATCACGTCCTACATTCTGTCTCAGGTTCCGTCTCAGATGACGTCCTACATTCTTGTCTCAGGTTTCGTCTCAGATCACGTCCTACAGTCTGTCTCATGTTCCGTCTCAGATCACGTCCTACATTCTTTCTCAGGTTCCGTCTCAGATCACGTCCTACATTCTGTCTCAGGTTCCGTCTCAGATCACGTCCTACATTCTGTCTCAGGTTCCGTCTCAGACTCCGTCTCAGATCACGTCCTACATTCTGTCTCATGTTCTGACTCAGATCACGTCCTACATTCTGTCTCAGGTTCTGTCTGAGATGACGTCCTACATTCTGTCTCAGGTTCTGTCTCAGATCACGTCCTACATTCTGTCTCAGGTTCCGTCTCAGACTCCATCTCAGATCACGTCCTACATTCTGTCTCATGTTCCGACTCAGATCACGTCCTACATTCTGTCTCAGGTTCTGTCTGAGATGACGTCCTACATTCTGTCTCATGTTCCGTCTCAGATCGCGTCCTACATTCTTTCTCAGGTTCCGTCTCAGATCACTTCCTACATTCTGTCTCAGGTTCTGTCTCAGATCACGTCCTACATTCTGTCTCAGGTTCCATCTCAGATCACGTCCTACATTCTGTCTCAGGTTCTCTTTCACATCACGTCCTACTTTCTGTCTCAGGTTCCATCTCAGATCACGTCCTACATTCTGTCTCAGGTTCTCTTTCACATCACGTCCTACTTTCTATCTCAGGTTCCGTTTCAGGTTCCGTCTCAGATCACGTCCTACAGTCTGTCTCAGGTTCCGTCTCAGATCACATCCTACATTCTGTCTCAGGTTCCGACTCAGATCACGTCCTACATTCTGTCTCAGGTTCTCTTTCACATCACGTCCTACATTCTGTCTCAGGTTCTCTCTCAGATCACGTCCTACATTCTGTCTCAGGTTCCGTCTCAGATCACATCCTACATTCTGTCTCAGGTTCCGACTCAGATCACGTCCTACATTCTGTCTCAGGTTCTCTTTCACATCACGTCCTACATTCTGTCTCAGGTTCCATCTCAGATCACGTCCTACTTTCTATCTCAGGTTCCGTTTCAGGTTCCGTCTCAGATCACGTCCTACAGTCTGTCTCAGGTTCCGTCTCAGATCACGTCCTACATTCTGTCTCAGGTTTCGACTCAGATCACGTCCTACATTCTGTCTCAGGTTCTCTTTCACATCACGTCCTACATTCTGTCTCAGGTTCCATCTCAGATCACGTCCTACTTTCTATCTCAGGTTCCGTTTCAGGTTCCGTCTCAGATCACGTCCTACAGTCTGTCTCAGGTTCCGTCTCAGATCACGTCCTACATTCTATCTCAGGTTCTCTCTCAGATCACGTCCTACATTCTGTCTCAGGTTCCGTCTCAGATCACGTCCTACATTCTATCTCAGGTTCTGTCTCAGATCACGTCCTACATTCTTTCTCAGGTTCCGTCTCAGATCACGTCCTACATTCTATCTCAGGTTCTCTCTCAGATCACGTCCTACATTCTATCTCAGGTTCTCTCTCAGATCACATCCTACATTCTGTCTCAGGTTGCGTCTCAGATCACGTCCTACATTCTGTCTCAGGTTCCGTCTCAGATCACGTCCTACAGTCTGTCTCAGGTTCCGTCTCAGATCACGTCCTACATTCTGTCTCAGGTTCCGTCTCAGATCACGTCCTACAGTCTGTCTCAGGTTCCGTCTCAGATCACGTCCTACATTCTATCTCAGGTTCTCTCTCAGATCACGTCCTACAGTCTGTCTCAGGTTCCGACTCAGATCACGTCCTACATTCTGTCTCAGGTTCCGTCTCAGATCACGTCCTACAGTCTGTCTCAGGTTCCGTCTCAGATCACGTCCTACATTCTGTCTCAGGTTTCGACTCAGATCACGTCCTACATTCTGTCTCAGGTTCCATCTCAGATCACGTCCTACTTTCTATCTCAGGTTCCGTTTCAGGTTCCGTCTCAGATCACGTCCTACAGTCTGTCTCAGGTTCCGTCTCAGATCACGTCCTACATTCTATCTCAGGTTCTCTCTCAGATCACGTCCTACATTCTGTCTCAGGTTCCGTCTCAGATCACGTCCTACATTCTGTCTCAGGTTCTGTCTCAGATCACGTCCTACATTCTTTCTCAGGTTCCGTCTCAGATCACGTCCTACATTCTATCTCAGGTTCTCTCTCAGATCACGTCCTACATTCTATCTCAGGTTCTCTCTCAGATCACATCCTACATTCTGTCTCAGGTTGCGTCTCAGATCACGTCCTACATTCTGTCTCAGGTTCCGTCTCAGATCACGTCCTACAGTCTGTCTCAGGTTCCGTCTCAGATCACGTCCTACATTCTTGTCTCAGGTTCCGTCTCAGATCACGTCCTACAGTCTGTCTCAGGTTCCGTCTCAGATCACGTCCTACATTCTATCTCAGGTTCTCTCTCAGATCACGTCCTACAGTCTGTCTCAGGTTCCGACTCAGATCACGTCCTACATTCTGTCTCAGGTTCCGTCTCAGATCACGTCCTACAGTCTGTCTCAGGTTCCGTCTCAGATCACGTCCTACATTCTTTCTCAGGTTCCGTCTCAGATCACGTCCTACATTCTTTCTCAGGTTCTGTCTCAGATCACATCCTACATTGTGTCTCAGGTTCTCTCTCGCATCACGTCCTACATTCTATCTCAGGTTCTCTCTCAGATCACGTCCTACAGTCTGTCTCAGGTTCCGACTCAGATCACGTCCTACATTCTGTCTCAGGTTCTCTCTCAGATCACGTCCTACATTCTGTCTCAGGTTCTGTCTCAGATCACATCCTACATTCTGTCTCAGGTTCTCTCTCGCATCACGTCCTACATTCTGTCTCAGGTTCTGTCTCAGATCACGTCCTACAGTCTGTCTCAGGTTCCGTCTCAGATCACATCCTACATTCTGTCTCAGGTTCTCTCTCAGATCACGTCCTACATTCTGTCTCAGGTTCTGTCTCAGATCACATCCTACATTCTGTCTCACGTTCTCTCTCGCATCACGTCCTACATTCTATCTCAGGTTCTCTCTCAGATCACGTCCTACATTCTGTCTCAGGTTCCGACTCAGATGACGTCCTACATTCTTGTCTCAGGTTTTGTCTCAGATCACGTCCTACATTCTGTCTCAGGTTCCGTCTCAGACTCCGTCTCAGATCACATCCTACATTCTGTCTCAGGTTCACTCTCAGATCACGTCCTACATTCTGTCTCATGTTCCGACTCAGATCACGTCCTACATTCTGTCTCAGGTTCTCTCTCAGATCACGTCCTAGATTCTGTCTCAGGTTCCGTCTCAGATCACGTCCTACATTGTCTCAGGTTCCGACTCAGATCACGTCCTACATTCTGTCTCAGGTTCCGTCTCAGATCACGTCCTACATTCTTTCTCAGGTTCCGTCTCAGATGACGTCCTACATTCTGTCTCAGGTTCTGTCTCAGATCACGTCCTACATTCTGTCTCAGGTTCCGTCTCAGACTCCGTCTCAGATCACGTCCTACATTCTGTCTCAGGTTCCGTCTCAGATCACGTCCGACATTCTGTCTCAGGTTCCGTCTCAGATCACGTCCTACATTCTGTCTCAGGTTCCGTCTCAGATGACGTCCTACATTCTTGTCTCAGGTTTCGTCTCAGATCACGTCCTACATTCTGTCTCAGGTTCTGTCTGAGATGACGTCCTACATTCTGTCTCAGGTTCTGTCTCAGATCACGTCCTACATTCTGTCTCAGGTTCCGTCTCAGATCACGTCCTACATTCTGTCTCAGGTTCCGTCTCAGACTCCGTCTCAGATCACGTCCTACATTCTGTCTCATGTTCCGACTCAGATCACGTCCTACATTCTGTCTCAGGTTCTGTCTGAGATGACGTCCTACATTCTGTCTCATGTTCCGTCTCAGATCACGTCCTACATTCTGTCGCATGTTCCTTTTCAGATCACGTCCTACATTCTGTCTCAGGTTCCGTTTCAGACTCCGTCTCAGATCACGTCCTACATTCTGTCTCAGGTTCCGTCTCAGATCACGTCCTACATTCATTCTCAGGTTCTCTTTCACATCACGTCCTACATTCTGTCTCAGGTTCCATCTCAGATCACGTCCTACATTCTGTCTCAGGTTCTCTTTCACATCACGTCCTACATTCTGTCTCAGGTTCCATCTCAGATCACGTCCTACATTCTGTCTCAGGTTCTCTTTCACATCACGTCCTACTTTCTATCTCAGGTTCCGTTTCAGGTTCCGTCTCAGATCACGTCCTACAGTCTGTCTCAGGTTCCGACTCAGATCACGTCCTACATTCTGTCTCAGGTTCTCTCTCAGATCACGTCCTACATTCTGTCTCAGGTTCTCTTTCACATCACGTCCTACATTCTGTCTCAGGTTCCATCTCAGATCACGTCCTACATTCTGTCTCAGGTTCTCTTTCACATCACGTCCTACTTTCTATCTCAGGTTCCGTTTCAGGTTCCGACTCAGATCACGTCCTACATTCTGTCTCAGGTTCCGTCTCAGATCACGTCCTACATTCTTTCTCAGGTTCCGTCTCAGATGACGTCCTACATTCTGTCTCAGGTTCTGTCTCAGATCACGTCCTACATTCTGTCTCAGGTTCCGTCTCAGACTCCGTCTCAGATCACGTCCTACATTCTGTCTCAGGTTCCGTCTCAGATCACGTCCGACATTCTGTCTCAGGTTCCGTCTCAGATCACGTCCTACATTCTTTCTCAGGTTCCGTCTCAGATCACATCCTACATTCTGTCTCAGGTTCCGACTCAGATCACGTCCTACATTCTGTCTCAGGTTCTCTTTCACATCACGTCCTACATTCTGTCTCAGGTTCTCTCTCAGATCACGTCCTACATTCTGTCTCAGGTTCCGTCTCAGATCACGTCCTACATTCTGTCTCAGGTTCCGTCTCAGATCACGTCCTACATTCTGTCTCAGGTTCCGTCTCAGATCACATCCTACATTCTTTCTCAGGTTCCGACTCAGATCACGTCCTACATTCTGTCTCAGGTTCTCTTTCACATCACGTCCTACATTCTGTCTCAGGTTCCATCTCAGATCACGTCCTACTTTCTATCTCAGGTTCCGTTTCAGGTTCCGTCTCAGATCACGTCCTACAGTCTGTCTCAGGTTCCGTCTCAGATCACGTCCTACATTCTGTCTCAGGTTCCGACTCAGATCACGTCCTACATTCTGTCTCAGGTTCTCTTTCACATCACGTCCTACATTCTGTCTCAGGTTCCATCTCAGATCACGTCCTACTTTCTATCTCAGGTTCCGTTTCAGGTTCCGTCTCAGATCACGTCCTACATTCTGTCTCAGGTTCTCTCTCAGATCACGTCCTACAGTCTGTCTCAGGTTCCGTCTCAGATCACGTCCTACATTCTATCTCAGGTTCTCTCTCAGATCACGTCCTACATTCTGTCTCAGGTTCCGTCTCAGATCACGTCCTACATTCTGTCTCAGGTTCTGTCTCAGATCACGTCCTACATTCTGTCTCAGGTTCCGTCTCAGATCACGTCCTACATTCTGTCTCAGGTTCCGTCTCAGATCACGTCCTACATTCTTACTCAGGTTCTGTCTCAGATCACGTCCTACATTGTGTCTCAGGTTCTCTCTCGCATCACGTCCTACATTCTATCTCAGGTTCTCTCTCAGATCACGTCCTACAGTCTCTCTCAGGTTCCGTCTCAGATCACATCCTACATTCTGTCTCAGGTTCACTCTCAGATCACGTCCTACATTCTGTCTCATGTTCCGACTCAGATCACGTCCTACATTCTGTCTCAGGTTCTCTCTCAGATCACGTCCTACATTCTGTCTCAGGTTCCGACTCAGATCACGTCCTAGATTCTTTCTCAGGTTCCGTCTCAGATCACGTCCTACATTCTGTCTCAGGTTCCGTCTCAGACTCCGTCTCAGATCACGTCCTACATTCTGTCTCAGGTTCCGTCTCAGATCACGTCCGACATTCTGTCTCAGGTTCCGTCTCAGATCACGTCCTACATTCTGTCTCAGGTTCCGTCTCAGATGACGTCCTACATTCTTGTCTCAGGTTTCGTCTCAGATCACGTCCTACATTCTTTCTCAGGTTCCGTCTCAGATCACGTCCTACATTATTTCTCAGGTTCCGTCTCAGATCACGTCCTACATTCTGTCTCAGGTTCCGTCTCAGACTCCGTCTCAGATCACGTCCTACATTCTGTCTCATGCTCCGACTCAGATCACGTCCTACATTCTGTCTCAGGTTCTGTCTGAGATGACGTCCTACATTCTGTCGCATGTTCCGTCTCAGATCACGTCATACATTCTGTCTCAGGTTCCGTTTCAGACTCCGTCTCAGATCACGTCCTACATTCTGTCTCAGGTTCCGTCTCAGATCACGTCCTACATTCTGTCTCAGGTTCCGACTCAGATCACGTCCTACATTCTGTCTCAGGTTCTCTTTCACATCACGTCCTACATTCTGTCTCAGGTTCCATCTCAGATCACGTCCTACTTTCGATCTCATGTTCCGTCTCAGATCACGTCCTACATTCTGTCGCATGTTCCGTTTCAGATCACGTCCTACATTCTGTCTCAGGTTCCGTTTCAGACTCCGTCTCAGATCACGTCCTACATTCTGTCTCAGGTTCCGTCTCAGATCACGTCCTACATTCATTCTCAGGTTCTCTTTCACATCACGTCCTACATTCTGTCTCAGGTTCCATCTCAGATCACGTCCTACATTCTGTCTCAGGTTCTCTTTCACATCACGTCCTACATTCTGTCTCAGGTTCCATCTCAGATCACGTCCTACATTCTGTCTCAGGTTCCGTCTCAGATCACGTCCTACATTCTGTCTCAGGTTCCGACTCAGATCACGTCCTACATTCTGTCTCAGGTTCTCTTTCACATCACGTCCTACATTCTGTCTCAGGTTCCATCTCAGATCACGTCCTACTTTCTATCTCAGGTTCCGTTTCAGGTTCCGTCTCAGATCACGTCCTACAGTCTGTCTCAGGTTCCGTCTCAGATCACGTCCTACATTCTATCTCAGGTTCTCTCTCAGATCACGTCCTACATTCTGTCTCAGGTTCCGTCTCAGATCACGTCCTACATTCTGTCTCAGGTTCTGTCTCAGATCACGTCCTACATTCTGTCTCAGGTTCCGTCTCAGATCACGTCCTACATTCTGTCTCAGGTTCCGTCTCAGATCACGTCCTACATTCTTTCTCAGGTTCTGTCTCAGATCACGTCCTACATTGTGTCTCAGGTTCTCTCTCGCATCACGTCCTACATTCTATCTCAGGTTCTCTCTCAGATCACGTCCTACAGTCTCTCTCAGGTTCCGTCTCAGATCACATCCTACATTCTGTCTCATGTTCCGACTCAGATCACATCCTACATTCTGTCTCAGGTTCTCTCTCAGATCACGTCCTACATTCTGTCTCAGGTTCCGACTCAGATCACGTCCTACATTCTTTCTCAGGTTCCGTCTCAGATCACGTCCTAGATTCTTTCTCAGGTTCCGTCTCAGATCACGTCCTACATTGTCTCAGGTTCTGTCTCAGATCACGTCCTACATTGTGTCTCAGGTTCTCTCTCGCATCACGTCCTACATTCTATCTCAGGTTCTCTCTCAGATCACGTCCTACAGTCTCTCTCAGGTTCACTCTCAGATCACGTCCTACATTCTGTCTCATGTTCCGACTCAGATCACATCCTACATTCTGTCTCAGGTTCTCTCTCAGATCACGTCCTACATTCTGTCTCAGGTTCCGACTCAGATCACGTCCTACATTCTTTCTCAGGTTCCGTCTCAGATCACGTCCTAGATTCTTTCTCAGGTTCCGTCTCAGATCACGTCCTACATTGTCTCAGGTTCCGACTCAGATCACGTCCTACATTCTGTCTCAGGTTCCGTCTCAGATCACGTCCTACATTCTTTCTCAGGTTCCGTCTCAGATGACGTCCTACATTCTGTCTCAGGTTCTGTCTCAGATCACGTCCTACATTCTGTCTCAGGTTCCGTCTCAGACTCCGTCTCAGATCACGTCCTACATTCTGTCTCAGGTTCCGTCTCAGATCACGTCCGACATTCTGTCTCAGGTTCCGTCTCAGATCACGTCCTACATTCTGTCTCAGGTTCCGTCTCAGATGACGTCCTACATTCTTGTCTCAGGTTTCGTCTCAGATCACGTCCTACATTCTTTCTCAGGTTCCGTCTCAGATCACGTCCTACATTATTTCTCAGGTTCCGTCTCAGATCACGTCCTACATTCTGTCTCATGTTCCGACTCAGATCACGTCCTACATTCTGTCTCAGGTTCTGTCTGAGATGACGTCCTACATTCTGTCTCATGTTCCGTCTCAGATCACGTCCTACATTCTGTCTCATGTTCCGACTCAGATCACGTCCTACATTCTGTCTCAGGTTCTGTCTGAGATGACGTCCTACATTCTGTCGCATGTTCCGTCTCAGATCACGTCATACATTCTGTCTCAGGTTCCGTTTCAGACTCCGTCTCAGATCACGTCCTACATTCTGTCTCAGGTTCCGTCTCAGATCACGTCCTACATTCTGTCTCAGGTTCCGACTCAGATCACGTCCTACATTCTGTCTCAGGTTCCATCTCAGATCACGTCCTACTTTCGATCTCATGTTCCGTCTCAGATCACGTCCTACATTCTGTCGCATGTTCCGTTTCAGATCACGTCCTACATTCTGTCTCAGGTTCCGTTTCAGACTCCGTCTCAGATCACGTCCTACATTCATTCTCAGGTTCTCTTTCACATCACGTCCTACATTCTGTCTCAGGTTCCATCTCAGATCACGTCCTACATTCCATCTCAGGTTCTCTTTCACATCACGTCCTACATTCTGTCTCAGGTTCCATCTCAGATCACGTCCTACATTCTGTCTCAGGTTCTCTTTCACATCACGTCCTACTTTCTATCTCAGGTTCCGTTTCAGGTTCCGTCTCAGATCACGTCCTACAGTCTGTCTCAGGTTCCGACTCAGATCACGTCCTACATTCTGTCTCAGGTTCTCTTTCACATCACGTCCTACATTCTGTCTCAGGTTCCATCTCAGATCACGTCCTACATTCTGTCTCAGGTTCTCTTTCACATCACGTCCTACTTTCTATCTCAGGTTCCGTTTCAGGTTCCGACTCAGATCACGTCCTACATTCTGTCTCAGGTTCCGTCTCAGATCACGTCCTACATTCTTTCTCAGGTTCCGTCTCAGATGACGTCCTACATTCTGTCTCAGGTTCCGTCTCAGACTCCGTCTCAGATCACGTCCTACATTCTGTCTCAGGTTCCGTCTCAGATCACGTCCGACATTCTGTCTCAGGTTCCGTCTCAGATCACGTCCTACATTCTTTCTCAGGTTCCGTCTCAGATCACATCCTACATTCTGTCTCAGGTTCCGACTCAGATCACGTCCTACATTCTTTCTCAGGTTCCGTCTCAGATCACGTCCTACATTCTGTCTCAGGTTCCGTCTCAGACTCCGTCTCAGATCACGTCCTACATTCTGTCTCAGGTTCCGTCTCAGATCACGTCCGACATTCTGTCTCAGGTTCCGTCTCAGATCACGTCCTACATTCTTTCTCAGGTTCCGTCTCAGATCACATCCTACATTCTGTCTCAGGTTCCGACTCAGATCACGTCCTACATTCTGTCTCAGGTTCTCTTTCACATCACGTCCTACATTCTGTCTCAGGTTCTCTCTCAGATCACGTCCTACATTCTGTCTCAGGTTCCGTCTCAGATCACATCCTACATTTTTTCTCAGGTTCCGACTCAGATCACGTCCTACATTCTGTCTCAGGTTCTCTTTCACATCACGTCCTACATTCTGTCTCAGGTTCCATCTCAGATCACGTCCTACTTTCTATCTCAGGTTCCGTTTCAGGTTCCGTCTCAGATCACGTCCTACAGTCTGTCTCAGGTTCCGTCTCAGATCACGTCCTACATTCTGTCTCAGGTTCCGACTCAGATCACGTCCTACATTCTGTCTCAGGTTCTCTTTCACATCACGTCCTACATTCTGTCTCAGGTTCCATCTCAGATCACGTCCTACTTTCTATCTCAGGTTCCGTTTCAGGTTCCGTCTCAGATCACGTCCTACATTCTATCTCAGGTTCTCTCTCAGATCACGTCCTACATTCTGTCTCAGGTTCCGTCTCAGATCACGTCCTACATTCTGTCTCAGGTTCTGTCTCAGATCACGTCCTACATTCTGTCTCAGGTTCCGTCTCAGATCACGTCCTACATTCTGTCTCAGGTTCCGTCTCAGATCACGTCCTACATTCTTTCTCAGGTTCTGTCTCAGATCACATCCTACATTGTGTCTCAGGTTCTCTCTCGCATCACGTCCTACATTCTATCTCAGGTTCTCTCTCAGATCACGTCCTACAGTCTGTCTCAGGTTCCGTCTCAGATCACGTCCTACATTCTGTCTCAGGTTCACTCTCAGATCACGTCCTACATTCTGTCTCATGTTCCGACTCAGATCACGTCCTACATTCTGTCTCAGGTTCTCTCTCAGATCACGTCCTACATTCTGTCTCAGGTTCCGACTCAGATCACGTCCTACATTGTCTCAGGTTCCGACTCAGATCACGTCCTACATTCTGTCTCAGGTTCCGACTCAGATCACGTCCTACATTCTTTCTCAGGTTCCGACTCAGATCACGTCCTACATTCTGTCTCAGGTTCTCTCTCAGATCACGTCCTACATTCTGTCTCAGGTTCCGACTCAGATCACGTCCTACATTCTGTCTCAGGTTCACTCTCAGATCACGTCCTACATTCTGTCTCATGTTCCGACTCAGATCACGTCCTACATTCTGTCTCAGGTTCTCTCTCAGATCACGTCCTACATTCTGTCTCAGGTTCCGACTCAGATCACGTCCTACATTGTCTCAGGTTCCGACTCAGATCACGTCCTACATTCTGTCTCAGGTTCCGTCTCAGATCACGTCCTACATTCTGTCTCAGGTTCCGTCTCAGATCACGTCCTAGATTCTTTCTCAGGTTCCGTCTCAGATCACGTCCTACATTGTCTCAGGTTCCGACTCAGATCACGTCCTACATTCTGTCTCAGGTTCCGTCTCAGATCACGTCCTACATTCTTTCTCAGGTTCCGTCTCAGATGACGTCCTACATTCTGTCTCAGGTTCTGTCTCAGATCACGTCCTACATTCTGTCTCAGGTTCCGTCTCAGACTCCGTCTCAGATCACGTCCTACATTCTGTCTCAGGTTCCGTCTCAGATCACGTCCGACATTCTGTCTCAGGTTCCGTCTCAGATCACGTCCTACATTCTGTCTCAGGTTCCGTCTCAGATGACGTCCTACATTCTTGTCTCAGAATTCGTCTCAGATCACGTCCTACATTCTTTCTCAGGTTCCGTCTCAGATCACGTCCTACATTATTTCTCAGGTTCCGTCTCAGATCACGTCCTACATTCTGTCTCAGGTTCCGTCTCAGACTCCGTCTCAGATCACGTCCTACATTCTGTCTCATGTTCCGACTCAGATCACGTCCTACATTCTGTCTCAGGTTCTGTCTGAGATGACGTCCTACATTCTGTCGCATGTTCCGTCTCAGATCACGTCATACATTCTGTCTCAGGTTCCGTTTCAGACTCCGTCTCAGATCACGTCCTACATTCTGTCTCAGGTTCCGTCTCAGATCACGTCCTACATTCTGTCTCAGGTTCCGACTCAGATCACGTCCTACATTCTGTCTCAGGTTCTCTTTCACATCACGTCCTACATTCTGTCTCAGGTTCCATCTCAGATCACGTCCTACTTTCGATCTCAGGTTCCGTTTCAGGTTCCGTCTCAGATCACGTCCTACAGTCTGTCTCAGGTTCCGTCTCAGATCACATTCTACATTCTGTCTCAGGTTCTCTCTCAGATCACGTCCTACATTCTGTCTCAGGTTCCGTCTCAGATCACATCCTACATTCTTTCTCAGGTTCCGTCTCAGATCACGTCCTACATTCTGTCTCAGGTTCCGTCTCAGATCACGTCCTACAGTCTGTCTCAGGTTCCGTCTGAGATCACGTCCTACATTCTTTCTCAGGTTCCGTCTCAGATGACGTCCTACATTCTGTCTCAGGTTCTGTCTCAGATCACGTCCTACATTCTGTCTCAGGTTCCGTCTCAGACTCCGTCTCAGATCACGTCCTACATTCTGTCTCAGGTTCCGTCTCAGATCACGTCCGACATTCTGTCTCAGGTTCCGTCTCAGATCACGTCCTACATTCTGTCTCAGGTTCCGTCTCAGATGACGTCCTACATTCTTGTCTCAGGTTTCGTCTCAGATCACGTCCTACATTCTTTCTCAGGTTCCGTCTCAGATCACGTCCTACATTATTTCTCAGGTTCCGTCTCAGATCACGTCCTACATTCTGTCTCAGGTTCCGTCTCAGACTCCGTCTCAGATCACGTCCTACATTCTGTCTCATGTTCCGACTCAGATCACGTCCTACATTCTGTCTCAGGTTCTGTCTGAGATGACGTCCTACATTCTGTCGCATGTTCCGTCTCAGATCACGTCATACATTCTGTCTCAGGTTCCGTTTCAGACTCCGTCTCAGATCACGTCCTACATTCTGTCTCAGGTTCCGTCTCAGATCACGTCCTACATTCTGTCTCAGGTTCCGACTCAGATCACGTCCTACATTCTGTCTCAGGTTCTCTTTCACATCACGTCCTACATTCTGTCTCAGGTTCCATCTCAGATCACGTCCTACTTTCGATCTCAGGTTCCGTTTCAGGTTCCGTCTCAGATCACGTCCTACAGTCTGTCTCAGGTTCCGTCTCAGATCACATTCTACATTCTGTCTCAGGTTCTCTCTCAGATCACGTCCTACATTCTGTCTCAGGTTCCGTCTCAGATCACATCCTACATTCTTTCTCAGGTTCCGTCTCAGATCACGTCCTACATTCTGTCTCAGGTTCCGTCTCAGATCACGTCCTACAGTCTGTCTCAGGTTCCGTCTCAGATCACGTCCTACATTCTTTCTCAGGTTCCGTCTCAGATCACGTCCTACATTCTTTCTCAGGTTCCGTCTCAGATGACGTCCTACATTCTATGTCAGGTTCTGACTCAGATCACGTCCTACAGTCTGTCTCAGGTTCCGTCTCAGATCACGTCCTACATTCTGTCTCAGGTTCCGTCTCAGATCACGTCCTACATTCTATCTCAGGTTCCGTTTCAGGTTCCGTCTCAGATCACATCCTACATTCTGTCTCAGGTTCCGTCTCAGATCACATCCTACATTCTGTCTCAGGTTCTCTCTCAGATCACGTCCTACATTCTGTCTCAGGTTCCGTCTCAGATCACGTCCTACATTCTTTCTCAGGTTCCGTCTCAGATCACATCCTACACTCTGTCTCAGGTTCCGTCTCAGATCACGTCCTACATTCTGTCTCATGTTCCGTCTCAGATCACGTCCTACTTTCTATCTCAGGTTCCGTTTCAGGTTCCGTCTCAGATCACATCCTACATTCTGTCTCAGGTTCCGTCTCAGATCACGTCCTACATTCTGTCTCATGTTCCGTCTCAGATCACGTCCTACATTGTGTCTCAGGTTCCGTCTCAGATCACGTCCTACATTCTGTCTCAGGTTCTCTCTCAGATCACGTCCTACATTCTGTCTCAGGTTCCGTCTCAGATCACGTCCTACAGTCTGTCTCAGGTTCCGTCTCAGATCACATCCTACATTCTGTCTCAGGTTTCTTCTCAGATCACGTCCTACATTCTGTCTCAGGTTCCGTCTCAGATCACGTCCTACATTCTGTCTCAGGTTCTCTCTCAGATCACGTCCTACATTCTGTCTCAGGTTCCGACTCAGATCACGTCCTACATTCTTTCTCAGGTTCCGTCTCAGATGACGTCCTACAGTCTTTCTCAGGTTCCGTCTCAGATCACGTCCTACATTCTGTCTCAGGTTCCGTCTCAGATCACGTCCTACATTCTGTCTCATGTTCCGTCTCAGATCACGTCCTACATTCTGTCTCAGGTTCCGTCTCAGATCACGTCCTACATTCTGTCTCAGGTTCCGTCTCAGATCACATCCTACATTCTGTCTCAGGTTCTCTCTCAGATCACGTCCTACATTCTGTCTCAGGTTCCGTCTCAGATCACGTCCTACAGTCTGTCTCAGGTTCCGTCTCAGATCACATCCTACATTCTGTCTCAGGTTTCTTCTCAGATCACGTCCTACATTCTGTCTCAGGTTCCGTCTCAGATCACGTCCTACATTCTGTCTCAGGTTCTCTCTCAGATCACGTCCTACATTCTGTCTCAGGTTCCGTCTCAGATCACGTCCTACATTCTGTCTCAGGTTCTCTCTCAGATCACGTCCTACATTCTGTCTCAGGTTCCGACTCAGATCACGTCCTACATTCTTTCTCAGGTTCCGTCTCAGATCACGTCCTACATTCTTTCTCAGGTTCCGTCTCAGATCACGTCCTACATTCTGTCTCAGGTTCCGTCTCAGATCACGTCCTACATTCTATCTCAGGTTCCGTTTCAGGTTCCGTCTCAGATCACATCCTACATTCTGTCTCAGGTTCCGTCTCAGATCACATCCTACATTCTGTCTCAGGTTCTCTCTCAGATCACGTCCTACATTCTGTCTCAGGTTCCGTCTCAGATCACGTCCTACATTCTTTCTCAGGTTCCGTCTCAGATCACATCCTACACTCTGTCTCAGGTTCCGTCTCAGATCACGTCCTACATTCTGTCTCATGTTCCGTCTCAGATCACGTCCTACTTTCTATCTCAGGTTCCGTTTCAGGTTCCGTCTCAGATCACATCGTACATTCTGTCTCAGGTTCCGTCTCAGATCACGTCCTACAGTCTGTCTCAGGTTCCGTCTCAGATCACATCCTACATTCTGTCTCAGGTTTCTTCTCAGATCACGTCCTACATTCTGTCTCAGGTTCCGTCTCAGATCACGTCCTACATTCTGTCTCAGGTTCTCTCTCAGATCACGTCCTACATTCTGTCTCAGGTTCCGACTCAGATCACGTCCTACATTCTGTCTCAGGTTCCGTCTCAGACTCCGTCTCAGATCACGTCCTACATTCTGTCTCATGTTCCGACTCAGATCACGTCCTACATTCTGTCTCATGTTCCGTCTCAGATCACGTCCTACATTCTGTCTCAGGTTCCGTCTCAGATCACGTCCTACATTCTGTCTCAGGTTCTCTTTCACATCACGTCCTACATTCTGTCTCAGGTTCCGTCTCAGACTCCGTCTCAGATCACGTCCTACATTCTGTCTCATGTTCCGACTCAGATCACGTCCTACATTCTGTCTCAGGTTCTGTCTGAGATGACGTCCTACATTCTGTCGCATGTTCCGTCTCAGATCACGTCCTACATTCTGTCTCAGGTTCCGTTTCAGACTCCGTCTCAGATCACGTCCTACATTCTGTCTCAGGTTCCGTCTCAGATCACGTCCTACATTCTGTCTCAGGTTCCGACTCAGATCACGTCCTACATTCTGTCTCAGGTTCTCTTTCACATCACGTCCTACATTCTGTCTCAGGTTCCATCTCAGATCACGTCCTACTTTCGATCTCAGGTTCCGTTTCAGGTTCCGTCTCAGATCACGTCCTACAGTCTGTCTCAGGTTCCGTCTCAGATCACATTCTACATTCTGTCTCAGGTTCTCTCTCAGATCACGTCCTACATTCTGTCTCAGGTTCCGTCTCAGATCACATCCTACATTCTTTCTCAGGTTCCGTCTCAGATCACGTCCTACATTCTGTCTCAGGTTCCGTCTCAGATCACGTCCTACAGTCTGTCTCAGGTTCCGTCTCAGATCACGTCCTACATTCTTTCTCAGGTTCCGTCTCAGATCACGTCCTACATTCTTTCTCAGGTTCCGTCTCAGATGACGTCCTACATTCTATGTCAGGTTCTGACTCAGATCACGTCCTACAGTCTGTCTCAGGTTCCGTCTCAGATCACGTCCTACATTCTTTCTCAGGTTCCGTCTCAGATCACGTCCTACATTCTTTCTCAGGTTCCGTCTCAGATCACGTCCTACATTCTGTCTCAGGTTCCGTCTCAGATCACGTCCTACATTCTATCTCAGGTTCCGTTTCAGGTTCCGTCTCAGATCACATCCTACATTCTGTCTCAGGTTCCGTCTCAGATCACATCCTACATTCTGTCTCAGGTTCTCTCTCAGATCACGTCCTACATTCTGTCTCAGGTTCCGTCTCAGATCACGTCCTACATTCTTTCTCAGGTTCCGTCTCAGATCACATCCTACACTCTGTCTCAGGTTCCGTCTCAGATCACGTCCTACTTTCTATCTCAGGTTCCGTTTCAGGTTCCGTCTCAGATCACGTCCTACATTCTGTCTCAGGTTCCGTCTCAGATCACGTCCTACATTCTGTCTCAGGTTCCGTCTCAGATCACATCCTACATTCTGTCTCAGGTTCTCTCTCAGATCACGTCCTACATTCTGTCTCAGGTTCCGTCTCAGATCACGTCCTACAGTCTGTCTCAGGTTCCGTCTCAGATCACATCCTACATTCTGTCTCAGGTTTCTTCTCAGATCACGTCCTACATTCTGTCTCAGGTTCCGTCTCAGATCACGTCCTACATTCTGTCTCAGGTTCTCTCTCAGATCACGTCCTACATTCTGTCTCAGGTTCCGACTCAGATCACGTCCTACATTCTATGTCAGGTTCTGACTCAGATCACGTCCTACAGTCTGTCTCAGGTTCCGTCTCAGATCACGTCCTACATTCTTTCTCAGGTTCCGTCTCAGATCACGTCCTACATTCTTTCTCAGGTTCCGTCTCAGATCACGTCCTACATTCTGTCTCAGGTTCCGTCTCAGATCACGTCCTACATTCTATCTCAGGTTCCGTTTCAGGTTCCGTCTCAGATCACATCCTACATTCTGTCTCAGGTTCCGTCTCAGATCACATCCTACATTCTGTCTCAGGTTCTCTCTCAGATCACGTCCTACATTCTGTCTCAGGTTCCGTCTCAGATCACGTCCTACATTCTTTCTCAGGTTCCGTCTCAGATCACATCCTACACTCTGTCTCAGGTTCCGTCTCAGATCACGTCCTACTTTCTATCTCAGGTTCCGTTTCA
Organism: Telmatherina bonti; assembly: GCF_933228915.1. Lineage (NCBI taxonomy): Eukaryota > Metazoa > Chordata > Actinopteri > Atheriniformes > Telmatherinidae > Telmatherina > Telmatherina bonti. The sequence goes on along the minus strand of NC_136621.1, from coordinate 44,049,155 downwards.
GGTTCCGTCTCAGATCACGTCCTACATTCTGTCTCAGGTTCCGTCTCAGATCACGTCCTACATTCTGTCTCAGGTTCCGTCTCAGATCACATCCTACATTCTGTCTCAGGTTCTCTCTCAGATCACGTCCTACATTCTGTCTCAGGTTCCGTCTCAGATCACGTCCTACAGTCTGTCTCAGGTTCCGTCTCAGATCACATCCTACATTCTGTCTCAGGTTTCTTCTCAGATCACGTCCTACATTCTGTCTCAGGTTCCGTCTCAGATCACGTCCTACATTCTGTCTCAGGTTCTCTCTCAGATCACGTCCTACATTCTGTCTCAGGTTCCGACTCAGATCACGTCCTACATTCTTTCTCAGGTTCCGTCTCAGATGACGTCCTACAGTCTGTCTCAGGTTCCGTCTCAGATCACGTCCTACATTCTGTCTCAGGTTTCGTCTCAGATCACGTCCTACATTCTGTCTCAGGTTCCGACTCAGATCACGTCCTACATTTTGTCTCAGGTTCCGACTCAGATCACGTCCTACATTCTGTCTCAGGTTCCGTCTCAGATCACATCCTACATTCTGTCTCAGGTTCTCTCTCAGATCACGTCCTACAGTCTGTCTCAGGTTCCGTCTCAGATCACATCCTACAGTCTGTCTCAGGTTCCGTCTCAGATCACGTCCTACATTCGGTCTCAGGTTCTCTCTCAGATCACGTCCTACATTCTGTCTCAGGTTCTCTCTCAGGTTCCGTCTCAGATCACGTCCTACATTCAATCTTAGGTTCCGTCTCAGGTTCCGTCTCAGATCACGTCCTACAGTCTGTCTCAGGTTCCGTCTCAGATCACGTCCTACATTCAATCTTAGGTTCCGTCTCAGGTTCCGTCTCAGATCACGTCCTACATTCTATCTCAGGTTCCGTCTTAGATCACGTCCTACAGTCTGTCTCAGGTTCCGTCTCAGATCACGTCCTACATTCTATCTCAGGTTCCGTCTCAGATCACGTCCTACAGTCTGTCTCAGGTTCCGTCTCAGATGACGTCCTACATTCTTGTCTCAGGTTTCGTCTCAGATCACGTCCTACATTATTTCTCAGGTTCCGTCTCAGATCACGTCCTACATTCTGTCTCAGGTTCCGTCTCAGATCACGTCCTACATTCTGTCTCAGGTTCCGACTCAGATCACGTCCTACATTCTGTCTCAGGTTCTCTTTCACATCACGTCCTACATTCTGTCTCAGGTTCCATCTCAGATCACGTCCTACTTTCGATCTCAGGTTCCGTTTCAGGTTCCGTCTCAGATCACGTCCTACAGTCTGTCTCAGGTTCCGTCTCAGATCACATTCTACATTCTGTCTCAGGTTCTCTCTCAGATCACGTCCTACATTCTGTCTCAGGTTCCGACTCAGATCACGTCCTACATTCTGTCTCAGGTTCTGTCTCAGATCACGTCCTACATTCTTTCTCAGGTTCCGTCTCAGATCACGTCCTACATTCTGTCTCAGGTTCCGTCTCAGATCACATCCTACATTCTTTCTCAGGTTCCGTCTCAGATCACGTCCTACATTCTGTCTCAGGTTCCGTCTCAGATCACGTCCTACAGTCTGTCTCAGGTTCCGTCTCAGATCACGTCCTACATTCTTTCTCAGGTTCCGTCTCAGATCACGTCCTACATTCTTTCTCAGGTTCCGTCTCAGATGACGTCCTACATTCTATGTCAGGTTCTGACTCAGATCACGTCCTACATTCTGTCTCAGGTTCCGTCTCAGATCACGTCCTACATTCTTTCTCAGGTTCCGTCTCAGATCACATCCTACACTCTGTCTCAGGTTCCGTCTCAGATCACGTCCTACATTCTGTCTCATGTTCCGTCTCAGATCACGTCCTACTTTCTATCTCAGGTTCCGTTTCAGGTTCCGTCTCAGATCACATCCTACATTCTGTCTCAGGTTCCGTCTCAGATCACGTCCTACATTCTGTCTCAGGTTCGGTCTCAGATCACATCCTACATTCTGTCTCAGGTTCTCTCTCAGATCACGTCCTACATTCTGTCTCAGGTTCCGTCTCAGATCACGTCCTACAGTCTGTCTCAGGTTCCGTCTCAGATCACATCCTACATTCTGTCTCAGGTTTCTTCTCAGATCACGTCCTACATTCTGTCTCAGGTTCCGTCTCAGATCACGTCCTACATTCTGTCTCAGGTTCTCTCTCAGATCACGTCCTACATTCTGTCTCAGGTTCCGACTCAGATCACGTCCTACATTCTGTCTCAGGTTCCGTCTCAGACTCCGTCTCAGATCACGTCCTACATTCTGTCTCATGTTCCGACTCAGATCACGTCCTACATTCTGTCTCAGGTTCTGTCTCAGATCACGTCCTACATTCTGTCTCAGGTTCCGTCTCAGATCACGTCCTACATTCTGTCTCAGGTTCTCTTTCACATCACGTCCTACATTCTGTCTCAGGTTCCGTCTCAGACTCCGTCTCAGATCACGTCCTACATTCTGTCTCATGTTCCGACTCAGATCACGTCCTACATTCTGTCTCAGGTTCTGTCTGAGATGACGTCCTACATTCTGTCGCATGTTCCGTCTCAGATCACGTCCTACATTCTGTCTCAGGTTCCGTTTCAGACTCCGTCTCAGATCACGTCCTACATTCTGTCTCAGGTTCCGTCTCAGATCACGTCCTACATTCTGTCTCAGGTTCCGACTCAGATCACGTCCTACATTCTGTCTCAGGTTCTCTTTCACATCACGTCCTACATTCTGTCTCAGGTTCCATCTCAGATCACGTCCTACTTTCGATCTCAGGTTCCGTTTCAGGTTCCGTCTCAGATCACGTCCTACAGTCTGTCTCAGGTTCCGTCTAGGATCACATTCTACATTCTGTCTCAGGTTCTCTCTCAGATCACGTCCTACATTCTGTCTCAGGTTCCGTCTCAGATCACATCCTACATTCTTTCTCAGGTTCCGTCTCAGATCACGTCCTACATTCTGTCTCAGGTTCCGTCTCAGATCACGTCCTACAGTCTGTCTCAGGTTCCGTCTCAGATCACGTCCTACATTCTTTCTCAGGTTCCGTCTCAGATCACGTCCTACATTCTTTCTCAGGTTCCGTCTCAGATGACGTCCTACATTCTATGTCAGGTTCTGACTCAGATCACGTCCTACAGTCTGTCTCAGGTTCCGTCTCAGATCACGTCCTACATTCTTTCTCAGGTTCCGTCTCAGATCACGTCCTACATTCTTTCTCAGGTTCCGTCTCAGATCACGTCCTACATTCTGTCTCAGGTTCCGTCTCAGATCACGTCCTACATTCTATCTCAGGTTCCGTTTCAGGTTCCGTCTCAGATCACATCCTACATTCTGTCTCAGGTTCTCTCTCAGATCACGTCCTACATTCTGTCTCAGGTTCCGTCTCAGATCACGTCCTACATTCTTTCTCAGGTTCCGTCTCAGATCACATCCTACACTCTGTCTCAGGTTCCGTCTCAGATCACGTCCTACATTCTGTCTCATGTTCCGTCTCAGATCACGTCCTACTTTCTATCTCAGGTTCCGTTTCAGGTTCCGTCTCAGATCACATCCTACATTCTGTCTCAGGTTCTCTCTCAGATCACGTCCTACATTCTGTCTCAGGTTCCGTCTCAGATCACGTCCTACATTCTGTCTCAGGTTCTCTCTCAGATCACGTCCTACATTCTGTCTCAGGTTCCGACTCAGATCACGTCCTACATTCTTTCTCAGGTTCCGTCTCAGATGACGTCCTACATTCTATGTCAGGTTCTGACTCAGATCACGTCCTACAGTCTGTCTCAGGTTCCGTCTCAGATCACGTCCTACATTCTTTCTCAGGTTCCGTCTCAGATCACGTCCTACATTCTTTCTCAGGTTCCGTCTCAGATCACGTCCTACATTCTGTCTCAGGTTCCGTCTCAGATCACGTCCTACATTCTGTCTCAGGTTCCGTCTCAGACTCCGTCTCAGATAACGTCCTACATTCTGTCTCATGTTCCGACTCAGATCACGTCCTACATTCTTGCCTCAGGTTCTGTCTGAGATGACGTCCTACATTCTGTCTCAGGTTCTGTCTCAGATCACGTCCTACATTCTGTCTCAGGTTCCGTCTCAGATCACGTCCTACATTCTGTCTCAGGTTCTCTTTCACATCACGTCCTACATTCTGTCTCAGGTTCCGTCTCAGACTCCGTCTCAGATCACGTCCTACATTCTGTCTCATGTTCCGACCCAGATCACGTCCTACATTCTGTCTCAGGTTCAGTCTGAGATGACGTCCTACATTCTGTCGCATGTTCCGTCTCAGATCACGTCCTACATTCTGTCTCAGGTTCCGTTTCAGACTCCGTCTCAGATCACGTCCTACATTCTGTCTCAGGTTCCGTCTCAGATCACGTCCTACATTCTGTCTCAGGTTCCGACTCAGATCACGTCCTACATTCTGTCTCAGGTTCCGTCTCAGATCACATCCTACATTCTGTCTCAGGTTCCGTCTCAGATCACGTCCTACATTCTGTCTCAGGTTCCGACTCAGATCACGTCCTACATTCTGTCTCAGGTTCTCTCTCAGATCACGTCCTACATTCTGTCTCAGGTTCCGACTCAGATCACGTCCTACATTCTGTCTCAGGTTCTGTCTCAGATCACGTCCTACATTCTGTCTCAGGTTCCGTCTCAGATCACGTCCTACATTCTGTCTCAGGTTCTGTCTCAGATCACGTCCTACATTCTTTCTCAGGTTCCGTCTCAGATCACGTCCTACATTCTGTCTCAGGTTCCGTCTCAGATCACGTCCTACATTCTGTCTCAGGTTCCGTCTCAGATCACGTCCTACATTCTTTCTCAGGTTCCGTCTCAGATCACGTCCTACATTCTTTCTCAGGTTCCGTCTCAGATCACGTCCTACATTCTTTCTCAGGTTCCGTCTCAGATGACGTCCTACATTCTATGTCAGGTTCTGACTCAGATCACGTCCTACATTCTGTCTCAGGTTCCGTCTCAGATCACGTCCTACATTCTTTCTCAGGTTCCGTCTCAGATCACGTCCTACATTCTGTCTCAGGTTCGGTCTCAGATCACATCCTACATTCTGTCTCAGGTTCTCTCTCAGATCACGTCCTACATTCTGTCTCAGGTTCCGTCTCAGATCACGTCCTACAGTCTGTCTCAGGTTCCGTCTCAGATCACGTCCTACATTCTGTCTCAGGTTTCTTCTCAGATCACGTCCTACATTCTGTCTCAGGTTCCGTCTCAGATCACGTCCTACATTCTGTCTCAGGTTCTCTCTCAGATCACGTCCTACATTCTGTCTCAGGTTCCGACTCAGATCACGTCCTACATTCTGTCTCAGGTTCCGTCTCAGACTCCGTCTCAGATCACGTCCTACATTCTGTCTCATGTTCCGACTCAGATCACGTCCTACATTCTGTCTCAGGTTCTGTCTCAGATCACGTCCTACATTCTGTCTCAGGTTCCGTCTCAGATCACGTCCTACATTCTGTCTCAGGTTCTCTTTCACATCACGTCCTACATTCTGTCTCAGGTTCCGTCTCAGACTCCGTCTCAGATCACGTCCTACATTCTGTCTCATGTTCCGACTCAGATCACGTCCTACATTCTGTCTCAGGTTCTGTCTGAGATGACGTCCTACATTCTGTCGCATGTTCCGTCTCAGATCACGTCCTACATTCTGTCTCAGGTTCCGTTTCAGACTCCGTCTCAGATCACGTCCTACATTCTGTCTCAGGTTCCGTCTCAGATCACGTCCTACATTCTGTCTCAGGTTCCGACTCAGATCACGTCCTACATTCTGTCTCAGGTTCTCTTTCACATCACGTCCTACATTCTGTCTCAGGTTCCATCTCAGATCACGTCCTACTTTCGATCTCAGGTTCCGTTTCAGGTTCCGTCTCAGATCACGTCCTACAGTCTGTCTCAGGTTCCGTCTAGGATCACATTCTACATTCTGTCTCAGGTTCTCTCTCAGATCACGTCCTACATTCTGTCTCAGGTTCCGTCTCAGATCACATCCTACATTCTTTCTCAGGTTCCGTCTCAGATCACGTCCTACATTCTGTCTCAGGTTCCGTCTCAGATCACGTCCTACAGTCTGTCTCAGGTTCCGTCTCAGATCACGTCCTACATTCTTTCTCAGGTTCCGTCTCAGATCACGTCCTACATTCTTTCTCAGGTTCCGTCTCAGATGACGTCCTACATTCTATGTCAGGTTCTGACTCAGATCACGTCCTACAGTCTGTCTCAGGTTCCGTCTCAGATCACGTCCTACATTCTTTCTCAGGTTCCGTCTCAGATCACGTCCTACATTCTTTCTCAGGTTCCGTCTCAGATCACGTCCTACATTCTGTCTCAGGTTCCGTCTCAGATCACGTCCTACATTCTATCTCAGGTTCCGTTTCAGGTTCCGTCTCAGATCACATCCTACATTCTGTCTCAGGTTCTCTCTCAGATCACGTCCTACATTCTGTCTCAGGTTCCGTCTCAGATCACGTCCTACATTCTTTCTCAGGTTCCGTCTCAGATCACATCCTACACTCTGTCTCAGGTTCCGTCTCAGATCACGTCCTACATTCTGTCTCATGTTCCGTCTCAGATCACGTCCTACTTTCTATCTCAGGTTCCGTTTCAGGTTCCGTCTCAGATCACATCCTACATTCTGTCTCAGGTTCTCTCTCAGATCACGTCCTACATTCTGTCTCAGGTTCCGTCTCAGATCACGTCCTACATTCTGTCTCAGGTTCTCTCTCAGATCACGTCCTACATTCTGTCTCAGGTTCCGACTCAGATCACGTCCTACATTCTTTCTCAGGTTCCGTCTCAGATGACGTCCTACAGTCTGTCTCAGGTTCCGTCTCAGATCACGTCCTACATTCTGTCTCAGGTTTCGTCTCAGATCACGTCCTACATTCTGTCTCAGGTTCCGACTCAGATCACGTCCTACATTTTGTCTCAGGTTCCGACTCAGATCACGTCCTACATTCTGTCTCAGGTTCCGTCTCAGATCACATCCTACATTCTGTCTCAGGTTCTCTCTCAGATCACGTCCTACAGTCTGTCTCAGGTTCCGTCTCAGATCACATCCTACAGTCTGTCTCAGGTTCCGTCTCAGATCACGTCCTACATTCGGTCTCAGGTTCTCTCTCAGATCACGTCCTACATTCTGTCTCAGGTTCTCTCTCAGGTTCCGTCTCAGATCACGTCCTACATTCAATCTTAGGTTCCGTCTCAGGTTCCGTCTCAGATCACGTCCTACAGTCTGTCTCAGGTTCCGTCTCAGATCACGTCCTACATTCAATCTTAGGTTCCGTCTCAGGTTCCGTCTCAGATCACGTCCTATATTCTATCTCAGGTTCCATTTCAGGTTCTGTCTCAGATCACGTCCTACATTCTATCTCAGGTTCCGTCTTAGATCACGTCCTACAGTCTGTCTCAGGTTCCGTCTCAGATCACGTCCTACATTCTATCTCAGGTTCCGTCTCAGATCACGTCCTACAGTCTGTCTCAGGTTCCGTCTCAGATGACGTCCTACATTCTTGTCTCAGGTTTCGTCTCAGATCACGTCCTACATTCTTTCTCAGGTTCCGTCTCAGATCACGTCCTACATTATTTCTCAGGTTCCGTCTCAGATCACGTCCTACATTCTGTCTCAGGTTCCGTCTCAGACTCCGTCTCAGATAACGTCCTACATTCTGTCTCATGTTCCGACTCAGATCACGTCCTACATTCTTGCCTCAGGTTCTGTCTGAGATGACGTCCTACATTCTGTCTCAGGTTCTGTCTCAGATCACGTCCTACATTCTGTCTCAGGTTCCGTCTCAGATCACGTCCTACATTCTGTCTCAGGCTCTCTTTCACATCACGTCCTACATTCTGTCTCAGGTTCCGTCTCAGACTCCGTCTCAGATCACGTCCTACATTCTGTCTCATGTTCCGACCCAGATCACGTCCTACATTCTGTCTCAGGTTCAGTCTGAGATGACGTCCTACATTCTGTCGCATGTTCCGTCTCAGATCACGTCCTACATTCTGTCTCAGGTTCCGTTTCAGACTCCGTCTCAGATCACGTCCTACATTCTGTCTCAGGTTCCGTTTCAGACTCCGTCTCAGATCACGTCCTACATTCTGTCTCAGGTTCCGTCTCAGATCACGTCCTACATTCTGTCTCAGGTTCCGACTCAGATCACGTCCTACATTCTGTCTCAGGTTCCGTCTCAGATCACATCCTACATTCTGTCTCAGGTTCCGTCTCAGATCACGTCCTACATTCTGTCTCAGGTTCCGACTCAGATCACGTCCTACATTCTGTCTCAGGTTCTCTTTCACATCACGTCCTACATTCTGTCTCAGGTTCCATCTCAGATCACGTCCTACATTCTTTCTCAGGTTCTCTCTCAGATCACGTCCTACATTCTGTCTCAGGTTCCGACTCAGATCACGTCCTACATTCTGTCTCAGGTTCTGTCTCAGATCACGTCCTACATTCTTTCTCAGGTTCCGTCTCAGATCACGTCCTACATTCTGTCTCAGGTTCCGTCTCAGATCACGTCCTACATTCTGTCTCAGGTTCCGTCTCAGATCACGTCCTACATTCTTTCTCAGGTTCCGTCTCAGATCACGTCCTACATTCTGTCTCAGGTTCCGTCTCAGATCACGTCCTACAGTCTGTCTCAGGTTCCGTCTCAGATCACGTCCTACATTCTTTCTCAGGTTCCGTCTCAGATCACGTCCTACATTCTTTCTCAGGTTCCGTCTCAGATGACGTCCTACATTCTATGTCAGGTTCTGACTCAGATCACGTCCTACAGTCTGTCTCAGGTTCCGTCTCAGATCACGTCCTACATTCTTTCTCAGGTTCCGTCTCAGATCACGTCCTACATTCTTTCTCAGGTTCCGTCTCAGATCACGTCCTACATTCTGTCTCAGGTTCCGTCTCAGATCACGTCCTACATTCTATCTCAGGTTCCGTTTCAGGTTCCGTCTCAGATCACATCCTACATTCTGTCTCAGGTTCCGTCTCAGATCACATCATACATTCTGTCTCAGGTTCTCTCTCAGATCACGTCCTACATTCTGTCTCAGGTTCCGTCTCAGATCACGTCCTACATTCTTTCTCAGGTTCCGTCTCAGATCACATCCTACACTCTGTCTCAGGTTCCGTCTCAGATCACGTCCTACATTCTGTCTCATGTTCCGTCTCAGATCACGTCCTACTTTCTATCTCAGGTTCCGTTTCAGGTTCCGTCTCAGATCACATCCTACATTCTGTCTCAGGTTCCGTCTCAGATCACATCCTACATTCTGTCTCAGGTTCTCTCTCAGATCACGTCCTACATTCTGTCTCAGGTTCCGTCTCAGATCACGTCCTACATTCTGTCTCAGGTTTCTTCTCAGATCACGTCCTACATTCTGTCTCAGGTTCCGTCTCAGATCACGTCCTACATTCTGTCTCAGGTTCCGACTCAGATCACGTCCTACATTCTTTCTCAGGTTCCGTCTCAGATGACGTCCTACAGTCTGTCTCAGGTTCCGTCTCAGATCACGTCCTACATTCTGTCTCAGGTTTCGTCTCAGATCACGTCCTACATTCTGTCTCAGGTTCCGACTCAGATCACGTCCTACATTTTGTCTCAGGTTCCGACTCAGATCACGTCCTACATTCTGTCTCAGGTTCCGTCTCAGATCACGTCCTACAGTCTGTCTCAGGTTCCGACTCAGATCACGTCCTACATTCTGTCTCAGGTTCCGTCTCAGATCACATCCTACATTCTGTCTCAGGTTTCTTCTCAGATCACGTCCTACATTCTGTCTCAGGTTCCGTCTCAGATCACGTCCTACATTCTGTCTCAGGTTCCGACTCAGATCACGTCCTACATTCTTTCTCAGGTTCCGTCTCAGATGACGTCCTACAGTCTGTCTCAGGTTCCGTCTCAGATCACGTCCTACATTCTGTCTCAGGTTTCGTCTCAGATCACGTCCTACATTCTGTCTCAGGTTCCGACTCAGATCACGTCCTACATTTTGTCTCAGGTTCCGACTCAGATCACGTCCTACATTCTGTCTCAGGTTCCGTCTCAGATCACGTCCTACAGTCTGTCTCAGGTTCCGTCTCAGATCACGTCCTACATTCGGTCTCAGGTTCTCTCTCAGATCACGTCCTACATTCTGTCTCAGGTTCCGTCTCAGATCACGTCCTACATTCTGTCTCAGGTTCTCTCTCAGATCACGTCCTACATTCTGTCTCAGGTTCCGACTCAGATCACGTCCTACATTTTGTCTCAGGTTCCGACTCAGATCACGTCCTACATTCTGTCTCAGGTTCCGTCTCAGATCACGTCCTACAGTCTGTCTCAGGTTCCGTCTCAGATCACGTCCTACATTCGGTCTCAGGTTCTCTCTCAGATCACGTCCTACAGTCTGTCTCAGGTTCCGTCTCAGATCACATCCTACAGTCTGTCTCAGGTTCCGTCTCAGATCACGTCCTACATTCGGTCTCAGGTTCTCTCTCAGATCACGTCCTACATTCTGTCTCAGGTTCCGTCTCAGGTTCCGTCTCAGATCACGTCCTACAGTCTGTCTCAGGTTCCGTCTCAGATCACGTCCTACATTCAATCTTAGGTTCCGTCTCAGGTTCCGTCTCAGATCACGTCCTATATTCTATCTCAGGTTCCATTTCAGGTTCTGTCTCAGATCACGTCCTACATTCTATCTCAGGTTCCGTCTCAGATCACGTCCTACAGTCTGTCTCAGGTTCCGTCTCAGATCACGTCCTACATTCTATCTCAGGTTCCGTCTCAGATCACGTCCTACAGTCTGTCTCAGGTTCCGTCTCAGATCACGTCCTACATTCTGTCTCATGTTCCGTCTCAGATCACGTCCTACATTCTGTCTCAGGTTCCGTCTCAGATCACGTCCTACAGTCTGTCTCATGTTCCGTCTCAGATCACGTCCTACATTCTTTCTCAGGTTCCGTCTCAGATCACGTCCTACATTCTGTCTCATGTTCCGTCTCAGATCACGTCCTACATTCTGTCTCAGGTTCCGTCTCAGATCACGTCCTACATTCTGTCTCAGGTTTCGTATCAGATCACATCCTACATTCTATCTCAGGTTCTCTCTCAGATCACGTCCTACAGTCTGTGTCAGGTTCCGTCTCAGATCACGTCCTACATTGTGTCTCAGGTTCTGTCTCAGATGACGTCCTACATTCTTGTCTCAGGTTTCGTCTCAGATCACGTCCTACATTCTGTCTCAGGTTCCGTCTCAAATCACGTCCTACAGTCTGTCTCAGGTTCCGTCTCAGATCACATCCTACATTCTGTCTCGGGTTCCGTCTCAGATCACGTCCTACATTCTGTCTCATGTTCCGTCTCAGATCACATCCTACATTCTGTCTCAGGTTCTGTTTCAGATCACGTCCTACAGTCTGTCTCATGTTCCGTCTCAGATCACGTCCTACATTCTGTCTCAGGTTCCGTCTCAGATCACGTCCTACAGTCTGTCTCAGGTTCCGTCTCAGATCACGTCCTACATTCTGTCTCAGGTTCCGTCTCAGATCACGTCCTACAGTCTGTCTCATGTTCCGTCTCAGATCACGTCCTACATTCTGTCTCAGGTTCTGTTTCAGATCACGTCCTACATTCTGTCTCAGGTTTCGTCTCAGATCACGTCCTACATTCTATCTCAGGTTCCGTCTCAGATCACGTCCTACATTCTTTCTCAGGTTCTGTCTCAGATCACGTCCTACATTCTATCTCAGGTTCCGTCTCAGATCAGGTCCTACATTCTGTCTCAGGTTCTGTCTCAGATCACGTCCTACATTCTATCTCAGGTTCCGTCTCAGATCACGTCCCACATTCTGTCTCAGGTTTCGTCTCAGATCACGTCCTACATTCTTTCTCAGGTTCCGTCTCAGATCACGTCCTACATTCTGTCTCAGGTTCCGTCTCAGATTACGTCCTACATTCTGTCTCAGGTTCTCTCTCAGATCACATCCTACATTCTGTCTCAGGTTCCGTCTCAGATCACGTCCTACATTTTGTCTCAGGTTCCGTCTCAGATCACGTCCTACATTCTGTCTCAGGTTTCGTCTCAGATCACGTCCTACATTCTGTCTCAGGTTCTGTCTCAGATCACGTCCTACATTCTGTCTCAGGTTCCGTCTCAGATCACGTCCTACATTTTGTCTCAGGTTCCGTCTCAGATCACGTCCTACATTCTGTCTCAGGTTTCGTCTCAGATCACGTCCTACATTCTGTCTCAGGTTCCGTCTCAGATCACGTCCTACAGTCTGTCTCAGGTTCTCTCTCAGATCACGTCCTACATTCTGTCTCAGGTTCCGTCTCAGATCACGTCCTACATTCTGTCTCAGGTTCCGTCTCAGATCACATCCTACATTCTGTCTCAGGTTCCGTCTCAGATCACGTCCTACATTCTGTCTCAGGTTCCCTCTCAGATCACGTCCTACATTCTGTCTCAGGTTCCGTCTCAGATCACGTCCTACAGTCTGTCTCAGGTTCCGTCTCAGATCACGTCCTACATTCTGTCTCAGGTTCCGTCTCAGATCACGTCCTACATTCTGTCTCAGGTTCCGTCTCAGATCACGTCCTACATTCTGTCTCAGGTTCCGTCTCAGATCACGTCCTACAGTCTGTCTCAGGTTCCGACTCAGATCACGTCCCACATTCTGTCTCAGGTTCTCTCTCAGATCACGTCCTACATTCTGTCTCATGTTCCGTCTCAGATCACATCCTACATTCTGTCTCAGGTTCCGTCTCAGATCACGTCCTACATTCTTGTCTCAGGTTTCGTCTCAGATCACGTCCTACATTCTGTCTCAGGTTTCGTCTCAGATCACGTCCTACATTCTGTCTCAGGTTTCGTCTCAGATCACGTCCTACATTCTGTCTCAGGTTCTCTCTCAGATCACGTCCTACATTCTGTCTCATGTTCCGTCTCAGATCACGTCCTACATTCTGTCTCAGGTTCCGTCTCAGATCACGTCCTACATTCTGTCTCAGGTTCCGTCTCAGATCACGTCCTACATTCTTGTCTCAGGTTTCGTCTCAGATCACGTCCTACATTCTGTCTCAGGTTTCGTCTCAGATCACGTCCTACAGTCTGTCTCAGGTTCCGTCTCAGATCACGTCCTACATTCTGTCTCAGGTTCCGTCTCAGATCACGTCCTACATTCTTGTCTCAGGTTTCGTCTCAGATCACGTCCTACATTCTTGTCTCAGGTTTCGTCTCAGATCACGTCCTACATTCTGTCTCAGGTTCCGTCTCAGATCACGTCCTACATTCTGTCTCAGGTTCCGTCTCAGATCACGTCCTACAGTCTGTCTCATGTTCCGTCTCAGATCACGTCCTACATTCTGTCTCAGGTTCCGTCTCAGATCACGTCCTACATTCTGTCTCATGTTCCGTCTCAGATCACGTCCTACATTCTGTCTCAGGTTCCGTCTCAGATCACGTCCTACATTCTGTCTCATGTTCCGTCTCAGATCACGTCCTACATTCTGTCTCATGTTCCGTCTCAGATCACGTCCTACATTCTGTCTCAGGTTCCGTCTCAGATCACGTCCTACATTCTGTCTCATGTTCCGTCTCAGATCACGTCCTACATTCTTGTCTCAGATTTCGTCTCAGATCACGTCCTACATTCTGTCTCAGGTTCCGTCTCAGATCACGTCCTACAGTCTGTCTCATGTTCCGTCTCAGATCACGTCCTACAGTCTGTCTCATGTTCCGTCTCAGATCACGTCCTACATTCTGTCTCAGGTTTCGTCTCAGATCACGTCCTACATTCTTTCTCAGGTTCCGTCTCAGTTTCGGAGCCATGCAGACGGAATCCTGTTCTATCCTAATCTTATTTGGAATGTTTTTATCACTTAATCAGAAGCGTTTTCTCTGTTGAGACATGAAGCTGCTCATCTGGGTCTGGAACCGGTCCTTAAACCGGTTCTTCCAGTCTGGAAAACAAAAGCTGCATCTCACCCAGAGCTCCCTGACAGATGTCAGTCCTGTTGGCGCCCGACACGATGAACTTTGGTTCGGATACCAGTTCCTGCACAGAACCAGAGACAGAAAGCAGCTGTTATAGAAGGAACCCTTCCAGACAAGCACCAAAACCAGGAGGTTCTTAAGGGTTCTGCTGGCAGAACACAAAGGAAGACAGTCCAGGTTTACATGTCAACAAGAGACCCCTGCTGTCTTCAGACTTTAATCCAGAAAACCCTCAAACCTGGTCCGAAACCTTACCCAGATTCCTGACCTAGAACCTTACCCAGAGTCCTGATCCAGAATCCTCATCTAGAACCGGACCCAGAGTCCTGATCCAGAATCCTCATCTAGAACCGGACCCAGAGTCCTGATCCAGAATCCTCATCTAGAACCGGACCCAGAGTCCTGATCCAGAATCCTCATCTAGAACCGGACCCAGAGTCCTGATCCAGAATCCTCATCTAGAACCGGACCCAGAGTCCTGGTCCAGAATCCTGACCCAGAAGCCAGTTCTGGGACAGTTTTAGTTCATATGATCCATAAAACCTTCATTTGAATGGATCTCCCACCAAACCCAGTGTGTGTTTCAGATGGGACGGCTTCTCGTTCCACTTTATTCCATTTTTTTTTCCTTTTTTCTTTTAACCTGTCCTGTCCAGCATTTCAGCAGACAGAACAACAATCTGCGTGCCGTATTTTTGCCAGACAGATTTGCTCTGTCAAGGGAGACATCTCATGTAAATAGCTGCCCTTGATAATCTGAATATTTATATTATTATGATAATTATTTTATTTATTTATTTATTTATTTTCCTTTTATCATTTTGCAATCATCGTCAGTCTTGATACGGCCGAGCTGGACCTGGCAGCGAAAGAGGAAATAAAAGAGGAAATGAAAGGAGGAAAAAGAGAGAGAGAAAAGAAAGGCGTGTCTAAGCTGCTAAAGTTACAGTATTTGCAAAACAATATAAAGTACTGAAAAAATACAACAAGACATCAGTAGGATAGTGACAATATTCAAAAACAGACAAAAAAATGGAAAAATAAAAGTAAAAAAAAGTAAATGAATGAATAAAATAACAATTACAATCCCAACCGTTATTAAACATACCTACAGAGAGTCATCAGCAACATTTAGCAGGAAGCAGATGGGAAGATGAGTGCATGTGGGCGTGCACGTGTGAGTGTTCAACCTGTGATCATGCAATCAAAGATCAGCTGAGTGCTTGTAGGGGAGCACGACCACGACCCGAGGTGTAGGGGAGGAAGCCAAGGCCCCCAGGGCCCGGCAAGCCCACCGCGCACAGAGCCCGGGCAGGCAAAGCAGAGAGAGCCTCCGTCCCCCGAGCCCAGAGCAGTGGAAGCCTCCAGGCAGGCGCCACCCGGCGCCACGAGGCAGGGGCACCGGGTAGCACAGGGCGACGGCACGCCGGCCCGGCGGGTGCTGAAGCGCGGGCCGCACAGAGAGCCGGCAGCCCACAGGCCCCAGGACCACCCGTACCCCCCGGCAGAGCCCCGGCCAAGACCCAGCGGGCCCCGCCCACCCAGAGCAAAACCATCGCGGGCCGGCGCCACCACGATACCAGGGGCGGGATCCCCAAGGACAAGGACACGTCCGTAGACCCTCCCCCCAACAACCCCTCCCCACAGCCCTCCCGCTGCTTCCTACCCCCCCTCACCAGCACCCTCCCCATCCCCCTCCCTCCCAAGCCCTACCGTCCCCAACACTCCCCCCCCTCCCCCCCCACACCCCTCCCTCCCATTCAATCCCCCCCCCCCCCCCCCCCACCCCCACCCAGCGACAGTCGGAGCCGGAGGACTGCAGGCCCCAGACCTTAACTCTCCACATTCACAACCCCCCCCCCCCCCCCCCAACGCAGCCAACCAGAGACCCTGCCGGCCCCCTCATGCGGCCCAGGCACCGCCCAGGACAGAGGGCCCCCCGCAGCGCCCCGTCCCCAACCCCCAGGCCAGCACCAGGCCCGCCCCCCGTACCCCGAGTGCTCCCCATGAAGAGGGGACATAGGAAGACCCCTGCCCCCCCCACTCGCCCGCCTCTGTGGTGTGTGCATGGGTGGGTCGTGGTTGTAGTGCAAGTAAAAAAAAACCTAAATGTATATTGGTGTCTATGTTGCAATTAAAACTTAGTGGGGCAGGTGGTCGCCGGGGTCCATCGGAAAATGCCCCTTAGGGTTCCCGGGACCACCGACTTCACCCCCCCACCGTGCCCTATATGCTGTATGTATGATGTCGGGTGGCGGAAGAGGAGGGGGGCATGGGGAGGGGCACAACCAGGGGAGAAGGACTCCTCCCCTGGGCGACCAACTCCTCAGCTGGCCGCAGTAGGTGCCCCCACCTCACCGGGACACCCCCAGGGCAGAAGGGCAAGTCCCAGCCCACCAGGTGCCGCAAGAGGCAGCACCCCGGTTGTCCCCCCATCCCCGGCGGCCCAGCACCAACACTCCAGGGGCCGGAGAGTCCCCGGCCCCCACCCAGACATCCATCCAGGTCCGGGGCCCGGCGCCACCAGCAACGCCAAGACTGCCGCCGACGAGAGGATCCCCTCCACCATGGACCCTATTCCTACCCCTCCCATTCCCAACCATCCCCCTCCCTCCCACGCCCCCCCCCCGTCAACCCCCTCCCCTGCTGCACCCCCCCCACACCGCCCTCCTCCCCCCACCTCCTTCGCGCCCCCCTCCCCCTCCCTCTACCAACCCGCACCAAACCCCATCCCTCTACGGACACATCACAATCCCCAGGGAACCCGCCAGGTACCATAGCAGCGCGACCCCGAGGGCATGCCCCAGGCGACCAAGGCCCCCCAGGTCCAGGCCAGGCCCCCCCATCCCGGAGGGAGGCAGCCCCGGCCCGCCCGCACAACAGCAACCCAGCCAGCCCCCGACCACCCCGAACTCCCGGCCGCCCCCCGGCCCGCCCCCAAGCGACCCCAGCCTCTGGGCCACCAGAGCTCCAGGCGAGCAGCACCCAAAGCAATGACCCGCCCAGACCCCCGGCCCGAGAGCCGTCCCGCCCCAAGGACCCCAAGCCCCCCCAATCCACCCCCCAGGGCTGCCAAGGTCCCAGTCCTACTAAGTGATGTGATTAATCAGCAGGGTCCAGGGAGAGCGAGCATCGGCCGATTCATTTTTGATAGAAGCAGATGTGATCTGGAGACTTATGTGTCTCCAGATCATCTGCTTTCATTTTACATCATTTTATCCTCAGAATCTGACAGCCAGGGCTGTTTTCATGGAAACGTCATGTATGACACGGAATAACTGGTTTTACTGGTTTAACGTGGTCTTGATCAGTTGTCAGCTTTCTGAAGGTCTTTTAACTTTTTACTGGTTTTCCATCTTTTCCATTTCTGACCATGAACTGGACCAGTCCTGGTTCTGGAATCAGTCAGCTGATCTCCATCCAGGTAAGCAGAAACCTTATCCGGATCCGAGTCCGGTTTTCTGGGTCTCTCTAGGTTCAGCTCTAAAATAACAGAACACCTGTGGACTAATCACATGAGTTACAGACCGGACCGAACTCAACCGAACCGGGTCTAAAAGCTTTATTGAACTGGACACTGGTCTGACTGCTTCTATTACACTAACGGAGGTTCTGGTACTGACCCTAGGCCGCTTCCAGGACACCCCGCGGACCTTGTATGAGTCCTTGCCCAGTTCGTTGAAGCCCAGAGAGGAGGTCTGGGCCGGGAAGTACTCGTCCTGGAACAGCTGACCCGTCTGGAAGCAGCGCTGCCTCAGAACTTCGTAGTCCTGGTTCAGGTACTTCATGGCCTGGCTATTGGTTCCGACGCCCTGCCTGTGGTCCCATAGGCGCTGCAGGGAGGCCGCGATGCCCGACATGCTGCTGGTCTACAGAGTCTCCAACAATGAGGGACCAGTGGCTCCGGTTTCAGGTGTGAAAGGAAGGAGGAGGGGCGCACGCACCCTGCGGAACTTCACCTGCCGCGTCAAGATACGCAGAGACAGGTGACACTTCCGCTTGGGATTTTCAAAGCAAAGGTTTTTCACAGCTGGTCCTGCTGAGACAGTGTGTCTCACATCCTGCCGGAACACCTGTCCACACCTGTCCACATCCTGCCGGAACACCTGTCCACACCTGTCCACATCCTGCGAGAACACCTGTCCACACCTGTCCACATCCTGCCGGAACACCTGTCCACACCTGTCCACATCCTACTGGAACACCTGTCCACACCTGTCCACATCCTGCGAGAACACCTGTCCACACCTGTCCACATCCTGCCGGAACACCTGTCCACACCTGTCCATATCCTGCCGGAACACCTGTCCACACCTGTCCATATCCTGCCGGAACACCTGTCCACACCTGTCCACATCCTACTGGAACACCTGTCCACACCTGTCCACATCCTGTCAGAACACCTGTCCACACCTGCCCAAATCCTGCTGGAACACCTGTCCACACCTGTCCACATCCTACTGGAACACCTGTCCACATCCTGCGAGAACACCTGTCGACACATGTCCACATCCTACCGGAACACCTGTCCACACCTGTCCAAATCCTGCTGGAACACCTGTCCACACCTATCCACATCCTACTGGAACACCTGTCCACACCTGTCCACATCCTGCCGGAACACCTGTCCACACCTGTCCACATCCTGCCGGAACACCTGTCCACACCTGTCCACATCCTGCCGGAACACCTGTCCACACCTGTCCACAGCCTGCCGGAACACCTGTCCACACCTGTCCACAGCCTGCCGGAACACCTGTCCACACCTGTCCACATCCTGCCAGAACACCTGTCCACACCTGTCCACATCCTGCTGGAACACCTATCCACACCTGTCCATATCCTGCCAAAACACCTGTCCACACCTGTCCACACCTGTCCACATCCTGCCAAAACACCTGTCCACACCTGTCCACATCCTACTGGAACACCTGTCCACACCTGTCCACATCCTGCGAGAACACCTGTCCACACCTGTCCACATCCTACTGGAACACCTGTCCACATCCTGCGAGAACACCTGTCCACAACTGTCCACATCCTGCAAGAACACCTGTCCACACCTGTCCACATCCTGCTGGAACACCTATCCACACCTGTCCATATCCTGCCAAAACACCTGTCCACACCTGTCCACATCCTACTGGAACACCTGTCCACACCTGTCCACATCCTGCGAGAACACCTGTCCACACCTGTCCACATCCTGCTGGAACACCTGTCCACACCTGTCCACATCCTGCCGGAACACCTGTCCACACCTGTCCACATCCTACTGGAACACCTGTCCACACCTGTCCACATCCTGCCGGAACACCTGTCCACACCTGTCCACATCCTACTGGAACACCTGTCCACACCTGTCCACATCCTGCCAGAACACCTGTCCACACCTGTCCACATCCTACTGGAACACCTGTCCACATCCTGCGAGAACACCTGTCCACACCTGTCCACATCCTGCGAGAACACCTGTCCACACCTGTCCACATCCTGCTGGAACACCTATCCACACCTGTCCATATCCTGCCAAAACACCTGTCCACACCTGTCCACATCCTGCCGGAACACCTGTCCACACCTGTCCATATCCTGCCAGAACACCTATCCACACCTGTCCATATCCTGCCAAAACACCTGTCCACACCTGTCCACATCCTGCCAAAACACCTGTCCACACCTGTCCACATCCTACTGGAACACCTGTCCACACCTGTCCACATCCTGCGAGAACACCTGTCCACACCTGTCCACATCCTACTGGAACACCTGTCCACATCCTGCGAGAACACCTGTCCACAACTGTCCACATCCTGCAAGAACACCTGTCCACACCTGTCCACATCCTGCTGGAACACCTATCCACACCTGTCCATATCCTGCCAAAACACCTGTCCACACCTGTCCACATCCTACTGGAACACCTGTCCACACCTGTCCACATCCTGCGAGAACACCTGTCCACACCTGTCCACATCCTGCTGGAACACCTGTCCACACCTGTCCACATCCTGCCGGAACACCTGTCCACACCTGTCCACATCCTACTGGAACACCTGTCCACACCTGTCCACATCCTGCCGGAACACCTGTCCACACCTGTCCACATCCTACTGGAACACCTGTCCACACCTGTCCACATCCTGCCAGAACACCTGTCCACACCTGTCCACATCCTACTGGAACACCTGTCCACATCCTGCGAGAACACCTGTCCACACCTGTCCACATCCTGCGAGAACACCTGTCCACACCTGTCCACATCCTGCTGGAACACCTATCCACACCTGTCCATATCCTGCCAAAACACCTGTCCACACCTGTCCACATCCTGCCAGAACACCTGTCCACACCTGTCCATATCCTGCCAGAACACCTGTCCACACCTGTCCAAATCCTGCCAGAACACCTGTCCACACCTGCCCAAATCCTGCTGGAACACCTGTCCACACCTGTCCACATCCTACTGGAACACCTGTCCACATCCTGCGAGAACACCTGTCCACACCTGTCCACATCCTGCCGGAACACCTGTCCACACCTGTCCACATCCTGCCGGAACACCTGTCCACACCTGTTCACATCCTACTGGAACACCTGTCCACACCTGTCCACATCCTGCGAGAACACCTGTCCACAACTGTCCACATCCTGCCGGAACACCTGTCCACACCTGTCCACATCCTGCCGGAACACCTGTCCACACCTGTCCACATCCTACTGGAACACCTGTCCACACCTGTCCACATCCTGCCGGAACACCTGTCCACACCTGTCCACATCCTACTGGAACACCTGTCCACACCTGTCCACATCCTGCGAGAACACCTGTCCACACCATTCCACATCCTGCCGGAACACCTGTCCACACCTGTCCATATCCTGCCAGAACACCTGTCCACACCTGTCCACATCCTGCCAGAACACCTGTCCACACCTGCCCAAATCCTGCTGGTACACCTGTCCACACCTGTCCACACCTGTCCACATCCTGCGAGAACACCTGTCCACACCTGTCCACATCCTGCTGGAACACCTATCCACACCTGTCCATATCCTGCCAAAACACCTGTCCACACCTGTCCACATCCTGCCGGAACACCTGTCCACACCTGTCCATATCCTGCCAGAACACCTGTCCACACCTGTCCAAATCCTGCCAGAACACCTGTCCACACCTGCCCAAATCCTGCTGGAACACCTGTCCACACCTGTCCACATCCTACTGGAACACCTGTCCACATCCTGCGAGAACACCTGTCCACACCTGTCCACATCCTGCCAGAACACCTGTCCACACCTGCCCAAATCCTGCTGGTACACCTGTCCACACCTGTCCACACCTGTCCACATCCTGCGAGAACACCTGTCCACACCTGTCCACATCCTGCTGGAACACCTATCCACACCTGTCCATATCCTGCCAAAACACCTGTCCACACCTGTCCACATCCTGCCGGAACACCTGTCCACACCTGTCCATATCCTGCCAGAACACCTGTCCACACCTGTCCAAATCCTGCCAGAACACCTGTCCACACCTGCCCAAATCCTGCTGGAACACCTGTCCACACCTGTCCACATCCTACTGGAACACCTGTCCACATCCTGCGAGAACACCTGTCCACACCTGTCCACATCCTGCCGGAACACCTGTCCACACCTGTCCACATCCTGCCGGAACACCTGTCCACACCTGTTCACATCCTACTGGAACACCTGTCCACACCTGTCCACATCCTGCGAGAACACCTGTCCACACCTGTCCACATCCTGCCGGAACACCTGTCCACACCTGTCCACATCCTGCCGGAACACCTGTCCACACCTGTCCACATCCTACTGGAACACCTGTCCACACCTGTCCACATCTTGCGAGAACACCTGTCCACACCTGTCCACATCCTGCCGGAACACCTGTCCACACCTGTCCATATCTTGCCAGAACACCTGTCCACACCTGTCCACATCCTGCCAGAACACCTGTCCACACCTGCCCACATCCTGCCGGAACACCTGTCCACACCTGCCCAAATCCTGCTGGTACACCTGTCCACACCTGTCCACACCTTTCCACATCCTGCGAGAACACCTGTCCACACCTGTCCACATCCTGCCGGAACACCTGTCCACACCTGTCCACATCCTGCGAGAACACCTGTCCACACCTGTCCACATCCTGCGAGAACACCTGTCCACACCTGTCCACATCCTGCCGGAACACCTGTCCACACCTGTCCATATCCTGCCAGAACACCTGTCCACACCTGTCCACATCCTACCGGAACACCTGTCCACACCTGTCCACATCCTACTGGAACACCTGTCCACACCTGTCCACATCCTGCGAGAACACCTGTCCACACCTGTCCACATCCTGCCAGAACACCTGTCCACACCTGTCCACATCCTGCCGGAACACCTGTCCACACCTGTCCATATCCTGCCGGAACACCTGTCCACACCCGTCCACATCCTACTGGAACACCTGTCCACACCTGTCCACATCCTGCCAGAACACCTGTCCACACCTGCCCAAATCCTGCTGGAACACCTGTCCACACCTGTCCACATCCTACTGGAACACCTGTCCACATCCTGCGAGAACACCTGTCGACACATGTCCACATCCTACCGGAACACCTGTCCACACCTGTCCACATCCTGCCGGAACACCTGTCCACACCTGTCCACATCCTGCCGGAACACCTGTCCACACCTGTCCACATCCTGCCGGAACACCTGTCCACACCTGTCCACATCCTGCCGGAACACCTGTCCACACCTGTCCATATCCTGCCAGAACACCTGTCCACACCTGTCCATATCCTGCCGGAACACCTGTCCACACCTGTCCACATCCTACTGGAACACCTGTCCACACCTGTCCACATCTTGTCAGAACACCTGTCCACACCTGCCCAAATCCTGCTGGAACACCTGTCCACACCTGTCCACATCCTACTGGAACACCTGTCCACATCCTGCGAGAACACCTGTCGACACATGTCCACATCCTACCGGAACACTTGTCCACACCTGTCCACATCCTGCCAGAACACCTGTCCACACCTGCCCAAATCCTGCTGGAACACCTGTCCACACCTGTCCACATCCTACTGGAACACCTGTCCACATCCTGGGAGAACACCTGTCCACACCTGTCCACATCCTGCCGGAACACCTGTCCACACCTGTCCACATCCTGCCGGAACACCTGTCCACACCTGTCCACATCCTACTGGAACACCTGTCCACACCTGTCCACATCCTGCCGGAACACCTGTCCACACCTGTCCACATCCTGCCGGAACACCTGTCCACACCTGTCCACATCCTACTGGAACACCTGTCCACACCTGTCCACATCCTGCCGGAACACCTGTCCACACCTGTCCACATCCTACTGGAACACCTGTCCACATCCTACTGGAACACCTGTCCACATCCTGCGAGAACACCTGTCCACATCCTGCGAGAACACCTGTCCACACCTGTCCACATCCTGCTGGAACACCTATCCACACCTGTCCATATCCTGCCAGAACACCTGTCCACACCTGTCCACATCCTGCCGGAACACCTGTCCACACCTGTCCATATCCTGCCAGAACACCTGTCCACACCTGTCCACATCCTGCCAGAACACCTGTCCACACCTGCCCAAATCCTGCCGGAACACCTGTCCACACCTGTCCATATCCTGCCAGAACACCTGTCCACACCTGTCCACATCCTGCCGGAACACCTGTCCACACCTGTCCATATCCTGCCAGAACACCTGTCCACACCTGTCCACATCCTGCCAGAACACCTGTCCACACCTGCCCAAATCCTGCTGGAACACCTGTCCACACCTGTCCACATCCTACTGGAACACCTGTCAACACCTGTCCACATCCTGCGAGAACACCTGTCCACACCTGTCCACATCCTGCCGGAACACCTGTCCACACCTGTCCACATCCTGCCGGAACACCTGTCCACACCTGTTCACATCCTACTGGAACACCTGTCCACACCTGTCCACATCCTGCGAGAACACCTGTCCACACCTGTCCACATCCTGCCGGAACACCTGTCCACACCTGTCCACATCCTGCCGGAACACCTGTCCACACCTGTCCACATCCTGCCGGAACACCTGTCCACACCTGTCCATATCCTGCCAGAACACCTGTCCACACCTGTCCATATCCTGCCGGAACACCTGTCCACACCTGTCCACATCCTACTGGAACACCTGTCCACACCTGTCCACATCCTGCCAGAACACCTGTCCACACCTGCCCAAATCCTGCTGGAACACCTGTCCACACCTGTCCACATCCTACTGGAACACCTGTCCACATCCTGGGAGAACACCTGTCCACACCTGTCCACATCCTGCCGGAAAACCTGTCCACACCTGTCCACATCCTGCTGGAACACCTGTCCACACCTGTCCACATCCTACTGGAACACCTGTCCACACCTGTCCACATCTTGCCGGAACACCTGTCCACACCTGTCCACATCCTGCCGGAACACCTGTCCACACCTGTCCACATCCTGCCGGAAAACCTGTCCACACCTGTCCACAGCCTGCCGGAAAACCTGTCCACACCTGTCCACAGCCTGCCGGACCACCTGTCCACACCTGTCCACATCCTGCCAGAACACCTGTCCACACCTGTCCACATCCTGCCCGAAAACCTGTCCACAACTGTCCACATCCTGCCGGAACACCTGTCCACACCTGTCCACATCCTGCGAGAACACCTGTCCACACCTGTCCACATCCTGCCGGAACACCTGTCCACACCTGTCCACATCCTACCGGAACACCTGTCCACACCTGTCCACATCCTACCGGAACACCTGTCCACACCTGTCCACATCCTGCGAGAACACCTGTCCACACCTGTCCACATCCTGCCGGAACACCTGTCCACACCTGTCCATATCCTGCCGGAACACCTGTCCACACCTGTCCATATCCTGCCGGAACACATGTCCACACCTGTCCACATCCTGCCAGAACACCTGTCCACACCTGCCCAAATCCTGCTGGAACACCTGTCCACACCTGTCCACATCCTGCCAGAACACCTGTCAACACCTGTCCACATCCTACCGGAAAACCTTTCCACACCTGTCCACATACTGCCGGAACACCTGTCCACATCCTACTGGAACACCTGTCCACACCTGTCCACATCGTGCCGGAACACCTGTCCACACCTGTCCACATCCTACTGGAACACCTGTCCACACCTGTCCACATCCTGCCGGAACACCTGTCCACACCTGTCCACATCCTACTGGAACACCTGTCCACATCCTGCCAGAACACCTGTCCACACCTGCCCAAATCCTGCTGGAACACCTGTCCAGACCTGTCCACATCCTACTGGAACACCTGTCCACACCTGTCCACATCCTGCGAGAACACCTGTCCACACCTGTCCACATCCTGCCGGAACACCTGTCCACACCTGTCCACATCCTGCCGGAACACCTGTCCACACCTGTCCACATCCTGCCGGAACACCTGTCCACACCTGTCCATATCCTGCCAGAACACCTGTCCACACCTGTCCATATCCTGCCGGAACACCTGTCCACACCTGTCCACATCCTACTGGAACACCTGTCCAAACCTGTCCACATCCTGTCAGAACACCTGTCCACACCTGCCCAAATCCTGCTGGAACACCTGTCCACACCTGTCCACATCCTACTGGAACACCTGTCCACATCCTGCGAGAACACCTGTCGACACATGTCCACATCCTACCGGAACACCTGTCCACACCTGTCCACATCCTGCCAGAACACCTGTCCACACCTGCCCAAATCCTGCTGGAACGCCTGTCCACACCTGTCCACATCCTACTGGAACACCTGTCCACATCCTGGGAGAACACCTGTCCACACCTGTCCACATCCTACCGGAACACCTGTCCACACCTGTCCACATCCTACCGGAACACCTGTCCACACCTGTCCACATCCTGCGAGAACACCTGTCCACACCTGTCCACATCCTGCCGGAACACCTGTCCACACCTGTCCATATCCTGCCGGAACACCTGTCCACACCTGTCCATATCCTGCCGGAACACATGTCCACACCTGTCCACATCCTGCCAGAACACCTGTCCACACCTGCCCAAATCCTGCTGGAACACCTGTCCACACCTGTCCACATCCTGCCAGAACACCTGTCAACACCTGTCCACATCCTACCGGAAAACCTTTCCACACCTGTCCACATACTGCCGGA
The DNA here is from genome assembly GCF_933228915.1 of Telmatherina bonti. Classification (NCBI taxonomy): domain Eukaryota; kingdom Metazoa; phylum Chordata; class Actinopteri; order Atheriniformes; family Telmatherinidae; genus Telmatherina; species Telmatherina bonti. Next base: position 44,022,863 of record NC_136621.1, on the reverse strand, counting down.
ACACCTGTCCACATCCTACTGGAACACCTGTCCACACCTGTCCACATCGTGCCGGAACACCTGTCCACACCTGTCCACATCCTACTGGAACACCTGTCCACACCTGTCCACATCCTGCCGGAACACCTGTCCACACCTGTCCACATCCTACTGGAACACCTGTCCACATCCTGCCAGAACACCTGTCCACACCTGCCCAAATCCTGCTGGAACACCTGTCCAGACCTGTCCACATCCTACTGGAACACCTGTCCACACCTGTCCACATCCTGCGAGAACACCTGTCCACACCTGTCCACATCCTGCCGGAACACCTGTCCACACCTGTCCACATCCTGCCGGAACACCTGTCCACACCTGTCCACATCCTGCCGGAACACCTGTCCACACCTGTCCATATCCTGCCAGAACACCTGTCCACACCTGTCCATATCCTGCCGGAACACCTGTCCACACCTGTCCACATCCTACTGGAACACCTGTCCAAACCTGTCCACATCCTGTCAGAACACCTGTCCACACCTGCCCAAATCCTGCTGGAACACCTGTCCACACCTGTCCACATCCTACTGGAACACCTGTCCACATCCTGCGAGAACACCTGTCGACACATGTCCACATCCTACCGGAACACCTGTCCACACCTGTCCACATCCTGCCAGAACACCTGTCCACACCTGCCCAAATCCTGCTGGAACGCCTGTCCACACCTGTCCACATCCTACTGGAACACCTGTCCACATCCTGGGAGAACACCTGTCCACACCTGTCCACATCCTGCCGGAACACCTGTCCACACCTGTCCACATCCTGCCGGAACACCTGTCCACACCTGTCCACATCCTACTGGAACACCTGTCCACACCTGTCCACATCCTGCCGGAACACCTGTCCACACCTGTCCACATCCTGCCGGAACACCTGTCCACACCTGTCCACATCCTACTGGAACACCTGTCCACACCTGTCCACATCCTGCCGGAACACCTGTCCACACCTGTCCACATCCTACTGGAACACCTGTCCACATCCTGCCAGAACACCTGTCCACACCTGTCCACATCCTACTGGAACACCTGTCCACATCCTGCGAGAACACCTGTCCACACCTGTCCACATCCTGCCGGAACACCTGTCCACACCTGTCCACATCCTGCCGGAACACCTGTCCACACCTGTCCACATCCTACTGGAACACCTGTCCACACCTGTCCACATCCTGCCGGAACACCTGTCCACACCTGTCCACATCCTACCGGAACACCTGTCCACACCTGTCCACATCCTACTGGAACACCTGTCCACACCTGTCCACATCCTGCCGGAAAACCTGTCCACACCTGTCCACATCCTACTGGAACACCTGTCCACATCCTGCCAGAACACCTGTCCACACCTGTCCACATCCTACTGGAACACCTGTCCACATCCTGCGAGAACACCTGTCCACACCTGTCCACATCCTGCTGGAACACCTATCCACACCTGTCCATATCCTTCCAGAACACCTGTCCACACCTGTCCACATCCTGCCGGAACACCTGTCCACACCTGTCCATATCCTGCCAGAACACCTGTCCACACCTGTCCACATCCTGCCAGAACACCTGTCCACACCTGCCCAAATCCTGCTGGAACACCTGTCCACATCTTACTGGAACACCTGTCCACACCTGTCCACATCCTGCGAGAACACCTGTCCACACCTGTCCACATCCTGCCGGAACACCTGTCTACTCCTGTCCACATCCTGCCGGAACACCTGTCCACACCTGTTCACATCCTACTGGAACACCTGTCCACACCTGTCCACATCCTGCGAGAACACCTGTCCACACCTGTCCACATCCTGCCGGAAAACCTGTCCACACCTGTCCACATCCTGCCGGAACACCTGTCCACACCTGTCCACATCCTGCCGGAACACCTGTCCACACCTGTCCATATCCTGCCAGAACACCTGTCCACACCTGTCCATATCCTGCCGGAACACCTGTCCACACCTGTCCACATCCTACTGGAACACCTGTCCACACTCTTCCACATCCTGCCAGAACACCTATCCACACCTGCCCAAATCCTGCTGGAACACCTGTCCACACCTGTCCACATCCTACTGGAACACCTGTCCACATCCTGGGAGAACACCTGTCCACACCTGTCCACATCCTGCCGGAACACCTGTCCACACCTGTCCACACCCTGCCGGAACACCTGTCCACACCTGTCCACATCCTGCCAGAACACCTATCCACACCTGCCCAAATCCTGCTGGAACACCTGTCCACACCTGTCCACATCCTTCTGGAACACCTGTCCACATCCTGGGAGAACACCTGTCCACACCTGTCCACATCTTGCCAGAACACCTATCCACACCTGTCCACATCCTGCCGGAACACCTGTCCACACCTGTCCACATCCTACTGGAACACCTGTCCACACCTGTCCACATCCTGCCGGAACACCTGTCCACACCTGTCCACATCCTGCCGGAACACCTGTCCACACCTGTCCACATCCTGCCGGAACAACTGTCCACACCTGTCCACAGCCTGCCGGAAAACCTGTCCACACCTGTCCACAGCCTGCCGGAAAACCTGTCCACACCTGTCCACAGCCTGCCGGACCACCTGTCCACACTGGTCCACATCCTGCCAGATCACCTGTCCACACCTGTCCACATCCTGCCGGAACACCTGTCCACAACTGTCCACATCCTTCGAGAACACCTGTCCACACCTGTCCACATCCTTCGAGAACACCTGTCCACACCTGTCCATATCCTGCCAGAACACCTGTCCACACCTGTCCAAATCCTGCCAGAACACCTGTCCACACCTGCCCAAATCCTGCTGGAACACCTGTCCACACCTGTCCGCATCCTACTGGAACACCTGTCCACACCTGTCCACATCCTGCCGGAACACCTGTCCACACCTGTCCACATCCTGCCGGAACACCTGTCCACACCTGTCCATATCCTGCCAGAACACCTGTCCACACCTGTCCATATCCTGCCGGAACACCTGTCCACACCTGTCCACATCCTACTGGAACACCTGTCCACACCTGTCCACATCCTGTCAGAACACCTGTCCACATCCTGCGAGAACACCTGTCGACACATGTCCACATCCTACCGGAACACCTGTCCACACCTGTCCACATCCTGCCAGAACACCTGTCCACACCTGCCCAAATCCTGCTGGAACACCTGTCCACACCTGTCCACATCCTACTGGAACACCTGTCCACATCCTGGGAGAACACCTGTCCACACCTGTCCACATCCTGCCGGAACACCTGTCCACACCTGTCCACATCCTGCCGGAACACCTGTCCACACCTGTCCACATCCTACTGGAACACCTGTCCACACCTGTCCACATCCTGCCGGAACACCTGTCCACACCTGTCCACATCCTGCCGGAACACCTGTCCACACCTGTCCTCATCCTACTGGGACACCTGTCCACACCTGTCCACATCCTGCCGGAACACCTGTCCACACCTGTCCACATCCTACTGGAACACCTGTCCACATCCTGCCAGAACACCTGTCCACACCTGTCCACATCCTACTGGAACACCTGTCCACATCCTGCGAGAACACCTGTCCACACCTGTCCACATCCTGCGAGAACACCTGTCCACACCTGTCCACATCCTGCCGGAACACCTGTCCACACCTGTCCACATCCTGCCGGAACACCTGTCCACACCTGTCCACATCCTGCCGGAACACCTGTCCACACCTGTCCATATCCTGCCAGAACACCTGTCCACACCTGTCCATATCCTGCCGGAACACCTGTCCACACCTGTCCACATCCTACTGGAACACCTGTCCACACCTGTCCACATCCTGCCAGAACACCTGTCCACACCTGCCCAAATCCTGCTGGAACACCTGTCCACATCTGTCCACATCCTACTGGAACACCTGTCCACATCCTTGGAGAACACCTGTCCACACCTGTCCACATCCTGCCGGAACACCTGTCCACACCTGTCCACATCCTGCCGGAACACCTGTCCACACCTGTCCACATCCTACTGGAACACCTGTCCACACCTGTCCACATCCTGCCGGAACACCTGTCCACACCTGTCCACATCCTGCCGGAACACCTGTCCACACCTGTCCACATCCTGCCGTAACAACTGTCCACACCTGTCCACAGCCTGCCGGAAAACCTGTCCACACCTGTCCACAGCCTGCCGGAAAACCTGTCCACACCTGTCCACAGCCTGCCGGACCACCTGTCCACACCTGTCCACATCCTGCCAGAACAGCTGTCCACACCTGTCCACATCCTGCCGGAAAACCTGTCCACAACAGTCCACATCCTTCGAGAACACCTGTCCACACCTGTCCACATCCTTCGAGAACACCTGTCCACACCTCTCCATATCCTGCCAGAACACCTGTCCACACCTGTCCACATCCTGCCAGAACACCTTTCCACACCTGCCCAAATCCTGCTGGAACACCTGTCCACACCTGTCCACATCCTACTGGAACACCTGTCCACACCTGTCCACATCCTGCGAGAACACCTGTCCACACCTGTCCACATCCTACTGGAACACCTGTCCACATCCTGCGAGAACACCTGTCGACACATGTCCACATCCTTCTGGAACACCTGTCCACACCTGTCCACATCCTGCCAGAACACCTGTCCACACCTGCCCAAATCCTGCTTGAACACCTGTCCACACCTGTCCACATCCTACTGGAACACCTGTCCACATCCTGGGAGAACACCTGTCCACACCTGTCCACATCCTGCCGGAACACCTGTCCACACCTGTCCACATCCTACTGGAACACCTGTCCACACCTGTCCACATCCTGCCGGAACACCTGGCCACACCTGTCCACATCCTGCCGGAACACCTGTCCACACCTGTCCACATCCTACTGGAACACCTGTCCACACCTGTCCACATCCTGCCGGAAAACCTGTCCACACCTGTCCACATCCTACTGGAACACCTGTCCACATCCTGCCAGAACACCTGTCCACACCTGTCCACATCCTACTGGAACACCTGTCCACATCCTGCGAGAACACCTGTCCACACCTGTCCACATCCTGCTGGAACACCTATCCACACCTGTCCATATCCTTCCAGAACACCTGTCCACACCTGTCCACCTCCTGCCGGAACACCTGTCCACACCTGTCCATATCCTGCCAGAACACCTGTCCACACCTGTCCACATCCTGCCAGAACACCTGTCCACACCTGCCCAAATCCTGCTGGAACACCTGTCCACACCTGTCCACATCTTACTGGAACACCTGTCCACACCTGTCCACATCCTGCTAGAACACCTGTCCACACCTGTCCACATCCTGCCGGAACACCTGTCTACACCTGTCCACATCCTGCCGGAACACCTGTCCACACCTGTTCACATCCTACTGGAACACCTGTCCACACCTGTCCACATCCTGCGAGAACACCTGTCCACACCTGTCCAAATCCTGCCAGAACACCTGTCCACACCTGCCCAAATCCTGCTGGAACACCTGTCCACACCTGTCCGCATCCTACTGGAACACCTGTCCACACCTGTCCACATCCTGCCGGAACACCTGTCCACACCTGTCCACATCCTGGCGGAACACCTGTCCACACCTGTCCATATCCTGCCAGAACACCTGTCCACACCTGTCCATATCCTGCCGGAACACCTGTCCACACCTGTCCACATCCTACTGGAACACCTGTCCACACCTGTCCACATCCTGTCAGAACACCTGTCCACATCCTGCGAGAACACCTGTCGACACATGTCCACATCCTACCGGAACACCTGTCCACACCTGTCCACATCCTGCCAGAACACCTGTCCACACCTGCCCAAATCCTGCTGGAACACCTGTCCACACCTGTCCACATCCTACTGGAACACCTGTCCACATCCTGGGAGAACACCTGTCCACACCTGTCCACATCCTGCCGGAACACCTGTCCACACCTGTCCACATCCTGCCGGAACACCTGTCCACACCTGTCCACATCCTACTGGAACACCTGTCCACACCTGTCCACATCCTGCCGGAACACCTGTCCACACCTGTCCACATCCTGCCGGAACACCTGTCCACACCTGTCCTCATCCTACTGGGACACCTGTCCACACCTGTCCACATCCTGCCGGAACACCTGTCCACACCTGTCCACATCCTACTGGAACACCTGTCCACATCCTGCCAGAACACCTGTCCACACCTGTCCACATCCTACTGGAACACCTGTCCACATCCTGCGAGAACACCTGTCCACACCTGTCCACATCCTGCGAGAACACCTGTCCACACCTGTCCACATCCTGCCGGAACACCTGTCCACACCTGTCCACATCCTGCCGGAACACCTGTCCACACCTGTCCACATCCTGCCGGAACACCTGTCCACACCTGTCCATATCCTGCCAGAACACCTGTCCACACCTGTCCATATCCTGCCGGAACACCTGTCCACACCTGTCCACATCCTACTGGAACACCTGTCCACACCTGTCCACATCCTGCCAGAACACCTGTCCACACCTGCCCAAATCCTGCTGGAACACCTGTCCACATCTGTCCACATCCTACTGGAACACCTGTCCACATCCTTGGAGAACACCTGTCCACACCTGTCCACATCCTGCCGGAACACCTGTCCACACCTGTCCACATCCTGCCGGAACACCTGTCCACACCTGTCCACATCCTACTGGAACACCTGTCCACACCTGTCCACATCCTGCCGGAACACCTGTCCACACCTGTCCACATCCTGCCGGAACACCTGTCCACACCTGTCCACATCCTGCCGTAACAACTGTCCACACCTGTCCACAGCCTGCCGGAAAACCTGTCCACACCTGTCCACAGCCTGCCGGAAAACCTGTCCACACCTGTCCACAGCCTGCCGGACCACCTGTCCACACCTGTCCACATCCTGCCAGAACAGCTGTCCACACCTGTCCACATCCTGCCGGAAAACCTGTCCACAACAGTCCACATCCTTCGAGAACACCTGTCCACACCTGTCCACATCCTTCGAGAACACCTGTCCACACCTGTCCATATCCTGCCAGAACACCTGTCCACACCTGTCCACATCCTGCCAGAACACCTTTCCACACCTGCCCAAATCCTGCTGGAACACCTGTCCACACCTGTCCACATCCTACTGGAACACCTGTCCACACCTGTCCACATCCTGCGAGAACACCTGTCCACACCTGTCCACATCCTACTGGAACACCTGTCCACATCCTGCGAGAACACCTGTCGACACATGTCCACATCCTTCTGGAACACCTGTCCACACCTGTCCACATCCTGCCAGAACACCTGTCCACACCTGCCCAAATCCTGCTGGAACACCTGTCCACACCTGTCCACATCCTACTGGAACACCTGTCCACATCCTGGGAGAACACCTGTCCACACCTGTCCACATCCTGCCGGAACACCTGTCCACACCTGTCCACATCCTGCCGGAACACCTGTCCACACCTGTCCACATCCTACTGGAACACCTGTCCACACCTGTCCACATCCTGCCCGAACACCTGGCCACACCTGTCCACATCCTGCCGGAACACCTGTCCACACCTGTCCACATCCTACTGGAACACCTGTCCACACCTGTCCACATCCTGCCGGAAAACCTGTCCACACCTGTCCACATCCTACTGGAACACCTGTCCACATCCTGCCAGAACACCTGTCCACACCTGTCCACATCCTACTGGAACACCTTTCCACATCCTGCGAGAACACCTGTCCACACCTGTCCACATCCTGCTGGAACACCTATCCACACCTGTCCATATCCTTCCAGAACACCTGTCCACACCTGTCCACATCCTGCCGGAACACCTGTCCACACCTGTCCATATCCTGCCAGAACACCTGTCCACACCTGTCCACATCCTGCCAGAACACCTGTCCACACCTGCCCAAATCCTGCTGGAACACCTGTCCACACCTGTCCACATCTTACTGGAACACCTGTCCACACCTGTCCACATCCTGCTAGAACACCTGTCCACACCTGTCCACATCCTGCCGGAACACCTGTCTACACCTGTCCACATCCTGCCGGAACACCTGTCCACACCTGTTCACATCCTACTGGAACACCTGTCCACACCTGTCCACATCCTGCGAGAACACCTGTCCACACCTGTCCACATCCTGCCGGAACACCTGTCCACACCTGTCCACATCCTGCCGGAACACCTGTCCACACCTGTCCACATCCTGCCGGAACACCTGTCCACACCTGTCCATATCCTGCCAGAACACCTGTCCACACCTGTCCATATCCTGCCGGAACACCTGTCCACACCTGTCCACATCCTACTGGAACACCTGTCCACACCTGTCCACATCCTGCCGGAACACCTGGCCACACCTGTCCACATCCTGCCGGAACACCTGTCCACACCTGTCCACATCCTACTGGAACACCTGTCCACACCTGTCCACATCCTGCCGGAAAACCTGTCCACACCTGTCCACATCCTACTGGAACACCTGTCCACATCCTGCCAGAACACCTGTCCACACCTGTCCACATCCTACTGGAACACCTTTCCACATCCTGCGAGAACACCTGTCCACACCTGTCCACATCCTGCTGGAACACCTATCCACACCTGTCCATATCCTTCCAGAACACCTGTCCACACCTGTCCACATCCTGCCGGAACACCTGTCCACACCTGTCCATATCCTGCCAGAACACCTGTCCACACCTGTCCACATCCTGCCAGAACACCTGTCCACACCTGCCCAAATCCTGCTGGAACACCTGTCCACACCTGTCCACATCTTACTGGAACACCTGTCCACACCTGTCCACATCCTGCTAGAACACCTGTCCACACCTGTCCACATCCTGCCGGAACACCTGTCTACACCTGTCCACATCCTGCCGGAACACCTGTCCACACCTGTTCACATCCTACTGGAACACCTGTCCACACCTGTCCACATCCTGCGAGAACACCTGTCCACACCTGTCCACATCCTGCCGGAACACCTGTCCACACCTGTCCACATCCTGCCGGAACACCTGTCCACACCTGTCCACATCCTGCCGGAACACCTGTCCACACCTGTCCATATCCTGCCAGAACACCTGTCCACACCTGTCCATATCCTGCCGGAACACCTGTCCACACCTGTCCACATCCTACTGGAACACCTGTCCACACCCTTCCACATCCTGCCAGAACACCTATCCACACCTGCCCAAATCCTGCTGGAACACCTGTCCACAACTGTCCACATCCTACTGGAACACCTGTCCACATCCTGGGAGAACACCTGTCCACACCTGTCCACATCCTGCCGGAACACCTGTCCACACCTGTCCACACCCTGCCGGAACACCTGTCCACACCTGTCCACATCCTGCCAGAACACCTATCCACACCTGCCCAAATCCTGCTGGAACACCTGTCCACACCTGTCCACATCCTACTGGAACACCTGTCCACATCCTGGGAGAACACCTGTCCACACCTGTCCACATCCTGCCAGAACACCTATCCACACCTGTCCACATCCTGCCGGAACACCTGTCCACACCTGTCCACATCCTACTGGAACACCTGTCCACACCTGTCCACATCCTGCCGGAACACCTGTCCACACCTGTCCACATCCTGCCGGAACACCTGTCCACACCTGTCCACATCCTGCCGGAACAACTGTCCACACCTGTCCACAGCCTGCCGGAAAACCTGTCCACACCTGTCCACAGCCTGCCGGAAAACCTGTCCACACCTGTCCACAGCCTGCCGGACCACCTGTCCACACCTGTCCACATCCTGCCAGAACACCTGTCCACACCTGTCCACATCCTGCCGGAAAACCTGTCCACAACTGTCCACATCCTTCGAGAACACCTGTCCACACCTGTCCACATCCTTCGAGAACACCTGTCCACACCTGTCCATATCCTGCCAGAACACCTGTCCACACCTGTCCAAATCCTGCCAGAACACCTGTCCACACCTGTCCGCATCCTACTGGAACACCTGTCCACACCTGTCCACATCCTGCCGGAACTCCTGTCCACACCTGTCCACATCCTGCCGGAACACCTGTCCACACCTGTCCATATCCTGCCAGAACACCTGTCCACACCTGTCCATATCCTGCCGGAACACCTGTCCACACCTGTCCACATCCTACTGGAACACCTGTCCACACCTGTCCACATCCTGTCAGAACACCTGTCCACATCCTGCGAGAACACCTGTCGACACATGTCCACATCCTACCGGAACACCTGTCCACACCTGTCCACATCCTGCCAGAACACCTGTCCACACCTGCCCAAATCCTGCTGGAACACCTGTCCACACCTGTCCACATCCTACTGGAACACCTGTCCACATCCTGGGAGAACACCTGTCCACACCTGTCCACATCCTGCCGGAACACCTGTCCACACCTGTCCACATCCTGCCGGAACACCTGTCCACACCTGTCCACATCCTACTGGAACACCTGTCCACACCTGTCCACATCCTGCCGGAACACCTGTCCACACCTGTCCACACCTGTCCACATCCTGCCGGAACACCTGTCCACACCTGTCCACATCCTACTGGAACACCTGTCCACACCTGTCCACATCCTGCCGGAACACCTGTCCACACCTGTCCACATCCTACTGGAACACCTGTCCACATCCTGCCAGAACACCTGTCCACACCTGTCCACATCCTACTGGAACACCTGTCCACATCCTGCGAGAACACCTATCCACACCTGTCCACATCCTGCGAGAACACCTGTCCACACCTGTCCACATCCTGCCGGAACACCTGTCCACACCTGTCCACATCCTGCCGGAACACCTGTCCACACCTGTCCACATCCTGCCGGAACACCTGTCCACACCTGTCCATATCCTGCCAGAACACCTGTCCACACCTGTCCATATCCTGCCGGAACACCTGTCCACACCTGTCCACATCCTACTGGAACACCTGTCCACACCTGTCCACATCCTGCCAGAACACCTGTCCACACCTGCCCAAATCCTGCTGGAACACCTGTCCACATCTGTCCACATCCTACTGGAACACCTGTCCACATCCTTGGAGAACACCTGTCCACACCTGTCCACATCCTGCCGGAACACCTGTCCACACCTGTCCACATCCTGCCGGAACACCTGTCCACACCTGTCCACATCCTACTGGAACACCTGTCCACACCTGTCCACATCCTGCCGGAACACCTGTCCACACCTGTCCACATCCTGCCGGAACACCTGTCCACACCTGTCCACATCCTGCCGTAACAACTGTCCACACCTGTCCACAGCCTGCCGGAAAACCTGTCCACACCTGTCCACAGCCTGCCGGAAAACCTGTCCACACCTGTCCACAGCCTGCCGGACCACCTGTCCACACCTGTCCACATCCTGCCAGAACAGCTGTCCACACCTGTCCACATCCTGCCGGAAAACCTGTCCACAACAGTCCACATCCTTCGAGAACACCTGTCCACACCTGTCCACATCCTTCGAGAACACCTGTCCACACCTGTCCATATCCTGCCAGAACACCTGTCCACACCTGTCCACATCCTGCCAGAACACCTTTCCACACCTGCCCAAATCCTGCTGGAACACCTGTCCACACCTGTCCACATCCTACTGGAACACCTGTCCACACCTGTCCACATCCTGCGAGAACACCTGTCCACACCTGTCCACATCCTGCCGGAACACCTGTCCACACCTGTCCACATCCTGCCGGAACACCTGTCCACACCTGTTCACATCCTACTGGAACACCTGTCCACACCTGTCCACATCCTGCGAGAACACCTGTCCACACCTGTCCACATCCTGCCGGAACACCTGTCCACACCTGTCCACATCCTGCCGGAACACCTGTCCACACCTGTCCACATCCTGCCGGAACACCTGTCCACACCTGTCCATATCCTGCCAGAACACCTGTCCACACCTGTCCATATCCTGCCGGAACACCTGTCCACACCTGTCCACATCCTACTGGAACACCTGTCCAAACCTGTCCACATCCTGTCAGAACACCTGTCCACACCTGCCCAAATCCTGCTGGAACACCTGTCCACACCTGTCCACATCCTACTGGAACACCTGTCCACATCCTGCGATAATACCTGTCGACACATGTCCACATCCTACCGGAACACCTGTCCACACCTGTCCACATCCCTCCAGAACACCTGTCCACACCTGCCCAAATCCTGCTGGAACGCCTGTCCACACCTGTCCACATCCTACTGGAACACCTGTCCACATCCTGGGAGAACACCTGTCCACACCTGTCCACATCCTGCCGGAACACCTGTCCACACCTGTCCACATCCTGCCGGAACACCTGTCCACACCTGTCCACATCCTACTGGAACACCTGTCCACACCTGTCCACATCCTGCCGGAACACCTGTCCACACCTGTCCACATCCTGCCGGAACACCTGTCCACACCTTTCCACATCCTACTGGAACACCTGTCCACACCTGTCCACATCCTGCCGGAACACCTGTCCACACCTGTCCACATCCTACTGGAACACCTGTCCACATCCTGCCAGAACACCTGTCCACACCTGTCCACATCCTACTGGAACACCTGTCCACATCCTGCGAGAACACCTGTCCACACCTGTCCACATCCTGCGAGAACACCTGTCCACACCTGTCCACATCCTGCTGGAACACCTATCCACACCTGTCCATATCCTGCCAGAACACCTGTCCACACCTGTCCACATCCTGCCGGAACACCTGTCCACACCTGTCCATATCCTGCCAGAACACCTGTCCACACCTGTTCACATCCTGCCAGAACACCTGTCCACACCTGCCCAAATCCTGCTGGAACACCTGTCCACACCTGTCCACATCTTACTGGAACACCTGTCCACACCTGTCCACATCCTGCGAGAACACCTGTCCACACCTGTCCACGTCCTGCCGGAACACCTGTCCACATCCTGGGAGAACACCTGTCCACACCTGTCCACATCCTGCCGGAACACCTGTCCACACCTGTCCACACCCTGCCGGAACACCTGTCCACACCTGTCCACATCCTGCCAGAACACCTATCCACACCTGCCCAAATCCTGCTGGAACACCTGTCCACACCTGTCCACATCCTACTGGAACACCTGTCCACATCCTGGGAGAACACCTGTCCACACCTGTCCACATCCTGCCAGAACACCTATCCACACCTGTCCACATCCTGCCGGAACACCTGTCATCACCTGTCCACATCCTACTGGAACACCTGTCCACACCTGTCCACATCCTGCCGGAACACCTGTCCACACCTGTCCACATCCTGCCGGAACACCTGTCCACACCTGTCCACATCCTGCCGGAACAACTGTCCACACCTGTCCACAGCCTGCCGGAAAACCTGTCCACACCTGTCCACAGCATGCCAGAAAACCTGTCCACACCTGTCCACAGCCTGCCGGACCACCTGTCCACACCTGTCCACATCCTGCCAGATCACCTGTCCACACCTGTCCACATCCTGCCGGAAAACCTGTCCACAACTGTCCACATCCTTCGAGAACACCTGTCCACACCTGTCCACATCCTTCGAGAACACCTGTCCACACCTGTCCATATCCTGCCAGAACACCTGTCCACACCTGTCCAAATCCTGCCAGAACACCTGTCCACACCTGCCCAAATCCTGCTGGAACACCTGTCCACACCTGTCCGCATCCTACTGGAACACCTGTCCACACCTGTCCACATCCTGCCGGAACACCTGTCCACACCTGTCCACATCCTGCCGGAACACCTGTCCACACCTGTCCATATCCTGCCAGAACACCTGTCCACACCTGTCCATATCCTGCCGGAACACCAGTCCACACCTGTCCACATCCTACTGGAACACCTGTCCACACCTGTCCACATCCTGTCAGAACACCTGTCCACATCCTGCGAGAACACCTGTCGACACATGTCCACATCCTACCGGAACACCTGTCCACACCTGTCCACATCCTGCCAGAACACCTGTCCACACCTGCCCAAATCCTGCTGGAACACCTGTCCACACCTGTCCACATCCTACTGGAACACCTGTCCACATCCTGGGAGAACACCTGTCCACACCTGTCCACATCCTGCCGGAACACCTGTCCACACCTGTCCACATCCTGCCGGAACACCTGTCCACACCTGTCCACATCCTACTGGAACACCTGTCCACACCTGTCCACATCCTGCCGGAACACCTGTCCACACCTGTCCACATCCTGCCGGAAAACCTGTCCACACCTGTCCTCATCCTACTGGAACACCTGTCCACACCTGTCCACATCCTGCCGGAACACCTGTCCACACCTGTCCACATCCTACTGGAACACCTGTCCACATCCTGCCAGAACACCTGTCCACACCTGTCCACATCCTACTGGAACACCTGTCCACATCCTGCGAGAACACCTGTCCACACCTGTCCACATCCTGCGAGAACACCTGTCCACACCTGTCCACATCCTGCCGGAACACCTGTCCACACCTGTCCACATCCTGCCGGAACACCTGTCCACACCTGTCCACATCCTGCCGGAACACCTGTCCACACCTGTCCATATCCTGCCAGAACACCTGTCCACACCTGTCCATATCCTGCCGGAAAACCTGTCCACACCTGTCCACATCCTACTGGAACACCTGTCCACACCTGTCCACATCCTGCCAGAACACCTGTCCACACCTGCCCAAATCCTGCTGGAACACCTGTCCACATCTGTCCACATCCTACTGGAACACCTGTCCACATCCTTGGAGAACACCTGTCCACACCTGTCCACATCCTGCCGGAACACCTGTCCACACCTGTCCACATCCTGCCGGAACACCTGTCCACACCTGTCCACATCCTACTGGACCACCTGTCCACACCTGTCCACATCCTGCCGGAACACCTGTCCACACCTGTCCACATCCTGCCGGAACACCTGTCCACACCTGTCCACATCCTGCCGTAACAACTGTCCACACCTGTCCACAGCCTGCCGGAAAACCTGTCCACACCTGTCCACAGCCTGCCGGAAAACCTGTCCACACCTGTCCACAGCCTGCCGGACCACCTGTCCACACCTGTCCACATCCTTCCAGAACAGCTGTCCACACCTGTCCACATCCTGCCGGAAAACCTGTCCACAACAGTCCACATCCTTCGAGAACACCTGTCCACACCTGTCCACATCCTTCGAGAACACCTGTCCACACCTGTCCATATCCTGCCAGAACACCTGTCCACACCTGTCCACATCCTGCCAGAACACCTTTCCACACCTGCCCAAATCCTGCTGGAACACCTGTCCACACCTGTCCACATCCTACTGGAACACCTGTCCACACCTGTCCACATCCTGCGAGAACACCTGTCCACACCTGTCCACATCCTACTGGAACACCTGTCCACATCCTGCGAGAACACCTGTCGACACATGTCCACATCCTTCTGGAACACCTGTCCACACCTGTCCACATCCTGCCAGAACACCTGTCCACACCTGCCCAAATCCTGCTGGAACACCTGTCCACACCTGTCCACATCCTACTGGAACACCTGTCCACATCCTGGGAGAACACCTGTCCACACCTGTCCACATCCTGCCGGAACACCTGTCCACACCTGTCCACATCCTGCCGGAACACCTGTCCACACCTGTCCACATCCTACTGGAACACCTGTCCACACCTGTCCACATCCTGCCGGAACACCTGGCCACACCTGTCCACATCCTGCCGGAACACCTGTCCACACCTGTCCACATCCTACTGGAACACCTGTCCACACCTGTCCACATCCTGCCGGAAAACCTGTCCACACCTGTCCACATCCTACTGGAACACCTGTCCACATCCTGCGAGAACACCTGTCCACACCTGTCCACATCCTACTGGAACACCTGTCCACATCCTTTCGAGAACACCTGTCCACACCTGTCCACATCCTGCTGGAACACCTATCCACACCTGTCCATATCCTTCCAGAACACCTGTCCACACCTGTCCACATCCTGCCGGAACACCTGTCCACACCTGTCCATATCCTGCCAGAACACCTGTCCACACCTGTCCACATCCTGCCAGAACACCTGTCCACACCTGCCCAAATCCTGCTGGAACACCTGTCCACACCTGTCCACATCTTACTGGAACACCTGTCCACACCTGTCCACATCCTGCGAGAACACCTGTCCACACCTGTCCACATCCTGCCGGAACACCTGTCTACACCTGTCCACATCCTGCCGGAACACCTGTCCACACCTGTTCACATCCTACTGGAACACCTGTCCACACCTGTCCACATCCTGCGAGAACACCTGTCCACACCTGTCCACATCCTGCCGGAACACCTGTCCACACCTGTCCACATCCTGCCGGAACACCTGTCCACACCTGTCCACATCCTGCCGGAACACCTGTCCACACCTGTCCATATCCTGCCAGAACACCTGTCCACACCTGTCCATATCCTGCCGGAACACCTGTCCACACCTGTCCACATCCTACTGGAACACCTGTCCACACCCTTCCACATCCTGCCAGAACACCTATCCACACCTGCCCAAATCCTGCTGGAACACCTGTCCACACCTGTCCACATCCTACTGGAACACCTGTCCACATCCTGGGAAAACACCTGTCCACACCTGTCCACATCCTGCCGGAACACCTGTCCACACCTGTCCACACCCTGCCGGAACACCTGTCCACCCCTGTCCACATCCTGCCAGAACACCTATCCACACCTGCCCAAATCCTGCTGGAACACCTGTCCACACCTGTCCACATCCTACTGGAACACCTGTCCACATCCTGGGAGAACACCTGTCCACACCTGTCCACATCCTGCCAGAACACCTATCCACACCTGTCCACATCCTGCCGGAACACCTGTCCACACCTGTCCACATCCTACTGGAACACCTGTCCACACCTGTCCACATCCTGCCGGAACACCTGTCCACACCTGTCCACATCCTGCCGGAACACCTGTCCACACCTGTCCACATCCTGCCGGAAAAACTGTCCACACCTGTCCACAGCCTGCCGGAAAACCTGTCCACACCTGTCCACAGCCTGCCGGAAAACCTGTCCACACCTGTCCACAGCCTGCCGGACCACCTGTCCACACCTGTCCACATCCTTCGAGAACACCTGTCCACACCTGTCCACATCCTTCGAGAACACCTGTCCACACCTGTCCATATCCTGCCAGAACACCTGTCCACACCTGTCCAAATCCTGCCAGAACACCTGTCCACACCTGCCCAAATCCTGCTGGAACACCTGTCCACACCTGTCCGCATCCTACTGGAACACCTGTCCACACCTGTCCACATCCTGCCGGAACACCTATCCACACCTGTCCACATCCTGCCGGAACACCTGTCCACACCTGTCCATATCCTGCCAGAACACCTGTCCACACCTGTCCATATCCTGCCGGAACACCTGTCCACACCTGTCCACATCCTACTGGAACACCTGTCCACACCTGTCCACATCCTGTCAGAACACCTGTCCACATCCTGAGAGAACACCTGTCGACACATGTCCACATCCTACCGGAACACCTGTCCACACCTGTCCACATCCTGCCAGAACACCTGTCCACACCTGCCCAAATCCTGCTGGAACACCTGTCCACACCTGTCCACATCCTACTGGAACACCTGTCCACATCCTGGGAGAACACCTGTCCACACCTGTCCACATCCTGCCGGAACACCTGTCCACACCTGTCCACATCCTGCCGGAACACCTGTCCACACCTGTCCACATCCTACTGGAACACCTGTCCACACCTGTCCACATCCTGCCGGAACACCTGTCCACACCTGTCCACACCTGTCCACATCCTGCCGGAACACCTGTCCACACCTGTCCACATCCTACTGGAACACCTGTCCACACCTGTCCACATCCTGCCGGAACACCTGTCCACACCTGTCCACATCCTACTGGAACACCTGTCCACATCCTGCCAGAACACCTGTCCACACCTGTCCACATCCTACTGGAACACCTGTCCACATCCTGCGAGAACACCTGTCCACACCTGTCCACATCCTGCGAGAACACCTGTCCACACCTGTCCACATCCTGCCGGAACACCTGTCCACACCTGTCCACATCCTGCCGGAACACCTGTCCACACCTGTCCACATCCTGCCGGAACACCTGTCCACACCTGTCCATATCCTGCCAGAACACCTGTCCACACCTGTCCATATCCTGCCGGAACACCTGTCCACACCTGTCCACATCCTACTGGAACACCTGTCCACACCTGTCCACATCCTGCCAGATCACCTGTCCACACCTGCCCAAATCCTGTTGGAACACCTGTCCACATCTGTCCACATCCTACTGGAACACCTGTCCACATCCTTGGAGAACACCTGTCCACACCTGTCCACATCCTGCCGGAACACCTGTCCACACCTGTCCACATCCTGCCGGAACACCTGTCCACACCTGTCCACATCCTACTGGAACACCTGTCCACACCTGTCCACATCCTGCCGGAACACCTGTCCACACCTGTCCACATCCTGCCGGAACACCTGTCCACACCTGTCCACATCCTGCCGTAACAACTGTCCACACCTGTCCACAGCCTGCCGGAAAACCTGTCCACACCTGTCCACAGCCTGCCGGAAAACCTGTCCACACCTGTCCACAGCCTGCCGGACCACCTGTCCACACCTGTCCACATCCTGCCAGAACAGCTGTCCACACCTGTCCACATCCTGCCGGAAAACCTGTCCACAACAGTCCACATCCTTCGAGAACACCTGTCCACACCTGTCCACATCCTTCGAGAACACCTGTCCACACCTGTCCATATCCTGCCAGAACACCTGTCCACACCTGTCCACATCCTGCCAGAACACCTTTCCACACCTGCCCAAATCCTGCTGGAACACCTGTCCACACCTGTCCACATCCTACTGGAACACCTGTCCACAACTGTCCACATCCTGCGAGAACACCTGTCCACACCTGTCCACATCCTGCCGGAACACCTGTCCACACCTGTCCACATCCTGCCGGAACACCTGTCCACACCTGTTCACATCCTACTGGAACACCTGTCCACACCTGTCCACATCCTGCGAGAACACCTGTCCACACCTGTCCACATCCTGCCGGAACACCTGTCCACACCTGTCCACATCCTACTGGAACACCTGTCCACACCTGTCCACATCCTGCCGGAACACCTGTCCACACCTGTCCACATCCTACTGGAACACCTGTCCACATCCTGCCAGAACACCTGTCCACACCTGTCCACATCCTACTGGAACACCTGTCCACATCCTGCGAGAACACCTGTCCACACCTGTCCACATCCTGCGAGAACACCTGTCCACACCTGTCCACATCCTGCCGGAACACCTGTCCACACCTGTCCACATCCTGCCGGAACACCTGTCCACACCTGTCCACATCCTACTGGAACACCTGTCCACACCTGTCCACATCCTGCCGGAACACCTGTCCACACCTGTCCACATCCTACTGGAACACCTGTCCACATCCTGCCAGAACACCTGTCCACACCTGTCCACATCCTACTGGAACACCTGTCCACATCCTGCGAGAACACCTGTCCACACCTGTCCACATCCTGCGAGAACACCTGTCCACACCTGTCCACATCCTGCCGGAACACCTGTCCACACCTGTCCACATCCTGCCGGAACACCTGTCCACACCTGTCCACATCCTGCCGGAACACCTGTCCACACCTGTCCATATCCTGCCAGAACACCTGTCCACACCTGTCCATATCCTGCCGGAACACCTGTCCACACCTGTCCACATCCTACTGGAACACCTGTCCACACCTGTCCACATCCTGCCAGATCACCTGTCCACACCTGCCCAAATCCTGTTGGAACACCTGTCCACATCTGTCCACATCCTACTGGAACACCTGTCCACATCCTTGGAGAACACCTGTCCACACCTGTCCACATCCTGCCGGAACACCTGTCCACACCTGTCCACATCCTGCCGGAACACCTGTCCACACCTGTCCACATCCTACTGGAACACCTGTCCACACCTGTCCACATCCTGCCGGAACACCTGTCCACACCTGTCCACATCCTGCCGGAACACCTGTCCACACCTGTCCACATCCTGCCGTAACAACTGTCCACACCTGTCCACAGCCTGCCGGAAAACCTGTCCACACCTGTCCACAGCCTGCCGGAAAACCTGTCCACACCTGTCCACAGCCTGCCGGACCACCTGTCCACACCTGTCCACATCCTGCCAGAACAGCTGTCCACACCTGTCCACATCCTGCCGGAAAACCTGTCCACAACAGTCCACATCCTTCGAGATCACCTGTCCACACCTGTCCACATCCTTCGAGAACACCTGTCCACACCTGTCCATATCCTGCCAGAACACCTGTCCACACCTGTCCACATCCTGCCAGAACACCTTTCCACACCTGCCCAAATCCTGCTGGAACACCTGTCCACACCTGTCCACATCCTACTGGAACACCTGTCCACACCTGTCCACATCCTGCGAGAACACCTGTCCACACCTGTCCACATCCTGCCGGAACACCTGTCCACACCTGTCCACATCCTGCCGGAACACCTGTCCACACCTGTTCACATCCTACTGGAACACCTGTCCACACCTGTCCACATCCTGCGAGAACACCTGTCCACACCTGTCCACATCCTGCCGGAACACCTGTCCACACCTGTCCACATCCTGCCGGAACACCTGTCCACACCTGTCCACATCCTGCCGGAACACCTGTCCACACCTGTCCATATCCTGCCAGAACACCTGTCCACACCTGTCCATATCCTGCCGGAACACCTGTCCACACCTGTCCACATCCTACTGGAACACCTGTCCAAACCTGTCCACATCCTGTCAGAACACCTGTCCACACCTGCCCAAATCCTGCTGGAACACCTGTCCACACCTGTCCACATCCTACTGGAACACCTGTCCACATCCTGCGAGAACAGCTGTCGACACATGTCCACATCCTACCGGAACACCTGTCCACACCTGTCCACATCCTGCCAGAACACCTGTCCACACCTGCCCAAATCCTGCTGGAACGCCTGTCCACACCTGTCCACATCCTACTGGAACACCTGTCCACATCCTGGGAGAACACCTGTCCACACCTGTCCACATCCTGCCGGAACACCTGTCCACACCTGTCCACATCCTGCCGGAACACCTGTCCACACCTGTCCACATCCTACTGGAACACCTGTCCACACCTGTCCACATCCTGCCGGAACACCTGTCCACACCTGTCCACATCCTGCCGGAACACCTGTCCACACCTGTCCACATCCTACTGGAACACCTGTCCACACCTGTCCACATCCTGCCGGAACACCTGTCCACACCTGTCCAAATCCTACTGGAACACCTGTCCACATCCTGCCAGAACACCTGTCCACACCTGTCCACATCCTACTGGAACACCTGTCCACATCCTGCGAGAACACCTGTCCACACCTGTCCACATCCTGCGAGAACACCTGTCCACACCTGTCCACATCCTGCTGGAACACCTATCCACACCTGTCCATATCCTGCCAGAACACCTGTCCACACCTGTCCACATCCTGCCGGAACACCTGTCCACACCTGTCCATATCCTGCCAGAACACCTGTCCACACCTGTTCACATCCTGCCAGAACACCTGTCCACACCTGCCCAAATCCTGCTGGAACACCTGTCCACACCTGTCCACATCTTACTGGAACACCTGTCCACACCTGTCCACATCCTGCGAGAACACCTGTCCACACCTGTCCACGTCCTGCCGGAACACCTGTCCAGACCTGTCCACATCCTGCCGGAACACCTGTCCACACCTGTTCACATCCTACTGGAACACCTGTCCACAGCTGTCCACATCCTGCGAGAACACCTGTCCACACCTGTCCACATCCTGCCGGAACACCTGTCCACACCTGTCCACATCCTGCCGGAACACCTGTCCACACCTGTCCACATCCTGCCGGAACACCTGTCCACACCTGTCCATATCCTGCCAGAACACCTGTCCACACCTGTCCATATCCTGCCGGAACACCTGTCCACACCTGTCCACATCCTACTGGAACACCTGTCCACACCTGTCCACATCCTGCCAGAACACCTGTCCACACCTGCCCAAATCCTGCTGGAACACCTGTCCACACCTGTCCACATCCTACTGGAACACCTGTCCACATCCTGGGAGAACACCTGTCCACACCTGTCCACATCCTGCCGGAACACCTGTCCACACCTGTCCACATCCTGCCGGAACACCTGTCCACACCTGTCCACATCCTACTGGAACACCTGTCCACACCTGTCCACATCCTGCCGGAACACCTGTCCACACCTGTCCACATCCTGCTGGAACACCTGTCCACACCTGTCCACATCCTGCCGGAACACCTGTCCACACCTGTCCACAGCCTGCCGGAAAACCTGTCCACACCTGTCCACAGCCTGCCGGAAAACCTGTCCACACCTGTCCACAGCCTGCCGGACCACCTGTCCACACCTGTCCACATCCTGCCAGAACACCTGTCCACACCTGTCCACATCCTGCCGGAAAACCTGTCCACAACTGTCCACATCCTTCGAGAACACCTGTCCACACCTGTCCACATCCTTCGAGAACACCTGTCCACACCTGTCCACATCCTGCCGGAACACCTGTCCACACCTGTCCACATCCTGCGAGAACACCTGTCCACACCTGTCCACATCCTGCCGGAACACCTGTCCACACCTGTCCACATCCTACCGGAATACCTGTCCACACCTGTCCACATCCTACTGGAACACCTGTCCACACCTGTCCACATCCTGCGAGAACACCTGTCCACACCTGTCCACATCCTGCCGGAACACCTGTCCACACCTGTCCATATCCTGCCGGAACACCTGTCCACACCTGTCCATATCCTGCTGGAACACCTGTCCACACCTGTCCACATCCTACTGGAACACCTGTCCACACCTGTCCACATCCTGCCAGAACACCTGTCCACACCTGCCCAAATCCTGCTGGAACACCTGTCCACACCTGTCCACATCCTACTGGAACACCTGTCCACATCCTGCGAGAACACCTGTCCACACCTGTCCACATCCTGCCGGATTACCTGTCCACACCAGTCCACATCCTGCCAGAACACCTGTCCACACCTGTCCACATCCTGCCAGAACACCTGTCCACACCTGCCCAAATCCTGCTGGAACACCTGTCCACATCTGTCCACATCCTCCTGGAACACCTGTCCACATCCTGGGAGAACACCTGTCCACACCTGTCCACATCCTGCCGGAACACCTGTCCACACCTGTCCACATCCTGGGAGAACACCTGTCCACACCTGTCCACATCCTGCCGGAACACCTGTCCACACCTGTCCACATCCTGCCGGAACACCTGTCCACACCTGTCCACATCCTACTGGAACACCTGTCCACACCTGTCCACATCCTGCCGGAACACCTGTCCACACCTGTCCACATCCTGCTGGAACACCTGTCCACACCTGTCCACATCCTGCCGGAACACCTGTCCACACCTGTCCACAGCCTGCCGGAAAACCTGTCCACACCTGTCCACAGCCTGCCGGAAAACCTGTCCACACCTGTCCACAGCCTGCCGGACCACCTGTCCACACCTGTCCACATCCTGCCAGAACACCTGTCCACACCTGTCCACATCCTGCCGGAAAACCTGTCCACAACTGTCCACATCCTTCGAGAACACCTGTCCACACCTGTCCACATCCTTCGAGAACACCTGTCCACACCTGTCCACATCCTGCCGGAACACCTGTCCACACCTGTCCACATCCTGCGAGAACACCTGTCCACACCTGTCCACATCCTGCCGGAACACCTGTCCACACCTGTCCACATCCTACCGGAATACCTGTCCACACCTGTCCACATCCTACTGGAACACCTGTCCACACCTGTCCACATCCTGCGAGAACACCTGTCCACACCTGTCCACATCCTGCCGGAACACCTGTCCACACCTGTCCATATCCTGCCGGAACACCTGTCCACACCTGTCCATATCCTGCTGGAACACCTGTCCACACCTGTCCACATCCTACTGGAACACCTGTCCACACCTGTCCACATCCTGCCAGAACACCTGTCCACACCTGCCCAAATCCTGCTGGAACACCTGTCCACACCTGTCCACATCCTACTGGAACACCTGTCCACATCCTGCGAGAACACCTGTCCACACCTGTCCACATCCTGCCGGATTACCTGTCCACACCTGTCCACATCCTGCCAGAACACCTGTCCACACCTGTCCACATCCTGCCAGAACACCTGTCCACACCTGCCCAAATCCTGCTGGAACACCTGTCCACATCTGTCCACATCCTCCTGGAACACCTGTCCACATCCTGGGAGAACACCTGTCCACACCTGTCCACATCCTGCCGGAACACCTGTCCACACCTGTCCACATCCTGCCGGAACACCTGTCCACACCTGTCCACATCCTACTGGAACACCTGTCCACACCTGTCCACATCCTGCCGGAACACCTGTCCACACCTGTCCACATCCTGCCGGAACACCTGTCCACACCTGTCCACATCCTACTGGAACACCTGTCCACACCTGTCCACATCCTGCCGGAAAACCTGTCCACACCTGTCCACATCCTACTGGAACACCTGTCCACATCCTGCCAGAACACCTGACCACACCTGTCCACATCCTACTGGAACACCTGTCCACACCTGTCCACATCCTACTGGAACACCTGTCCACATCCTGGGAGAACACCTGTCCACACCTGTCCACATCCTGCCGGAACACCTGTCCACACCTGTCCACATCCTACTGGAACACCTGTCCACACCTGTCCACATCCTGCCGGAAAACCTGTCCACACCTGTCCACATCCTACTGGAACACCTGTCCACATCCTGCCAGAACACCTGACCACACCTGTCCACATCCTACTGGAACACCTGTCCACATCCTGCGAGAACACCTGTCCACACCTGTCCACATCCTGCTGGAACACCTATCCACACCTGTCCATATCCTTCCAGAACACCTGTCCACACCTGTCCACATCCTGCCGGAACACCTGTCCACACCTGTCCATATCCTGCCAGAACACCTGTCCACACCTGTCCACATCCTGCCAGAACACCTGTCCACACCTGCCCAAATCCTGCTGGAACACCTGTCCACACCTGTCCACATCTTACTGGAACACCTGTCCACACCTGTCCACATCCTGCGAGAACACCTGTCCACACCTGTCCACATCCTGCCGGAACACCTGTCTACACCTGTCCACATCCTGCCGGAACACCTGTCCACACCTGTTCACATCCTGCCGGAACACCTGTCCACACCTGTCCACATCCTGCCGGAAAACCTGTCCACACCTGTCCACATCCTTCGAGAACACCTGTCCACACCTGTCCACATCCTTCGAGAACACCTGTCCACACCTGTCCATATCCTGCCAGAACACCTGTCCACACCTGTCCAAATCCTGCCAGAATACCTGTCCACACCTGCCCAAATCCTGCTGGAACACCTGTCCACACCTGTCCACATCCTACTGGAACACCTGTCCACACCTGTCCACATCCTGCCGGGAACACCTGTCCACACCTGTCCACATCCTGCCGGAACACCTGTCCACACCTGTCCATATCCTGCCAGAACACCTGTCCACACCTGTCCATATCCTGCCGGAACACCTGTCCACACCGGTCCACATCCTACTGGAACACCTGTCCACACCTGTCCACATCATTTCAGAACACCTGTCCACATCCTGCGAGAACACCTGTCGACACATGTCCACATCCTACCGGAACACCTGTCCACACCTGTCCACATCCTGCCAGAACACCTGTCCACACCTGCCCAAATCCTGCTGGAACACCTGTCCACACCTGTCCACATCCTACTGGAACACCTGTCCACATCCTGGGAGAACACCTGTCCACACCTGTCCACATCCTGCCGGAACACCTGTCCACACCTGTCCACATCCTGCCGGAACACCTGTCCACACCTGTCCATATCCTGCCAGAACACCTGTCCACACCTGTCCATATCCTGCCGGAACACCTGTCCACACCTGTCCACATCCTACTGGAACACCTGTCCACACCTGTCCACATCCTGTCAGAACACCTGTCCACATCCTGCGAGAACACCTGTCGACACATGTCCACATCCTACCGGAACACCTGTCCACACCTGTCCACATCCTGCCAGAACACCTGTCCACACCTGCCCAAATCCTGCTGGAACACCTGTCCACACCTGTCCACATCCTCCTGGAACACCTGTCCACATCCTGGGAGAACACCTGTCCACACCTGTCCACATCCTGCCGGAACACCTGTCCACACCTGTCCACATCCTGCCGGAACACCTGTCCACACCTGTCCACATCCTACTGGAACACCTGTCCACACCTGTCCACATCCTGCCGGAACACCTGTCCACACCTGTCCACATCCTGCCGGAACACCTGTCCACACCTGTCCACATCCTACTGGAACACCTGTCCACACCTGTCCACATCCTGCCGGAAAACCTGTCCACACCTGTCCACATCCTACTGGAACACCTGTCCACATCCTGCCAGAACACCTGACCACACCTGTCCACATCCTACTGGAACACCTGTCCACATCCTGCCAGAACACCTGTCCACACCTGTCCACATCCTGCTGGAACACCTATCCACACCTGTCCATATCCTTCCAGAACACCTGTCCACACCTGTCCACATCCTGCCGGAACACCTGTCCACACCTGTCCATATCCTGCCAGAACACCTGTCCACACCTGTCCACATCCTGCCAGAACACCTGTCCACACCTGCGCAAATCCTGCTGGAACACCTGTCCACACCTGTCCACATCTTACTGGAACACCTGTCCACACCTGTCCACATCCTGCGAGAACACCTGTCCACACCTGTCCACATCCTGCCGGAACACCTGTCTACACCTGTCCACATCCTGCCGGAACACCTGTCCACACCTGTTCACATCCTGCCGGAACACCTGTCCACACCTGTCCACATCCTGCCGGAAAACCTGTCCACACCTGTCCACATCCTTCGAGAACACCTGTCCACATCCTTCGAGAACACCTGTCGACACATGTCCACATCCTACCGGAACACCTGTCCACACCTGTCCACATCCTGCCAGAACACCTGTCCACACCTGCCCAAATCCTGCTGGAACACCTGTTCACACCTGTCCACATCCTACTGGAACACCTGTCCACATCCTGGGAGAACAGCTGTCCACACTTGTCCACATCCTGCCGGAACACCTGTCCACACCTGTCCACATCCTGCCGGAACACCTGTCCACACCTGTCCACATCCTACTGGAACACCTGTCCACACCTGTCCATATCCTGCCGGAACACCTGTCCACACCTGTCCACATCCTACTGGAACACCTGTCCACATCCTGCCGGAACACCTGTCCACACCTGTCCACATCCTGCCGTAACAACTGTCCACACCTGTCCACATCCTGCCGGAACACCTGTCCACACCTGTCCACATCCTACTGGAACACCTGTCCACACCTGTCCACATCCTGCCAGAACACCTGTCCACACCTGTCCACAGCCTGCCGGAAAACCTGTCCACACCTGTCCACAGCCTGCCGGACCACCTGTCCACACCTGTCCACATCCTGCCAGAACAGCTGTCCACACCTGTCCACATCCTGCCGGAAAACCTGTCCACAACTGTCCCCATCCTTCGAGAACACCTGTCCACACCTGTCCACATCCTTCGAGAACACCTGTCCACACCTGTCCATATCCTGCCAGAACACCTGTCCACACCTGTCCACTTCCTGCCAGAACACCTTTCCACACCTGCCCAAATCCTGCTGGAACACCTGTCCACACCTGTCCACATCCTACTGGAACACCTGTCCACACCTGTCCACATCCTGCGAGAACACCTGTCCACACCTGTCCACATCCTGCCGGAACACCTGTCCACACCTGTCCACATCCTGCGAGAACACCTGTCCACACCTGTCCACATCCTGCCGGAACACCTGTCCACACCTGTCCACATCCTGCCGGAACACCTGTCCACACCTGTCCACATCCTGCCGGAACACCTGTCCACACCTGTCCATATCCTGCCAGAACACCTGTCCACACCTGTCCATATCCTGCCGGAACACCTGTCCACACCTGTCCACATCCTACTGGAACACCTGTCCACACCTGTCCACATCCTGTCAGAACACCTGTCCACACCTGCCCAAATCCTGCTGGAACACCTGTCCACACCTGTCCACATCCTACTGGAACACCTGTCCACATCCTGCGAGAACACCTGTCGACACATGTCCACATCCTACCGGAACACCTGTCCACACCTGTCCACATCCTGCCAGAACACCTGTCCACACCTGCCCAAATCCTGCTGGAACGCCTGTCCACACCTGTCCACATCCTACTGGAACACCTGTCCACATCCTGGGAGAACACCTGTCCACACCTGTCCACATCCTGCCGGAACACCTGTCCACACCTGTCCACATCCTGCCGGAACACCTGTCCACACCTGTCCACATCGTACTGGAACACCTGTCCATACCTGTCCACATCCTGCCGGAACACCTGTCCACACCTGTCCACATCCTGCCGGAACACCTGTCCACACCTGTCCACATCCTACTGGAACACCTGTCCACACCTGTCCACATCCTGCCGGAACACCTGTCCACACCTGTCCACATCCTACTGGAACACCTGTCCACATCCTGCCAGAACACCTGTCCACACCTGTCCACATCCTACTGGAACACCTGTCCACATCCTGCGAGAACACCTGTCCACACCTGTCCACATCCTGCGAGAACACCTGTCCACACCTGTCCACATCCTGCTGGAACACCTATCCACACCTGTCCATATCCTGCCAGAACACCTGTCCACACCTGTCCACATCCTGCCGGAACACCTGTCCACACCTGTCCATATCCTGCCAGAACACATGTCCACACCTGTCCACATCCTGCGAGAACACCTGTCCACACCTGTCCACATCCTGCCGGAACACCTGTCCACACCTGTTCACATCCTACTGGAACACCTGTCCACAGCTGTCCACATCCTGCGAGAACACCTGTCCACACCTGTCCACATCCTGCCGGAACACCTGTCCACACCTGACCACATCCTGCCGGAACACCTGTCCACAATTGTCCACATCCTGCCGGAACACCTGTCCACACCTGTCCATATCCTGCCAGAACACCTGTCCACACCTGTCCATATCCTGCCGGAACACCTGTCCACACCTGTCCACATCCTACTGGAACACCTGTCCACACCTGTCCACATCCTGCCAGAACACCTGTCCACACCTGCCCAAATCCTGCTGGAACACCTGTCCACACCTGTCCACATCCTACTGGAACACCTGTCCACATCCTGGGAGAACACCTGTCCACACCTGTCCACATCCTGCCGGAACACCTGTCCACACCTGTCCACATCCTGCCGGAACACCTGTCCACACCTGTCCACATCCTACTGGAACACCTGTCCACACCTGTCCACATCCTGCCGGAACACCTGTCCACACCTGTCCACATCCTGCTGGAACACCTGTCCACACCTGTCCACATCCTGCCGGAACACCTGTCCACACCTGTCCAAAGCCTGCCGGAAAACCTGTCCACACCTGTCCACAGCCTGCCGGAAAACCTGTCCACACCTGTCCACTGCCTGCCGGACCACCTGTCCACACCTGTCCACATCCTGCCAGAACACCTGTCCACACCTGTCCACATCCTACCGGAAAACCTGTCCACAACTGTCCACATCCTTCGAGAACACCTGTCCACACCTGTCCACATCCTTCGAGAACACCTGTCCACACCTGTCCACATCCTGCCGGAACACCTGTCCACACCTGTCCACATCCTACTGGAACACCTGTCCACACCTGTCCACATCCTGTCAGAACACCTGTCCACATCCTGCGAGAACACCTGTCGACACATGTCCACATCCTACCGGAACACCTGTCCACACCTGTCCACATCCTGCCAGAACACCTGTCCACACCTGCCCAAATCCTGCTGGAACACCTGTCCACACCTGTCCACATCCTCCTGGAACACCTGTCCACATCCTGGGAGAACACCTGTCCACACCTGTCCACATCCTGCCGGAACACCTGTCCACACCTGTCCACATCCTGCCGGAACACCTGTCCACACCTGTCCACATCCTACTGGAACACCTGTCCACACCTGTCCACATCCTGCCGGAACACCTGTCCACACCTGTCCACATCCTGCCGGAACACCTGTCCACACCTGTCCACATCCTACTGGAACACCTGTCCACACCTGTCCACATCCTGCCGGAAAACCTGTCCACACCTGTCCACATCCTACTGGAACACCTGTCCACATCCTGCCAGAACACCTGACCACACCTGTCCACATCCTACTGGAACACCTGTCCACATCCTGCGAGAACACCTGTCCACACCTGTCCACATCCTGCTGGAACACCTATCCACACCTGTCCATATCCTTCCAGAACACCTGTCCACACCTGTCCACATCCTGCCGGAACACCTGTCCACACCTGTCCATATCCTGCCAGAACACCTGTCCACACCTGTCCACATCCTGCCAGAACACCTGTCCACACCTGCCCAAATCCTGCTGGAACACCTGTCCACACCTGTCCACATCTTACTGGAACACCTGTCCACACCTGTCCACATCCTGCGAGAACACCTGTCCACACCTGTCCACATCCTGCCGGAACACCTGTCTACACCTGTCCACATCCTGCCGGAACACCTGTCCACACCTGTTCACATCCTGCCGGAACACCTGTCCACACCTGTCCACATCCTGCCGGAAAACCTGTCCACACCTGTCCACATCCTTCGAGAACACCTGTCCACATCCTTCGAGAACACCTGTCCACACCTGTCCATATCCTGCCAGAACACCTGTCCACACCTGTCCAAATCCTGCCAGAACACCTGTCCACACCTGCCCAAATCCTGCTGGAACACCTGTCCACACCTGTCCACATCCTACTGGAACACCTGTCCACACCTGTCCACATCCTGCCGGAACACCTGTCCACACCTGTCCACATCCTGCCGGAACACCTGTCCACACCTGTCCATATCCTGCCAGAACACCTGTCCACACCTGTCCATATCCTGCCGGAACACCTGTCCACACCTGTCCACATCCTACTGGAACACCTGTCCACACCTGTCCACATCATTTCAGAACACCTGTCCACATCCTGCGAGAACACCTGTCGACACATGTCCACATCCTACCGGAACACCTGTCCACACCTGTCCACATCCTGCCAGAACACCTGTCCACACCTGCCCAAATCCTGCTGGAACACCTGTTCACACCTGTCCACATCCTACTGGAACACCTGTCCACATCCTGGGAGAACACCTGTCCACACTTGTCCACATCCTGCCGGAACACCTGTCCACACCTGTCCACATCCTGCCGGAACACCTGTCCACACCTGTCCACATCCTACTGGAACACCTGTCCACACCTGTCCATATCCTGCCGGAACACCTGTCCACACCTGTCCACATCCTACTGGAACACCTGTCCACATCCTGCCGGAACACCTGTCCACACCTGTCCACATCCTGCCGTAACAACTGTCCACACCTGTCCACATCCTGCCGGAACACCTGTCCACACCTGTCCACATCCTACTGGAACACCTGTCCACACCTGTCCACATCCTGCCAGAACACCTGTCCACACCTGTCCACATCCTACTGGAACACCTGTCCACATCCTGCCGGAACACCTGTCCACACCTGTCCACATCCTGCCGTAACAACTGTCCACACCTGTCCACAGCCTGCCGGAAAACCTGTCCACACCTGTCCACAGCCTGCCGGAAAACCTGTCCACACCTGTCCACAGCCTGCCGGACCACCTGTCCACACCTGTCCACATCCTGCCAGAACAGCTGTCCACACCTGTCCACATCCTGCCGGAAAACCTGTCCACAACTGTCCCCATCCTTCGAGAACACCTGTCCACACCTGTCCACATCCTTCGAGAACACCTGTCCACACCTGTCCATATCCTGCCAGAACACCTGTCCACACCTGTCCACTTCCTGCCAGAACACCTTTCCACACCTGCCCAAATCCTGCTGGAACACCTGTCCACACCTGTCCACATCCTACTGGAACACCTGTCCACACCTGTCCACATCCTGCGAGAACACCTGTCCACACCTGTCCACATCCTGCCGGAACACCTGTCCACACCTGTCCACATCCTGCCGGAACACCTGTCCACACCTGTTCACATCCTACTGGAACACCTGTCCACACCTGTCCACATCCTGCGAGAACACCTGTCCACACCTGTCCACATCCTGCCGGAACACCTGTCCACACCTGTCCACATCCTGCCGGAACACCTGTCCACACCTGTCCACATCCTGCCGGAACACCTGTCCACACCTGTCCATATCCTGCCAGAACACCTGTCCACACCTGTCCATATCCTGCCGGAACACCTGTCCACACCTGTCCACATCCTACTGGAACACCTGTCCACACCTGTCCACATCCTGTCAGAACACCTGTCCACACCTGCCCAAATCCTGCTGGAACACCTGTCCACACCTGTCCACATCCTACTGGAACACCTGTCCACATCCTGCGAGAACACCTGTCGACACATGTCCACATCCTACCGGAACACCTGTCCACACCTGTCCACATCCTGCCAGAACACCTGTCCACACCTGCCCAAATCCTGCTGGAACGCCTGTCCACACCTGTCCACATCCTACTGGAACACCTGTCCACATCCTGGGAGAACACCTGTCCACACCTGTCCACATCCTGCCGGAACACCTGTCCACACCTGTCCACATCCTGCCGGAACACCTGTCCACACCTGTCTACATCGTACTGGAACACCTGTCCATACCTGTCCACATCCTGCCGGAACACCTGTCCACACCTGTCCACATCCTGCCGGAACACCTGTCCACACCTGTCCACATCCTACTGGAACACCTGTCCACACCTGTCCACATCCTGCCGGAACACCTGTCCACACCTGTCCACATCCTACTGGAACACCTGTCCACATCCTGCCAGAACACCTGTCCACACCTGTCCACATCCTACTGGAACACCTGTCCACATCCTGCGAGAACACCTGTCCACACCTGTCCACATCCTGCGAGAACACCTGTCCACACCTGTCCACATCCTGCTGGAACACCTATCCACACCTGTCCATATCCTGCCAGAACACCTGTCCACACCTGTCCACATCCTGCCGGAACACCTGTCCACACCTGTCCATATCCTGCCAGAACACCTGTCCACACCTGTCCACATCCTGCCAGAACACCTGTCCACACCTGCCCAAATCCTGCTGGAACACCTGTCCACACCTGTCCACATCTTACTGGAACACATGTGCACACCTGTCCACATCCTGCGAGAACACCTGTCCACACCTGTCCACATCCTGCCGGAACACCTGTCCACACCTGTTCACATCCTACTGGAACACCTGTCCACAGCTGTCCACATCCTGCGAGAACACCTGTCCACACCTGTCCACATCCTGCCGGAACACCTGTCCACACCTGACCACATCCTGCCGGAACACCTGTCCACAATTGTCCACATCCTGCCGGAACACCTGTCCACACCTGTCCATATCCTGCCAGAACACCTGTCCACACCTGTCCATATCCTGCCGGAACACCTGTCCACACCTGTCCACATCCTACTGGAACACCTGTCCACACCTGTCCACATCCTGCCAGAACACCTGTCCACACCTGCCCAAATCCTGCTGGAACACCTGTCCACACCTGTCCACATCCTACTGGAACACCTGTCCACATCCTGGGAGAACACCTGTCCACACCTGTCCACATCCTGCCGGAACACCTGTCCACACCTGTCCACATCCTGCCGGAACACCTGTCCACACCTGTCCACATCCTACTGGAACACCTGTCCACACCTGTCCACATCCTGCCGGAACACCTGTCCACACCTGTCCACATCCTGCTGGAACACCTGTCCACACCTGTCCACATCCTGCCGGAACACCTGTCCACACCTGTCCAAAGCCTGCCGGAAAACCTGTCCACACCTGTCCACAGCCTGCCGGAAAACCTGTCCACACCTGTCCACTGCCTGCCGGACCACCTGTCCACACCTGTCCACATCCTGCCAGAACACCTGTCCACACCTGTCCACATCCTGCCGGAAAACCTGTCCACAACTGTCCACATCCTTCGAGAACACCTGTCCACACCTGTCCACATCCTTCGAGAACACCTGTCCACACCTGTCCACATCCTGCCGGAACACCTGTCCACACCTGTCCACATCCTGCGAGAACACCTGTCCACACCTGTCCACATCCTGCCGGAACACCTGTCCACACCTGTCCACATCCTACCGGAATACCTGTCCACACCTGTCCACATCCTACTGGAACACCTGTCCACACCTGTCCACATCCTTCGAGAACACATGTCCACACCTGTCCACATCCTGCCGGAACACCTATCCAGACCTGTCCATATCCTGCCGGAACACCTGTCCACACCTGTCCATATCCTGCTGGAACACCTGTCCACACCTGTCCACATCCTACTGGAACACCTGTCCACACCTGTCCACATCCTGCCAGAACACCTGTCCACACCTGCCCAAATCCTGCTGGAACACCTGTCCACACCTGTCCACATCCTACTGGAACACCTGTCCACATCCTGCGAGAACACCTGTCCACACCTGTTCACATCCTGCCGGATTACCTGTCCACACCTGTCCACATCCTGCCAGAACACCTGTCCACACCTATCCACATCCTGCCAGAACACCTGTCCACACCTGTCCACATCCTGCCGGAACACCTGTCCACACCTGTAAACATCCTGCCGGAACACCTGTCCAAACCTGTCCACATCCTGCCGGATTACCTGTCCACACCTGTCCACACCTGTCCACACCCTACTGGAACACCTGTCCACACCTGTCAACATCCTGCTGGAACACCTGTCCACACCTGTCCACATCCTGCCGGAACACCTGTCCACACCTGTCCACATCCTGCCAGAACAACTGTCCACACCTGTCCACATCCTGCCGGATCACATGTCCACACCTGTCCACACCATACTGGAACACCTGTCCACACCTGTTCACATCCTACTGGAACACCTGTCCACAGCTGTCCACATCCTGCGAGAACACCTGTCCACACCTGTCCACATCCTGCCGGAACACCTGTCCACACCTGTCCACATCCTGCCGGAACACCTGTCCACACCTGTCCACATCCTGCCGGAACACCTGTCCACACCTGTCCATATCCTGCCAGAACACCTGTCCACACCTGTCCATATCCTGCCGGAACACCTGTCCACACCTGTCCACATCCTACTGGAACACCTGTCCACACCTGTCCACATCCTGCCAGAACACCTGTCCACACCTGCCCAAATCCTGCTGGAACACCTGTCCACACCTGTCCACATCCTACTGGAACACCTGTCCACATCCTGGGAGAACACCTGTCCACACCTGTCCACATCCTGCCGGAACACCTGTCCACACCTGTCCACATCCTGCCGGAACACCTGTCCACACCTGTCCACATCCTACTGGAACACCTGTCCACACCTGTCCACATCCTGCCGGAACACCTGTCCACACCTGTCCACATCCTGCTGGAACACCTGTCCACACCCGTCCACAGCCTGCCGGAAAACCTGTCCACACCTGTCCACAGCCTGCCGGACCACCTGTCCACACCTGTCCACATCCTGCCAGAACACCTGTCCACACCTGTCCACATCCTGCCGGAAAACCTGTCCACAACTGTCCACATCCTTCGAGAACACCTGTCCACACCTGTCCACATCCTTCGAGAACACCTGTCCACACCTGTCCACATCCTGCCGGAACACCTGTCCACACCTGTCCACATCCTGCGAGAACACCTGTCCACACCTGTCCACATCCTGCCGGAACACCTGTCCACACCTGTCCACATCCTACCGGAATACCTGTCCACACCTGTCCACATCCTACTGGAACACCTGTCCACACCTGTCCACATCCTGCGAGAACACATGTCCACACCTGTCCACATCCTGCCGGAACACCTGTCCACACCTGTCCATATCCTGCCGGAACACCTGTCCACACCTGTCCATATCCTGCTGGAACACCTGTCCACACCTGTCCACATCCTACTGGAACACCTGTCCACACCTGTCCACATCCTGCCAGAACACCTGTCCACACCTGCCCAAATCCTGCTGTAACACCTGTCCACACCTGTCCACATCCTACTAGAACACCTGTCCACATCCTGCGAGAACACCTGTCCACACCTGTCCACATCCTGCCGGATTACCTGTCCACACCTGTCCACATCCTGCCAGAACACCTGTCCACACCTGTCCACATCCTGCCAGAATACCTGTCCACACCTGTCCACATCCTGCCGGAACACCTGTCCACACCTGTAAACATCCTGCCGGAACACCTGTCCAAACCTGTCCACATCCTGCCGGATTACCTGTCCACACCTGTCCACACCTGTCCACACCCTACTGGAACACCTGTCCACACCTGTCAACATCCTGCTGGAACACCTGTCCACACCTGTCCACATCCTGCCGGAACACCTGTCCACACCTGTCCACATCCTGCCAGAACAACTGTCCACACCTGTCCACATCCTGCCGGAACACATGTCCACACCTGTCCACACCATACTGGAACACCTGTCCACATCCCGCCAGAACACCTGTCCACACCTGTCCACATCGTGCCGGAACACCTGTCCACACCTGTCCACATCCTGCTGGAACACCTGTCCACACCTGTCCACATCCTGCTGGAACACCTGTCCACACCTGTCCACATCCTGCCGGATTACCTGTCCACACCTGTCCACATCCTGCCGGATGACCTGTCCACACCTGTCCACATCCTGTCGGAACACTTGTCCACACCTGTCCACATCCTGTCGGAACACTTGTCCACACCTGTCCACACCCTACTGGAACACCTGTTCACACCTGTCCACATCCTACCGGAACACCTGTCCACACCTGTCTACATCCTGCCGGAACACCTGTCCACACCTGTCCACATCCTGCCGGAGATCCTGTCCACACCTGTCCACATCCTACTGGAACACCTGTCCACATCCTGTCGGAACACCTGTCCACACCTGTCCACACCCTACTGGAACACCTGTCCACACCTGTCAACATCCTGCTGGAACACCTGTCCACACCTGTCCACATCCTGCCGGAACACCTGTCCACACCTGTCCACATCCTGCCAGAACAACTGTCCACACCTGTCCACATCCTGCCGGAACACATGTCCACACCTGTCCACACCATACTGGAACACCTGTCCACATCCCGCCAGAACACCTGTCCACACCTGTCCACATCGTGCCGGAACACCTGTCCACACCTGTCCACATCCTGCTGGAACACCTGTCCACACCTGTCCACATCCTGCTGGAACACCTGTCCACACCTGTCCACATCCTGCCGGATTACCTGTCCACACCTGTCCACATCCTGCCGGATGACCTGTCCACACCTGTCCACATCCTGTCGGAACACTTGTCCACACCTGTCCACATCCTGTCGGAACACTTGTCCACACCTGTCCACACCCTACTGGAACACCTGTTCACACCTGTCCACATCCTACCGGAACACCTGTCCACACCTGTCTACATCCTGCCGGAACACCTGTCCACACCTGTCCACATCCTGCCGGAGATCCTGTCCACACCTGTCCACATCCTACTGGAACACCTGTCCACATCCTGTCGGAACACTTGTCCACACCTGTCCACACCCTACTGGAACACCTGTCCACACGTATCCACATCCTGCCAGAACACCTGTCCACACCTGTCCACATCATGCCGGAACACCTGTCCACACCTGTCCACACCCTACTGGAACACCTGTCCACACCTGTCCACATCCTGCCAGAACACCTGTCCAGACCTGTCCACATCCTGCCGGAAAACCTTTCCACACCTGTCCACATCCTGCCGGAACACCTGTCCACACCTGTCCACATCCTGCCGTATTACCTGTCCACACCTGTCCACATCCTGCCAGAACACCTGTCCACACCTGTCCACATCCTGCCAGAACACCTGTCCACACCTGTCCACATCCTGCCGGAACACCTGTCCACACCTGTCCACATCCTGCCGGAACACCTGTCCAAACCTGTCCACATCCTGCCGGATTACCTGTCCACACCTGTCCACACCTGTCCACACCCTACTGGAACACCTGTCCACACCTGTCAACATCCTGCCAGAACACCTGTCCACACCTGTCCATATCCTGCCGGAACACCTGTCCACACCACTCCACATCATACTGGAACACCTGTCCACACCTGTCCACATCCTGCCAGAACACCTGTCCACACCTGCCCAAATCCTGCTGGAACACCTGTCCACACCTGCCCAAATCCTGCTGGAACACCTGTCCACACCTGTCCACATCCTACTGGAACACCTGTCCACATCCTGCGAGAACACCTGTCCACACCTGTCCACATCCTGCCGGAACACCTGTCCACACCTGTCCACATCCTACTGGAACACCTGTCCACACCTGTCCACATCCTGCCGGAACACCTGTCGACACCTGTCCACATCCTGCCGGAACACCTGTCCACACCTGTCCACATCATGCCGGAACACCTGTCCACACCTGTCCACACCCTACTGGAACACCTGTCCACACCTGTCCACATCCTGCCAGAACACCTGTCCACACCTGTCCACATCCTGCCGGAAAACCTGTCCACACCTGTCCACATACTGCCGGAACACCTGTCCACATCCTGCCGGATTACCTGTCCACACCTGTCCACATCCTGCCAGAACACCTGTCCACACCTGTCCACATCCTTCCAGAACACCTGTCCACACCTGTCCACATCCTGCCGGAACACCTGTCCACACCTGTAAACATCCTGCCGGAACACCTGTCCAAACCTGTCCACATCCTGCCGGATTACCTGTCCACACCTGTCCACACCTGTCCACACCCTACTGGAACACCTGTCTACACCTGTCAACATCCTGCTGGAACACCTGTCCACACCTGTCCACATCCTGCCGGAACACCTTTCCACACCTGTCCACATCCTGCCAGAACAACTGTCCACACCTGTCCACATCCTGCCGGAACACATGTCCACACCTGTCCAAACCATACTGGAACACCTGTCCACATCCCGCCAGAACACCTGTCCACACCTGTCCACATCGTGCCGGAACACCTGTCCACACCTGTCCACATCCTGCTGGAACACCTGTCCACACCTGTCCACATCCTGCTGGAACACCTGTCCACACCTGTCCACATCGTGCCGGAACACCTGTCCACACCTGTCCACATCCTGCCGTATTACCTGTCCACACCTGTCCACATCCTGCCAGAACACCTGTCCACACCTGTCCACATCCTGCCAGAACACCTGTCCACACCTGTCCACATCCTGCCGGAACACCTGTCCACACCTGTCCACATCCTGCCGGAACACCTGTCCAAACCTGTCCACATCCTGCCGGATTACCTGTCCACACCTGTCCACACCTGTCCACACCCTACTGGAACACCTGTCCACACCTGTCAACATCCTGCCAGAACACCTGTCCACACCTGTCCATATCCTGCCGGAACACCTGTCCACACCACTCCACATCATACTGGAACACCTGTCCACACCTGTCCACATCCTGCCAGAACACCTGTCCACACCTGCCCAAATCCTGCTGGAACACCTGTCCACACCTGCCCAAATCCTGCTGGAACACCTGTCCACACCTGTCCACATCCTACTGGAACACCTGTCCACATCCTGCGAGAACACCTGTCCACACCTGTCCACATCCTGCCGGAACACCTGTCCACACCTGTCCACATCCTACTGGAACACCTGTCCACACCTGTCCACATCCTGCCGGAACACCTGTCGACACCTGTCCACATCCTGCCGGAACACCTGTCCACACCTGTCCACATCATGCCGGAACACCTGTCCACACCTGTCCACACCCTACTGGAACACCTGTCCACACCTGTCCACATCCTGCCAGAACACCTGTCCACACCTGTCCACATCCTGCCGGAAAACCTGTCCACACCTGTCCACATACTGCCGGAACACCTGTCCACATCCTGCCGGATTACCTGTCCACACCTGTCCACATCCTGCCAGAACACCTGTCCACACCTGTCCACATCCTTCCAGAACACCTGTCCACACCTGTCCACATCCTGCCAGAACACCTGTCCACACCTGTCCACATCCTGCCAGAATACCTGTCCACACCTGTCCACATCCTGCCGGAAAACCTGTCCACACCTGTAAACATCCTGCCGGAACACCTGTCCAAACCTGTCCACATCCTGCCGGATTACCTGTCCACACCTGTCCACACCTGTCCACACCCTACTGGAACACCTGTCCACACCTGTCAACATCCTGCTGGAACACCTGTCCACACCTGTCCACATCCTGCCGGAACACCTTTCCACACCTGTCCACATCCTGCCAGAACAACTGTCCACACCTGTCCACATCCTGCCGGAACACATGTCCACACCTGTCCACACCATACTGGAACACCTGTCCACATCCCGCCAGAACACCTGTCCAAACCTGTCCACATCGTGCCGGAACACCTGTCCACACCTGTCCACATCCTGCTGGAACACCTGTCCACACCTGTCCACATCCTGCTGGAACACCTGTCCACATCGTGCCGGAACACCTGTCCACACCTGTCCACATCCTGCTGGAACACCTGTCCACACCTGTCCACATCCTGCCGGAACACCTGTCCACACCTGTCCATGTCCTGCCGGATTACCTGTCCACACCTGTCCACATCCTGCCGGATTACCTGTCCACACCTGTCCACATCCTGTCGGAACACTTGTCCACACCTGTCCACATCCTGTCGGAACACTTGTCCACACCTGTCCACACCTGTCCACACCCTACTGGAACACCTGTTCACACCTGTCCACATCCTACCGGAACACCTGTCCAGACCTGTCCACATCCTGCCGGAACACCTGTCCACACCTGTCCACATCCTGCCGGAACACCTGTCCACACCTGTCCACATCCTACTGGAACACCTGTCCACACCTTTCCACATCCTGTCGGAACACTTGTCCACACCTGTCCACACCCTACTGGAACACCTGTCCACACCTATCCACATCCTGCCGGAACACCTGTCCACACCTGTCCACATCCTGCCGGAACACCTGTCCACCCCTGTCCACACCCTACTGGAACACCTGTCCAGACCTGTCCACATCCTGCCGGATAACCTGTCCACACTTGTCCACATCCTGCCGGAACACCTGTCCACACCTGTCCACATCCTGCCGGATTACCTGTCCACACCTGTCCAAATCCTGCCGGAACACCTGTCCACACCTGTCCACACCTTAGTGGAACACCTGTCCACACCTGTCCACACCCTACTGGAAAACCTGTCCACACCTGTCCACATGCTGCCGGAAAAACCTGTCCACATCCTGCCGGAACACCTGTCCACACCTGTCCACATCCTGCCGGAACACCTGTCCACATCCTGCCGGAATACCTGTCCACACCTGTCCACACCTGTCCACATCGTGCCGGAACACCTGTCCACACCTGTCCACATCGTGCCGTAACACCTGTCCACACCTGTTCACATTCTGCTGGAACACCTGTCCACACCTGTCCACACCCTACTGGAACACCTGTCCACATCCTGCCGGAACACATGTCCACACCTGTCCACACCCTACCGGAACACCTGTCCAAATCCTGCCAGAACACCTGTCCACACCTGTCTACATCCTGCCGGAACACCTGTCCACACCTGTCCACACCCTACTGGAACACCTGTCCACACCCTACTGGAACACCTGTCCACATCCTGCCGGAGCACCTGTCCACACCTGTCCACATCCTGCCGGAACACCTGTCCACACCTGTCCACATCCTGCCGGAACACCTGTCCACACCTGTCCACATCCTGCCGGATTACCTGTCCACACCTGTCCACATCCTGCCGGATTACCTGTCCACACCTGTCCAAATCCTGCCGGATTACCTGTCCACACTTGTCCACATCCTGCCGGACTACCTGTCCACTCTTGTCCACATCCTGCCAGAACACCTGTCAAAACCTGTCCACATCCTGCCGGATTACCTGTCCACACCTGTCCACATCCTGCCGGAACACCTGTCCACACCTGTCCACATCCTGTCGGAACACCTGTCCACACCTGTCCACACCCTACTGGAACACCTGTCCACACCTGTCCACACCTGTCCACACCCTACTGGAACACCTGTCCACACCTGTCCACACCCTACTGGAACACCTGTCCACACCTGTCCACATCCTGCCGGAAAAACCTGTCCACATCTTGCCGGAACACCTGTCCACATCCTGCCGGAACACCTGTCCACACCTGTCCACATCCTGCCGGAACACCTGTCCACGCCTGTCCACATCCTGCCGGAACACCTGTCCACACCTGTCCACATCCTGCCGGATTACCTGTCCACACCTGTCCACATCCTGCCGGATTACCAGTCCACACCTTTCCACATCCTGCCAGATTACCTGTCCACACCTGTCCACATCCTGCCGGAACACCTGTCCACACCTGTCCACACCTGTCCTGACCCTACCGGAACACCTGTCCAGACCTGTCCACATCCTGCCGGATTACCTGTCCACACTTGTCCACATCCTGCCGGAACACCTGTCCACACCTGTCCACATCCTGCCGGATTACCTGTCCACACCTGTCCACATCCTGCCGGAACACCTGTCCACACCTGTCCACACCCTACTGGAACACCTGTCCTAACCTGTCCACACCCTACTGGAACACCTGTCCACATCCTGCCGGAACACATGTCCACACCTGTCCACACCCTACTGGAACACCTGTCCACATCCTGCCGGAACACCTGTCCACACCTGTCCACATCCTGCCGGATTACCTGTCCACACCTGTCCACATCCTGCCGGATTACCTGTCCACACCTGTCCACATCCTGCCGGAACACCTGTCCACACCTGTCCACATCCTGCCGGAACACCTGTCCACACCTGTCCACACCCTACTGGAACACCTGTCCAGACCTGTCCACACCCTATTGGAACACCTGTCCACACCTGTCCACACCCTATTGGAACACCTGTCCACACCTGTCCACACCCTATTGGAACACCTGTCCACACCTGTCCACACCCTACTGGAACACCAGTCCACACCTGTCCACACCCTATTGGAACACCTGTCCACACCTGTCCACACCCTACTGGAACACCTGTCCACACCTGTCCACATCCTGCCGGAAAAACCTGTCCACATCCTGCCGGAACACCTGTCCACACCTGTCCACATCCTGCCGGCACACCTGTCCACATCCTGCCGGAATACCTGTCCACACCTGTCCACATCGTGCCGGAACACCTGTCCACACCTGTCCACATGCTGCCGTGACACCTGTCCACACCTGTCCACATCCTGCCGGATTACCTGTCCACACCTGTCCACATCCTGCCGGAACACCTGTCCACACCTGTCCACATCCTGCCGGAACACCTGTCCACACCTGTCCACATCCTGCCGGAACACCTGTCCACACCTGTCCACATCCTGCCGGATTACCTGTCCACACTTGTCCATATCCTGCCGGAACACCTGTCCACACCTGTCCACATCCTGCCGGATTACCTGTCCACACCTGTCCACATCCTGCCGGAACACCTGTCCACACCTGTCCACATCCTGCCGGAACACCTGTCCACACCTGTCCACACCCTACTGGAACACCTGTCCACACCGGTCCACACCCTACTGGAACACCTGTCCACACCTGTCCACACCCTACTGGAACACCTGTCCACACCTGTCCACACCCTACTGGAACACCTGTCCACATCCTGCCGGAACACCTGTCCACACCTGTCCACACCTGTCCACATCCTGCCGGAACACCTGTCCACACCTGTCCACATCCTGCCGGATTACCTGTCCACACCTGTCCACATCCTGCCGGATTACCTGTCCACACCTGTCCACATCCTGCCGGAACACCTGTCCACACCTGTCCACATCCTGCCGGAACACCTGTCCACACCTGTCCACACCCTACTGGAACACCTGTCCAGACCTGTCCACATCCTGCCGGATTACCTGTCCACACTTTTCCACATCCTGCCGGATTACCTGTCCACGCCTTTCCACACCCTACTGGAACACCTGTCCACACCTGTCCACACCCTACTGGAACACCTGTCCACACCTGTCCACACCCTACTGGAACACCTGTCCACACCTGTCCACATCCTGCCGGAAAAACCTGTCCACATCCTGCCGGAACACCTGTCCACACCTATCCACATCCTGCCGGAACACCTGTCCACATCCTGCCGGAATACCTGTCCAAACCTGTCCACA
This sequence comes from Telmatherina bonti, assembly GCF_933228915.1. Lineage (NCBI taxonomy): Eukaryota > Metazoa > Chordata > Actinopteri > Atheriniformes > Telmatherinidae > Telmatherina > Telmatherina bonti. Next base: position 43,978,085 of record NC_136621.1, on the reverse strand, counting down.
CCTGTCCACATCAGCCGGAACACCTGTCCACACCTGTCCACATCCTGCCGTAACACCTGTCCACACCTGTTCACATCCTGCTGGAACACCTGTCCACACCTGTCCACACCGTACTGGAACACCTGTCCATATCCTGCCGGAACAACTGTCCACACCTGTCCACATCCTGCTGAAACACCTGTCCACACCTGTCCACACCCTACTGGAACACCTGTCCACACCTGTCCACACCCTACTGGAACACCTGTCCACATCCTGCCGGAACACCTGTCCACACCTGTCCACACCTGTCCACATCCTGCCGGAACACCTGTCCAAACCTGTCCACATCCTGCCGGATTACCTGTACACACTTGTCCACATCCTGCCGGAACACCTGTCCACGCCTGTCCACACCCTACTGGAACACCTGTCCACACCTGTCCACACCCTACTGGAACACCTGTCCACACCTGTCCACACCCTACTGGAACACCTGTCCACACCTGTCCACATCCTGCCGGAAAAACCTGTCCACATCCTGCATGAACACCTGTCCACACCTGTCTACATCCTGCCGGAACACCTGTCCACATCCTGCCGGAATACCTGTCCACACCTGTCCACACCTGTCCACATCGTGCCGGAACACCTGTCCACACCTGTCCACATCCTGCCGTAACACCTGTCCACACCTGTTCACATCCTGCTGGAACACCTGTCCACACCTGTCCACACCGTACTGGAACACCTGTCCATATCCTGCCGGAACAACTGTCCACACCTGTCCACATCCTGCTGAAACACCTGTCCACACCTGTCCACATCCTGCCGGAACACCTGTCCACACCTGTCCACATCCTGCCGGATTACCTGTCCACACCTGTCCACATCCTGCCGGAACACCTGTCCACACCTTTCCACATCCTGCCGGAACACCTGTCCACACCTGTCCACATCCTGCCGGAACACCTGTCCACACCTTTCCACATCCTGCCGGATTACCTGTCCACACTTGTCCATATCCTGCCAGAAATCCTGTCCACACCTGTCCACATCCTGCCGGAACACCTGTCCACATCCTGCCGGAATACCTGTCCACACCTGTCCACATCCTACTGGAACACCTGTCCACATCCTGCCGGAACACTTGTCAACACCTGTCCACACACTACTGGAACACCTGTCCACATCCTGCTGGAACACCTGTCCACATCTGTCCACATCCTGCCGGAATACCTGTCCACACTTGTCCACACCTGTCCAAATCGTGCCGGAACACCTGTCCACACCTGTCCACATCCTGCTTGGACACCTGTCCACACCTGTCCACATCCTGCCGGATTAACTGTCCACACCTGTCCACATCCTGCCGGAACACCTGTCCACACCTGTCCACATCCTGCCGGAACACCTGTCCACTTCCTGCCGGAATACCTGTCCACACCTGTCCACATCCTACTGGAACACCTGTCCACACCTGTCCACATCCTACTGGAACACCTGTCCACACCTGTCCACATCCTGCCGGAACACCTGTCCACACCTGTCCACACCCTACTGGAACACCTGTCCACACCCGTCCAAATCCTGCCGGATTACCTGTCCACACCTGTCCACATCCTGCCGGATTACCTTTCCACACCTGTCCACACCTTTCCACACCCTACTGGAACACCTGTCATCACCCTACTGGAACACCTTTCCACACCTGTCTACCCCTGTCCACATCCTGCCGGAACACCTGTCCACACCTGTCCAAACCCTACTGGAACACCTGTCCACACCCTACTGGAACACCTGTCCACACCTGTCCACACCCTAGTGGAACACCTGTCCACACCTGTCCACATCCTGCCAGATTACCTGTCCACACCTGTCCACATCCTGCTGGAACACCTGTCCACACCTGTCCACATCCTGCCAGAACACCTGTCCACACCTGTCCACACCCTACTGGAACACCTGTCCACACCCGTCCACATCCTGCCGGATTACCTGTCCACACCTGTCCACATCCTGCCGGATTACCTGTCCACACCTGTCCACATCCTGCCAGATTACCTGTCCACACCTGTCCACATCCTGCTGGAACACCTGTCCACACCTGTCCACATCTTGCCGGAACACCTGTCCACACCTGTCATCACCCTACTGGAACACCTGTCCACATCCTGCCGGAACACCTGTCCACACCTGTCCACATCCTGCCGGATTACCTGTCCACACCTGTCCACACCTTTCCACACCCTACTGGAACACCTGTCATCACCCTACTGGAACACCTGTCCACACCTGTCCTCCCCTGTCCACATCCTGCCGGAACACCTGTCCACACCTGTCCACATCCTCCTAGAACACCTGTCCACACCTGTCCACATCCTGCCGGATTACCTGTCCACACCTGTCCACATCCTGCCGGATTACCTGTCCACACCTGTCCACACCCTACTGGAACACCTGTCCACACCTGTCCACATCCTGCCGGAACACCTGTCCACACCTGTCCACATCCTGCCTGAAATCCTGTCCACACCTGTCCACATCCTGCCGGAACACCTGTCCACATCCTGCCGGAATACCTGTCCACACCTGTCCACATCCTACTGGAACACCTGTCCACACCTGTCCACATCCTGCCGGAACACTTGTCCACACCTGTCCACATCCTGCCGGAACACTTGTCCACACCTGTCCACACCCTACTGGAACACCTGTCCACATCCTGCCGGAACACCTGTACACACCTGTCCACATCCTGCCGGAACACCTTTCCACACCTGTCCACATCCTGCCGGAACACCTGTCCACACCTGTCCAAATCCTGCCGGAAAACCTGTCCACACCTGACCACATCCTGCCGGAACACCTGTCCACATCCTGCCGGAAAACCTGTCCACATCCTGCCGGAATACCTGTCCACACCTGTCCACATCGTGCCGGAACACCTGTCCACACCTGTCCACATCCTGCTGGAACACCTGTCCACATCTGTCCACATCTTGCAGGATTACCTGTCCACACCTGTCCACATCCTGCCGGATTACCTGTCCACACTTGTCCTCATCCTGCCGGAACACTTGTCCACACCTGTCCACACCCTACTGGAACACCTGTCCACACCTGTCCACATCCTGCCGGAACACCTGTCCACATCCTGCCGGAATACCTGTCCACACCTGTCCACATCCTACTGGAACACCTGTCCACACCTGTCCACATCCTGCCGGAAATTTTGTCCACACCTGTCCACACCCTACTGGAACACCTGTCCACACCTGTCCACATCCTGCCGGGACACCTGTCCACATCCTGCCGGAACACCTGTCCACACCTGTCCACATCCTGCCGGAAAACCTGTCCACACCTGACCACATCCTGCCGGAAATCCTTTCCACACCTGTCCACATCCTGCCGGAATACCTGTCCACACCTGTCCACATCCTACTGGAACACCTGTCCACACCTGTCCACATCCTGCCGGAACACTTGTCCACACCTGTCCACATCCTGCCGGAACACTTGTCCACACCTGTCCACACCCTACTGGAACACCTGTCCACATCCTGCCGGAACACCTGTACACACCTGTCCACATCCTGCCGGAACACCTTTCCACACCTGTCCACATCCTGCCGGAACACCTGTCCACACCTGTCCAAATCCTGCCGGAAAACCTGTCCACACCTGACCACATCCTGCCGGAACACCTGTCCACATCCTGCCGGAAAACCTGTCCACATCCTGCCGGAATACCTGTCCACACCTGTCCACATCGTGCCGGAACACCTGTCCACACCTGTCCACATCCTGCTGGAACACCTGTCCACATCTGTCCACATCTTGCAGGATTACCTGTCCACACCTGTCCACATCCTGCCGGATTACCTGTCCACACTTGTCCTCATCCTGCCGGAACACTTGTCCACACCTGTCCACACCCTACTGGAACACCTGTCCACACCTGTCCACATCCTGCCGGAACACCTGTCCACATCCTGCCGGAATACCTGTCCACACCTGTCCACATCCTACTGGAACACCTGTCCACACCTGTCCACATCCTGCCGGAAATTTTGTCCACACCTGTCCACACCCTACTGGAACACCTGTCCACACCTGTCCACATCCTGCCGGGACACCTGTCCACATCCTGCCGGAACACCTGTCCACACCTGTCCACATCCTGCCGGAAAACCTGTCCACACCTGACCACATCCTGCCGGAAATCCTTTCCACACCTGTCCACATCCTGCCGGAAAACCTGTCCACATCCTGCCGGAATACCTGTCCACATCCTGCCGGAATACCTGTCCACACCTGTCCACATCGTGCCGGAACACCTGTCCACACCTGTCCACATCCTGCCGGAACACCTGTCCACACCTGTTCACATCCTGCTGGAACACCTGTCCACACCTGTCCACATCCTGCCGAACACCTGTCCACACCTGTCCACATCCTGCTGGAACACCTGTCCACACCTGTCCACATCTTGCCGGAACACCTGTCCACACCTGTCATCACCCTACTGGAACACCTGTCCACATCCTGCCGGAACACCTGTCCACACCTGTCCACATCCTGCCGGATTACCTGTCCACACCTGTCCACACCTTTCCACACCCTACTGGAACACCTGTCATCACCCTACTGGAACACCTGTCCACACCTGTCCTCCCCTGTCCACATCCTGCCGGAACACCTGTCCACACCTGTCCACATCCTCCTAGAACACCTGTCCACACCTGTCCACATCCTGCCGGATTACCTGTCCACACCTGTCCACATCCTGCCGGATTACCTGTCCACACCTGTCCACACCCTACTGGAACACCTGTCCACACCTGTCCACATCCTGCCGGAACACCTGTCCACACCTGTCCACATCCTGCCGGAAATCCTGTCCACACCTGTCCACATCCTGCCGGAACACCTGTCCACATCCTGCCGGAATACCTGTCCACACCTGTCCACATCCTACTGGAACACCTGTCCACACCTTTCCACATCCTGCCGGAACACTTGTCCACACCTGTCCACATCCTGCCGGAACACTTGTCCACACCTGTCCACACCCTACTGGAACACCTGTCCACATCCTGCCGGAACACCTGTACACACCTGTCCACATCCTGCCGGAACACCTTTCCACACCTGTCCACATCCTGCCGGAACACCTGTCCACACCTGTCCAAATCCTGCCGGAAAACCTGTCCACACCTGACCACATCCTGCCGGAACACCTGTCCACATCCTGCCGGAAAACCTGTCCACATCCTGCCGGAATACCTGTCCACACCTGTCCACATCCTGCCGGAACACCTGTCCACACCTGTCCACATCCTGCTGGAACACCTGTCCACATCTGTCCACATCTTGCAGGATTACCTGTCCACACCTGTCCACATCCTGCCGGATTACCTGTCCACACTTGTCCTCATCCTGCCGGAACACTTGTCCACACCTGTCCACACCCTACTGGAACACCTGTCCACACCTGTCCACATCCTGCCGGAACACCTGTCCACATCCTGCCGGAATACCTGTCCACACCTGTCCACATCCTACTGGAACACCTGTCCACACCTGTCCACATCCTGCCGGAAATTTTGTCCACACCTGTCCACACCCTACTGGAACACCTGTCCACACCTGTCCACATCCTGCCGGGACACCTGACCACATCCTGCCGGAACACCTGTCCACACCTGTCCACATCCTGCCGGAAAACCTGTCCACACCTGACCACATCCTGCCGGAAATCCTTTCCACACCTGTCCACATCCTGCCGGAAAACCTGTCCACATCCTGCCGGAATACCTGTCCACATCCTGCCGGAATACCTGTCCACACCTGTCCACACCTGTCCACATCCTGCCGGAACACCTGTCCACACCTGTTCACATCCTGCAGGAACACCTGTCCACACCTGTCCACATCCTGCCGAACACCTGTCCACACCTGTCCACATCCTGCTGGAACACCTGTCCACACCTGTCCACACCTGTCCACATCCTGCCGGAACACCTGTCCACACCTGTCCACATCCTGCCGGAACACCTGTCCACACCTGTCAACACCCTACTGGAACACCTGTCCACATCCTGCCGGATTACCTGTCCACACCTGTCCACATCCTGCCGGATCACCTGTCCACACCTGTCCACATCCTGCCGGAATAACTGTCCACACCTGTCCACACCCTACTGGAACACCTGTCCACATCCTGCCGGAAAACCTGTCCACACCTGTCCACACCCTACTGGAACACTTGTCCACATCCTGCCGGAACACCTTTCCACAACTGTCCACATCCTGCCGGAACACCTGTCCACACCTGTCCACATCCTGCCGGACCACCCGTCCACATCTGTCCACACCCTACTGGAACACCTGTCCACACCCTACTGGAACACCTGTCCACATCCTGCCGGAACACCTGTCCACACCCTACTGGAACACCTGTCCACATCCTGCCGGAACACCTGTCCACACCTGTCCACATCCTGCCGGAACACCTGTCCACACCTTATTGGAACACCTGTCCACACCTGGTCACATCATGCCAGATTACCTGTCCACACCTGTCCACATCCTGCCAGATTACCTGTCCACAACTGTCAACATCCTGCCGGAACACCTGTCCACCCCTGTCCACATCCTGCCGGAACACCTGTCCACACCTGTCCACATCCTGCCGGAACACCTGTCGACACCTGTCCACATCCTGCCGGAACAGCTGTCCACACCTGTCCACATCCTGCCGGAAATCCTGTCCACACCTGTCCACATCCTGCCTGAACACCTGTCCACACCTGTCCACATCCTGCCGGAACACCTGTCCACACCTGTCCACACCCTGCCGGAACACCTGTCCACACCCTGTCTACACCTTACTGGAACACCTGTCATCACCCTACTGGAACACCTTTCCACACCTGTCCACCCCTGTCCACATCCTTCCGGAACACCTGTCCACACCTGTCCACATCCTGCCGGAACACTTGTCCACACCTGTCCACACCCTACTGGAACACCTGTCCACATCCTGCCGGAACACCTGTCCACACCTGTCCACATCCTGCCGGAACACCTGTCCACATCCTGCCGGAATACCTGTCCACACCTGTCCACATCATGCCGGAACACCTGTCCACACCTGTCCACATCCTGCCGGAACACTTGTCCACACCTGTCCACACCCTACTGGAACACCTGTCCACACCAGTCCACATTCTGCCGGAACACCTGTCCACACCTTTCCACATCCTGCTGGAACACCTGTCCACACCTGTCCACATCTTGCAGGATTACCTGTCCACACCTGTCCACACCCTGCCGGAACACCTGTCCACATCCTGTCTACACCCTACTGGAACACCTGTCATCACCCTACTGGAACACCTTTCCACACCTGTCCACCCCTGTCCACATCCTGCCGGAACACCTGTCCACATCCTGCCGGAAAACCTGTCCACACCTGACCACATCCTGCCGGAAATCCTTTCCACACCTGTCCACATCCTGCCGGAACACCTGTCCACATCCTGCCGGAATACCTGTCCACATCCTGCCGGAATACCTGTCCACACCTTTCCACATCGTGCCGGAACACCTGTCCACACCTGTCCACATCCTGCCGGAACACCTGTCCACACCTGTTCACGTCCTGCTGGAACACCTGTCCACACCTGTCCACACCGTACTGGAACACCTGTCCACATCCTGCCGAACACCTGTCCACACCTGTCCAGATCCTGCTGGAACACCTGTCCACACCTGTCCACACCTGTCCACCTCCTGCCGGAACACCTGTCCACACCTGTCCACATCCTGCCGGAAAACCTGTCCACACCTGTCCACACCCTACTGGAACACCTGTCCACATCCTGCCGGATTACCTGTCCACACTTGTCCACATCCTGCCGGAACACCTGTCCACACCTGTCCACATCCTGCCGGATTACCTGTCCACACCTGTCCACATCCTGCCGGATTACCTGTCCACACCTGTCCACATCCTGCCGGAACACCTGTCCACACCTGTCCACATCCTGCCGGAACACCTGTCCACACCTGTCCACACCCTACTGGAACACCTGTCCAGACCTGTCCACACCCTATTGGAACACCTGTCCACACCTGTCCACACCCTATTGGAACACCTGTCCACACCTGTCCACACCCTACTGGAACACCTGTCCACACCTGTCCACACCCTATTGGAACACCTGTCCACACCTGTCCACACCCTACTGGAACACCTGTCCACACCTGTCCACATCCTGCCGGAAAAACCTGTCCACATCCTGCCGGAACACCTGTCCACACCTGTCCACATCCTGCCGGCACACCTGTCCACATCCTGCCGGAATACCTGTCCACACCTGTCCACATCGTGCCGGAACACCTGTCCACACCTGTCCACATGCTGCCGTGACACCTGTCCACACCTGTCCACATCCTGCCGGATTACCTGTCCACACCTGTCCACATCCTGCCGGAACACCTGTCCACACCTGTCCACATCCTGCCGGAACACCTGTCCACACCTGTCCACATCCTGCCGGAACACCTGTCCACACCTGTCCACATCCTGCCGGATTACCTGTCCACACTTGTCCATATCCTGCCGGAACACCTGTCCACACCTGTCCACATCCTGCCGGATTACCTGTCCACACCTGTCCACATCCTGCCGGAATACCTGTCCACACCTGTCCACACCTGTCCACATCCTGCCGGAACACCTGTCCACACCTGTTCACATCCTGCAGGAACACCTGTCCACACCTGTCCACATCCTGCCGAACACCTGTCCACACCTGTCCACATCCTGCTGGAACACCTGTCCACACCTGTCCACACCTGTCCACATCCTGCCGGAACACCTGTCCACACCTGTCCACATCCTGCCGGAACACCTGTCCACACCTGTCAACACCCTACTGGAACACCTGTCCACATCCTGCCGGATTACCTGTCCACACCTGTCCACATCCTGCCGGATCACCTGTCCACACCTGTCCACATCCTGCCGGAATAACTGTCCACACCTGTCCACACCCTACTGGAACACCTGTCCACATCCTGCCGGAAAACCTGTCCACACCTGTCCACACCCTACTGGAACACTTGTCCACATCCTGCCGGAACACCTGTCCACAACTGTCCATATCCTGCCGGAACACCTGTCCACACCTGTCCACATCCTGCCGGACCACCCGTCCACATCTGTCCACACCCTACTGGAACACCTGTCCACACCCTACTGGAACACCTGTCCACATCCTGCCGGAACACCTGTCCACACCCTACTGGAACACCTGTCCACATCCTGCCGGAACACCTGTCCACACCTGTCCACATCCTGCCGGAACACCTGTCCACACCTTATTGGAACACCTGTCCACACCTGGTCACATCATGCCAGATTACCTGTCCACACCTGTCCACATCCTGCCAGATTACCTGTCCACAACTGTCAACATCCTGCCGGAACACCTGTCCACCCCTGTCCACATCCTGCCGGAACACCTGTCCACACCTGTCCACATCCTGCCGGAACACCTGTCGACACCTGTCCACATCCTGCCGGAACAGCTGTCCACACCTGTCCACATCCTGCCGGAAATCCTGTCCACACCTGTCCACATCCTGCCTGAACACCTGTCCACACCTGTCCACATCCTGCCGGAACACCTGTCCACACCTGTCCACATCCTGCCGGAACACCTGTCCACACCTGTCCACACCCTGCCGGAACACCTGTCCACACCCTGTCTACACCTTACTGGAACACCTGTCATCACCCTACTGGAACACCTTTCCACACCTGTCCACCCCTGTCCACATCCTTCCGGAACACCTGTCCACACCTGTCCACATCCTGCCGGAACACTTGTCCACACCTGTCCACACCCTACTGGAACACCTGTCCACATCCTGCCGGAACACCTGTCCACACCTGTCCACATCCTGCCGGAACACCTGTCCACATCCTGCCGGAATACCTGTCCACACCTGTCCACATCATGCCGGAACACCTGTCCACACCTGTCCACATCCTGCCGGAACACTTGTCCACACCTGTCCACACCCTACTGGAACACCTGTCCAAACCAGTCCACATTCTGCCGGAACACCTGTCCACACCTTTCCACATCCTGCTGGAACACCTGTCCACACCTGTCCACATCTTGCAGGATTACCTGTCCACACCTGTCCACACCCTGCCGGAACACCTGTCCACATCCTGTCTACACCCTACTGGAACACCGGTCATCACCCTACTGGAACACCTTTCCACACCTGTCCACCCCTGTCCACATCCTGCCGGAACACCTGTCCACATCCTGCCGGAAAACCTGTCCACACCTGACCACATCCTGCCGGAAATCCTTTCCACACCTGTCCACATCCTGCCGGAACACCTGTCCACATCCTGCCGGAATACCTGTCCACATCCTGCCGGAATACCTGTCCACACCTTTCCACATCGTGCCGGAACACCTGTCCACACCTGTCCACATCCTGCCGGAACACCTGTCCACACCTGTTCACGTCCTGCTGGAACACCTGTCCACACCTGTCCACACCGTACTGGAACACCTGTCCACATCCTGCCGAACACCTGTCCACACCTGTCCAGATCCTGCTGGAACACCTGTCCACACCTGTCCACACCTGTCCACCTCCTGCCGGAACACCTGTCCACACCTGTCCACATCCTGCCGGAAAACCTGTCCACACCTGTCCACACCCTACTGGAACACCTGTCCACATCCTGCCGGATTACCTGTCCACACTTGTCCACATCCTGCCGGAACACCTGTCCACACCTGTCCACATCCTGCCGGATTACCTGTCCACACCTGTCCACATCCTGCCGGATTACCTGTCCACACCTGTCCACATCCTGCCGGAACACCTGTCCACACCTGTCCACATCCTGCCGGAACACCTGTCCACACCTGTCCACACCCTACTGGAACACCTGTCCAGACCTGTCCACACCCTATTGGAACACCTGTCCACACCTGTCCACACCCTATTGGAACACCTGTCCACACCTGTCCACACCCTATTGGAACACCTGTCCACACCTGTCCACACCCTACTGGAACACCTGTCCACACCTGTCCACACCCTATTGGAACACCTGTCCACACCTGTCCACACCCTACTGGAACACCTGTCCACACCTGTCCACATCCTGCCGGAAAAACCTGTCCACATCCTGCCGGAACACCTGTCCACACCTGTCCACATCCTGCCGGCACACCTGTCCACATCCTGCCGGAATACCTGTCCACACCTGTCCACATCGTGCCGGAACACCTGTCCACACCTGTCCACATGCTGCCGTGACACCTGTCCACACCTGTCCACATCCTGCCGGATTACCTGTCCACACCTGTCCACATCCTGCCGGAACACCTGTCCACACCTGTCCACATCCTGCCGGAACACCTGTCCACACCTGTCCACATCCTGCCGGAACACCTGTCCACACCTGTCCACATCCTGCCGGATTACCTGTCCACACTTGTCCATATCCTGCCGGAACACCTGTCCACACCTGTCCACATCCTGCCGGATTACCTGTCCACACCTGTCCACATCCTGCCGGAACACCTGTCCACACCTGTCCACATCCTGCCGGAACACCTGTCCACACCTGTCCACACCCTACTGGAACACCTGTCCACACCGGTCCACACCCTACTGGAACACCTGTCCACACCTGTCCACACCCTACTGGAACACCTGTCCACACCTGTCCACACCCTACTGGAACACCTGTCCACATCCTGCCGGAACACCTGTCCACACCTGTCCACACCTGTCCACATCCTGCCGGAACACCTGTCCACACCTGTCCACATCCTGCCGGATTACCTGTCCACACCTGTCCACATCCTGCCGGATTACCTGTCCACACCTGTCCACATCCTGCCGGAACACCTGTCCACACCTGTCCACATCCTGCCGGAACACCTGTCCACACCTGTCCACACCCTACTGGAACACCTGTCCAGACCTGTCCACATCCTGCCGGATTACCTGTCCACACTTGTCCACATCCTGCCGGAACACCTGTCCACGCCTTTCCACTCCCTACTGGAACACCTGTCCACACCTGTCCACACCCTACTGGAACACCTGTCCACACCTGTCCATACCCTACTGGAACACCTGTCCACACCTGTCCACATCCTGCCGGAAAAACCTGTCCACATCCTGCCGGAACACCTGTCCACACCTGTCCACATCCTGCCGGAACACCTGTCCACATCCTGCCGGAATACCTGTCCAAACCTGTCCACACCTGTCCACATCAGCCGGAACACCTGTCCACACCTGTCCACATCCTGCCGTAACACCTGTCCACACCTGTTCACATCCTGCTGGAACACCTGTCCACACCTGTCCACACCGTACTGGAACACCTGTCCATATCCTGCCGGAACAACTTTCCACACCTGTCCACATCCTGCTGAAACACCTGTCCACACCTGTCCACACCCTACTGGAACACCTGTCCACACCTGTCCACACCCTACTGGAACACCTGTCCACATCCTGCCGGAACACCTGTCCACACCTGTCCACACCTGTCCACATCCTGCCGGAACACCTGTCCAAACCTGTCCACATCCTGCCGGATTACCTGTACACACTTGTCCACATCCTGCCGGAACACCTGTCCACGCCTGTCCACACCCTACTGGAACACCTGTCCACACCTGTCCACACCCTACTGGAACACCTGTCCACACCTGTCCACACCCTACTGGAACACCTGTCCACACCTGTCCACATCCTGCCGGAAAAACCTGTCCACATCCTGCATGAACACCTGTCCACACCTGTCTACATCCTGCCGGAACACCTGTCCACATCCTGCCGGAATACCTGTCCACACCTTTCCACACCTGTCCACATCGTGCCGGAACACCTGTCCACACCTGTCCACATCCTGCCGTAACACCTGTCCACACCTGTTCACATCCTGCTGGAACTACTGTCCACACCTGTCCACACCGTACTGGAACACCTGTCCATATCCTGCCGGAACAACTGTCCACACCTGTCCACATCCTGCTGAAACACCTGTCCACACCTGTCCACATCCTGCCGGAACACCTGTCCACACCTGTCCACATCCTGCCGGATTACCTGTCCAGACCTGTCCACATCCTGCCGGAACACCTGTCCACACCTTTCCACATCCTGCCGGAACACCTGTCCACACCTGTCCACATCCTGCCGGAACACCTGTCCACACCTTTCCACATCCTGCCGGATTACCTGTCCACACTTGTCCATATCCTGCCAGAAATCCTGTCCACACCTGTCCACATCCTGCCGGAACACCTGTCCACATCCTGCCGGAATACCTGTCCACACCTGTCCACATCCTACTGGAACACCTGTCCACATCCTGCCGGAACACTTGTCAACACCTGTCCACACACTACTGGAACACCTGTCCACATCCTGCTGGAACACCTGTCCACATCTGTCCACATCCTGCCGGAATACCTGTCCACACTTGTCCACACCTGTCCAAATCGAGCCGGAACACCTGTCCACACCTGTTCACATCCTGCTTGAACACCTGTCCACACCTGTCCACATCCTGCCGGATTAACTGTCCACACCTGTCCACATCCTGCCAGAACACCTGTCCACACCTGTCCACATCCTGCCGGAACACCTGTCCACTTCCTGCCGGAATACCTGTCCACACCTGTCCACATCCTACTGGAACACCTGTCCACACGTGTCCACATCCTACTGGAACACCTGTCCACACCTGTCCACATCCTGCCGGAACACCTGTCCACACCTGTCCACACCCTACTGGAACACCTGTCCACACCCGTCCAAATCCTGCCGGATTACCTGTCCACACCTGTCCACATCCTGCCGGATTACCTGTCCACACCTGTCCACACCTTTCCACACCCTACTGGAACACCTGTCATCACCCTACTGGAACACCTTTCCACACCTGTCTACCCCTGTCCACATCCTGCCGGAACACCTGTCCACACCTGTCCAAACCCTACTGGAACACCTGTCCACACCCTACTGGAACACCTGTCCACACCTGTCCACACCCTAGTGGAACACCTGTCCACACCTGTCCACATCCTGCCAGATTACCTGTCCACACCTGTCCACACTCTGCTGGAACACCTGTCCACACCTGTCCACATCCTGCCAGAACACCTGTCCACACCTGTCCACACCCTACTGGAACACCTGTCCACACCCGTCCACATCCTGCCGGATTACCTGTCCACACCTGTCCACATCCTGCCGGATTACCTGTCCACACCTGTCCACATCCTGCCAGATTACCTGTCCACACCTGTCCACATCCTGCTGGAACACCTGTCCACACCTGTCCACATCTTGCCGGAACACCTGTCCACACCTGTCATCACCCTACTGGAACACCTGTCCACATCCTGCCGGAACACCTCTCCACACCTGTCCACATCCTGCCGGATTACCTGTCCACACCTGTCCACACCTTTCCACACCCTACTGGAACACCTGTCATCACCCTACTGGAACACCTGTCCACACCTGTCCTCCCCTGTCCACATCCTGCCGGAACACCTGTCCACACCTGTCCACATCCTCCTAGAACACCTGTCCACACCTGTCCACATCCTGCCGGATTACCTGTCCACACCTGTCCACATCCTGCCGGATTACCTGTCCACACCTGTCCACACCCTACTGGAACACCTGTCCACACCTGTCCACATCCTGCCGGAACACCTGTCCACACCTGTCCACATCCTGCCGGAACACCTGTCCACACCTGTCCACATCCTGCCGGAACACCTGTCCACATCCTGCCGGAATACCTGTCCACACCTGTCCACATCCTACTGGAAGACCTGTCCACACCTGTCCACATCCTGCCGGAACACTTGTCCACACCTGTCCACATCCTGCCGGAACACTTGTCCACACCTGTCCACACCCTACTGGAACACCTGTCCACATCCTGCCGGAACACCTGTACACACCTGTCCACATCCTGCCGGAACACCTTTCCACACCTGTCCACATCCTGCCGGAACACCTGTCCACACCTGTCCAAATCCTGCCGGAAAACCTGTCCACACCTGACCACATCCTGCCGGAACACCTGTCCACATCCTGCCGGAAAACCTGTCCACATCCTGCCGGAATACCTGTCCACACCTGTCCACATCGTGCCGGAACACCTGTCCACACCTGTCCACATCCTGCTGGAACACCTGTCCACATCTGTCCACATCTTGCAGGATTACCTGTCCACACCTGTCCACATCCTGCCGGATTACCTGTCCACACTTGTCCTCATCCTGCCGGAACACTTGTCCACACCTGTCCACACCCTACTGGAACACCTGTCCACACCTGTCCACATCCTGCCGGAACACCTGTCCACATCCTGCCGGAATACCTGTCCACACCTGTCCACATCCTACTGGAACACCTGTCCACACCTGTCCACATCCTGCCGGAAATTTTGTCCACACCTGTCCACACCCTACTGGAACACCTGTCCACACCTGTCCACATCCTGCCGGGACACCTGTCCAATTCCTGCCGGAACACCTGTCCACACCTGTCCACATCCTGCCGGAAAACCTGTCCACACCTGACCACATCCTGCCGGAAATCCTTTCCACACCTGTCCACATCCTGCCGGAAAACCTGTCCACATCCTGCCGGAATACCTGTCCACATCCTGCCGGAATACCTGTCCACACCTGTCCACATCGTGCCGGAACACCTGTCCACACCTGTCCACATCCTGCCGGAACACCTGTCCACATCCTGCTGGAACACCTGTCCACACCTGTCCACATCCTGCCGAACACCTGTCCACACCTGTCCACATCCTGCTGGAACACCTGTCCACACCTGTCCACATCTTGCCGGAACACCTGTCCACACCTGTCATCACCCTACTGGAACACCTGTCCACATCCTGCCGGAACACCTGTCCACACCTGTCCACATCCTGCCGGATTACCTGTCCACACCTGTCCACACCTTTCAACACCCTACTGGAACACCTGTCATCACCCTACTGGAACACCTGTCCACACCTGTCCTCCCCTGTCCACATCCTGCCGGAACACCTGTCCACACCTGTCCACATCCTCCTAGAACACCTGTCCACACCTGTCCACATCCTGCCGGATTACCTGTCCACACCTG
The DNA here is from genome assembly GCF_933228915.1 of Telmatherina bonti. Classification (NCBI taxonomy): domain Eukaryota; kingdom Metazoa; phylum Chordata; class Actinopteri; order Atheriniformes; family Telmatherinidae; genus Telmatherina; species Telmatherina bonti. The sequence goes on along the minus strand of NC_136621.1, from coordinate 43,961,861 downwards.
TCCACATCCTGCCGGATTCCCTGTCCACACCTGTCCACACCCTACTGGAACACCTGTCCACACCTGTCCACATCCTGCCGGAACACCTGTCCACACCTGTCCACATCCTGCCGGAAATCCTGTCCACACCTGTCCACATCCTGCCGGAACACCTGTCCACATCCTGCCGGAATACCTGTCCACACCTGTCCACATCCTACTGGAACACCTGTCCACACCTTTCCACATCCTGCCGGAACACTTGTCCACACCTGTCCACATCCTGCCGGAACACTTGTCCACACCTGTCCACACCCTACTGGAACACCTGTCCACATCCTGCCGGAACACCTGTACACACCTGTCCACATCCTGCCGGAACACCTTTCCACACCTGTCCACATCCTGCCGGAACACCTGTCCACACCTGTCCAAATCCTGCCGGAAAACCTGTCCACACCTGACCACATCCTGCCGGAACACCTGTCCACATCCTGCCGGAAAACCTGTCCACATCATGCCGGAATACCTGTCCACACCTGTCCACATCGTGCCGGAACACCTGTCCACACCTGTCCACATCCTGCCGGAACACCTGTCCACACCTGTCCACATCCTGCCGGAAATTTTGTCCACACCTGTCCACACCCTACTGGAACACCTGTCCACACCTGTCCACATCCTGCCGGGACACCTGTCCACATCCTGCCGGAACACCTGTCCACACCTGTCCACATCCTGCCGGAACACCTGTCCACATCCTGCCGGAATACCTGTCCACATCCTGCCGGAATACCTGTCCACACCTGTCCACACCTGTCCACATCCTGCCGGAACACCTGTCCACACCTGTTCACATCCTGCAGGAACACCTGTCCACACCTGTCCACATCCTGCCGAACACCTGTCCACACCTGTCCACATCCTGCTGGAACACCTGTCCACACCTGTCCACATCCTGCCGGAAATCCTTTCCACACCTGTCCACATCCTGCCGGAAAACCTGTCCACATCCTGCCGGAATACCTGTCCACATCCTGCCGGAATACCTGTCCACACCTGTCCACACCTGTCCACATCCTGCCGGAACACCTGTCCACACCTGTTCACATCCTGCAGGAACACCTGTCCACACCTGTCCACATCCTGCCGAACACCTGTCCACACCTGTCCACATCCTGCTGGAACACCTGTCCACACCTGTCCACACCTGTCCACATCCTGCCGGAACACCTGTCCACACCTGTCCACATCCTGCCGGAACACCTGTCCACACCTGTCAACACCCTACTGGAACACCTGTCCACATCCTGCCGGATTACCTGTCCACACCTGTCCACATCCTGCCGGATCACCTGTCCACACCTGTCCACATCCTGCCGGAATAACTGTCCACACCTGTCCACACCCTACTGGAACACCTGTCCACATCCTGCCGGAAAACCTGTCCACACCTGTCCACACCCTACTGGAACACTTGTCCACATCCTGCCGGAACACCTGTCCACAACTGTCCACATCCTGCCGGAACACCTGTCCACACCTGTCCACATCCTGCCGGACCACCCGTCCACATCTGTCCACACCCTACTGGAACACCTGTCCACACCCTACTGGAACACCTGTCCACATCCTGCCGGAACACCTGTCCACACCCTACTGGAACACCTGTCCACATCCTGCCGGAACACCTGTCCACACCTGTCCACATCCTGCCGGAACACCTGTCCACACCTTATTGGAACACCTGTCCACACCTGGTCACATCATGCCAGATTACCTGTCCACACCTGTCCACATCCTGCCAGATTACCTGTCCACAACTGTCAACATCCTGCCGGAACACCTGTCCACCCCTGTCCACATCCTGCCGGAACACCTGTCCACACCTGTCCACATCCTGCCGGAACACCTGTCGACACCTGTCCACATCCTGCCGGAACAGCTGTCCACACCTGTCCACATCCTGCCGGAAATCCTGTCCACACCTGTCCACATCCTGCCTGAACACCTGTCCACACCTGTCCACATCCTGCCGGAACACCTGTCCACACCTGTCCACATCCTGCCGGAACACCTGTCCACACCTGTCCACACCCTCCCGGAACACCTGTCCACACCCTGTCTACACCTTACTGGAACACCTGTCATCACCCTACTGGAACACCTTTCCACACCTGTCCACCCCTGTCCACATCCTGCCGGAACACCTGTCCACACCTGTCCACATCCTGCCGGAACACTTGTCCACACCTGTCCACACCCTACTGGAACACCTGTCCACATCCTGCCGGAACACCTGTCCACACCTGTCCACATCCTGCCGGAACACCTGTCCACATCCTGCCGGAATACCTGTCCACACCTGTCCACATCATGCCGGAACACCTGTCCACACCTGTCCACATCCTGCCGGAACACTTGTCCACACCTGTCCACACCCTACTGGAACACCTGTCCACACCAGTCCACATCCTGCCGGAACACCTGTCCACACCTTTCCACATCCTGCTGGAACACCTGTCCACACCTGTCCACATCTTGCAGGATTACCTGTCCACACCTGTCCACACCCTGCCGGAACACCTGTCCACATCCTGTCTACACCCTACTGGAACACCTGTCATCACCCTACTGGAACACCTTTCCACACCAGTCCACACCTGTCCACATCCTGCCGGAAAACCTGTCCACACCTGACCACATCCTGCCGGAAATCCTTTCCACACCTGTCCACATCCTGCCGGAACACCTGTCCACATCCTGCCGGAATACCTGTCCACATCCTGCCGGCATACCTGTCCACACCTTTCCACATCGTGCCGGAACACCTGTCCACACCTGTCCACATCCTGCCGGAACACCTGTCCACACCTGTTCACGTCCTGCTGGAACACCTGTCCACACCTGTCCACACCGTACTGGAACACCTGTCCACATCCTGCCGAACACCTGTCCACACCTGTCCAGATCCTGCTGGAACACCTGTCCACACCTGTCCACACCTGTCCACCTCCTGCCGGAACACCTGTCCACACCTGTCCACATCCTGCCGGATTACCTGTCCACACTTGTCCACATCCTACCGGAACACCTGTCCACACCTGTCCACATCCTGCTGGAACACCTGTCCACACCTGTCCACACCTTACTGGAACACCTGTCCACATCCTGCCGGACAACCTGTCCACACCTGTCCACACCCTACTGGAACACCTGTCCACATCCTGCCGGAACACCTGTCCACAACTGTCCACATCCTGCCGGAACACCTGTCCACACCTGTCCACATCCTGCCGGAACCCCCGTCCACATCTGTCCACACCCTACTGGAACACCTGTCCACATCCTGCCGGAACACATGTCCACACCCTACTGGAACACCTGTCCACATCCTGCCGGAACACCTTTCCACACCTGTCCACATCCTGCCGGAACACCTGTCCACACCTTATTGGAACACCTGTCCACACCTGGTCACATCATGCCAGATTACCTGTCCACACCTGTCCACATCCTGCCAGATTACCTGTCCACAACTGTCAACATCCTGCCGGAACACCTGTACACACCTGTCCACATCCTGCCGGAACACCTGTCCACACCTGACCACATCCTGCCGGAAAACCTGTCCACACCTGTCCACATCCTGCCGGAACACCTGTCGACACCTGTCCACATCCTGCCGGAACACCTGTCCACACCTGTCCACATCCTGCCGGAAATCCTGTCCACACCTGTCCACATCCTGCCGGAACACCTGTCCACATCCTGCAGGAACACCTGTCCACACCTGTCCACATCCTGCCGGAACACCTGTCCACACCTCTCCACATCCTGCTGGAACACCTGTCCACACCTGTCCACATCCTGCCGGAATACCTGTCCACACCTGTCCACATCCTACTGGAACACCTGTCCACACCTGTCCACACCCTACTGGAACACCTGTCCACACCTGTCCAAACCCTACTGGAACACCTGTCCACACCTGTCCACACCCGTCCACATCCTGCCGGATTACCTGTCCACACCTGTCCACATCCTGCCGGATAACCTGTGCACACCTGTCCACACCTTTCCACACCCTACTGGAACACCTGTCATCACCCTACTGGAACACCTTTCCACACCTGTCCACATCCTGCCGGAACACCTGTCCACACCTGTCCACACCCTGCTGGAACACCTGTCCACACCTGTCCACACCCTACAGGAACACCTGTCCACACCTGTCCAGACCCTACTGGAACACCTGTCCACACCTGTCCACATCCTGCCGGAACACCTGTCCACATCCTTCCGGATTACCTGTCCACACCTGTCCACATCCTGCCGGATTTCCTGTCCACACCTGTCCACATCCTTCCAGATTACCTGTCCACACCTGTCCACACCTGTCCACACCCTACTGGAACACCTGTCATCACCCTACTGGAACACCTGTCCACACCTGTCCACCCCTGTCCACATCCTGCCGGAACACCTGTCCACACCTGTCCACACCCTACTGGAACACCTGTCCAGACCTGTCCACATCCTGCCGGATTACCTGTCCACACTTGTCCACATCCTGCCGGATTACCTGTACACACTTGTCCACATCCTGCCGGAACACCTGTCCACGCCTGTCCACACCCTACTGGAACACCTGTCCACACCTGTCCACACCCTACTGGAACACCTGTCCACACCTGTCCACACCCTACTGGAACACCTGTCCACACCTGTCCACATCCTACCGGAAAAAGCTGTCCACATCCTGCCGGAACACCTGTCCACACCTGTTCACATCCTGCCGGAACACCTGTCCACATCCTGCCGGAATACCTGTCCACACCTGTCCACATCCTGCCGGAACACCTGTCCACACCTGTCCACATCCTGCCGTAACACCTGTCCACACCTGTTCACATCCTGCTGGAACACCTGTCCACACCTGTCCACACCGTACTGGAACACCTGTCCATATCCTGCCGGAACAACTGTCCACACCTGTCCACATCCTGCTGAAACACCTGTCCACACCTGTCCACACCCTACTGGAACACCTGTCCACACCTGTCCACACCCTACTGGAACACCTGTCCACATCCTGCCGGAACACCTGTCCACACCTGTCCACACCTGTCCACATCCTGCCGGAACACCTGTGCACAACTGTCCACATCCTGCCGGAACACCTGTCCACATCCTGCCGGAATACCTGTCCACACCTGTCCACACCTGTCCACATCGTGCCGGAACACCTGTCTACACCTGTCCACATCCTGCCGTAACACCTGTCCACACCTGTTCACATCCTGCTGGAACACCTGTCCACACCTGTCCACACCGTACTGGAACACCTGTCCATATCCTGCCGGAACAACTGTCCACACCTGTCCACATCCTGCTGAAACACCTGACCACACCCTACTGGAACACCTGTCCACACCTGTCCACACCCTACTGGAACACCTGTCCACATCCTGCCGGAACACCTGTCCACACCTGTCCACACCTGTCCACATCCTGCCGGAACACCTGTCCACACTTGTCCACACCCTACTGGAACACCTGTCCACACCTGTCCACACCCTACTGGAACACCTGTCCACACCTGTCCACATCCTGCCGGAAAAACCTGTCCACATCCTGCCGGAACACCTGTCCACACCTGTCCACATCCTGCCGGAACACCTGTCCACATCCTGCCGGAATACCTGTCCACACCTGTCCACATCGTGCCGGAACACCTGTCAACACCTGTCCACATCCTGCCGTAACACCTGTCCACACCTGTTCACATTCTGCTGGAACACCTGTCCACACCTGTCCACACCGTACTGGAACACCTGTCCATATCCTGCCGGAACAACTGTCCACACCTGTCCACATCCTGCTGAAACACCTGTCCACACCTGTCCACATCCTGCCGGAAAACCTGTCCACACCTGTCCACATCCTGCCGGATTACCTGTCCACATCTGTCCACATCCTGCCGGAACACCTGTCCACACCTGTCCACATCCTGCCGGAACACCTGTCCACATCCTGCCGGAACACCTGTCCACACCTGTCCACATCCTGCCGGAACACCTGTCCACACCTGTCCACATCCTGCCGGAACACCTGTCCACACCTGTCCACACCCTACTGGAACACCTGTCCACACAGGTCCACACCCTACTGGAACACCTGTCCACACCTTTCCACACCCTACTGGAACACCTGTCCACACCTGTCCACACCCTACTGGAACACCTGTCCACATCCTGCCGGAACACCTGTCCACACCTGTCCAGACCTGTCCACATCCTGCCGGAACACCTGTCCACACCTGTCCACATCCTGCCGGATTACCTGTCCACACCTGTCCACATCCTGCCGGATTACCTGTCCACACCTGTCCACATCCTGCCGGAACACCTGTCCACACCTGTCCACACCCTACTGGAACACCTGTCCAGACCTGTCCACATCCTGCCGGATTACCTGTCCACACTTGTCCACATCCTGCCGGATTACCTGTACACACCTGTCCACATCCTGCCGGAACACCTGTCCACACTTGTCCACATCCTGCCGGATTACCTGTACACACTTGTCCACATCCTGCCGGAACACCTGTCCACACCTGTCCACACCCTACTGGAACACCTGTCCACACTTGTCCACACCCTACTGGAACACCTGTCCACACCTGTCCACACCCTACTGGAACACCTGTCCACACCTGTCCACATCCTGCCGGAAAAACCTGTCCACATCCTGCCGGAACACCTGTCCACATCCTGCCGGAATACCTGTCCACACCTGTCCACACCTTTCCACATCGTGCCGGAACACCTGTCCACACCTGTCCACATCCTGCCGTAACACCTGTCCACACCTGTTCACATCCTGCTGGAACACCTGTCCACACCTGTCCACACCGTACTGGAACACCTGTCCATATCCTGCCGGAACAACTGTCCACACCTGTCCACATCCTGCTGAAACACCTGTCCACACCTGTCCACATCCTGCCGGAACACCTGTCCACACCTGTCCACATCCTGCCGGATTACCTGTCCACACCTGTCCACATCCTGCCGGAACACCTGTCCACACCTGTCCACATCCTGCCGGAACACCCGTCCACACCTGTCCACATCCTGCCGGAACACCTGTCCACACCTGTCCACATCCTGCCGGATTACCTGTCCACACTTGACCATATCCTGCCGGAACACCTGTCCACACCTGTCCACATCCTGCCGGAACACCTGTCCACATCCTGCCGGAATACCTGTCCACACCTGTCCACATCCTGCTGGAACACCTGTCCACACCTGTCCACACCCTACTGGAACACCTGTCCACATCTTGCCGGAACACCTGTCCACACCTGTCCAGACCTGTCCACATCCTGCCGGAACACCTGTCCACACCTGTCCACATCCTGCCGGATTACCTGTCCACACCTGTCCACATCCTGCCGGATTACCTGTCCACACCTGTCCACATCCTGCCGGAACACCTGTCCACACCTGTCCACACCCTACTGGAACACCTGTCCAGACCTGTCCACATCCTGCCGGATTACCTGTCCACACTTGTCCACATCCTGCCGGATTACCTGTACACACCTGTCCACATCCTGCCGGAACACCTGTCCACACTTGTCCACATCCTGCCGGATTACCTGTACACACTTGTCCACATCCTGCCGGAACACCTGTCCACACCTGTCCACACCCTACTGGAACACCTGTCCACACTTGTCCACACCCTACTGGAACACCTGTCCACACCTGTCCACACCCTACTGGAACACCTGTCCACACCTGTCCACATCCTGCCGGAAAAACCTGTCCACATCCTGCCGGAATACCTGTCCACACCTGTCCACACCTTTCCACATCGTGCCGGAACACCTGTCCACACCTGTCCACATCCTGCCGTAACACCTGTCCACACCTGTTCACATCCTGCTGGAACACCTGTCCACACCTGTCCACACCGTACTGGAACACCTGTCCATATCCTGCCGGAACAACTGTCCACACCTGTCCACATCCTGCTGAAACACCTGTCCACACCTGTCCACATCCTGCCGGAACACCTGTCCACACCTGTCCACATCCTGCCGGATTACCTGTCCACACCTGTCCACATCCTGCCGGAACACCTGTCCACACCTGTCCACATCCTGCCGGAACACCCGTCCACACCTGTCCACATCCTGCCGGAACACCTGTCCACACCTGTCCACATCCTGCCGGATTACCTGTCCACACTTGACCATATCCTGCCGGAACACCTGTCCACACCTGTCCACATCCTGCCGGAACACCTGTCCACATCCTGCCGGAATACCTGTCCACACCTGTCCACATCCTGCTGGAACACCTGTCCACACCTGTCCACATCTTGCCGGAACACTTGTCCACACCTGTCCACACCCTACTGGAACACCTGTCCACACCTGTCCACATCCTGCCGGAACACCTGTCCATATCCTGCCGGAATACCTGTCCACACCTGTCCACACCTGTCCACATCGTGCCTGGAACAGCTGTCCACACCTGTTCACATCCTGCCAGATTACCTGTCCAAACCTGTCCACATCCTGCCAAATTACCTGTCCACACCTGTCCACATCCTGCCGGAAAACCTGTCCACACCTGTCCACATCCTGCCGGAACACCTGTCCACACCTGTCCACACGCTACTGGAACACCTGTCCACACCTGTCCACATCCTGCCGGAACACCTGTCAACATCCTGCCGGAATACCTGTCCACACCTGGTCACATCCTGCCAGATTACCTGTCCACACCTGTCCACATCCTGCCAGATTACCTGTCCACAACTGTCAACATCCTGCCGGAACACCTGTCCACACCTGTCCACATCCTGCCGGAACACCTGTCCACACCTGTCCACATCCTGCCGGAAAAGCTGTCCACACCTGTCCACATCCTGCCGGAACACCTGTCTAAACCTGTCCACATCCTGCCGGAACACCTGTCCACACCTGTCCACATCCTGCCAGAAATCCTGTCCACACCTGTCCACATCCTGCCGGAACACCTGTCCACATCCTGCCGGAATACCTGTCCACACCTGTCCACATCCTACTGGAACACCTGTCCACATCCTGCCGGAACACTTGTCAACACCTGTCCACACACTACTGGAACACCTGTCCACATCCTGCTGGAACACCTGTCCACATCTGTCCACATCCTGCCGGAATACCTGTCCACACTTGTCCACACCTGTCCAAATCGTGCCGGAACACCTGTCCACACCTGTCCACATCCTGCTTGAACACCTGTCCACACCCTACTGGAACACCTGTCCACATCCTGCCGGAACACCTGTCCACACCCTACTGGAACACCTGTCCACATCCTGCCGGAACACCTGTCCACACCTGTCCACATCCTGCCGGAACACCTGTCCACACCTTATTGGAACACCTGTCCACACCTGGTCACATCATGCCAGATTACCTGTCCACACCTGTCCACATCCTGCCAGATTACCTGTCCACAACTGTCAACATCCTGCCGGAACACCTGTCCACCCCTGTCCACATCCTGCCGGAACACCTGTCCACACCTGTCCACATCCTGCCGGAACACCTGTCGACACCTGTCCACATCCTGCCGGAACAGCTGTCCACACCTGTCCACATCCTGCCGGAAATCCTGTCCACACCTGTCCACATCCTGCCGGAACACCTGTCCACACCTGTCCACATCCTGCCGGAACACCTGTCCACACCTGTCCACATCCTGCCGGAACACCTGTCCACACCTGTCCACACCCTGCTGGAACACCTGTCCACACCCTGTCTACACCCTACTGGAACACCTGTCATCACCCTACTGGAACACCTTTCCACACCTGTCCACCCCTGTCCACATCCTGCCGGAACACCTGTCCACACCTGTCCACATCCTGCCGGAACACTTGTCCACACCTGTCCACACCCTACTGGAACACCTGTCCACAATCCTGCCGGAACACCTGTCCACACCTGTCCACATCCTGCCGGAACACCTGTCCACATCCTGCCGGAATACCTGTCCACACCTGTCCACATCATGCCGGAACACCTGTCCACACCTGTCCACATCCTGCCGGAACACTTGTCCACACCTGTCCACACCCTACTGGAACACCTGTCCACACCAGTCCACATCCTGCCGGAACACCTGTCCACACCTTTCCACATCCTGCTGGAAAACCTGTCCACACCTGTCCACATCTTGCAGGATTACCTGTCCACACCTGTCCACACCCTGCCAGAACACCTGTCCACACCCTGTCTACACCCTACTGGAACACCTGTCATCACCCTACTGGAACACCTTTCCACACCTGTCCACCCCTGTCCACATCCTGCCGGAACACCTGTCCACACCTGTCCACATCCTGCCGGAACACTTGTCCACACCTGTCCACACCCTACTGGAACACCTGTCCACATCCTGCCGGAACACCTGTCCACACCTGTCCAAATCCTGCCGGAACACCTGTCCACATCCTGCCGGAATACCTGTCCACACCTGTCCACATCATGCCGGAACACCTGTCCACACCTGTCCACATCCTGCCGGAACACTTGTCCACACCTGTCTACACCCTACTGGAACACCTGTCCACACCAGTCCACATCCTGTCGGAACACCTGTCCACACCTTTCCACATCCTGCTGGAAAACCTGTCCACACCTGTCCACATCTTGCAGGATTACCTGTCCACACCTGTCCACACCCTGCCGGAACACCTGTCCACATCCTGTCTACACCCTACTGGAACACCTGTCATCACCCTACTGGAACACCTTTCCACACCTGTCCACATCCTGCCGGAACACCTGTCCACATCCTGCCGGAAAACCTGTCCACACCTGACCACATCCTGCCGGAAATCCTTTCCACACCTGTCCACATCCTGCCGGAACACCTGTCCACATCCTCCCGGAATACCTGTCCACATCCTGCCGGAATACCTGTCCACACCTTTCCACATCGTGCCGGAACACCTGTCCACACCTGTCCACATCCTGCCGGAACACCTGTCCACACCTGTTCACATCCTGCTGGAACACCTGTCCACACCTGTCCACACCGTACTGGAACACCTGTCCACATCCTGCCGAACACCTGTCCACACCTGTCCACATCCTGCTGGAACACCTGTCCACACCTGTCCACACCTGTCCACCTCCTGCCGGAACACCTGTCCACACCTGTCCACATCCTGCCGGAACACCTGTCCACACCTGTCCACACCCTACTGGAACACCTGTCCACATCCTGCCGGATTACCTGTCCACACTTGTCCACATCCTACCGGAACACCTGTCCACACCTGTCCACATCCTGCTGGAACACCTGTCCACACCTGTCCACACCTTACTGGAACACCTGTCCAAATCCTGCCGGACAACCTGTCCACACCTGTCCACACCCTACTGGAACACCTGTCCACACCTGTCCACATCCTGCCGGAAAAGCTGTCCACACCTGTCCACATCCTGCCGGAACACCTGTCTAAACCTGTCCACATCCTGCCGGAACACCTGTCCACACCTGTCCACATCCTGCCAGAAATCCTGTCCACACCTGTCCACATCCTGCCGGAACACCTGTCCACATCCTGCCGGAATACCTGTCCACACCTGTCCACATCCTACTGGAACACCTGTCCACATCCTGCCGGAACACTTGTCAACACCTGTCCACACACTACTGGAACACCTGTCCACATCCTGCTGGAACACCTGTCCACATCTGTCCACATCCTGCCGGAATACCTGTCCACACTTGTCCACACCTGTCCAAATCGTGCCGGAACACCTGTCCACACCTGTCCACATCCTGCTTGAACACCTGTCCACACCCTACTGGAACACCTGTCCACATCCTGCCGGAACACCTGTCCACACCCTACTGGAACACCTGTCCACATCCTGCCGGAACACCTGTCCACACCTGTCCACATCCTGCCGGAACACCTGTCCACACCTTATTGGAACACCTGTCCACACCTGGTCACATCATGCCAGATTACCTGTCCACACCTGTCCACATCCTGCCAGATTACCTGTCCACAACTGTCAACATCCTGCCGGAACACCTGTCCACCCCTGTCCACATCCTGCCGGAACACCTGTCCACACCTGTCCACATCCTGCCGGAACACCTGTCGACACCTGTCCACATCCTGCCGGAACAGCTGTCCACACCTGTCCACATCCTGCCGGAAATCCTGTCCACACCTGTCCACATCCTGCCGGAACACCTGTCCACACCTGTCCACATCCTGCCGGAACACCTGTCCACACCTGTCCACATCCTGCCGGAACACCTGTCCACACCTGTCCACACCCTGCTGGAACACCTGTCCACACCCTGTCTACACCCTACTGGAACACCTGTCCACACCCTACTGGAACACCTGTCCACACCTGTCCACATCCTGCCGGAACACCTTTCCACATCCTGCCGGAATACCTGTCCACACCTGTCCACATCCTACTGGAACACCTTTCCACATCCTGCCGGAATACCTGTCCACACCTGTCCACATCCTACTGGAACACCTTTCCACACCTGTCCACATCCTGTCCACATCCTGCCGGAAATTTTGTCCACACCTGTCCACACCCTACTGGAACACCTGTCCACACCTTTCCACATCCTGCCGGGACACCTGTCCACATCCTGCCGGAACACCTGTCCACATCCTGCCGGAAAACCTGTCCACACCTGTCCACATCCTGCCGGAACACCTGTCCACATCCTACCGGAAATCCTTTCCACACCTGTCCACATCCTGCCGGAACACCTGTCCACATCCTGCCGGAATACCTGTCCACATCCTGCCGGAATACCTGTCCACACCTTTCCACATCGTGCCGGAACACCTGTCCACACCTGTCAACATCCTGCCGTAACACCTGTCCACACCTGTTCACATCCTGCTTGAACACCTGTCCACACCTGTCCACACCGTACTGGAACACCTGTCCACATCCTGCCGAACACCTGTCCACACCTGTCCACATCCTCCTGGAACACCTGTCCACACCTGTCCACACCTGTCCACATCCTGCCGGAACACCTGTCCACATGTGTCCACATCCTGCCGGAACACCTGTCCACACCTGTCCACACCCTACTGGAACACCTGTCCACATCCTGCCGGATTACCTGTCCACACTTGTCCACATCCTGCCGGAATACCTGTCCACACCTGTCCACATCCTACTGGAACACCTGTCCACACCTGTCCACATCCTGTCCACATCCTGCAGGTAATTTTGTCCACACCTGTCCACACCCTACTGGAACACCTGTCCACACCTGTCCACATCCTGCCGGGACACCTGTCCACATCCTGCCGGAACACCTGTCCACATCCTGCCGGAAAACCTGTCCACACCTGACCACATCCTACCGGAAATCCTTTCCACACCTGTCCACATCCTGCCGGAACACCTGTCCACACCTGTCCACACCTGTCCACATCCTGCCGGAATACCTGTCCACATCCTGCCGGAATACCTGTCCACACCTTTCCACATCGTGCCGGAACACCTGTCCACACCTGTCCACATCCTGCCGTAACACCTGTCCACACCTGTTCACATCCTGCTGGAACACCTGTCCACACCTGTCCACACCGTACTGGAACACCTGTCCACATCCTGCCGAACACCTGTCCACACCTGTCCACATCCTGCTGGAACACCTGTCCACACCTGTCCACACCTGTCCACATCCTGCCGGAACACCTGTCCACACCTGTCCACATCCTGCCGGAACACCTGTCCACACCTGTCCACACCCTACTGGAACACCTGTCCACATCCCGCCGGATTACCTGTCCACACTTGTCCACATCCTACCGGAACACCTGTCCACACCTGTCCACATCCTGCTGGAACACCTGTCCACACCTGTCCACACCTTACTGGAACACCTGTCCACATCCTGCCGGACAACCTGTCCACACCTGTCCACACCCTACTGGAACACCTGTCCACATCCTGCCGGAACACCTGTCCACAACTGTCCACATCCTGCCGGAACACCTGTCCACACCTGTCCACATCCTGCCGGACCCCCCGTCTACATTTGTCCACACCCTACTGGAACACCTGTCCACATCCTGCCGGAACACCTGTCCACACCCTACTGGAACACCTGTCCACATCCTGCCGGAACACCTGTCCACACCTGTCCACATCCTGCCGGAACACCTGTCCACACCTTATTGGAACACCTGTCCACACCTGGTCACATCATGCCAGATTACCTGTCCACACCTGTCCACATCCTGCCAGATTACCTGTCCACAACTGTCAACATCCTGCCGGAACACCTGTACACACCTGTCCACATCCTGCCGGAACACCTGTCCACATCCTGCCGGAAAATCTGTCCACACCTGTCCACATCCTGCCGGAACACCTGTCCACACCTGTCCACATCCTGCCGGAACACCTGTCCACACCTGTCCACATCCTGCCGGAAATCCTGTCCACACCTGTCCACATCCTGCCGGAACACCTGTCCACATCCTGCCGGAACACCTGTCCACACCTGTCCACATCCTGCCGGAACACCTGTCCACATCCTGCCGGAACACCTGTCCACACCTGTCCACACCCTACTGGAACACCTGTCCACATACTGCCGGAAAACCTGTCCACACCTGTCCACACCCTACTGGAACACCTGTCCACATCCTGCCGGAACACCTGTCCACAACTGTCCACATCCTGCCGGAACACCTGTCCACACCTGTCCACATCCTGCCGGACCACCCGTCCACATCTGTCCACACCCTACTGGAACACCTGTCCACACCCTACTGGAACACCTGTCCACACCTATCCACATCCTGCCGGAACACCTGTCCACACCTGTCCACATCCTGCCGGAAAACCTGTCCACACCTGTCCACATCCTGCCGGAACACCTGTCGACACCTGTCCACATCCTGCCGGAACACCTGTCCACACCTGTCCACATCCTGCCGGAAATCCTGTCCACACCTGTCCACATCCTGCCGGAACACCTGTCCACACCTGTCCACACCCTACTGGAACACCTGTCCACATACTGCCGGAAAACCTGTCCACACCTGTCCACACCCTACTGGAACACCTGTCCACATCCTGCCGGAACACCTGTCCACAACTGTCCACATCCTGCCGGACCACCTGTCCACACCTGTCCACATCCTGCCGGACCACCCGTCCACATCTGTCCACATCCTGCCAGAACACCTGTCCACACCCTACTGGAACACCTGTCCACATCCTGCCGGAACACCTGTCCACACCTGTCCACATCCTGCCGGAACACCTGTCCACATCTTATTGGAACACCAGTCCACACCTGGTCACATCATGCCAGATTACCTGTCCACACCTGTCCACATCCTGCCAGATTACCTGTCCACAACTGTCAACATCCTGCCGGAACACCTGTCCACATCCTGCCGGAAAACCTGTCCACACCTGTCCACATCCTGCCGGAACACCTGTCGACACCTGTCCACATCCTGCCGGAACAGCTGTCCACACCTGTCCACATCCTGCCGGAAATCCTGTCCACACCTGTCCACATCCTGCCGGAACACCTGTCCACACCTGTCCACATCCTGCCGGAACACCTGTCCACACCTGTCCACATCCTGCCGGAACACCTTTCCCCTCTTGTCCACACCCTGCCGGAACACCTGTCCACATCCTGTCTACACCCTACTAGAACACCTGTCCACATCCTGCCGGAACACCTGTCCACACCTGTCCACATCCTGCCGGAACACCTATCCACACCTGTCCACATCTTAGTGGAACACCTGTCCACACCTGGTCACATCCTGCCAGATTACCTGTCCACACCTGTCCACATCCTGCCAGATTACCTGTCCACAACTGTCCACATCCTGCCGGAAAACCTGTCCACACCTGTCCACATCCTGCCGGAACACCTTTCCACACCTGTCCACATCCTGCCGGAAAACCTGTCCACACCTGTCCACATCCTGCCGGAACACCTGACGACACCTGTCCACATCCTGCCGGAACACCTGTCCACACCTGTCCACATCCTGCCGGAAATCCTGTCCACACCTGTCCACATCCTGCCGGAACACCTGTCCACATCCTGCCGGAATGCCTGTCCACACCTGTCCACATCCTACTGGAACACCTGTCCACACCTGTCCACATCCTGCGCGAACACTTGTCAACACCTGTCCACACACTACTGGAACACCTGTCCTCATCCTGCTGGAACACCTGTCCACATCTGTCCACATCTTGCCGGAACACTTGTCCACACCTGTCCACACCCTACTGGAACACCTGTCCACACCTGTCCACATCCTGCCGGAACACCTGTCCACATCCTGCCGGAATACCTGTCCACACCTGTCCACACCTGTCCACATCGTGCCGGAACACCTGTCCACACCTGTCCACATCCTGCCAGATTACTTGTCCACACCTGACCACATCCTGCCAGATTACCTGTCCACACCTGTCCACATCCTGCCGGAACACCTGTCCACACCTGTCCACATCCTGCCGGAACACCTTTCCACACCTGTCCACACCCTACTGGAACACCTGTCCACACCCGTCCACATCCTGCCGGATTACCTGTCCACACCTGTCCACATCCTGCCGGATTACCTTTCCACACCTGTCCACACCTTTCCACACCCTACTGGAACACCTGTCATCACCCTACTGGAACACCTTTCCACACCTGTCCACCCCTATCCACATCCTGCCGGAACACTTGTCCACACCTGTCCACACCCTACTGGAAAACCTGTTCACACCTGTCCACATCCTGCCGGAACACCTGTCCACACCTGTCCAAATCCTGCCGGAACACCTGTCCACACCTCTCCACATCCTGCCGGAACACCTGTCCACACCTGTCCACATCCTGCCGGAATACCTGTCCACACCTGTCCACATCCTACTGGAACACCTGTCCACACCTGTCCACACCCTACTGGAACACCTGTCCACACCTGTCCACACCCTACTGGAACACCTGTCCACACCTGTCCACATCCTGCCGGAACACCTTTCCACATCCTGCCGGAACACCTGTCCACACCTTTCCACACCCGTCCACATCCTGCCGGATTACCTGTCCACACCTGTCCACATCCTGCCGGATAACCTGTGCACACCTGTCCACACCTTTCCACACCCTACTGGAACACCTGTCATCACCCTACTGGAACACCTTTCCACACCTGTCCACATCCTGCCGGAACACCTGTCCACACCTGTCCACACCCTGCTGGAACACCTGTCCACACCTGTCCACACCCTACAGGAACACCTGTCCACACCTGTCCAGACCCGACTGGAACACCTGTCCACACCTGTCCACATCCTGCCGGAACACCTGTCCACATCCTTCCGGATTACCTGTCCACACCTGTCCACATCCTGCCGGATTACCTGTCCACACCTTTCCACATCCTGCTGGAACACCTGTCCACACCTGTCCACATCCTGCCGGAACACCTGTCCACACCTGTCCACACCCTACTGGAACACCTGTCCACACCCGTCCACATCCTGCCGGATTACCTGTCCACACCTGTCCACATCCTGCCGGATTACCTGTCCACACCTGTCCACACCTTTCCACACCCTCCTGGAACACCTGTCATCACCCTACTGGAACACCTGTCCACACCTGTCCACCCCTGTCCACATCCTGCCGGAACACCTGTCCACACCTGTCCACATCCTGCCGGATTACCTGTCCACACCTGTCCACACCTTTCCACACCCTACTGGAACACCTGTCCACACCCGTCCACATCCTGCCGGATTACCTGTCCACACCTGTCCACACCCTACTGGAAAACCTGTTCACACCTGTCCACATCCTGCCGGAACACCTGTCCACACCTGTCAACATCCTGCCGGAACACCTGTCCACACCTCTCCACATCCTGCCGGAACACCTGTCCACACCTGTCCACATCCTGCCGGAATACCTGTCCACACCTGTCCACATCCTGCCGGAACACGTGTCCACACCTTTCCACACCCGTCCACATCCTGCCGGATTACCTGTCCACACCTGTCCACATCCTGCCGGATAACCTGTGCACACCTGTCCACACCTTTCCACACCCTACTGGAACACCTGTCATCACCCTACTGGAACACCTTTCCACACCTGTCAACATCCTGCCGGAACACCTGTCCACACCTGTCCACACCCTGCTGGAACACCTGTCCACACCTGTCCACACCCTACAGGAACACCTGTCCACACCTGTCCACACCCTACTGGAACACCTGTCCACACCTGTCCACATCCTGCCGGAACACCTGTCCACATCCTTCCGGATTACCTGTCCACACCTGTCCACATCCTGCCGGATTACCTGTCCACACCTTTCCACATCCTGCTGGAACACCTGTCCACACCTGTCCACATCCTGCCGGAACACCTGTCCACACCTGTCCACACCCTACTGGAACACCTGTCCACACCCGTCCACATCCTGCCGGATTACCTGTCCACACCTGTCCACATCCTGCCGGATTACCTGTCCACACCTGTCCACACCTGTCCACACCCTACTGGAACACCTGTCATCACCCTACTGGAACACCTGTCCACACCTGTCCACCCCTGTCCACATCCTGCCGGAACACCTGTCCACACCTTTCCATACCCTACTGGAACACCTGTCCTCACCCTACTGGAACACCTGTCCACACCTGTCCACATCCTGCCGGATTACCTGTCCACACCTGTCCACATCCTGCCGGATTACCTGTCCACACCTGTCCACACCTTTCCACACCCTACTGGAACACCTGTCATCACCCTACTGGAACACCTGTCCACACCTGTCCACCCCTGTCCACATCCTGCCGGAACACCTGTCCACACCTGTCCACAACCTGCCGGATTACCTGTCCACACCTGTCCACACCTTTCCACACCCTACTGGAACACCTGTCATCACCCTACTGGAACACCTGTCCACACCTGTCCACCCCTGTCCACATCCTGCCGGAACACCTGTCCACACCTGTCCACATCCTGCCGGATTACCTGTCCACACCTGTCCACACCCTACTGGAACACCTGTCCACACCTGTCCACATCCTGCCGGAACACCTGTCCACACCTGTCCACATCCTGCCGGAAATCCTGTCCACACCTGTCCACATCCTGCCGGAACACATGTCCACATCCTGCCGGAATACCTGTCCACACCTGTCCACATCCTACTGGAACACCTGTCCACACCTGTCCACATCCTGCCGGAACACTTGTCCACACCTGTCCACACCCTACAGGAACACCTGTCCACACCTGTCCACACCCTACTGGAACACCTGTCCACACCTGTCCACATCCTGCCGGAACACCTGTCCACATCCTTCCGGATTACCTGTCCACACCTGTCCACATCCTGCCGGATTACCTGTCCACACCTTTCCACATCCTGCTGGAACACCTGTCCACACCTGTCCACATCCTGCCGGACCACCTGTCCACACCTGTCCACACCCTAGTGGAACACCTGTCCACACCTGTCCACATCCTGCCAGATTACCTGTCCACACCTGTCCACATCCTGACAGTTTACCTGTCCACACCTGTCCACATCCTGCCGGATTACCTGTCCACACCTGTCCACACCTTTCCACACCCTCCTGGAACACCTGTCATCACCCTACTGGAACACCTGTCCACACCTGTCCACCCCTGTCCACATCCTGCCGGAACACCTGTCCACACCTGTCCACATCCTGCCGGATTACCTGTCCACACCTGTCCACACCTTTCCACACCCTACTGGAACACCTGTCCACACCCGTCCACATCCTGCCGGATTACCTGTCCACACCTGTCCACACCCTACTGGAAAACCTGTTCACACCTGTCCACATCCTGCCGGAACACCTGTCCACACCTGTCCACATCCTGCCGGAACACCTGTCCACACCTCTCCACATCCTGCCGGAACACCTGTCCACACCTGTCCACATCCTGCCGGAATACCTGTCCACACCTGTCCACATCCTGCCGGAACACGTGTCCACACCTTTCCACACCCGTCCACATCCTGCCGGATTACCTGTCCACACCTGTCCACATCCTGCCGGATAACCTGTGCACACCTGTCCACACCTTTCCACACCCTACTGGAACACCTGTCATCACCCTACTGGAACACCTTTCCACACCTGTCAACATCCTGCCGGAACACCTGTCCACACCTGTCCACACCCTGCTGGAACACCTGTCCACACCTGTCCACACCCTACAGGAACACCTGTCCACACCTGTCCACACCCTACTGGAACACCTGTCCACACCTGTCCACATCCTGCCGGAACACCTGTCCACATCCTTCCGGATTACCTGTCCACACCTGTCCACATCCTGCCGGATTACCTGTCCACACCTTTCCACATCCTGCTGGAACACCTGTCCACACCTGTCCACATCCTGCCGGAACACCTGTCCACACCTGTCCACACCCTACTGGAACACCTGTCCACACCCGTCCACATCCTGCCGGATTACCTGTCCACACCTGTCCACATCCTGCCGGATTACCTGTCCACACCTGTCCACACCTGTCCACACCCTACTGGAACACCTGTCATCACCCTACTGGAACACCTGTCCACACCTGTCCACCCCTGTCCACATCCTGCCGGAACACCTGTCCACACCTTTCCATACCCTACTGGAACACCTGTCCTCACCCTACTGGAACACCTGTCCACACCTGTCCACATCCTGCCGGATTACCTGTCCACACCTGTCCACATCCTGCCGGATTACCTGTCCACACCTGTCCACACCTTTCCACACCCTACTGGAACACCTGTCATCACCCTACTGGAACACCTGTCCACACCTGTCCACCCCTGTCCACATCCTGCCGGAACACCTGTCCACACCTGTCCACAACCTGCCGGATTACCTGTCCACACCTGTCCACACCTTTCCACACCCTACTGGAACACCTGTCATCACCCTACTGGAACACCTGTCCACACCTGTCCACCCCTGTCCACATCCTGCCGGAACACCTGTCCACACCTGTCCACATCCTGCCGGATTACCTGTCCACACCTGTCCACACCCTACTGGAACACCTGTCCACACCTGTCCACATCCTGCCGGAACACCTGTCCACACCTGTCCACATCCTGCCGGAAATCCTGTCCACACCTGTCCACATCCTGCCGGAACACATGTCCACATCCTGCCGGAATACCTGTCCACACCTGTCCACATCCTACTGGAACACCTGTCCACACCTGTCCACATCCTGCCGGAACACTTGTCCACACCTGTCCACACCCTACAGGAACACCTGTCCACACCTGTCCACACCCTACTGGAACACCTGTCCACACCTGTCCACATCCTGCCGGAACACCTGTCCACATCCTTCCGGATTACCTGTCCACACCTGTCCACATCCTGCCGGATTACCTGTCCACACCTTTCCACATCCTGCTGGAACACCTGTCCACACCTGTCCACATCCTGCCGGACCACCTGTCCACACCTGTCCACACCCTAGTGGAACACCTGTCCACACCTGTCCACATCCTGCCAGATTACCTGTCCACACCTGTCCACATCCTGACAGTTTACCTGTCCACACCTGTCCACATCCTGCCGGAACACCTGTCCACACCTGTCCACACCCTACTGGAACACCTGTCCACACCCGTCCACATCCTGCCGGATTACCTGTCCACACCTGTCCACATCCTGCCGGATTACCTGTCCACACCTGTCCACACCTGTCCACACCCTACTGGAACACCTGTCATCACCCTACTGGAACACCTGTCCACACCTGTCCACCCCTGTCCACATCCTGCCGGAACACCTGTCCACACCTTTCCACACCCTACTGGAACACCTGTCCTCACCCTACTGGAACACCTGTCCACACCTGTCCACATCCTGCCGGATTACCTGTCCACACCTGTCCACATCCTGCCGGATTACCTGTCCACACCTGTCCACACCTTTCCACACCCTACTGGAACACCTGTCATCACCCTACTGGAACACCTGTCCACACCTGTCCACCCCTGTCCACATCCTGCCGGAACACCTGTCCACACCTGTCCACAACCTGCCGGATTACCTGTCCACACCTGTCCACACCTTTCCACACCCTACTGGAACACCTGTCATCACCCTACTGGAACACCTGTCCACACCTGTCCACCCCTGTCCACATCCTGCCGGAACACCTGTCCACACCTGTCCACATCCTGCCGGATTACCTGTCCACACCTGTCCACACCCTACTGGAACACCTGTCCACACCTGTCCACATCCTGCCTGAACACCTGTCCACACCTGTCCACATCCTGCCGGAAATCCTGTCCACACCTGTCCACATCCTGCCGGAACACATGTCCACATCCTGCCGGAATACCTGTCCACACCTGTCCACATCCTACTGGAACACCTGTCCACACCTGTCCACATCCTGCCGGAACACTTGTCCACACCTGTCCACACCCTACTGGAACACCTGTCCACATCCTACCGGATCACCTGTCCACATCCTGCCGGAATACCTGTCCACACCTGTCCACATCCTACTGGAACACCTGTCCACACCTGTGCACATCCTGCCGGAACAGTTGTCCACACCTGTCCACACCCTACTGGAACACCTGACCACACCTGTCCACATCCTGCCGGAACACCTGTCCACACCTGTCCACATCCTGCCGGAACACCTGTCCACACCTGTCCACATCCTACCAGAACACCTGTCCACACCTTTCCACACCCTACTGGAACACCTGTCCACACCCGTCCACATCCTGCCGGATTACCTGTCCACATCCTGCCGGATTACCTGTCCACACCTGTCCACACCTTTCCACGCCTTTCCACACCCTACTGGAACACCTGTCATCACCCTACTGGAACACCTGTCCACACCTGTCCACCCATTTCCACATCCTGCCGGAACACCTGTCCACACCTGTCCACATCCTGCCGGATTACCTGTCCACACCTTTCCACACCTTTCCACACCCTACTGGAACACCTGTCCACACCTGTCCTCCCCTGTCCAAATCCTGCCGGAACACCTGTCCACACCTGTCCACATCCTACTAGAACACCTGTCCACACCTGTCCACATCCTACTGGAACACCTGTCCACACCTGTCCACACCCTACTGGAACACCTGTCCACACCTGTCCACATCCTGCCGGAACACCTGTCCAAACCTGTCCACATCCTTCGGGATTACCTGTCCACACCTGTCCACATCCTGCCGGATTACCTGTCCACACCTTTCCACATCCTGCTGGAACACCTGTCCACACCTGTCCACATCCTGCCGGACCACCTGTCCTCACCTGTCCACACCCTAGTGGAACACCTGTCCACACCTGTCCACATCCTGCCAGATTACCTGTCCACACCTGTCCACATCCTGCCAGATTACCTGTCCACACCTGTCCACATCCACCGGAACACCTGTCCACACCTGTCCACATCCTGCCGGAACACCTGTCCACACCTGTCCACACCCTACTGGAACACCTGTCCACACCCGTCCACATCCTGCCGGATTACCTGTCCACACCTGTCCACATCCTGCCGGATTACCTGTCCACACCTGTCCACACCTTTCCACACCCTACTGGAACACCTGTCATCACCCTACTGGAACACCTGTCCACACCTGTCCACCCCTGTCCACATCCTGCCGGAACGCCTGTCCACACCTGTCCACATCCTGCCGGATTACCTGTCCACACCTGTCCACACCTTTCCACACCCGAATGGAACACCTGTCATCACCCTACTGGAACACCTGTCCACACCTGTCCACATCCTGCCGGATTACCTGTCCACACCTGTCCATATCCTGCCGGATTACCTGTCCACACCTGTCCACACCTTTCAACACCCTACTGGAACACCTGTCATACCCCTACTGGAACACCTGTCCACACCTGTCCACCCCTGTCCACATCCCTCCGGAACACCTGTCCACACCTGTCCACATCCTGCCGGATTACCTGTCCACACCTGTCCACACCTTTCCACACCCTACTGGAACACCTGTCATCACCCTACTGGAACACCTGTCCACACGTGTCCACATCCTGCCGGATTACCTGTCCACACCTGTCCACATCCTGCCGGATCACCTGTCCACACCTGTCCACACCCTACTGGAACACCTGTCCACACCTGTCCACATCCTGCCGGAACACCTGTCCACACCTGTCCACATCCTGCCGGAAATCCTGTCCACACCTGTCCACATCCTGCCGGAACACCTGTCCACATCCTGCCGGAATACCTGTCCACACCTGTCCACATCCTACTGGAACACATGTCCACACCTGTCCACATCCTGCAGGAACACTTGTCCACACCTGTCCACACCCTACTGGAACACCTGTCCACATCCTGCCGGACCACCTATCCACATCCTGCCGGAATACCTTTCCACACCTGTCCACATCCTACTGGAACACCTGTCCACACCTGTCCACATCCTACTGGAACACCTGTCCACACCTGTCCACATCCTGCCGGAACACTTGTCCACACCTGTCCACACCCTACTGGAACACCTGTCCACACCTGTCCACATCCTGCCGGAACACCTGTCCACACCTGTCCACATCCTGCCGGAACACTTGTCCACACCTGTCCACACCCTACTGGAACACCTGTCCACATCCTATCGGACCACCTGTCCAGATCCTGCCGGAATACCTGTCCACACCTGTCCACATCCTACTGGAACACCTGTCCACACCTGTCCACATCCTGCCGGAACACTTGTCCACAACTGTCCACACCATACTGGAACACCTGTCCACACCTGTCCACATCCTGCAGGATTACCTGTCCACACCTGTCCACATCCTGCCGGATTACCTGTCCACACCTGTCCTCATCCTGCCGGAACACTTGTCCACACCTGTCCACACCCTACTGGAACACCTGTCCACACCTGTCCACATCCTGCCGGAACACCTGTCCACATCCTGCCGGAATACCTGTCCACACCTGTCTACATCCTACTGGAAATCCTGTCCACTCCTGTCCACATCCTGCCGGAAGACCTGTCCACACCTGTCCACACCCTACTGGAACACCTGTCCACACCTGTTCACATCCTGCCGGAACACCTCTCCACACCTGTCCACATCCTGCCGGAACAGCTGTCCACACCTTTTCCACATCCTGCCGGAAATCCTTTCCACACCTGTCCACATCCTGCCGGAACACCTGTCCACACCCTGCCGGAATACCTGTCCACATCCTGCCGGAATACCTGTCCACACCTGTCCACATCGTGCCGGAACACCTGTCCACACCTGTCCACATCCTGCCGGAACACCTGTCCACGCCTGTCCACATCCTGCTGGAACACCTGTCCACACAGTACTGGAACACCTGTCCACATCCTGTCCACATCCTGCCGGAACACCTGTCCACATCCTGCCGGAATACCTGTCCACATCCTGCCGGAATACCTGTCCACACCTGTCCACATCGTGCCGGAACACCTGTCCACACCTGTCCACATCGTGCCGGAAAACCTGTCCACACCTGACCACATCCTGCCGGAACACCTGTCCACATTCTGCCGGAACACCTGTCCACATCCTGCCGGAATACCTGTCCACACCTGTCCACACCTGTCCACATCGTGCCGGAACACCTGTCCACACCTGTCCACATCCTGCTGGAACACCTGTCCACACCTGTCCACATCCTGCAGAATTACCTGTCCACACCTGTCCACATCCTGCCGGATTACATTTCCACACCTGTCCTCATCCTGCCGGAACACTTGTCCACACCTGTCCACACCCTACTGGAACACCTGTCCACACCTGTCCACATCCTGCCGGAACACCTGTCCACATCCTGCCGGAATACCTGTCCACACCTGTCTACATCCTACTGGAACACCTGTCCACTCCTGTCCACATCCTGCCGGAACACTTGTCCACACCTGTCCACACCCTACTGGAACACCTGTCCACATCCTGCCGGACCACCTGTCCACATCCTGCCGGAATACCTGTCCACACCTGTCCACATCCTACTGGAACACCTGTCCACACCTGTCCACATCCTACTGGAACACCTGTCCACACCTGTCCACATCCTGCCGGAACACTTGTCCACACCTGTCCACACCCTACTGGAACACCTGTCCACACCTGTCCACATGCTGCCGGAACACCTGTCCACACCTGTCCACATCCTGCCGGAACACTTGTCCACACCTGTCCACACCCTACTGGAACACCTGTCCACATCCTGCCGGACCACCTGTCCACATCCTGCCGGAATACCTGTCCACACCTGTCCACATCCTACTGGAACACCTGTCCACACCTGTCCACATCCTGCCGGAACACTTGTCCACAACTGTCCACACCCTACTGGAACACCTGTCCACGCCTGTCCACATCCTGCCGGAACACCTGTCCACACCTGTACACATCCTGCCGGAACACCTGTCCACACCTGTCCACATCCTGCTGGAACACCTGTCCACGCCTGTCCACATCCTGCCGGAAAACCTGTCCACGTCTGACCACATCCTGCCGGAACACCTGTCCACATTCTGCCGGAACACCTGTCCACATCCTGCCGGAATACCTGTCCACACCTGTCCACACCTGTCCACATCGTGCCGGAACACCTGTCCACACCTGTCCACATCCTGCTGGAACACCTGTCCACACCTGTCCACATCCTGCAGGATTACCTGTCCACACCTGTCCACATCCTGCCGGATTACCTGTCCACACCTGTCCTCATCCTGCCGGAACACTTGTCCACACCTGTCCACACCCTACTGGAACACCTGTCCACACCTGTCCACATCCTGCCGGAACACCTGTCCACATCCTGCCGGGATACCTGTCCACACCTGTCTACATCCTACTGGAACACCTGTCCACTCCTGTCCACATCCTGCCGGAAGACCTGTCCACACCTGTCCACACCCTACTGGAACACCTGTCCACACCTGTCCACATCCTGCCGGAACACCTGTCCACACCTGTCCACATCCTGCCGGAACACCTGTCCACACCTTTTCCACATCCTGCCGGAAATCCTTTCCACACCTGTCCACATCCTGCCGGAACACCTGTCCACATCCTGCCGGAATACCTGTCCACATCCTGCCGGAATACCTGTCCACACCTGTCCACATCGTGCCGGAACACCTGTCCACACCTGTCCACATCCTGCCGGAACACCTGTCCACACCTGTCCACATCCTGCTGGAACACCTGTCCACACCGTACTGGAACACCTGTCCACATCCTGTCCACATCCTGTCCACATCCTGCCGGAACACCTGTCCACACCTGTCCACATCCTGCCGGAAATCCTGTCCACACCTGTCCACATCCTGCCGGAACACCTGTCCACATCCTGCCGGACCACCTGTCCACATCCTGCCGGAATACCTGTCCACACCTGTCCACATCCTACTGGAACACCTGTCCACACCTGTCCACATCCTGCCGGAACACTTGTCCACAACTGTCCACACCCTACTGGAACACCTGTCCACACCTGTCCACATCCTGCCGGAACACCTGTCCACACCTGTACACATCCTGCCGGAACACCTGTCCACACCTGTCCACATCCTGCTGGAACACCTGTCCACACCTGTCCACATTCTGCCGGAAAACCTGTCCACACCTGACCACATCCTGCCGGAACACCTGTCCACATTCTGCCGGAACACCTGTCCACATCCTGCCGGAATACCTGTCCACACCTGTCCACACCTGTCCACATCATGCCGGAACACCTGTCCACACCTGTCCACATCCTGCTGGAACACCTGTCCACACCTGTCCACATCCTGCAGGATTACCTGTCCACACCTGTCCACATCTTGCCGGATTACCTGTCCACACCTGTCCTCATCCTGCCGGAACACTTGTCCACACCTGTCCACACCCTACTGGAACACCTGTCCACACCTGTCCACATCCTGCCGGAACACCTGTCCACATCCTGCCGGAATACCTGTCCACACCTGTCTACATCCTACTGGAACACCTGTCCACTCCTGTCCACATCCTGCCGGAAGACCTGTCCACACCTGTCCACACCCTACTGGAACACCTGTCCACACCTGTCCACATCCTGCCGGAACACCTGTCCACATCCTGCCGGAATACCTGTCCACACCTGTCTACATCCTACTGGAACACCTGTCCACTCCTGTCCACATCCTGCCGGAAGACCTGTCCACACCTGTCCACACCCTACTGGAACACCTGTCCACACCTGTCCACATCCTGCCGGAACACCTGTCCACACCTGTCCACTTCCTGCCGGAACACCTGTCCACACCTTTTCCACATCCTGCCGGAAATCCTTTCCACACCTGTCCACATCCTGCCGGAACACCTGTCCACATCCTGCCGGAATACCTGTCCACATCCTGCCGGAATACCTGTCCACACCTGTCCACATCGTGCCGGAACACCTGTCCACACCTGTCCACATCTTGCCGGAACACCTGTCCACACCTGTCCACATCCTGCTGGAACACCTGTCCACACCGTACTGGAACACCTGTCCACATCCTGCCGGAACACCTGTCCACACCTGTCCACATCCTCCTGGAACACCTGTCCTCACCTGTCCACATCCTGCCGGAACACCTGTCCACACCTGTCCACATCCTGCCGGATTACCTGTCCACACCTGTCCACATCCTGCCGGAACACCTGTCCACACCTGTCCACACCCTACTGGAAAACCTGTCCACATCCTGCCGGAAAACCTGTCCACACTTGTCCACACCCTACTGGAACACCTGTCCACATCCTGCCGGAACACCTGTCCACACCTGTTCACATCCTGCCGGAACACTTGTCCACACCTGTCCACATCCTGCCGGAACACCTGTCCACACCTGTCCACATCCTGCCGGAACACCTGTCCACACCTGTCCACATCCTGGCGGAACACCTGTCCACACCTGTCCACATCCTGCCGGAACACCTGTCCACACCTGTCCACACCCTACTGGAACACCTGTCCACATCCTGCCGGAACACCTGTCCACACCTGTCCACACCCTACTGGAACACCTGTCCACATCCTGCCGGAACACCTGTCCACATCTGTCCACATCCTGCCGGATTACCTGTCCACACCTGTCCACATCCTGCCGGAACACCTGTCCACACCTGTCCACATCCTGCCGGAACACCTGTCCACACCTGTCCACATCCTGCCGGAACACCTGTCCACACCTGTCCACACCCTACTGGAACACCTGTCCACATCCTGCCAGAACACCTGTCCACACCTGTCCACACCCTACTGGAACACCTGTCCACATCCTGCCGGAACACATGTCCACATCTGTCCACATCCTGCCGGATTACCTGTCCACACCTGTCCACATCCTGCCGGAACACCTGTCCACACCTGTCCACATCCTGCCGGAACACCTGTCCACACCTGTCCACACCCTACTGGAACACCTGTCCACACCTGTCCACACCCTACTGGAACACCTGTCCACACCTGTTCAAACCCTACTGGAACACCTGTCCACATCCTGCCGGAACACCTGTCCACACCTGTCCACATCCTGCCGGAACACCTGTCCACACCTGTCCACATCCTGCTGGATTACCTGTCCACACCTGTCCACATCCTGCCGGATTACCTGTCCACACCTGTCCGCATCCTGCCGGAACACCTGTCCACACCTGTCCACATCCTGCCGGAACACCTGTCAACACCTGTCCACACCCTACTGGAACACCTGTACACACCTGTCCACATCCTGCCGGATTACCTGTCCACACCTGTCCACATCCTGCCGGAACACCTGTCCACACCTTTCCACATCCTGCCGGATCACCTGTAAACACCTGTCCACATCCTGCGAGAACACTTGTCTACAACTGTCCACATCCTGCCGGATTACCTGTCCACACCTGTCCACATCCTGCCGGATTACCTCTCCACACCTGTCCACATCCTGCCGGAACACCTGTCCACACCTGTCCACATCCTGCCGGAACACCTGTCAACACCTGTCCACACCCTACTGGAACACCTGTCCACACCTGTCCACATCCTGCCGGATTACCTGTCCACACCTGTCCACATCCTGCCGGAACACCTGTCCACACCTTTCCACATCCTGCCGGATTACCTGTCCACACCTTTCCACATCCTGCCGGAACACTTGTCCACAACTGTCCACATCCTGCCGGAACACCTGTCCACACCCTACTGGAACACCTGTCCACACCTGTCCACACCCTACTGGAACACCTGTCCACACCTGTCCACACCCTACTGGAACACCTGTTCACACCTGTCCACACCCTACTGGAACACCTGTCAACACCTGTCCACACGCTACTGGAACACCTGTCCACACCTGTCCACAACCTGCCGGAACACCTGTCCACACCTGTCCACATCCTGCCGGATTACCTGTCCACACCTGTCCACATCCTGCCGGATTACCTGTCCACACCTTTCCACATCCTGCTTGAACACCTGTGCACACCTGTCCACATCCTGCCGGAACACCTGTCCACACCTATCCACACCCTAGTGGAACACCTGTCCACACCTGTCCACATCCTGCCGGATTACCTGTCCACACCTGTCCACATCCTGTCAGATTACCTGTCCACACCTTTCCACATCCTGCCGGAACACCTGTCCACACCTGTCTACATCCTGCCGGAAAACATGTCCACACCTGACCACATCCTGCCGGAACACCTGTCCACATTCTGCCGGAACACCTGTCCACATCCTGCCGGAATACCTGTCCACACCTGTCCACACCTGTCCACATCGTGCCGGAACACCTGTCCACACCTGTCCACATCCTGCTGGAACACCTGTCCACACCTGTCCACATCCTGCAGGATTACCTGTCCACACCTGTCCACATCTTGCCGGATTACCTGTCCACACCTGTCCTCATCCTGCCGGAACACTTGTCCACACCTGTCCACACCCTACTGGAACACCTGTCCACACCTGTCCACATCCTGCCGGAACACCTGTCCACATCCTGCCGGAATACCTGTCCACACCTGTCTACATCCTACTGGAACACCTGTCCACTCCTGTCCACATCCTGCCGGAAGACCTGTCCACACCTGTCCACACCCTACTGGAACACCTGTCCACACCTGTCCACATCCTGCCGGAACACCTGTCCACATCCTGCCGGAATACCTGTCCACACCTGTCTACATCCTACTGGAACACCTGTCCACTCCTGTCCACATCCTGCCGGAAGACCTGTCCACACCTGTCCACACCCTACTGGAACACCTGTCCACACCTGTCCACATCCTGCCGGAACACCTGTCCACACCTGTCCACTTCCTGCCGGAACACCTGTCCACACCTTTTCCACATCCTGCCGGAAATCCTTTCCAGACCTGTCCACATCCTGCCGGAACACCTGTCCACATCCTGCCGGAATACCTGTCCACATCCTGCCGGAATACCTGTCCATACCTGTCCACATCGTGCCGGAACACCTGTCCACACCTGTCCACATCTTGCCGGAACACCTGTCCACACCTGTCCACATCCTGCTGGAACACCTGTCCACACCGTACTGGAACACCTGTCCACATCCTGCCGGAACACCTGTCCACACCTGTCCACATCCTCCTGGAACACCTGTCCTCACCTGTCCACATCCTGCCGGAACACCTGTCCACACCTGTCCACATCCTGCCGGATTACCTGTCCACACCTGTCCACATCCTGCCGGAACACCTGTCCACACCTGTCCACACCCTAGTGGAACACCTGTCCACATCCTGCCGGAAAACCTGTCCACACTTGTCCACACCCTACTGGAACACCTGTCCACATCCTGCCGGAACACCTGTCCACACCTGTTCACATCCTGCCGGAACACTTGTCCACACCTGTCCACATCCTGCCGGAACACCTGTCCACACCTGTCCACACCCTACTGGAACACCTGTACACACCTGTCCACATCCTGCCGGATTACCTGTCCACACCTGTCCACATCCTGCCGGAACACCTGTCCACACCTTTCCACATCCTGCCGGATTACCTGTCCACACCTTTCCACATCCTGCCGGAACACTTGTCCACAACTGTCCACATCCTGCCGGAACACCTGTCCACACCCTACTGGAACACCTGTCCACACCTGTCCACACCCTACTGGAACACCTGTCCACACCTGTCCACACCCTACTGGAACACCTGTTCACACCTGTCCACACCCTACTGGAACACCTGTCAACACCTGTCCACACGCTACTGGAACACCTGTCCACACCTGTCCACAACCTGCCGGAACACCTGTCCACACCTGTCCACATCCTGCCGGATTACCTGTCCACACCTGTCCACACCCTACTGGAACACCTGTCCACACCTGTCCACACCCTACTGGAACACCTGTTCACACCTGTCCACACCCTACTGGAACACCTGTCAACACCTGTCCACACGCTACTGGAACACCTGTCCACACCTGTCCACAACCTGCCGGAACACCTGTCCACACCTGTCCACATCCTGCCGGATTACCTGTCCACACCTGTCCACATCCTGCCGGATTACCTGTCCACACCTTTCCACATCCTGCTTGAACACCTGTCCACACCTGTCCACATCCTGCCGGAACACCTGTCCACACCTATCCACACCCTAGTGGAACACCTGTCCACACCTGTCCACATCCTGCCGGATTACCTGTCCACACCTGTCCACATCCTGTCAGATTACCTGTCCACACCTTTCCACATCCTGCCGGAACACCTGTCCACACCTGTCTACATCCTGCCGGAAAACCTGTCCACACCTGACCACATCCTGCCGGAACACCTGTCCACATTCTGCCGGAACACCTGTCCACATCCTGCCGGAATACCTGTCCACACCTGTCCACACCTGTCCACATCGTGCCGGAACACCTGTCCACACCTGTCCACATCCTGCTGGAACACCTGTCCACACCTGTCCACATCCTGCAGGATTACCTGTCCACACCTGTCCACATCTTGCCGGATTACCTGTCCACACCTGTCCTCATCCTGCCGGAACACTTGTCCACACCTGTCCACACCCTACTGGAACACCTGTCCACACCTGTCCACATCCTGCCGGAACACCTGTCCACATCCTGCCGGAATACCTGTCCACACCTGTCTACATCCTACTGGAACACCTGTCCACTCCTGTCCACATCCTGCCGGAAGACCTGTCCACACCTGTCCACACCCTACTGGAACACCTGTCCACACCTGTCCACATCCTGCCGGAACACCTGTCCACATCCTGCCGGAATACCTGTCCACACCTGTCTACATCCTACTGGAACACCTGTCCACTCCTGTCCACATCCTGCCGGAAGACCTGTCCACACCTGTCCACACCCTACTGGAACACCTGTCCACACCTGTCCACATCCTGCCGGAACACCTGTCCACACCTGTCCACTTCCTGCCGGAACACCTGTCCACACCTTTTCCACATCCTGCCGGAAATCCTTTCCACACCTGTCCACATCCTGCCGGAACACCTGTCCACATCCTGCCGGAATACCTGTCCACATCCTGCCGGAATACCTGTCCACACCTGTCCACATCGTGCCGGAACACCTGTCCACACCTGTTCACATCTTGCCGGAACACCTGTCCACACCTGTCCACATCCTGCTGGAACACCTGTCCACACCGTACTGGAACACCTGTCCACATCCTGCCGGAACACCTGTCCACACCTGTCCACATCCTCCTGGAACACCTGTCCTCACCTGTCCACATCCTGCCGGAACACCTGTCCACACCTGTCCACATCCTGCCGGATTACCTGTCCACACCTTTCCACATCCTGCCGGAACACTTGTCCACAACTGTCCACATCCTGCCGGAACACCTGTCCACACCCTACTGGAACACCTGTCCACACCTGTCCACACCCTACTGGAACACCTGTCCACACCTGTCCACACCCTACTGGAACACCTGTTCACACCTGTCCACACCCTACTGGAACACCTGTCAACACCTGTCCACACGCTACTGGAACACCTGTCCACACCTGTCCACAACCTGCCGGAACACCTGTCCACACCTGTCCACATCCTGCCGGATTACCTGTCCACACCTGTCCACATCCTGCCGGATTACCTGTCCACACCTTTCCACATCCTGCTTGAACACCTGTCCACACCTGTCCACATCCTGCCGGAACACCTGTCCACACCTATCCACACCCCAGTGGAACACCTGTCCACACCTGTCCACATCCTGCCGGATTACCTGTCCACACCTGTCCACATCCTGTCAGATTACCTGTCCACACCTTTCCACATCCTGCCGGAACACCTGTCCACACCTGTCTACATCCTGCCGGAAAACCTGTCCACACCTGTCCACTTCCTGCCGGAACACCTGTCCACACCTTTTCCACATCCTGCCGGAAATCCTTTCCACACCTGTCCACATCCTGCCGGAACACCTGTCCACATCCTGCCCGAATACCTGTCCACATCCTGCCGGAATACCTGTCCACACCTGTCCACATCGTGCCGGAACACCTGTCCACACCTGTCCACATCCTGCTGGAACACCTGTCCACACCTGTCCACATCCTGCAGGATTACCTGTCCACACCTGTCCACATCTTGCCGGATTACCTGTCCACACCTGTCCTCATCCTGCCGGAACACTTGTCCACACCTGTCCACACCCTACTGGAACACCTGTCCACACCTGTCCACATCCTGCCGGAACACCTGTCCACATCCTGCCGGAATACCTGTCCACACCTGTCTACATCCTACTGGAACACCTGTCCACTCCTGTCCACATCCTGCCGGAAGACCTGTCCACACCTGTCCACACCCTACTGGAACACCTGTCCACACCTGTCCACATCCTGCCGGAACACCTGTCCACATCCTGCCGGAATACCTTTCCACACCTGTCTACATCCTACTGGAACACCTGTCCACTCCTGTCCACATCCTGCCGGAAGACCTGTCCACACCTGTCCACACCCTACTGGAACACCTGTCCACACCTGTCCACATCCTGCCGGAACACCTGTCCACACCTGTCCACTTCCTGCCGGAACACCTGTCCACACCTTTTCCACATCCTGCCGGAAATCCTTTCCACACCTGTCCACATCCTGCCGGAACACCTGTCCACATCCTGCCGGAATACCTGTCCACATCCTGCCGGAATACCTGTCCACACCTGTCCACATCGTGCCGGAACACCTGTCCACACCTGTCCACATCTTGCCGGAACACCTGTCCACACCTGTCCACATCCTGCTGGAACACCTGTCCACACCGTACTGGAACACCTGTCCACATCCTGCCGGAACACCTGTCCACACCTGTCCACATCCTCCTGGAACACCTGTCCTCACCTGTCCACATCCTGCCGGAACACCTGTCCACACCTGTCCACATCTTGCCGGATTACCTGTCCACACCTGTCCACATCCTGCTGAACACCTGTCCACACCTGTCCACACCCTACTGGAACACCTGTCCACATCCTGCCGGAAAACCTGTCCACACTTGTCCACACCCTACTGGAACACCTGTCCACATCGTGCCGGAACACCTGTCCACACCTGTCCACATCCTGCTGGAACACCTGTCCACACCTGTCCACATCCTGCAGGATTACCTGTCCACACCTGTCCACATCTTGCCGGATTACCTGTCCACACCTGTCCTCATCCTGCCGGAACACTTGTCCACACCTGTCCACACCCTACTGGAACACCTGTCCACACCTGTCCACATCCTGCCGGAACACCTGTCCACATCCTGCCGGAATACCTGTCCACACCTGTCTACATCCTACTGGAACACCTGTCCACTCCTGTCCACATCCTGCCGGAAGACCTGTCCACACCTGTCCACACCCTACTGGAACACCTGTCCACACCTGTCCACATCCTGCCGGAACACCTGTCCACATCCTGCCGGAATACCTGTCCACACCTGTCTACATCCTACTGGAACACCTGTCCACTCCTGTCCACATCCTGCCGGAAGACCTGTCCACACCTGTCCACACCCTACTGGAACACCTGTCCACACCTGTCCACATCCTGCCGGAACACCTGTCCACACCTGTCCACTTCCTGCCGGAACACCTGTCCACACCTTTTCCACATCCTGCCGGAAATCCTTTCCACACCTGTCCACATCCTGCCGGAACACCTGTCCACATCCTGCCGGAATACCTGTCCACATCCTGCCGGAATACCTGTCCACACCTGTCCACATCGTGCCGGAACACCTGTCCACACCTGTCCACATCTTGCTGGAACACCTGTCCACACCTGTCCACATCCTGCTGGAACACCTGTCCACACCGTACTGGAACACCTGTCCACATCCTGCCGGAACACCTGTCCACACCTGTCCACATCCTCCTGGAACACCTGTCCTCACCTGTCCACATCCTGCCGGAACACCTGTCCACACCTGTCCACATCCTGCCGGATTACCTGTCCACACCTGTCCACATCCTGCCGGAACACCTGTCCACACCTGTCCACACCCTACTGGAACACCTGTCCACATCCTGCCGGAAAACCTGTCCACACTTGTCCACACCCTACTGGAACACCTGTCCACATCCTGCCGGAACACCTGTCCACACCTGTTCACATCCTGCCGGAACACTTGTCCACACCTGTCCACATCCTGCCGGAACACCTGTCCACACCTGTCCACACCCTACTGGAACACCTGTACACACCTGTCCACATCCTGCCGGATTACCTGTCCACACCTGTCCACATCCTGCCGGAAAACCTGTCCACACCTTTCCACATCCTGCCGGATTACCTGTCCACACCTTTCCACATCCTGCCGGAACACTTGTCCACAACTGTCCACATCCTGCCGGAACACCTGTCCACACCCTACTGGAACACCTGTCCACACCTGTCCACACCCTACTGGAACACCTGTCCACACCTGTCCACACCCTACTGGAACACCTGTTCACACCTGTCCACACCCTACTGGAACACCTGTCAACACCTGTCCACACGCTACTGGAACACCTGTCCACACCTGTCCACAACCTGCCGGAACACCTGTCCACACCTGTCCACATCCTGCCGGATTACCGGTCCACACCTGTCCACATCCTGCCGGATTACCTGTCCACACCTTTCCACATCCTGCTTGAACACCTGTCCACACCTGTCCACATCCTGCCGGAACACCTGTCCACACCTATCCACACCCTAGTGGAACACCTGTCCACACCTGTCCACATCCTGCCGGATTACCTGTCCACACCTGTCCACATCCTGTCAGATTACCTGTCCACACCTTTCCACATCCTGCCGGAACACCTGTCCACACCTGTCTACATCCTGCCGGAAAACCTGTCCACACCTGACCACATCCTGCCGGAAAACCTGTCCACATTCTGCCGGAACACCTGTCCACATCCTGCCGGAATACCTGTCCACACCTGTCCACACCTGTCCACATCGTGCCGGAACACCTGTCCACACCTGTCCACATCCTGCTGGAACACCTGTCCACACCTGTCCACATCCTGCAGGATTACCTGTCCACACCTGTCCACATCTTGCCGGATTACCTGTCCACACCTGTCCTCATCCTGCCGGAACACTTGTCCACACCTGTCCACACCCTACTGGAACACCTGTCCACACCTGTCCACATCCTGCCGGAACACCTGTCCACATCCTGCCGGAATACCTGTCCACACCTGTCTACATCCTACTGGAACACCTGTCCACTCCTGTCCACATCCTGCCGGAAGACCTGTCCACACCTGTCCACACCCTACTGGAACACCTGTCCACACCTGTCCACATCCTGCCGGAACACCTGTCCACATCCTGCCGGAATACCTGTCCACACCTGTCTACATCCTACTGGAACACCTGTCCACTCCTGTCCACATCCTGCCGGAAGACCTGTCCACACCTGTCCACACCCTACTGGAACACCTGTCCACACCTGTCCACATCCTGCCGGAACACCTGTCCACACCTGTCCACTTCCTGCCGGAACACCTGTCCACACCTTTTCCACATCCTGCCGGAAATCCTTTCCACACCTGTCCACATCCTGCCGGAACACCTGTCCACATCCTGCCGGAATACCTGTCCACATCCTGCCGGAATACCTGTCCACACCTGTCAACATCGTGCCGGAACACCTGTCCACACCTGTCCACATCTTGCCGGAACACCTGTCCACACCTGTCCACATCCTGCTGGAACACCTGTCCACACCGTACTGGAACACCTGTCCACATCCTGCCGGAACACCTGTCCACACCTGTCCACATCCTCCTGGAACACCTGTCCTCACCTGTCCACATCCTGCCGGAACACCTGTCCACACCTGTCCACATCCTGCCGGATTACCTGTCCACACCTGTCCACATCCTGCCGGAACACCTGTCCACACCTGTCCACACCCTACTGGAACACCTGTCCACATCCTGCCGGAAAACCTGTCCACACTTGTCCACACCCTACTGGAACACCTGTCCACATCCTGCCGGAACACCTGTCCACACCTGTTCACATCCTGCCGGAACACTTGTCCACACCTGTCCACATCCTGCCGGAACACCTGTCCACACCTGTCCACATCCTGCCGGAACACCTGTCCACACCTGTCCACATCCTGGCGGAACACCTGTCCACACCTGTCCACATCCTGCCGGAACACCTGTCCACACCTGTCCACACCCTACTGGAACACCTGTCCACATCCTGCCGGAACACCTGTCCACACCTGTCCACACCCTACTGGAACACCTGTCCACATCCTGCCGGAACACCTGTCCACATCTGTCCACATCCTGCCGGATTACCTGTCCACACCTGTCCACATCCTGCCGGAACACCTGTCCACACCTGTCCACATCCTGCCGGTACACCTGTCCACACCTGTCCA
This sequence comes from Telmatherina bonti, assembly GCF_933228915.1. Taxonomy (NCBI): domain Eukaryota; kingdom Metazoa; phylum Chordata; class Actinopteri; order Atheriniformes; family Telmatherinidae; genus Telmatherina; species Telmatherina bonti. The sequence continues at coordinate 43,922,803 of NC_136621.1, read as the reverse complement.
CATCCTGCCGGAACACCTGTCCACACCTGTCCACACCCTACTGGAACACCTGTCCACATCCTGCCGGAACACCTGTCCACACCTGTCCACACCCTACTGGAACACCTGTCCACATCCTGCCGGAACACATGTCCACATCTGTCCACATCCTGCCGGATTACCTGTCCACACCTGTCCACATCCTGCCGGAACACCTGTCCACACCTGTCCACATCCTGCCGGAACACCTGTCCACACCTGTCCACACCCTACTGGAACACCTGTCCACACCTGTCCACACCCTACTGGAACACCTGTCCACACCTGTTCAAACCCTACTGGAACACCTGTCCACATCCTGCCGGAACACCTGTCCACACCTGTCCACATCCTGCCGGAACACCTGTCCACACCTGTCCACATCCTGCTGGATTACCTGTCCACACCTGTCCACATCCTGCCGGATTACCTGTCCACACCTGTCCGCATCCTGCCGGAACACCTGTCCACACCTGTCCACATCCTGCCGGAACACCTGTCAACACCTGTCCACACCCTACTGGAACACCTGTACACACCTGTCCACATCCTGCCGGATTACCTGTCCACACCTGTCCACATCCTGCCGGAACACCTGTCCACACCTTTCCACATCCTGCCGGATCACCTGTAAACACCTGTCCACATCCTGCGAGAACACTTGTCTACAACTGTCCACATCCTGCAGGATTACCTGTCCACACCTGTCCACATCCTGCCGGATTACCTCTCCACACCTGTCCACATCCTGCCGGAACACCTGTCCACACCTGTCCACATCCTGCCGGAACACCTGTCAACACCTGTCCACACCCTACTGGAACACCTGTACACACCTGTCCACATCCTGCCGGATTACCTGTCCACACCTGTCCACATCCTGCCGGAACACCTGTCCACACCTTTCCACATCCTGCCGGATTACCTGTCCACACCTTTCCACATCCTGCCGGAACACTTGTCCACAACTGTCCACATCCTGCCGGAACACCTGTCCACACCCTACTGGAACACCTGTCCACACCTGTCCACACCCTACTGGAACACCTGTCCACACCTGTCCACACCCTACTGGAACACCTGTTCACACCTGTCCACACCCTACTGGAACACCTGTCAACACCTGTCCACACGCTACTGGAACACCTGTCCACACCTGTCCACAACCTGCCGGAACACCTGTCCACACCTGTCCACATCCTGCCGGATTACCTGTCCACACCTGTCCACATCCTGCCGGATTACCTGTCCACACCTTTCCACATCCTGCTTGAACACCTGTCCACACCTGTCCACATCCTGCCGGAACACCTGTCCACACCTATCCACACCCTAGTGGAACACCTGTCCACACCTGTCCACATCCTGCCGGATTACCTGTCCACACCTGTCCACATCCTGTCAGATTACCTGTCCACAACTTTCCACATCCTGCCGGAACACCTGTCCACACCTGTCTACATCCTGCCGGAAGACCTGTCCACACCCGTCCACATCCTGCCGGATTACCTGTCCACACCTGTCCACACCTTTCCACCCCCTACTGGAACACCTGTCATCAGCCTACTGGAACACCTGTCCACACCTGTCCACCCCTGTCCACATCCTGCCGGAACACTTGTCCACACCTGTCCACATCCTACTAGAACACCTGTCCACACCTGTCCACATCCTGCCGGAATACCTGTCCACACCATACTGGAACACCTGTTCACACCGGTCCACACCCTACTGGAACACCTGTCCACACCTGTCCACACCCTAGGGGAACACCTGTCCACACCTGTCCACATCCTGCCGGATTACCTGTCCACACCTGTCCACATCCTGCCAGATTACCTGTCCACACCTATCCACATCCTGCCGGAACATCTGTCCACACCTTTCTACATCCTGCCGGAACACCTGTCCACACCTTTCTACATCCTGCCGGAACACCTGTCCACACCTGTCCACATCCTACTAGAACACCTGTCGACACCTGTACACACCTGTCCACATCCTGCCGGATTACCTGTCCACACCTGTCCACATCCTGCCGGATTACCTGACCACACCTGTCCAAACCCTACTGGAACACCTGTCCACATCCTGCCGGAACACCTGTCCACACCTGTCCACACCTGTCCACATCCTGCCGGAACACTTGTCCACACCTGTCCACAACCTACTGGAACACCTGTCCACACCTGTCCACACCCTACTGGAACACCTGTCCACACCTGTCCAAACACTACTGGAACACCTGTCCACATCCTGCCGGAACACCTGTCCACACCTGTCCACACCTGTCCACATCCTGCCGGAACACCTGTCCACACCTGTCCACATCCTGCCGGATTACCTGTCCACACCTGTCCACATCCTGCCGGAATACCTGTCCACACCCTACTGGAACACCTGTCCACACCTGTCCACATCCTACTGGAACACCTGTCCACACCTGTCCACATCCTGCGAGAACACCTGTCCACACCTGTCCACATCCTGCCGGAACACCTGTCCACACCTGTCCATATCCTGCCGGAACACCTGTCCACACCTGTCCATATCCTGCCGGAACACCTGTCCACACCTGTCCACATCCTACTGGAACACCTGTCCACACCTGTCCACATCCTGCCAGAACACCTGTCCACACCTGCCCAAATCCTGCTGGAACACCTGTCCACACCTGTCCACATCCTACTGGAACACCTGTCCACAGCCTGCCGGAACACCTGTCCACACCTGTCCACAGCCTGCCGGAACACCTGTCGTCACCTGTCCACATCCTGCTGGAACACCTGTGCACACCTGTCCACATCCTGCCGGAAAACCTGTCCACATCCTGCCGGAACACCTGTCCACACCTGTCCACATCATGCCGGAAAACCTGTCCACACCTGTCCACACCTGTCCACATCCTACTGGAACACCTGTCCACATCCTGCGAGAACACCTGTCAACACCTGTCCACATCCTGCGAGAACTCCTGTCCACACCTGTCCACATCCTGCTGGAACACCTATCCATACCTGTCCATATCCTGCTGGAACACCTGTCCACACCTGTCCATATCCTGCCGGAACACCTGTCCACACCTGTCCACATCCTGCTGGAACACCTGTGCACACCTGTCCACATCCTGCCGGAAAACCTGTCCACATCCTGCCGGAACACCTGTCCACACCTGTCCACATCATGCCGGAACACCTGTCCACACCTGTCCACACCCTACTGGAACACCTGTCCACACCTGTCCACATCCTGCCAGAACACCTGTCCACACCTGTCCACATCCTGCCGGAAAACCTGTCCACACCTGTCCACATACTGCCGGAACACCTGTCCACATCCTGCGAGAACACCTGTCCACACCTGTCCACATCCTGCTGGAACACCTGTCCACACCTGTCCACATCCTGCCGGAACACCTGTCCACACCTGTCCACACCCTACTGGAACACCCGTCCACACCTGTCCACATCCTGCCAGAACACCTGACCACACCTGCCCACATCCTCCCGGAAAACCTGTCCACACCTGTCCACAAACTGCCGGAACACCTGTCCACATCCTGCGAGAACACCTGTCCACACCTGTCCACATCCTGCCGGAACACCTGTCCACACCTGTCCACATCCTACTGGAACACCTGTCCACACCTGTCCACATCCTGCCAGAACACCTGTCCACACCTGTCCACATCCTGCGAGAACACCTGTCCACACCTGTCCACATCCTGCTGGAACACCTATCCACACCTGTCCATATCCTGCCAGAACACCTGTCCACACCTGTCCACATCCTGCCGGAACACCTGTCCACACCTGTCCACATCCTGCCAGAACACCTGTCCACACCTGCCCAAATCCTGCCGGAACACCTGTCCACACCTGTCCACATCCTAATGGAACACCTGTCCACACCTGTCCACATCCTGCCGGAACACCTATCCACACCTGTCCATATCCTGCCAGAACACCTGTCCACACCTGTCCACATCCTGCCGGAACACCTGTCCACATCCTGCCGGAACACCTGTCCACACCTGTCCACATCCTGCCGGAACACCTGTCCACACCTGTCCACACCCTACTGGAACACCCGTCCACACCTGTCCACATCCTGCCAGAACACCTGTCCACACCTGTCCACATCCTCCCGGAAAACCTGTCCACACCTGTCCACAAACTGCCGGAACACCTGTCCACATCCTGCGAGAACACCTGTCCACACCTGTCCACATCCTGCCGGAACACCTGTCCACACCTGTCCACATCCTGCCGGAACACCTGTCCACACCTGTCCACATCCTACTGGAACACCTGTCCACACCTGTCCACATCCTGCCAGAACACCTGTCCACACCTGTCCACATCCTACTGGAACACCTGTCCACACCTGTCCACATCCTGCGAGAACACCTGTCCACACCTGTCCACATCCTGCTGGAACACCTATCCACACCTGTCCATATCCTGCCAGAACACCTGTCCACACCTGTCCACATCCTGCCGGAACACCTGTCCACACCTGTCCACATCCTGCCAGAACACCTGTCCACACCTGCCCAAATCCTGCTGGAACACCTGTCCACACCTGTCCACATCCTACTGGAACACCTGTCCACACCTGTCCACATCCTGCCGGAACACCTATCCACACCTGTCCATATCCTGCCAGAACACCTGTCCACACCTGTCCACATCCTGCCGGAACACCTGTCCACACCTGTCCATATCCTGCCAGAACACCTGTCCACACCTGTCCACATCCTGCCAGAACACCTGTCCACACCTGCCCAAATCCTGCTTGAACACCTGTCCACACCTGTCCACATCCTACTGGAACACCTGTCCACACCTGTCCACATCCTGCGAGAACACCTGTCCACACCTGTCCACATCCTGCCGGAACACCTGTCCACACCTGTCCACATCCTGCCGGAACACCTGTCCACACCTGTTCACATCCTACTGGAACACCTGTCCACACCTAACCACATCCTGCGAGAACACCTGTCCACACCTGTCCACATTCTGCCGGAACACCTGTCCACACCTGTCCACATCCTGCCGGAACACCTGTCCACACCTGTCCACATACTACTGGAACACCTGTCCACACCTGTGCACATCCTGCGAGAACACCTGTCCACACCTGTTCACATCCTACTGGAACACCTGTCCACACCTGTCCACATCCTGCGAGAACACCTGTCCACACCTGTCCACACCCTACTGGAACACCCGTCCACACCTGTCCACATCCTGCCAGAACACCTGTCCACACCTGTCCACATCCTCCCGGAAAACCTGTCCACACCTGTCCACAAACTGCCGGAACACCTGTCCACATCCTGCGAGAACACCTGTCCACACCTGTCCACATCCTGCCGGAACACCTGTCCACACCTGTCCACATCCTGCCGGAACACCTGTCCACACCTGTCCACATCCTACTGGAACACCTGTCCACACCTGTCCACATCCTGCCAGAACACCTGTCCACACCTGTCCACATCCTACTGGAACACCTGTCCACATCCTGCGAGAACACCTGTCCACACCTGTCCACATCCTGCGAGAACACCTGTCCACACCTGTCCACATCCTGCTGGAACACCTATCCACACCTGTCCATATCCTGCCAGAACACCTGTCCACACCTGTCCACATCCTGCCGGAACACCTGTCCACACCTGTCCACATCCTGCCAGAACACCTGTCCACACCTGCCCAAATCCTGCTGGAACACCTGTCCACACCTGTCCACATCCTACTGGAACACCTGTCCACACCTGTCCACATCCTGCCGGAACACCTATCCACACCTGTCCATATCCTGCCAGAACACCTGTCCACACCTGTCCACATCCTGCCGGAACACCTGTCCACACCTGTCCATATCCTGCCAGAACACCTGTCCACACCTGTCCACATCCTGCCAGAACACCTGTCCACACCTGCCCAAATCCTGCTTGAACACCTGTCCACACCTGTCCACATCCTACTGGAACACCTGTCCACACCTGTCCACATCCTGCGAGAACACCTGTCCACACCTGTCCACATCCTGCCGGAACACCTGTCCACACCTGTCCACATCCTGCCGGAACACCTGTCCACACCTGTTCACATCCTACTGGAACACCTGTCCACACCTAACCACATCCTGCGAGAACACCTGTCCACACCTGTCCACATTCTGCCGGAACACCTGTCCACACCTGTCCACATCCTGCCGGAACACCTGTCCACACCTGTCCACATACTACTGGAACACCTGTCCACACCTGTGCACATCCTGCGAGAACACCTGTCCACACCTGTTCACATCCTACTGGAACACCTGTCCACACCTGTCCACATCCTGCGAGAACACCTGTCCACACCTGTCCACATCCTGCCGGAACACCTGTCCACACCTGTCCACATCCTCCCGGAAAACCTGTCCACACCTGTCCACAAACTGCCGGAACACCTGTCCACATCCTGAGAGAACACCTGTCCACATCCTGCCGGAACACCTGTCCACACCTGTCCACATCCTGCCGGAACACCTGTCCACACCTGTCCACATCCTACTGGAACACCTGTCCACACCTGTCCACATCCTGCCAGAACACCTGTCCACACCTGTCCACATCCTACTGGAACACCTGTCCACATCCTGCGCGAACACCTGTCCACACCGGTCCACATCCTGCCGGAACACCTGTCCACACCTGTCCACATCCTGCCGGAACACCTGTCCACACCTGTCCACATCCTACTGGAACACCTGTCCACATCCTGCCGGAACACCTGTCCACACCTGTTCACATCCTGCCGGAACACCTGTCCACGCCTGTCCACATCCTGCGAGAACACCTGTCCACACCTGTCCACATCCTTCTGGAACACCTATCCACACCTGTCCATATCCTGCCAGAACACCTGTCCACACCTGTCCACATCCTGCCGGAACACCTGTCCACACCTGTCCATATCCTGCCAGAACACCTGTCCACACCTGTCCATATCCTGCGAGAACACCTGTCCACACCTGTCCACATCCTGCCGGAACACCTGTCCACACCTGTCCATATCCTGTCAGAACACCTTTCCACACCTGTCCACATCCTGCCGGAACACCTGTCCACACCTGTCCACATCCTCCCGGAAAACCTGTCCACACCTGTCCACAAACTGCCGGAACACCTGTCCACATCCTGCGAGAACACCTGTCCACACCTGTCCACATCCTGCCGGAACACCTGTCCACACCTGTCCACATCCTGCCGGAACACCTGTCCACACCTGTCCACATCCTACTGGAACACCTGTCCACACCTGTCCACATCCTGCCAGAACACCTGTCCACACCTGTCCACATCCTACTGGAACACCTGTCCACATCCTGCGAGAACACCTGTCCACACCTGTCCACATCCTGCGAGAACACCTGTCCACACCTGTCCACATCCTCCTGGAACACCTATCCACACCTGTCCATATCCTGCCAGAACACCTGTCCACACCTGTCCACATCCTGCCGGAACACCTGTCCACACCTGTCCATATCCTGCCAGAACACCTGTCCACACCTGTCCACATCCTGCCAGAACACCTGTCCACACCTGCCCAAATCCTGCTGGAACACCTGTCCACACCTGTCCACATCCTACTGGAACACCTGTCCACACCTGTCCACATCCTGCCGGAACACCTATCCACACCTGTCCATATCCTGCCAGAACACCTGTCCACACTTGTCCACATCCTGCCGGAACACCTGTCCACACCTGTCCATATCCTGCCGGAACACCTGTCCACACCTGTCCACATCCTGCCAGAACACCTGTCCACACCTGCCCAAATCCTGCTTGAACACCTGTCCACACCTGTCCACATCCTACTGGAACACCTGTCCACACCTGTCCACATCCTGCGAGAACACCTGTCCACACCTGTCCACATCCTGCCGGAACACCTGTCCACACCTGTCCACATCCTGCCGGAACACCTGTCCACACCTGTTCACATCCTACTGGAACACCTGTCCACACCTAACCACATCCTGCGAGAACACCTGTCCACACCTGTCCACATTCTGCCGGAACACCTGTCCACACCTGTCCACATCCTGCCGGAACACCTGTCCACACCTGTCCACATACTACTGGAACACCTGTCCACACCTGTGCACATCCTGCGAGAACACCTGTCCACACCTGTTCACATCCTACTGGAACACCTGTCCACACCTGTCCACATCCTGCGAGAACACCTGTCCACACCTGTCCACATCCTGCCGGAACACCTGTCCACACCTGTCCACATCCTCCCGGAAAACCTGTCCACACCTGTCCACAAACTGCCGGAACACCTGTCCACATCCTGAGAGAACACCTGTCCACATCCTGCCGGAACACCTGTCCACACCTGTCCACATCCTGCCGGAACACCTGTCCACACCTGTCCACATCCTACTGGAACACCTGTCCACACCTGTCCACATCCTGCCAGAACACCTGTCCACACCTGTCCACATCCTACTGGAACACCTGTCCACATCCTGCGCGAACACCTGTCCACACCGGTCCACATCCTGCCGGAACACCTGTCCACACCTGTCCACATCCTGCCGGAACACCTGTCCACACCTGTCCACATCCTACTGGAACACCTGTCCACATCCTGCCGGAACACCTGTCCACACCTGTTCACATCCTGCCGGAACACCTGTCCACGCCTGTCCACATCCTGCGAGAACACCTGTCCACACCTGTCCACATCCTTCTGGAACACCTATCCACACCTGTCCATATCCTGCCAGAACACCTGTCCACACCTGTCCACATCCTGCCGGAACACCTGTCCACACCTGTCCATATCCTGCCAGAACACCTGTCCACACCTGTCCATATCCTGCGAGAACACCTGTCCACACCTGTCCACATCCTGCCGGAACACCTGTCCACACCTGTCCATATCCTGTCAGAACACCTTTCCACACCTGTCCACATCCTGCCGGAACACCTGTCCACACCTGTCCACATCCTGCCGGAACACCTGTCCACACCTGTCCACATCCTACTGGAACACCTGTCCACACCTGTCCACATCCTGCCGGAACACCTGTCCACACCTGTTCACATCCTTCCGGAACACCTGTCCACACCTGTCCACATCCTGCGAGAACATCTGTCCACACCTGTCCACATCCTTCTGGAACACCTATCCACACCTGTCCATATCCTGCCAGAACACCTGTCCACACCTGTCCACATCCTGCCGGAAAACCTTTCCACACCTGTCCATATCCTGCCAGAACATCTGTCCACACCTGTCCATATCCTGCCAGAACACCTGTCCACACCTGTCCACATCCTGCCGGAACACCTGTCCACACCTGTCCATATCCTGTCAGAACACCTGTCCACACCTGTCCACATCCTACTGGAACACCTGTCCACATCCTGCCAGAACACCTGTCCACACCTGTCCACATCCTGCCGGAAAACCTGTCCAAACCTGTCCATATCCTGCCAGAACACCTGTCCACACCTGTCCACATTCTGCGAGAACACCTGTCCACACCTGTCCACATCCTGCCGGAACACCTGTCCACACCTTTCCATATCCTGTCAGAACACCTGTCCACACCTGTCCACATCCTACTGGAACACCTGTCCACATCCTGCGCGAACACCTGTCCACACCGGTCCACATCCTGCAGGAACACCTGTCCACACCTGTCCACATCCTGCCGGAACACCTGTCCACACCTGTCCACATCCTACTGGAACACCTGTCCACACCTGTCCACATCCTGCCGGAACACCTGTCCACACCTGTTCACATCCTGCCGGAACACCTGTCCACACCTGTCCACATCCTGCGAGAACACCTGTCCACACCTGTCCACATCCTTCTGGAACACCTATCCACACCTGTCCATATCCTGCCAGAACACCTGTCCACTCCTGTCCACATCCTGCCGGAACACCTGTCCACACCTGTCCATATCCTGCCAGAACACCTGTCCACACCTGTCCATATCCTGCCAGAACACCTGTCCACACCTGCCCAAATCCCGCTGGAACACCTGTCCACACCTGTCCACATCCTACTGGAACACCTGTCCACACCTGTCCACATCCTGCGAGAACACCTGTCCGCACCTGTCCACATCCTGCTGGAACACCTGTCCACACCTGTCCACATCCTGCCGGGACACCTGTCCACACCTGTTCACATCCTACTGGAACACCTGTCCACACCTGTCCACATCCTGCGAGAACACCTGTCCACACCTGTCCACATCCTGCCGGAACACCTGTCCACACCTGTCCACATCCTGCCGGAACACCTGTCCACACCTGTCCACATCCTACTGGAACACCTGTCCACACCTGTCCACATCCTGCCGGAACACCTGTCCACACCTGTCCACATCCTACTGGAACACCTGTCCACACCTGTCCACATCCTGCGAGACCACCTGTCCACACCTGTCCACATCCTGCCGGAACATCTGTCCACACCTGTCCATATCCTGCCAGAACGCCTGTCCACACCTGTCCACATCCTGCCAGAACACCTGTCCACACCTGCCCAAATCCTGCTGGAACACCTGTCCACACCTGTCCACACCCTACTCGAACACCTGTCCACACCTGTCCACATACTGCGAGAACACCTGTCCACACCTGTCCACATCCTGTCGGAACACCTGTCCACACCTGTCCACATCCTACCGGAACACCTGTCCACACCTGTCCACATCCTACTGGAACACCTGTCCACACCTGTCCACATCCTGCATGAACACCTTTCCACACGTGTCCATATCCTGCCAGAACACCTGTCCACACCTGTCCACATCGTACTGGAACACCTGTCCACACCTGTCCACATCCTGCCGGAACACCTGTCCACACCTGTCCACATCCTACTGGAACACCTGTCCACACCTGTCCACATCCTGCCAGAACACCTGTCCACACCTGTCCACATCCTACTGGAACACCTGTCCACATCCTGCGCGAACACCTGTCCACACCGGTCCACATCCTGCCGGAACACCTGTCCACACCTGTCCACATCCTGCCGGAACACCTGTCCACACCTGTCCACATCCTACTGGAACACCTGTCCACATCCTGCCGGAACACCTGTCCACACCTGTTCACATCCTGCCGGAACACCTGTCCACGCCTGTCCACATCCTGCGAGAACACCTGTCCACACCTGTCCACATCCTTCTGGAACACCTATCCACACCTGTCCATATCCTGCCAGAACACCTGTCCACACCTGTCCACATCCTGCCGGAACACCTGTCCACACCTGTCCATATCCTGCCAGAACACCTGTCCACACCTGTCCATATCCTGCGAGAACACCTGTCCACACCTGTCCACATCCTGCCGGAACACCTGTCCACACCTGTCCATATCCTGTCAGAACACCTTTCCACACCTGTCCACATCCTGCCGGAACACCTGTCCACACCTGTCCACATCCTGCCGGAACACCTGTCCACACCTGTCCACATCCTACTGGAACACCTGTCCACACCTGTCCACATCCTGCCGGAACACCTGTCCACACCTGTTCACATCCTTCCGGAACACCTGTCCACACCTGTCCACATCCTGCGAGAACATCTGTCCACACCTGTCCACATCCTTCTGGAACACCTATCCACACCTGTCCATATCCTGCCAGAACACCTGTCCACACCTGTCCACATCCTGCCGGAACACCTTTCCACACCTGTCCATATCCTGCCAGAACATCTGTCCACACCTGTCCATATCCTGCCAGAACACCTGTCCACACCTGTCCACATCCTGCCGGAACACCTGTCCACACCTGTCCATATCCTGTCAGAACACCTGTCCACACCTGTCCACATCCTACTGGAACACCTGTCCACATCCTGCCAGAACACCTGTCCACACCTGTCCACATCCTGCCGGAAAACCTGTCCAAACCTGTCCATATCCTGCCAGAACACCTGTCCACACCTGTCCACATTCTGCGAGAACACCTGTCCACACCTGTCCACATCCTGCCGGAACACCTGTCCACATCTTTCCATATCCTGTCAGAACACCTGTCCACACCTGTCCACATCCTACTGGAACACCTGTCCACATCCTGCGCGAACACCTGTCCACACCGGTCCACATCCTGCAGGAACACCTGTCCACACCTGTCCACATCCTGCCGGAACACCTGTCCACACCTGTCCACATCCTACTGGAACACCTGTCCACACCTGTCCACATCCTGCCGGAACACCTGTCCACACCTGTTCACATCCTGCCGGAACACCTGTCCACACCTGTCCACATCCTGCGAGAACACCTGTCCACACCTGTCCACATCCTTCTGGAACACCTATCCACACCTGTCCATATCCTGCCAGAACACCTGTCCACTCCTGTCCACATCCTGCCGGAACACCTGTCCACACCTGTCCATATCCTGCCAGAACACCTGTCCACACCTGTCCATATCCTGCCAGAACACCTGTCCACACCTGCCCAAATCCCGCTGGAACACCTGTCCACACCTGTCCACATCCTACTGGAACACCTGTCCACACCTGTCCACATCCTGCGAGAACACCTGTCCGCACCTGTCCACATCCTGCTGGAACACCTGTCCACACCTGTCCACATCCTGCCGGGACACCTGTCCACACCTGTTCACATCCTACTGGAACACCTGTCCACACCTGTCCACATCCTGCGAGAACACCTGTCCACACCTGTCCACATCCTGCCGGAACACCTGTCCACACCTGTCCACATCCTGCCGGAACACCTGTCCACACCTGTCCACATCCTACTGGAACACCTGTCCACACCTGTCCACATCCTGCCGGAACACCTGTCCACACCTGTCCACATCCTACTGGAACACCTGTCCACACCTGTCCACATCCTGCGAGACCACCTGTCCACACCTGTCCACATCCTGCCGGAACATCTGTCCACACCTGTCCATATCCTGCCAGAACGCCTGTCCACACCTGTCCACATCCTGCCAGAACACCTGTCCACACCTGCCCAAATCCTGCTGGAACACCTGTCCACACCTGTCCACACCCTACTCGAACACCTGTCCACACCTGTCCATATCCTGCGAGAACACCTGTCCACACCTGTCCACATCCTGTCGGAACACCTGTCCACACCTGTCCACATCCTACCGGAACACCTGTCCACACCTGTCCACATCCTACTGGAACACCTGTCCACACCTGTCCACATCCTGCATGAACACCTTTCCACACGTGTCCATATCCTGCCAGAACACCTGTCCACACCTGTCCACATCGTACTGGAACACCTGTCCACACCTGTCCACATCCTGCCAGAACACCTGTCTACACCTGCCCAAATCCTGCTGGAACACCTGTCCACATCCTACTGGAACACCTGTCCACATCCTGCGAGAACACCTGTCCACACCGGTCCACATCCTTCCGGAACACCTGTCCACACCTGTCCACATCCTGCCGGAACACCTGTCCACACCTGTCCACATCCTACTGGAACACCTGTCCACACCTGTCCACATCCTGCCGGAACACCTATCCACACCTGTCCATATCCTGCCAGAACACCTGTCCACACCTGTCCACATCCTGCCGGAAAACCTGTCCACACCTGTCCATATCCTGCCAGAACACCTGTCCACACCTGTCCACATCCTGCCAGAACACCTGTCCACACCTGCCCAAATCCTGCCGGAACACCTGTCCACACCTGTCCACATCCTACTGGAACACCTGTCCACATCCTGCGCGAACACCTGTCCACACCGGTCCACATCCTGCCGGAACACCTGTCCACACCTGTCCACATCCTGCCGGAACACCTGTCCACACCTGTCCACATCCTACTGGAACACCTGTCCACACCTGTCCACATCCTGCCGGAACACCTGTCCACACCTGTTCACATCCTGCCGGAACACCTGTCCACACCTGTCCACATCCTGCGAGAACACCTGTCCACACCTGTCCACATCCTGCCGGAACACCTGTACACACCTGTCCATATCCTGCCAGAACACCTGTCCACTCCTGTCCACATCCTGCCGGAACACCTGTCCACACCTGTCCATATCCTGCCAGTACACCTGTCCACACCTGTCCATATCCTGCCAGAACACCTATCCACACCTGCCCAAATCCCGCTGGAACACCTGTCCACACCTGTCCACATCCTACTGGAACACCTGTCCACACCTGTCCACATCCTGCGAGAACACCTGTCCACACCTGTCCACATCCTGCTGGAACACCTGTCCACACCTGTCCACATCCTGCCGGAACACCTGTCCACACCTGTTCACATCCTACTGGAACACCTGTCCACACCTGTCCACATCCTGCGAGAACACCTGTCCACACCTGTCCACATCCTGCCGGAACACCTGTACACACCTGTCCACATCCTGCCGGAACACCTGTCCACACCTGTCCACATCCTACTGGAACACCTGTCCACACCTGTCCACATCCTGCGAGACCACCTGTCCACACCTGTCCACATCCTGCCGGAACATCTGTCCACACCTGTCCATATCCTGCCAGAACGCCTGTCCACACCTGTCCACATCCTGCCAGAACACCTGTCCACACCTGCCCAAATCCTGCTGGAACACCTGTCCACACCTGTCCACACCCTACTCGAACACCTGTCCACACCTGTCCACATCCTGCGAGAACACCTGTCCACACCTGTCCACATCCTGTCGGAACACCTGTCTACACCTGTCCACATCCTACCGGAACACCTGTCCACACCTGTCCACATCCTACTGGAACACCTGTCCACACCTGTCCACATCCTGCCAGAACACCTGTCTACACCTGCCCAAATCCTGCTGGAACACCTGTCCACATCCTACTGGAACACCTGTCCACATCCTGCGAGAACACCTGTCCACACCGGTCCACATCCTTCCGGAACACCTGTCCACACCTGTCCACATCCTGCCGGAACACCTGTCCACACCTGTCCACATCCTACTGGAACACCTGTCCACACCTGTCCACATCCTGCCGGAACACCTATCCACACCTGTCCATATCCTGCCAGAACACCTGTCCACACCTGTCCACATCCTGCCGGAACACCTGTCCACACCTGTCCATATCCTGCCAGAACACCTGTCCACACCTGTCCACATCCTGCCAGAACACCTGTCCACACCTGCCCAAATCCTGCCGGAACACCTGTCCACACCTGTCCACATCCTACTGGAACACCTGTCCACACCTGTCCACATCCTGCGAGAACACCTCTCCACACCTGTCCACATCCTGCCGGAACACCTGTCCACACCTGTCCACATCCTGCCGGAACACCTGTCCACACCTGTTCACATCCTACTGGAACACCTGTCCACACCTGTCCACATCCTGCGAGAACACCTGTCCACACCTGTCCACATCCTGCCGGAACACCTGTACACACCTGTCCACATCCTGCCGGAACACCTGTCCACACCTGTCCACATCCTACTGGAACACCTGTCCACACCTGTCCACATCCTGCGAGACCACCTGTCCACACCTGTCCACATCCTGCCGGAACATCTGTCCACACCTGTCCATATCCTGCCAGAACACCTGTCCACACCTGTCCACATCCTGCCAGAACACCTGTCCACACCTGCCCAAATCCTGCTGGAACACCTGTCCACACCTGTCCACACCCTACTCGAACACCTGTCCACACCTGTCCACATCATGCGAGAACACCTGTCCACACCTGTCCACATCCTGTCGGAACACCTGTCCACACCTGTCCACATCCTACCGGAACACCTGTCCACACCTGTCCACATCCTACTGGAACACCTGTCCACACCTGTCCACATCCTGCATGAATACCTGTCCACACGTGTCCACATCCTGCCGGAACACCTGTCCACATTCTGCCGGAACACCTGTCCACACCTGTCCACATCCTGCCGGAACACCTGTCCACACCTGTTCACATCCTACTGGAACACCTGTCCACACCTGTCCACATCCTGCGAGAACACCTGTCCACACCTGTCCACATCCTGCCGGAACACCTGTACACACCTGTCCACATCCTGCCGGAACACCTGTCCACATCCTACTGGAACACCTGTCCACACCTGTCCACATCCTGCGAGACCACCTGTCCACACCTGTCCACATCCTGCCGGAACATCTGTCCACACCTGTCCATATCCTGCCAGAACACCTGTCCACACCTGTCCACATCCTGCCAGAACACCTGTCCACACCTGCCCAAATCCTGCTGGAACACCTGTCCACACCTGTCCACACCCTACTCGAACACCTGTCCACACCTGTCCACATCATGCGAGAACACCTGTCCACACCTGTCCACATCCTGTCGGAACACCTGTCCACACCTGTCCACATCCTACCGGAACACCTGTCCACACCTGTCCACATCCTACTGGAACACCTGTCCACACCTGTCCACATCCTGCATGAATACCTGTCCACACGTGTCCACATCCTGCCGGAACACCTGTCCATATCCTGCCAGAACACCTGTCCACACCTGTCCATATCCTGCCGGAACACCTGTCCACACCTGTCCACATCGTACTGGAACACCTGTCCACACCTGTCCACATCCTGCAAGAACACCTGTCCACACCTGCCCAAATCCTGCTGGAACACCTGTCCACATCCTACTGGAACACCTGTCCACATCCTGCGAGAACACCTGTCCACACCGGTCCACATCCTTCCGGAACACCTGTCCACACCTGTCCACATCCTGCCGGAACACCTGTCCACACCTGTCCACATCCTGCTGGAACACCTATCCACACCTGTCCATATCCTGCCAGAACACCTGTCCACACCTGTCCACATCCGTCCGGAACACCTGTCCACACCTGTCCATATCCTGCCAGAACACCTGTCCACACCTGTCCACATCCTGCCAGAACACCTGTCCACACCTGCCCAAATCCTGCCGGAACACCTGTCCACACCTGTCCACATCCTACTGGAACACCTGTCCACACCTGTCCACATCCTGCGAGAACACCTCTCCACACCTGTCTACATCCTGCCGGAACACCTGTCCACACCTGTCCACATCCTGCCAGAACACCTGTCCACACCTGTTCACATCCTACTGGAACACCTGTCCACACCTGTCCACATCCTGCGAGAACACCTGTCCACACCTGTCCACATTCTGCCGGAACACCTGTCCACACCTGTCCACATCCTGCCAGAACACCTGTCCACACCTGTCCACATCCTACTGGAACACCTGTCCACACCTGTCCACATCCTGCGAGAACACCTGTCCACACCTGTTCACATCCTACTGGAACAACTGTCCACACCTGTCCACATCCTGCGAGAACACCTGTCCACACCTGTCCACATCCTGCCGGAACATCTGTCCACACCTGTCCACATCCTGCCGGAACACCTGTCCACACCTGTCCATATCCTGCCAGAACACCTGTCCACACCTGTCCACATCCCACCAGAACACCTGTCCACGCCTGCCCAAATCCTGCTGGAACACCTGTCCACACCTGTCCACATCCTACTGGAACACCTGTCCACACCTGTCCACATCCTGCGAGGACACCTGTCCACACCTGTCCACATCCTGCCGGAACACCTGTCCACACCTGTCCACATCCTACCGGAACACCTTACCACACCTGTCCACATCCTACTGGAACACCTTTCCACACCTGTCCACATCCTGCCGGAACACCTGTCCACACCTGTCCACATCCTGCCGGAACACCTGTCCACACCTGTCCATATCCTGCCAGAACACCTGTCCACACCTGTCCATATCCTGCCGGAACACCTGTCCACACCTGTCCACATCCTGCCGGAACACCTGTCCACACCTGTCCACATCCTACTGGAACACCTGTCCACATCCTGCCGGAACACCTGTCCACACCTGTCCACATCCTGCCGGAACACCTGTCCACACCTGCCCAAATCCTGCTGGAACACCTGTCCACACCTGTCCACACCCTACTCGAACACCTGTCCACACCTGTCCACATCATGCGAGAACACCTGTCCACACCTGTCCACATCCTGTCGGAACACCTGTCCACACCTGTCCACATCCTTCCGGAACACCTGTCCACACCTGTCCACATCCTACTGGAACACCTGTCCACACCTGTCCACATCCTGCATGAATACCTGTCCACACGTGTCCACATCCTGCCGGAACACCTGTCCATATCCTGCCAGAACACCTGTCCACACCTGTCCATATCCTGCCGGAACACCTGTCCACACCTGTCCACATCGTACTGGAACACCTGTCCACACCTGCCCAAATCCTGCTGGAACACCTGTCCACATCCTACTGGAACACCTGTCCACATCCTGCGAGAACACCTGTCCACACCGGTCCACATCCTTCCGGAACACCTGTCCACACCTGTCCACATCCTGCCGGAACACCTGTCCACACCTGTCCACATCCTACTGGAACACCTGTCCACACCTGTCCACATCCTGCTGGAACACAAATCCACACCTGTCCATATCCTGCCAGAACACCTGTCCACAACTGTCCACATCCTGCCGGAACACCTGTCCACACCTGTCCATATCCTGCCAGAACACCTGTCCACACCTGTCCACATCCTGCCAGAACACCTGTCCACACCTGCCCAAATCCTGCCGGAACACCTGTCCACACCTGTCCACATCCTACTGGAACACCTGTCCACACCTGTCCACATCCTGCGAGAACACCTCTCCACACCTGTCTACATCCTGCCGGAACACCTGTCCACACCTGTCCACATCCTGCCAGAACACCTGTCCACACCTGTTCACATCCTACTGGAACACCTGTCCACACCTGTCCACATCCTGCGAGAACACCTGTCCACACCTGTCCACATTCTGCCGGAACACCTGTCCACACCTGTCCACATCCTGCCAGAACACCTGTCCACACCTGTCCACATCCTACTGGAACACCTGTCCACACCTGTCCACATCCTGCGAGAACACCTGTCCACACCTGTTCACATCCTACTGGAACACCTGTCCACACCTGTCCACATCCTGCGAGAACACCTGTCCACACCTGTCCACATCCTGCCGGAACATCTGTCCACACCTGTCCACATCCTGCCGGAACACCTGTCCACACCTGTCCATATCCTGCCAGAACACCTGTCCACACCTGTCCACATCCCACCAGAACACCTGTCCACGCCTGCCCAAATCCTGCTGGAACACCTGTCCACACCTGTCCACATCCTACTGGAACACCTGTCCACACCTGTCCACATCCTGCGAGGACACCTGTCCACACCTGTCCACATCCTGCCGGAACACCTGTCCACACCTGTCCACATCCTACCGGAACACCTTACCACACCTGTCCACATCCTACAGGAACATCTTTCCACACCTGTCCACATCCTGCTAGAACACCTGTCCACACCTGTCCACATCCTGCCGGAACACCTGTCCACACCTGTCCATATCCTGCCAGAACACCTGTCCACACCTGTCCATATCCTGCCGGAAAACCTGTCCACACCTGTCCACATCCTGCCAGAACACCTGTCCACACCTGTCCACATCCTACTGGAACACCTGTCCACATCCTGCCGGAACACCTGTCCACACCTGTCCACATCCTGCCGGAACACCTGTCCAAACCTGTCCACATCCTGCCGGATTACCTGTCCACACCTGTCCACACCTGTCCACACCCTACTGGAACACCTGTCCACACCTGTCAACATCCTGCCAGAACACCTGTCCACACCTGTCCATATCCTGCCGGAACACCTGTCCACACCACTCCACATCATACTGGAACACCTGTCCACACCTGTCCACATCCTGCCAGAACACCTGTCCACACCTGCCCAAATCCTGCTGGAACACCTGTCCACACCTGCCCAAATCCTGCTGGAACACCTGTCCACACCTGTCCACTTCCTACTGGAACACCTGTCCACATCCTGCGAGAACACCTGTCCACACCTGTCCACATCCTGCCGGAACACCTGTCGACACCTGTCCACATCCTGCCGGAACACCTGTCCACACCTGTCCACATCACACCGGAACACCTGTCCACACCTGTCCACACCCTACTGGAACACCTGTCCACACCTGTCCACATCCTGCCAGAACACCTGTCCACACCTGTCCACATCCTGCCGGAAAACGTGTCCACACCTGTCCACATACTGCCGGAACACCTGTCCACACCTGTCCACATCCTGCCGGATTACCTGTCCACACCTGTCCACATCCTGCCAGAACACCTGTCCACACCTGTCCACATCCTGCCAGAACACCTGTCCACACCTGTCCACATCCTGCCGGAACACCTGTCCACACCTGTCCACATCCTGCCGGAAAACCTGTCCAAACCTGTCCACATCCTGCCGGATTACCTGTCCACACCTGTCCACACCTGTCCACACCCTACTGGAACACCTGTCCACACCTGTCAACATCCTGCTGGAACACCTGTCCACACCTGTCCACTTCCCACTGGAACACCTGTCCACATCCTGCGAGAACACCTGTCCACACCTGTCCACATCCTGCCGGAACACCTGTCCACACCTGTCCACACCCTACTGGAACACCTGTCCACACCTGTCCACATCCTGCCAGAACACCTGTCCACACCTGTCCACATCCTGCCGGAAAACCTGTCCACACCTGTCCACATACTGCCGGAACACCTGTCCACACCTGTCCACATCCATCCGGATTACCTGTCCACACCTGTCCACATCCTGCCAGAACACCTGTCCACACCTGTCCACATCCTGCCAGAACACCTGTCCACACCTGTCCACATCCTGCCGGAACACCTGTCCACACCTGTAAACATCCTGCCGGAAAACCTGTCCAAACCTGTCCACATCCTGCCGGATTACCTGTCCACACCTGTCCACACCTGTCCACACCCTACTGGAACACCTGTCCACACCTGTCAACATCCTGCTGGAACACCTGTCCACACCTGTCCACATCCTGCCGGAACACCTGTCCACACCTGTCCACATCCTGCCAGAACACCTGTCCACACCTGTCCACATTCTGCCGGAACACCTGTCCACACCTGTCCACATCCTGCCGGAACACCTGTCCACACCTGTCCACATCCTACTGGAACACCTGTCCACACCTGTCCACATCCTGCGAGAACACCTGTCCACACCTGTTCACATCCTACTGGAACACCTGTCCACACCTGTCCACATCCTGCGAGAACACCTGTCCACACCTGTCCACATCCTGCCGGAACATCTGTCCACACCTGTCCACATCCTGCCGGAACACCTGTCCACACCTGTCCATATCCTGCCAGAACACCTGTCCAAACCTGTCCACATCCCTCCAGAAATCCTGTCCACACCTGTCCACATCCTGCGAGAACACCTGTCCACACCTGTCCACATCCTGCCGGAACACCTGTCCACACCTGTCCACATCCTACCGGAACACCATACCACACCTGTCCACATCCTACTGGAACACCTTTCCACACCTGTCCACATCCTACTGGAACACCTGTCCACATCCTGCGCGAACACCTGTCCACACCGGTCCACATCCTGCCGGAACACCTGTCCACACCTGTCCACATCCTGCCGGAACACCTGTCCACACCTGTCCAAATCCTGCGAGAACACCTGTCCACACCTGTCCACATCCTGCCGGAACACCTGTCCACACCTGTCCACATCCTGCCGGAACACCTGTCCACACCTGTTCAGATCCTGCTGGAACACCTGTCCACACCTGTCCACACCGTACTGGAACACCTGTCCATATCCTGCCGGAACAACTGTCCACACCTGTCCACATCCTGCTGAAACACCTGTCCACACTAGTCCACATCCTGCCGGAACACCTGTCCACACCTGTCCACATCCTGCCGGATTACCTGTCCACACCTGTCCACATCCTGCCGGAACACCTGTCCACACCTGTCCACATCCTGCCGGAACACCTGTCCACACCTGTGCACACCCTACTGGAACACCTGTCCAAACCGGTCCACACCCTACTGGAACACCTGTCCACACCTGTCCACACCCTACTGGAACACCTGTCCACACCTGTCCACACCCTACTGGAACACCTGTCCACATCCTGCCGGAACACCTGTCCACACCTGTCCACACCTGTCCACATCCTGCCGGAACACCTGTCCACACCTGTCCACATCCTGCCGGATTACCTGTCCACACCTGTCCACATCCTGCGGGATTACCTGTCCACACCTGTCCACATCCTGCCGGAACACCTGTCCACACCTGTCGACATCCTGCCGGAACACCTGTCCACACCTGTCCACACCCTACTGGAACACCTGTCCAGACCTTTCCACATCCTGCCGGATTACCTGTCCACACTTGTCCACATCCTGCCGGATTACCTGTACACACTTGTCCACATCCTGCCGGAACACCTGTCCACGCCTGTCCACACCCTACTGGAACACCTGTCCACACCTGTCCACACCCTACTGGAACACCTGTCCACACCTGTCCACACCCTACTGGAACACCTGTCCACACCTGTCCACATCCTGCCGGAAAAACCTGTCCACATCCTGCCGGAACAACTGTCCACACCTGTCCACACCCTGCTGGAACACCTGTCCACACCTGTCCACACCCTACTGGAACACCTGTCCACATCCTGCCGGAACACCTGTCCACACCTGTCAACATCCTGCCGGAACACCTGTCCACACCTGTCCACATCCTGCCGGATTACCTGTCCACACCTGTCCACATCCGGCCGGATTACCTGTCCACACCTGTCCACATCCTGCCGGATTACCTGTCCACACTTGTCCACATCCTGCCGGATTACCTGTCCACACTTGTCCACATCCTGCCGGAACACCTGTCCACACCTGTCCACATCCTGCCGGAACACCTGTCCACACCTGTCCACATCCTGCCGGAACACCTGTCCACACCTTTCCACACCCTACTGGAACACCTGTCCACACCTGTCCACACCCTACTGGAAAACCTGTCCACACCTGTCCACACCCTACTGGAACACCTGTCCACACCTGTCCACATCCTGCCGGAAAAACCTGTCCACATCCTGCCGGAACACCTGTCCACATCCTGCCGGAACACCTGTCCACATCCTGCCGGAACACCTGTCCACACCTGTCCACACCTGTCCACATCCTGCCGGAACACCTGTCCACACCTGTCCACATCCTGCCGGAACACCTGTCCACACCTGTCCACATCCTTCCGGATTACCTGTCCACACCTGTCCACATCCTGCCGGATAACCTGTCCAAACCTTTCCACATCCTGCCAGATTACCTGTCCACACCTGTCCACATCCTGCCGGAACACCTCTCCACACCTGTCCACATCCTGCCGGAACACCTGTCCACACCTGTCCTGACCCTACCGGAACACCTGTCCAGACCTGTCCACATCCTGCCGGATTACCTGTCCACACTTGTCCACATCCTTCCGGAACACCTGTCCACACCTGTCCACATCCTGCCGGATTACCTGTCCACACCTGTCCACATCCTGCCGGAACACCTGTCCACACCTGTCCACACCCTACTGGAACACCTGTCCACACCTGTCCACACCCTACTGGAACACCTGTCCACATCCTGCCGGAACACATGTCCACACCTGTCCACACCCTACTGGAACACCTGTCCACATCCTGCCGGAACACCTGTCCACACCTGTCCACATCCTGCCGGAATACCTGTCCACACCTGTCCACATCGTGCCGGAACACCTGTCCACACCTGTCCACATGCTGCCGTAACACCTGTCCACACCTGTTCACATCCTGCTGGAACACCTGTCCACACCTGTCCACACCGTACTGGAACACCTGTCCATATCCTGCCGGAACAACTGTCCACACCTGTCCACATCCTGCCGAAACACCTGTCCACACTTGTCCACATCCTGCCGGAACACCTGTCCACACCTATCCACATCCTGCCGGATTACCTGTCCACACCTGTCCACATCCTGCCGGAACACCTGTCCACACCTGTCCACATCCTGCCGGAACACCTTTCCACACCTGTCGACACCCTACTGGAACACCTGTCCAAACTGGTCCACACCCTACTGGAACACCTGTCCACACCCTGCCGGAACACCTGTCCACACCTGTACACACCTGTCCACATCCTGCCGGAACACCTGTCCACACCTGTCCACATCCTGCCGGATTACCTGTCCACACCTGTCCACATCCTGCCGGATTACCTGTCCACACCTGTCCACATCCTGCCGGAACACCTGTCCACACCTGTCCACATCCTGCCGGAACACCTGTCCACACCTGTCCACACCCTACTGGAACACCTGTCCAGACCTGTCCACATCCTGCCGGATTACCTGTCCACACTTGTCCACATCCTTCAGGATTACCTGTACACACTTGTCCACATCCTGCCGGAACACCTGTCCACGCCTGTCCACACCCTCCTGGAACACCTGTCCACACCTGTCCACACCCTACTGGAACACCTGTCCACACCTGTCCACACCCTACTGGAACACCTGTCCACACCTGTCCACATCCTGCCGGAAAAACCTGTCGACATCCTGCCGGAACACCTGTCCACACCTGTCCACATCCTGCCG
Organism: Telmatherina bonti; assembly: GCF_933228915.1. Lineage (NCBI taxonomy): Eukaryota > Metazoa > Chordata > Actinopteri > Atheriniformes > Telmatherinidae > Telmatherina > Telmatherina bonti. The sequence continues at coordinate 43,898,108 of NC_136621.1, read as the reverse complement.
GAACACCTGTCCACATCCTGCCGGAACACCTGTCCACGCCTGTCCACACCCTACTGGAACACCTGTCCACACCTGTCCACACCCTACTGGAACACCTGTCCACACCTGTCCACACCCTACTGGAACACCTGTCCACACCTGTCCACATCCTGCCGGAAAAACCTGTCCACATCCTGCCGGAACAACTGTCCACACCTGTCCACACCCTACTGGAACACCTGTCCACATCCTGCCGGAACACCTGTCCACACCTGTCCACATCCTGCCGGAACACCTGTCCACACCTGTCCACATCCTGCCAAATTACCTGTCCACACCTGTCCACATCCTGCCGGATTACCTGTCCACACCTGTCCACATCCTGCCGGATTACCTGTCCACACTTGTCCACATCCTGCCGGATTACCTGTCCACACTTGTCCACATCCTGCCGGAACACCTGTCCACACCTGTCCACATCCTGCCGGAACACCTGTCCACACCTGTCCACATCCTGCCGGAACACCTGTCCACACCTGTCCACACCCTACTGGAACACCTGTCCACACCTGTCCACACCCTACTGGAACACCTGTCCACACCTGTCCACATCCTGCCGGAGAAACCTGTCCACATCCTGCCGGAACACCTGTCCACATCCTGCCGGAACACCTGTCCACATCCTGCCGGAACACCTGTCCACACCTGTCCACACCTGTCCACATCCTGCCGGAACACCTGTCCACACCTGTCCACATCCTGCCGGAACACCTGTCCACACCTGTCCACATCCTGCCGGATTACCTGTCCACACCTGTCCACATCCTGCCGGATTACCTGTCCACACCTTTCCACATCCTGCCAGATTACCTGTCCACACCTGTCCACATCCTGCCGGAACACCTGTCCACACCTGTCCACATCCTGCCGGAACACCTGTCCACACCTGTCCTGACCCTACCGGAACACCTGTCCAGACCTGTCCACATCCTGCCGGATTACCTGTCCACACCTGTCCACATCCTGCCGGAACACCTGTCCACACCTGTCCACACCCTACTGGAACACCTGTCCACACCTGTCCACACCCTACTGGAACACCTGTCCACATCCTGCCGGAACACATGTCCACACCTGTCCACACCCTACTGGAACACCTGTCCACATCCTGCCGGAACACCTGTCCACACCTGTCCACATCCTGCCGGAACACCTGTCCACATCCTGCCGGAATACCTGTCCACACCTGTCCACATTGTGCCGGAACACCTGTCCACATGCTGCCGTAACACCTGTCCACACCTGTTCACATCCTGCTGGAACACCTGTCCACACCTGTCCACACCGTACTGGAACACCTGTCCATATCCTGCCGGAACAACTGTCCACACCTGTCCACATCCTGCTGAAACACCTGTCCACACTTGTCCACATCCTGCCGGAACACCTGTCCACACCTGTCCACATCCTGCCGGATTACCTGTCCACACCTGTCCACATCCTGCCGGAACACCTGTCCACACCTGTCCACATCCTGCCGGAACACCTGTCCACACCTGTCGACACCCTACTGGAACACCTGTCCAAACAGGTCCACACCCTACTAGAACACCTGTCCACACCCTACTGGAACACCTGTCCACACCTGTCCACACCCTACTGGAACACCTGTCCACATCCTGCCGGAACACCTGTCCACACCTGTCCACACCTGTCCACATCCTGCCGGAACACCTGTCCACACCTGTCCACATCCTGCCGGATTACCTGTCCACACCTGTCCACATCCTGCCGGATTACCTGTCCACACCTGTCCACATCCTGCCGGAACACCTGTCCACACCTGTCCACATCCTGCCGGAACCCCTGTCCACACCTGTCCACACCCTACTGGAACACCTGTCCAGACCTGTCCACATCCTGCCGGATTACCTGTCCACACTTGTCCACATCCTTCCGGATTACCTGTACACACTTGTCCACATCATGCCGGAACACCTGTCCACGCCTGTCCACACCCTACTGGAACACCTGTCCACACCTGTCCACACCCTACTGGAACACCTGTCCACACCTGTCCACACCCTACTGGAACACCTGTCCACACCTGTCCACATCCTGCCGGAAAAACCTGTCCACATCCTGCCGGAACACCTGTCCACACCTGTCCACATCCTGCCGGAACACCTGTCCACATCCTGCCGGAATACCTGTCCACACCTGTCCACACCTGTCCACATCGTGCCGGAACACCTGTCCACACCTGTCCACATCCTGCCGTAACACCTGTCCACACCTGTTCACTTCCTGCTGGAACACCTGTCCACACCTGTCCACACCGTACTGGAACACCTGTCCATATCCTGCCGGAACAACTGTCCACACCTGTCCACATCCTGCTGAAACACCTGTCCACACCTGTCCACACCCTACTGGAACACCTGTCCACACCTGTCCACACCCTACTGGAACACCTGTCCACATCCTGCCGGAACACCTGTCCACACCTGTCCACACCTGTCCACATCCTGCCGGAACACCTGTCCACACCTGTCCACATCCTGCCGGATTACCTGTACACACTTGTCCACATCCTGCCGGAACACCTGTCCACACCTGTCCCAACCCTACTGGAACACCTGTCCACACCTGTCCACACCCTACTGGAACACCTGTCCACACCTGTCCACATCCTGCCGGAAAAACCTGTCCACATCCTGCCGGAACACCTGTCCACACCTGTCCACATCCTGCCGGAACACCTGTCCACATCCTGCCGGAATACCTGTCCACACCTGTCCACACCTGTCCACATCGTGCCGGAACACCTGTCCACACCTGTCCACATCCTGCCGTAACACCTGTCCACACCTGTTCACATCCTGCTGGAACACCTGTCCACACCGTACTGGAACAACTGTCCATATCCTGCCGGAACAACTGTCCACACCTGTCCACATCCTGCTGAAACACCTGTCCACACCTGTCCACATCCTGCCGGAACACCTGTCCACACCTGTCCACATCCTGCCGGATTACCTGTCCACACCTGTCCACATCCTGCCGGAACACCTGTCCACACCTGTCCACATCCTGCCGGAACACCTGTCCACACCTGTCCACATCCTGCCGGAACACCTGTCCACACCTGTCCACATCCCGCCGGATTACCTGTCCACACTTGTCCATATCCTGCCGGAACACCTGTCCACACCTGTCCACATCCTGCCGGATTACCTGTCCACACCTGTCCACATCCTGCCGGAACACCTTTCCACACCTGTCCACATGCTGCCGGAACACCTGTCCACATCCTGCCGGATTACCTGTCCACACCTGTCCACATCCCACCGGAACACCTGTCCACACCTGTCCACACTTGTCCACACCCTACTGGAACACCTGTCCACACCGGTCCACACCCTACTGGAACACCTGTCCACACCTGTCCACACCTTACTGGAACACCTGTCCACACCTGTCCACACCCTACTGGAACACCTGTCCACATCCTGCCGGAACACCTGTCCACATCCTGCCGGAATACCTGTCCACACCTGTCCACATCGTGTAAGTAAGTAAGTAAGTAAAGTTTATTTATAAAGCGCTTTTCACAGATCAAAATCACAAAGTGCTGTACATAAAAATGAGTACAATAACACAATCAGCAACAATCAGCAAAAATTAAAATCATCCAAGAATCAACAAAAAGCTCTTCTAAACAGTAGAGTCTTTAGCTGCATTTTAAAAGAGTCCACAGAGTCAAGCACACGAAGGGACAGAGGCAGCTCATTCCAGAGTCTGGGAGCAACAGACTGGAAAGACAGGTCACCACGAGTTTTAAAACGAGTTTTTGGAACCTTCAGGAGGTTCTGGCCAGAAGACCGAAGAGAGCGTCCAGAGGAGTATGGACATAGTAAGTCGGTGATATACTGAGGGGCCTGACCATGTAACGCCTGAAAGGTCAACACTAAAATTTTAAAATCTATGCGAAATTTAACAGGAAGCCAATGAAGACGTGTCAAAACAGGGGTGATGTGGGCTGTTCTGGCTGCACCTGTCAAAAGTCTGGCAGCAGAGTTCTGCACAATTTGAAGCTTATTTAGAGTCGTCTTATTTATGTAAGTGAAAACAGAGTTACAGTAATCAATGCTACTCGAGATGAAAGCATGGATGATCATTTCAAGATCTGATTTTGACAACAACCTCCTTACTTTAGAGATGTTTCTTAGATGATAGAAACTGTTTCTGGTCAGTTGTCGGGTGTGACTCTCCAAAGACATGGCCTGATCAAACACAACCCCAAGGTTTCTGAGACTGGTTTTCACAGACGGTCCCAGAGCACCAAGATAGTTTTTGATCATAGGTATCTTTTTATCAGGGGCAATGATCAGAGTTTCTGTTTTGTTAGAATTTATCTGAAGGTAATTTGAGGAGAGCCAGTTTTTAATGCAGGACACACACTCTAACAACATAGATAAAAAATAAAACTCTGAATCATTGAAGGAACAGTACAACTGAATATCATCAGCGTAAAAGTGATAAGATACATTTTCAAAACCACAAATAAGTCGGCCAAGAGGCAATAAGTACAAAAGAAACAAAACAGGTCCCAGGACAGAACCTTGGGCCACTCCACACGACAGTTTAGACACATGAGACATTATATTGTTTACCGCAACATTAAAGGTTCTACCTTTTATGTATGAGGAGAACCACTGAAGAACAGTCCCAGAAAAACCCATCTCTAATTTAAGTCGATCAATCAATAAGTCATGGTCTACTGTGTCAAAGGCAGACGTTAAATCTAGTAAAACCAAAACTGTGTAGCGACCAGAGTCAGCGGCCATCATCACATCATTTGAAACTCTCAATAAGGCAGTTTCAGTAGAGTGCTTTTTGCGGAAACCTGACTGAAATTTGTCGTAAAAATCATTTTCTTCCAAAAATGTAGTTAGCTGTTCAGCCACTACTTTCTCTAAGATCTTAGAAAGGAAAGGAAGTTTTGATATGGGCCTATAATTTCTTGGTTCCGCAGGATCTAGATTTGTTTTTTTAAGGATGGGATTTACCACTGCATGTTTGAAGTAGCTGGGGACTGAGCCAGATTCCAATGAAAGATTGATCAATTTAACAACCCAAGGACCAACTACATCAAAAACCTTCACAAACAAAGATGTCGGTAGAATGTCTGCCAGACTTGAGGAAGGTTTCATCTTGTCCACTAAAGCCTTCACATTCTGCAGGCTGACAGGAGTGAACGAGGACCATATCCGAACACTATCTGACACAGGGCATAAGTTATTTAAAGAAGGACTGATGCTGGCCCTAATGTCTTTCACTTTGGACACAAAGAAGTTTAAAAAATTATTGCAATCCTCCTGTGTATACACTGGAACATGTGGAGATGAAGGCACAAGAAGGTTTTCAATAGTATCAAACAGGACTTTAGGGTTTTTCTTATTACATGACACTAGATTTGAGAAGTAAGTTGACCGAGCTACTTTTATCATTTCATTTAGCTCCGACATCATTTCTTTAAGATTGAGTCTATGCACCTCTAATTTTGTGGCTTTCCACAAACGCTCCACTTTCCGACAGCTTCTTTTAAAGTTACAAATAGCCTCACTCATCCATGGACAGGGCTTTTTATGCACAAGAGGGCTTTTAGAGGGGGCAACTGTGTCCAAAACAGTTAAGCAGTGACTATTGAAATTTGTCACATAAGTTTCCACATCGTCACACATTGCAAATGAAGAAAAATCAAAAGAAGCAGAGAAATGACTAATGGCTGCTTCATTAAGAACGCGTCTCTGGATGTTTACATTAGAGTCATTTGGCACCAATGAAAAAGACAGGTTAAAAAGGATACAGCAGTGGTCACTTATTTGAAAATCCTCAATACTTAGTTCATCAATCTTTAATCCATAAGAAAAAACCAAATCTAACGAATGGCCATTTTGATGTGTAGGTCCAGAAATGTGCTGTGTAAAATTAAACATGTCCATAAGTGCTAACAGTTCAGACGCCATTGGACACGATGGGTTATCAACGTGGAGATTTAAGTCCCCAAGAATTAAAACGGGGACACCTGTCCACACCTGTCCACATCCTGCCGGAACACCAGTCCACACCTGTCCACATCCTGCCGTAACACCTGTCCACACCTGTTCACATCCTGCTGGAACACCTGTCCACACCTGTCCACACCGTACTGGAACACCTGTCCATATCCTGCCGGAACAACTGTCCACACCTGTCCACATCCTGCTGAAATACCTGTCCACACCTGTCCACACCCTACTGGAACACCTGTCCACACCTGTCCACACCCTACTGGAACACCTGTCCACATCCTGCCGGAACACCTGTCCACACCTGTCCACATCCTGCCGGAACACCTGTCCACACCTGTCCACATCCTGCCGGATTACCTGTACACACTTGTCCACATCCTGCCGGAAAACCTGTCCACACCTGTCCACACCCTACTGGAACACCTGTCCACACCTGTCCACACCCTACTGGAACACCTGTCCACACCTGTCCACACCCTACTGGAACACCTGTCCACACCTGTCCACATCCTGCCGGAAAAACCTGTCCACATCCTGCCGGAACACCTGTCCACACCTGTCCACATCCTGCCGGAACACCTGTCCACATCCTGCCGGAATACCTGTCCACACCTGTCCACACCTGTCCACATCGTGCCGGAACACCTGTCCACACCTGTCCACATCCTGCCGTAACACCTGTCCACACCTGTTCACATCCTGCTGGAACACCTGTCCACACCTGTCCACACCGTACTGGAACACCTGTCCATATCCTGCCGGAACAACTGTCCACACCTGTCCACATCCTGCCGGAACACCTGTCCACACCTGTCCACATCCTGCCGGATCACCTGTCCACACCTGTCCACATCCTGCCGGAACACCTGTCCACACCTGTCCACATCCTGCCGGAACACCTTTCCACACCTGTCCACATCCTGCCGGAACACCTGTCCACACCTGTCCACATCCTGCCGGATTACCTGTCCACACCTGTCCACATCCTGCCGGATCACCTGTCCACACCTGTCCACATCCTGCCGGAACACCTGTCCACACCTGTCCACACCCTACTGGAACACCTGTCCACACCGGTCCACACCCTACTGGAACACCTGTCCACATCGGTCCACACCCTACTGGAACACCTGTCCACACCTGTCCACACCCTACTGGAACACCTGTCCACATCCTGCCGGAACACCTGTCCACACCTGTCCACACCTGTCCACATCCTGCCGGAACACCTGTCCACACCTGTCCACATCCTGCCGGATTACCTGTCCACACCTGTCCACATCCTGCCGGATTACCTGTCCACACTTGTCCACATCCTGCCGGAACACCTGTCCACACCTGTCCACATCCTGCCGGAACACCTGTCCACACCTGTCCACACCCTACTGGAACACCTGTCCAGACCTGTCCACATCCTGCCGGAACACCTGTCCACACCTGTCCACATCCTGCCGGATTACCTGTACACACTTGTCCACATCCTGCCGGAACACCTGTCCACGCCTGTCCACACCCTACTGGAACACCTGTCCACACCCTACTGGAACACCTGTCCACACCTGTCCACACCCTACTGGAACACCTGTCCACACCTGTCCACATCCTGCCGGAAAAACCTGTCCACATCCTGCCGGAACACCTGTCAACACCTGTCCACATCCTGCCGGAACACCTGTCCACATCCTGCCGGAATACCTGTCCACACCTGTCCACACCTGTCCACATCGTGCCGGAACACCTGTCCACACCTGTCCACATCCTGCCGTAACACCTGTCCACACCTGTTAACATCCTGCTGGAACACCTGTCCACACCTGTCCACACCGTACTGGAACACCTGTCCATATCCTGCCGGAACAACTGTCCACACCTGTCCACATCCTGCTGAAACACCTGTCCACACCTGTCCACATCCTGCCGGAACACCTTTCCACACCTGTCCACATCCTGCCGGATTACCTGTCCACACCTGTCCACATCCTGCCGGAACACCTGTCCACACCTGTCCACATCCTGCCTGAACACCTGTCCACACCTGTTCACATCCTGCCGGAACACCTGTCCACACCTGTCCACATCCTGCCGGATTACCTGTCCACACTTGTCCATATCCTGCCGGAACACCTGTCCACACCTGTCCATATCCTGCCGGATTACCTGTCCACACCTGTCCACATCCTGCCGGAACACCTGTCCACACCTGTCCACATCCTGCCAGAACACCTGTCCACACCTGTCCACACCCTACTGGAACACCTGTCCACACCGGTCCACACCCTACTGGAACACCTGTCCACACCTGTCCACATCCAGCCGGAAAAACCTGTCCACATCCTGCCGGAACACCTGTCCACATCCTGCCGGAACACCTGTCCACACCTGTCCACATCCTGCCGGAAAAACCTGTCCACATCCAACCGGAACACCTGTCCACATCTGTCCACACCCTACTGGAACACCTGTCCACACCGGTCCACACCCTACTGGAACACCTGTCCACACCTGTCCACATCCTGCCGGATTACCTGTCCACACCTGTCCACATTCTGCCGGAACACCTGTCCACACCTGTCCACATCCTGCCGGAACACCTGTCCACACCTGTCCACATCCTGCCGGAACACCTGTCCACACCTGTCCACACCCTACTGGAACTCCTGTCCACACCTGTCCACACCCTACTGGAACGCCTGTCCACACCTGTCCACATCCTGCCGGATTACCTGTCCACACCTGTCCACATTCTGCCGGAACACCTGTCCACAACTGTCCACATCCTGCCGGAACACCTGTCCACACCTGTCCACATCCTTCCGGAACACCTGTCCACACCTGTCCACATCCTGCCGGAACACCTGTCCACACCTGTCCACATCCTTCCGGAACACGTGTCCACACCTGTCCACATCCTGCCGGAACACCTGTCCACACCTGTCCACATCCTGCCGGATCACCTGTCCACACCTGTCCACATCCTGCCGGATTACCTGTCCACACCTGTCCACATCCTGCCGGATTACCTGTCCACACCTGTCCACATCCTGCCGGATTACCTGTCCACACCTGTCCACATCCTGCCGGAACACCTGTCCACACCTGTCCACATCCTGCCGGAACACCAGTCCACACCTGTCCACATCCTGCCGTAACACCTGTCCACACCTGTTCACATCCTGCTGGAACACCTGTCCACACCTGTCCACACCGTACTGGAACACCTGTCCATATCCTGCCGGAACAACTGTCCACACCTGTCCACATCCTGCTGAAATACCTGTCCACACCTGTCCACACCCTACTGGAACACCTGTCCACACCTGTCCACACCCTACTGGAACACCTGTCCACATCCTGCCGGAACACCTGTCCACACCTGTCCACATCCTGCCGGAACACCTGTCCACACCTGTCCACATCCTGCCGGATTACCTGTACACACTTGTCCACATCCTGCCGGAAAACCTGTCCACACCTGTCCACACCCTACTGGAACACCTGTCCACACCTGTCCACACCCTACTGGAACACCTGTCCACACCTGTCCACACCCTACTGGAACACCTGTCCACACCTGTCCACATCCTGCCGGAAAAACCTGTCCACATCCTGCCGGAACACCTGTCCACACCTGTCCACATCCTGCCGGAACACCTGTCCACATCCTGCCGGAATACCTGTCCACACCTGTCCACACCTGTCCACATCGTGCCGGAACACCTGTCCACACCTGTCCACATCCTGCCGTAACACCTGTCCACACCTGTTCACATCCTGCTGGAACACCTGTCCACACCTGTCCACACCGTACTGGAACACCTGTCCATATCCTGCCGGAACAACTGTCCACACCTGTCCACATCCTGCCGGAACACCTGTCCACACCTGTCCACATCCTGCCGGATCACCTGTCCACACCTGTCCACATCCTGCCGGAACACCTGTCCACACCTGTCCACATCCTGCCGGAACACCTTTCCACACCTGTCCACATCCTGCCGGAACACCTGTCCACACCTGTCCACATCCTGCCGGATTACCTGTCCACACCTGTCCACATCCTGCCGGATCACCTGTCCACACCTGTCCACATCCTGCCGGAACACCTGTCCACACCTGTCCACACCCTACTGGAACACCTGTCCACACCGGTCCACACCCTACTGGAACACCTGTCCACATCGGTCCACACCCTACTGGAACACCTGTCCACACCTGTCCACACCCTACTGGAACACCTGTCCACATCCTGCCGGAACACCTGTCCACACCTGTCCACACCTGTCCACATCCTGCCGGAACACCTGTCCACACCTGTCCACATCCTGCCGGATTACCTGTCCACACCTGTCCACATCCTGCCGGATTACCTGTCCACACTTGTCCACATCCTGCCGGAACACCTGTCCACACCTGTCCACATCCTGCCGGAACACCTGTCCACACCTGTCCACACCCTACTGGAACACCTGTCCAGACCTGTCCACATCCTGCCGGAACACCTGTCCACACCTGTCCACATCCTGCCGGATTACCTGTACACACTTGTCCACATCCTGCCGGAACACCTGTCCACGCCTGTCCACACCCTACTGGAACACCTGTCCACACCCTACTGGAACACCTGTCCACACCTGTCCACACCCTACTGGAACACCTGTCCACACCTGTCCACATCCTGCCGGAAAAACCTGTCCACATCCTGCCGGAACACCTGTCAACACCTGTCCACATCCTGCCGGAACACCTGTCCACATCCTGCCGGAATACCTGTCCACACCTGTCCACACCTGTCCACATCGTGCCGGAACACCTGTCCACACCTGTCCACATCCTGCCGTAACACCTGTCCACACCTGTTAACATCCTGCTGGAACACCTGTCCACACCTGTCCACACCGTACTGGAACACCTGTCCATATCCTGCCGGAACAACTGTCCACACCTGTCCACATCCTGCTGAAACACCTGTCCACACCTGTCCACATCCTGCCGGAACACCTTTCCACACCTGTCCACATCCTGCCGGATTACCTGTCCACACCTGTCCACATCCTGCCGGAACACCTGTCCACACCTGTCCACATCCTGCCTGAACACCTGTCCACACCTGTTCACATCCTGCCGGAACACCTGTCCACACCTGTCCACATCCTGCCGGATTACCTGTCCACACTTGTCCATATCCTGCCGGAACACCTGTCCACACCTGTCCATATCCTGCCGGATTACCTGTCCACACCTGTCCACATCCTGCCGGAACACCTGTCCACACCTGTCCACATCCTGCCAGAACACCTGTCCACACCTGTCCACACCCTACTGGAACACCTGTCCACACCGGTCCACACCCTACTGGAACACCTGTCCACACCTGTCCACATCCAGCCGGAAAAACCTGTCCACATCCTGCCGGAACACCTGTCCACATCCTGCCGGAACACCTGTCCACACCTGTCCACATCCTGCCGGAAAAACCTGTCCACATCCAACCGGAACACCTGTCCACATCTGTCCACACCCTACTGGAACACCTGTCCACACCGGTCCACACCCTACTGGAACACCTGTCCACACCTGTCCACATCCTGCCGGATTACCTGTCCACACCTGTCCACATTCTGCCGGAACACCTGTCCACACCTGTCCACATCCTGCCGGAACACCTGTCCACACCTGTCCACATCCTGCCGGAACACCTGTCCACACCTGTCCACACCCTACTGGAACTCCTGTCCACACCTGTCCACACCCTACTGGAACGCCTGTCCACACCTGTCCACATCCTGCCGGATTACCTGTCCACACCTGTCCACATTCTGCCGGAACACCTGTCCACAACTGTCCACATCCTGCCGGAACACCTGTCCACACCTGTCCACATCCTTCCGGAACACCTGTCCACACCTGTCCACATCCTGCCGGAACACCTGTCCACACCTGTCCACATCCTTCCGGAACACGTGTCCACACCTGTCCACATCCTGCCGGAACACCTGTCCACACCTGTCCACATCCTGCCGGATCACCTGTCCACACCTGTCCACATCCTGCCGGATTACCTGTCCACACCTGTCCACATCCTGCCGGATTACCTGTCCACACCTGTCCACATCCTGCCGGATTACCTGTCCACACCTGTCCACATCCTGCCGGAACACCTGTCCACACCTGTCCACATCCTGCCGGAACACCTGTCCACACCTGTCCACATCCTGCCGGAACACCTGTCCACACCTGTCCACATCCTTCCGGAACACGTGTCCACACCTGTCCACATATTGCCGGAACACCGGTCCAGACCTGTCCACATCCTGCCGGATCAGCTGTCCACACCTGTCCACATCCTGCCGGATTACCTGTCCACACCTGTCCACATCCTGCCGGATTAATTGTCCACACCTATCCACATCCTGCCGGAACACCTGTCCACACCTGTCCACTTCCTGCCGGAACACCTGTCCACACCTGTCCACACCCTACTGGAACTCCTGTCCACACCGGTCCACACCCTACTGTAACACCTGTCCACACCTGTCCACATCCTGCCGGATTACCTGTCCACACCTGTCCACATTCTGCTGGAACACCTGTCCACACCTGTCCACATCCTGCCGGAACACCTGTCCACACCTGTCCACATCCTGCCAGACAACTTGTCCACACCTGTCCACATCCTGCCGGAATACCTGTCCACACCTGTCCACACCCTACTGGAACACCGGTCCACACCCTACTGGAACACCTGTCCACACCTGTCCACACCCTACTGGAACACCTGTCCACACCTGTCCACATCCTGCCGTAACACCTGTCCACACCTGTTAACATCCTGCTGGAACACCTGTCCACACCTGTCCACACCGTACTGGAACACCTGTCCATATCCTGCCGGAACAACTGTCCACACCTGTCCACATCCTGCTGATACACCTGTCCACACCTGTCCACATCCTGCCGGAACACCTGTCCACACCTGTCCACATCCTGCCGGATTACCTGTCCACACCTGTCCACATCCTGCCGGAACACCTGTCCACACCTGTCCACATCCTGCCTGAACACCTGTCCACACCTGTTCACATCCTGCCGGAACACCTGTCCACACCTGTCCACATCCTGCCGGATTACCTGTCCACACTTGTCCATATCCTGCCGGAACACCTGTCCACACCTGTCCACATCCTGCCGGATTACCTGTCCACACCTGTCCACATCCTGCCGGAACACCTGTCCACACCTGTCCACATCCTGCCAGAACACCTGTCCACACCTGTCCACACCCTACTGGAACACCTGTCCACACCGGTCCACACCCTACTGGAACACCTGTCCACACCCTACTGGAACACCTGTCCACACCTGTCCACATCCAGCCGGAAAAACCTGTCCACATCCTGCCGGAACACCTGTCCACACCTGTCCACATCCTGCCGGAAAAACCTGTCCACATCCAACCGGAACACCTGTCCACATCTGTCCACACCCTACTGGAACACCTGTCCACACCGGTCCACACCCTACTGGAACACCTGTCCACACCTGTCCACATCCTGCCGGATTACCTGTCCACACCTGTCCACATTCTGCCGGAACACCTGTCCACACCTGTCCACATCCTGCCGGAACACCTGTCCACACCTGTCCACATCCTGCCGGAACACCTGTCCACACCTGTCCACACCCTACTGGAACACCTGTCCACACCTGTCCACACCCTACTGGAACACCTGTCCACATCCTGCCGGAACACCTGTCCACACCTGTCCACATCCTGCCGGATCACCTGTCCACACCTGTCCACATCCTGCCGGATTACCTGTCCACACCTGTCCACATCCTGCCGGAATACCTGTCCACTCCTGTCCACATCCTGCCGGATTACCTGTCCACACCTGTCCACATCCTGCCGGCACACCTGTCCACACCTGTCCACATCCTGCCGGAACACCTTTCCACACCTGTCCACACCCTACTGGAACTCCTGTCCACACCTGTCCACACCCTACTGGAACGCCTGTCCACACCTGTCCACATCCTGCCGGATTACCTGTCCACACCTGTCCACATTCTGCCGGAACACCTGTCCACAACTGTCCACATCCTGCCGGAACACCTGTCCACACCTGTCCACATCCTGCCGGAACACCTGTCCACACCTGTCCACATCCTGCCGGAACACCTGTCCACACCTGTCCACACCCTACTGGAACACCTGTCCACACCTGTCCACACCCTACTGGAACACCTGTCCACATCCTGCAGGAACACCTGTCCACACCTGTCCACATCCTGCCGGATCACCTGTCCACACCTGTCCACATCCTGCCGGATTACCTGTCCACAGCTGTCCACATCCTGCCGGAGTACCTGTCCACACCTGTCGACATCCTGCCGGATTACCTGTCCACACCTGTCCACATCCTGCCGGAACACCTGTCCACACCTGTCCACATCCTGCCGGAACACCTGTCCACACCTGTCCACACCCTACTGGAACTCCTGTCCACACCTGTCCACACCCTACTGGAACGCCTGTCCACACCTGTCCACATCCTGCCGGATTACCTGTCCACACCTGTCCACATTCTGCCGGAACACCTGTCCACAACTGTCCACATCCTGCCGGAACACCTGTCCACACCTGTCCACATCCTTCCGGAACACCTGTCCACACCTGTCCACATCCTGCCGGAACACCTGTCCACACCTGTCCACATCCTTCCGGAACACGTGTCCACACCTGTCCACATCCTGCCGGAACACCTGTCCACACCTGTCCACATCCTGCCGGATCACCTGTCCACACCTGTCCACATCCTGCCGGATTACCTGTCCACACCTGTCCACATCCTGCCGGATTACCTGTCCACACCTGTCCACATCCTGCCGGATTACCTGTCCACACCTGTCCACATCCTGCCGGAACACCTGTCCACACCTGTCCACATCCTGCCGGAACACCTGTCCACACCTGTCCACATCCTGCCGGAACACCTGTCCACACCTGTCCACATCCTTCCGGAACACGTGTCCACACCTGTCCACATATTGCCGGAACACCGGTCCAGACCTGTCCACATCCTGCCGGATCAGCTGTCCACACCTGTCCACATCCTGCCGGATTACCTGTCCACACCTGTCCACATCCTGCCGGATTACCTGTCCACACCTATCCACATCCTGCCGGAACACCTGTCCACACCTGTCCACTTCCTGCCGGAACACCTGTCCACACCTGTCCACACCCTACTGGAACTCCTGTCCACACCGGTCCACACCCTACTGTAACACCTGTCCACACCTGTCCACATCCTGCCGGATTACCTGTCCACACCTGTCCACATTCTACCTGGAACACCTGTCCACACCTGTCCACATCCTGCCGGAACACCTGTCCACACCTGTCCACATCCTGCCAGACAACTTGTCCACACCTGTCCACATCCTGCCGGAATACCTGTCCACACCTGTCCACACCCTACTGGAACACCGGTCCACACCCTACTGGAACACCTGTCCACACCTGTCCACACCCTACTGGAACACCTGTCCACACCTGTCCACATCCTGCCGTAACACCTGTCCACACCTGTTAACATCCTGCTGGAACACCTGTCCACACCTGTCCACACCGTACTGGAACACCTGTCCATATCCTGCCGGAACAACTGTCCACACCTGTCCACATCCTGCTGATACACCTGTCCACACCTGTCCACATCCTGCCGGAACACCTGTCCACACCTGTCCACATCCTGCCGGATTACCTGTCCACACCTGTCCACATCCTGCCTGAACACCTGTCCACACCTGTTCACATCCTGCCGGAACACCTGTCCACACCTGTCCACATCCTGCCGGATTACCTGTCCACACTTGTCCATATCCTGCCGGAACACCTGTCCACACCTGTCCACATCCTGCCGGATTACCTGTCCACACCTGTCCACATCCTGCCGGAACACCTGTCCACACCTGTCCACATCCTGCCAGAACACCTGTCCACACCTGTCCACACCCTACTGGAACACCTGTCCACACCGGTCCACACCCTACTGGAACACCTGTCCACACCCTACTGGAACACCTGTCCACACCTGTCCACATCCAGCCGGAAAAACCTGTCCACATCCTGCCGGAACACCTGTCCACACCTGTCCACATCCTGCCGGAAAAACCTGTCCACATCCAACCGGAACACCTGTCCACATCTGTCCACACCCTACTGGAACACCTGTCCACACCGGTCCACACCCTACTGGAACACCTGTCCACACCTGTCCACATCCTGCCGGATTACCTGTCCACACCTGTCCACATTCTGCCGGAACACCTGTCCACACCTGTCCACATCCTGCCGGAACACCTGTCCACACCTGTCCACATCCTGCCGGAACACCTGTCCACACCTGTCCACACCCTACTGGAACACCTGTCCACACCTGTCCACACCCTACTGGAACACCTGTCCACATCCTGCCGGAACACCTGTCCACACCTGTCCACATCCTGCCGGATCACCTGTCCACACCTGTCCACATCCTGCCGGATTACCTGTCCACACCTGTCCACATCCTGCCGGAATACCTGTCCACTCCTGTCCACATCCTGCCGGATTACCTGTCCACACCTGTCCACATCCTGCCGGCACACCTGTCCACACCTGTCCACATCCTGCCGGAACACCTTTCCACACCTGTCCACACCCTACTGGAACTCCTGTCCACACCTGTCCACACCCTACTGGAACGCCTGTCCACACCTGTCCACATCCTGCCGGATTACCTGTCCACACCTGTCCACATTCTGCCGGAACACCTGTCCACAACTGTCCACATCCTGCCGGAACACCTGTCCACACCTGTCCACATCCTTCCGGAACACCTGTCCACACCTGTCCACATCCTGCCGGAACACCTGTCCACACCTGTCCACATCCTTCCGGAACACGTGTCCACACCTGTCCACATCCTGCCGGAACACCTGTCCACACCTGTCCACATCCTGCCGGATCACCTGTCCACACCTGTCCACATCCTGCCGGATTACCTGTCCACACCTGTCCACATCCTGCCGGATTACCTGTCCACACCTGTCCACATCCTGCCGGAACACCTGTCCACACCTGTCCACATCCTGCCGGAACACCTGTCCACACCTGTCCACATCCTGCCGGAACACCTGTCCACACCTGTCCACATCATTCCGGAACACGTGTCCACACCTGTCCACATCCTGCCGGAACACCTGTCCACACCTGTCCACATCCTGCCGGATCACCTGTCCACACCTGTCCACATCCTGCCGGATCACCTGTCCACATCCTGCCGGATTACCTGTCCACACCTGTCCACATCCTGCCGGAACACCTGTCCACACCTGTCCACATCCTGCCGGAACACCTGTCCACACCTGTCCACATCCTGCCGGAACACCTGTCCACACCTGTCCACACCCTACTGGAACTCCTGTCCACACCGGTCCACACCCTACTGGAACACCTGTCCACACCTGTCCACATCCTGCCGGATTACCTGTCCACACCTGTCCACATCCTGCCGGAACACCTGTCCACACCTGTCCACATCCTGCCTGAACACCTGTCCACACCTGTTCACATCCTGCCGGAACACCTGTCCACACCTGTCCACATCCTGCCGGATTACCTGTCCACACTTGTCCATATCCTGCCGGAACACCTGTCCACACCTGTCCACATCCTGCCGGATTACCTGTCCACACCTGTCCACATCCTGCCGGAACACCTGTCCACACCTGTCCACATCCTGCCAGAACACCTGTCCACACCTGTCCACACCCTACTGGAACACCTGTCCACACCGGTCCACACCCTACTGGAACACCTGTCCACACCCTACTGGAACACCTGTCCACACCTGTCCACATCCAGCCGGAAAAACCTGTCCACATCCTGCCGGAACACCTGTCCACACCTGTCCACATCCTGCCGGAAAAACCTGTCCACATCCAACCGGAACACCTGTCCACATCTGTCCACACCCTACTGGAACACCTGTCCACACCGGTCCACACCCTACTGGAACACCTGTCCACACCTGTCCACATCCTGCCGGATTACCTGTCCACACCTGTCCACATTCTGCCGGAACACCTGTCCACACCTGTCCACATCCTGCCGGAACACCTGTCCACACCTGTCCACATCCTGCCGGAACACCTGTCCACACCTGTCCACACCCTACTGGAACACCTGTCCACACCTGTCCACACCCTACTGGAACACCTGTCCACATCCTGCCGGAACACCTGTCCACACCTGTCCACATCCTGCCGGATCACCTGTCCACACCTGTCCACATCCTGCCGGATTACCTGTCCACACCTGTCCACATCCTGCCGGAATACCTGTCCACACCTGTCCACATCCTGCCGGATTACCTGTCCACACCTGTCCACATCCTGCCGGCACACCTGTCCACACCTGTCCACATCCTGCCGGAACACCTTTCCACACCTGTCCACACCCTACTGGAACTCCTGTCCACACCTGTCCACACCCTACTGGAACGCCTGTCCACACCTGTCCACATCCTGCCGGATTACCTGTCCACACCTGTCCACATTCTGCCGGAACACCTGTCCACAACTGTCCACATCCTGCCGGAACACCTGTCCACATCCTTCCGGAACACCTGTCCACACCTGTCCACATCCTGCCGGAACACCTGTCCACACCTGTCCACATCCTTCCGGAACACCTGTCCACACCTGTCCACATCCTGCCGGAACACCTGTCCACACCTGTCCACATCCTGCCGGATCACCTGTCCACACCTGTCCACATCCTGCCGGATTACCTGTCCACACCTGTCCACATCCTGCCGGATTACCTGTCCACACCTGTCCACATCCTGCCGGAACACCTGTCCACACCTGTCCACATCCTGCCGGAACACCTGTCCACACCTGTCCACATCCTGCCGGAACACCTGTCCACACCTGTCCACATCCTTCCGGAACACGTGTCCACACCTGTCCACATCCTGCCGGAACACCTGTCCACACCTGTCCACATCCTGCCGGATCACCTGTCCACACCTGTCCACATCCTGCCGGATTACCTGTCCACACCTGTCCACATCCTGCCGGATTACCTGTCCACACCTGTCCACATCCTGCCGGAACACCTGTCCACACCTGTCCACATCCTGCCGGAACACCTGTCCACACCTGTCCACATCCTGCCGGAACACCTGTCCACACCTGTCCACACCCTACTGGAACTCCTGTCCACACCGGTCCACACCCTACTGGAACACCTGTCCACACCTGTCCACATCCTGCCGGAACACCTGTCCACACCTGTCCACATTCTGCTGGAACACCTGTCCACACCTGTCCACATCCTGCCGGAACACCTGTCCACACCTGTCCACATCCTGCCAGACAACTTGTCCACACCTGTCCAAATCCTGCCGGAACACCTGTCCACACCTGTCCACACCCTACTGGAACACCGGTCCACACCCTACTGGAACACCTGTCCACACCATTCCACACCCTACTGGAACACCTGTCCACACCTGTCCACATCCTGCCGGAACACCTGTCCACACCTGTCCACACCCTACTGGAACACCTGTCCACACCGGTCCACACCCTACTGGAACACCTGTCCACACCTGTCCACATCCTGCCGGATTACCTGTCCACACCTGTCCACATTCTGCCGGAACACCTGTCCACACCTGTCCACATCCTGCCAAACACATGTCCACACCTGTCCACATCCTGCCGGAACACCTGTCCACACCTGTCCACATCCTGCCGGAACACCTGTCCACACCTGTCCACACCCTACTGGAACACCTGTCCACACCTGTTCACACCCTACTGGAACACCTGTCCACATCCTGCCGGAACACCTGTCCACACCTGTCCACATCCTGCCGGATCACCTGTCCACACCTGTCCACATCCTGCCGGATTACCTGTCCACACCTGTCCACATCCTGCCGGATAACCTGTCCACACCTGTCCACATCCTGCCGGATTACCTGTGCACACCTGTCCACATCCTGCCGGAACACCTGTCCACACCTGTCCACATCCTGCCGGAACACCTGTCCACACCTGTCCACACCCTACTGGAACTCCTGTCCACACCGGTCCACACCCTACTGGAACACCTGTCCACACCTGTCCACATCCTGCCGGATTACCTGTCCACACCTGTCCACATTCTGCTGGAACACCTGTCCACACCTGTCCACATCCTGCCGGAAGACCTGTCCACACCTGTCCACACCTGTCCACATCCTGCCGGAACACCTGTCCACACCTGTCCACATCCTGCCGGAACACCTGTCTACACCTGTCCACATCCTTCCGGAACACCTGTCCACACCTGTCCACATCCTGCCGGACATCTTGTCCACACCTGTCCACATCCTGCTGGAACACCTGTCCACACCTGTCCACACCTGTCCACATCCTGCCGGAACACCTGTCCACACCTGTCCACATCCTTCCGGAACACCTGTCCACACCTGTCCACATCCTTCCGGAACACGTGTCCACACCTGTCCACATCCTGCCGGAACACCTGTCCACACCTGTCCACATCCTGCCGGATCACCTGTCCACACCTGTCCACATCCTGCCGGATTACCTGTCCACACCTGTCCACATCCTGCCGGATTACCTGTCCACACCTGTCCACATCCTGCCGGAACACCTGTCCACACCTGTCCACATCCTGCCGGAACACCTGTCCACACCTGTCCACATCCTGCCGGAACACCTGTCCACACCTGTCCACACCCTACTGGAACTCCTGTCCACACCGGTCCACACCCTACTGGAACACCTGTCCACACCTGTCCACATCCTGCCGGAACACCTGTCCACACCTGTCCACATTCTGCTGGAACACCTGTCCACACCTGTCCACATCCTGCCGGAACACCTGTCCACACCTGTCCACATCCTGCCAGACAACTTGTCCACACCTGTCCAAATCCTGCCGGAACACCTGTCCACACCTGTCCACACCCTACTGGAACACCGGTCCACACCCTACTGGAACACCTGTCCACACCATTCCACACCCTATTGGAACACCTGTCCACACCTGTCCACATCCTGCCGGAACACCTGTCCACACCTGTCCACACCCTACTGGAACACCTGTCCACACCGGTCCACACCCTACTGGAACACCTGTCCACACCTGTCCACATCCTGCCGGATTACCTGTCCACACCTGTCCACATTCTGCCGGAACACCTGTCCACACCTGTCCACATCCTGCCAAACACATGTCCACACCTGTCCACATCCTGCCGGAACACCTGTCCACACCTGTCCACATCCTGCCGGAACACCTGTCCACACCTGTCCACACCCTACTGGAACACCTGTCCACACCTGTTCACACCCTACTGGAACACCTGTCCACATCCTGCCGGAACACCTGTCCACACCTGTCCACATCCTGCCGGATCACCTGTCCACACCTGTCCACATCCTGCCGGATTACCTGTCCACACCTGTCCACATCCTGCCGGATAACCTGTCCACACCTGTCCACATCCTGCCGGATTACCTGTGCACACCTGTCCACATCCTGCCGGAACACCTGTCCACACCTGTCCACATCCTGCCGGAACACCTGTCCACACCTGTCCACACCCTACTGGAACTCCTGTCCACACCGGTCCACACCCTACTGGAACACCTGTCCACACCTGTCCACATCCTGCCGGATTACCTGTCCACACCTGTCCACATTCTGCTGGAACACCTGTCCACACCTGTCCACATCCTGCCGGAAGACCTGTCCACACCTGTCCACACCTGTCCACATCCTGCCGGAACACCTGTCCACACCTGTCCACATCCTGCCGGAACACCTGTCTACACCTGTCCACATCCTTCCGGAACACCTGTCCACACCTGTCCACATCCTGCCGGACATCTTGTCCACACCTGTCCACATCCTGCTGGAACACCTGTCCACACCTGTCCACACCTGTCCACATCCTGCCGGAACACCTGTCCACACCTGTCCACATCCTGCCGGATTACCTGTCCACACCTGTCCACATCCTGCCGGAACACCTATCCACACCTGTCCACATCCTGCCGGAACACCTGTCCACACCCTTCCACATCGTGCCAGAACACCTGTCCACACCTGTCCACATCCTGCCGGAACACCTGTCCACACCTGTCCACACCTTAGTGGAACACCTGTCCACATCCTGCCGGATTACCTGTCCACACCTGTCCACATCCTGCCGGATTACCTGTCCACACCTGTCCACATCCTGCCGGAACACCTGTCCACACCTGTCCACATCCTGCCGGAACACCTGTCCACACCTGTCCACATCCTGCCGGAACACCTGTCCACACCTGTCCACACCCTACTGGAACTCCTGTCCACACCGGTCCACACCCTACTGGAACACCTGTCCACACCTGTCCACATCCTGCCGGATTACCTGTCCACACCTGTCCACATCCTGCCGGAACACCTGTCCACACCTGTCCACATCCTGCCAGAACACCTGTCCACACCTGTCCACACCCTACTGGAACACCTGTCCACACCGGTCCACACCCTACTGGAACACCTGTCCACACCCTACTGGAACACCTGTCCACACCTGTCCACATCCAGCCGGAAAAACCTGTCCACATCCTGCCGGAACACCTGTCCACACCTGTCCACATCCTGCCGGAAAAACCTGTCCACATCCAACCGGAACACCTGTCCACATCTGTCCACACCCTACTGGAACACCTGTCCACACCGGTCCACACCCTACTGGAACACCTGTCCACACCTGTCCACATCCTGCCGGATTACCTGTCCACACCTGTCCACATTCTGCCGGAACACCTGTCCACACCTGTCCACATCCTGCCGGAACACCTGTCCACACCTGTCCACATCCTGCCGGAACACCTGTCCACACCTGTCCACACCCTACTGGAACACCTGTCCACACCTGTCCACACCCTACTGGAACACCTGTCCACATCCTGCCGGAACACCTGTCCACACCTGTCCACATCCTGCCGGATCACCTGTCCACACCTGTCCACATCCTGCTGGATTACCTGTCCACACCTGTCCACATCCTGCCGGATTACCTGTCCACACCTGTCCACATCCTGCCGGAACACCTGTCCACACCTGTCCACATCCTGCCGGAACACCTGTCCACACCTGTCCACATCCTGCCGGAACACCTGTCCACACCTTTCCACATCCTTCCGGAACACGTGTCCACACCTGTCCACATCCTGCCGGAACACCTGTCCACACCTGTCCACATCCTGCCGGATCACCTGTCCACACCTGTCCACATCCTGCCGGATTACCTGTCCACACCTGTCCACATCCTGCCGGATTACCTGTCCACACCTGTCCACATCCTGCCGGAACACCTGTCCACACCTGTCCACATCCTGCCGGAACACCTGTCCACACCTGTCCACATCCTGCCGGAACACCTGTCCACACCTGTCCACACCCTACTGGAACTCCTGTCCACACCGGTCCACACCCTACTGGAACACCTGTCCACACCTGTCCACATCCTGCCGGAACACCTGTCCACACCTGTCCACATTCTGCTGGAACACCTGTCCACACCTGTCCACATCCTGCCGGAACACCTGTCCACACCTGTCCACATCCTGCCAGACAACTTGTCCACACCTGTCCAAATCCTGCCGGAACACCTGTCCACACCTGTCCACACCCTACTGGAACACCGGTCCACACCCTACTGGAACACCTGTCCACACCTGTCCACACCCTACTGGAACACCTGTCCACACCTTTCCACATCCTGCCGGAACACCTGTCCACACCTGTCCACACCCTACTGGAACACCTGTCCACACCGGTCCACACCCTACTGGAACACCTGTCCACACCTGTCCACATCCTGCCGGATTACCTGTCCACACCTGTCCACATTCTGCCGGAACACCTGTCCACACCTGTCCACATCCTGCCAAACACATGTCCACACCTGTCCACATCCTGCCGGAACACCTGTCCACACCTGTCCACATCCTGCCGGAACACCTGTCCACACCTGTCCACACCCTACTGGAACACCTGTCCACACCTGTTCACACCCTACTGGAACACCTGTCCACATCCTGCCGGAACACCTGTCCACACCTGTCCACATCCTGCCGGATCACCTGTCCACACCTGTCCACATCCTGCCGGATTACCTGTCCACACCTGTCCACATCCGGCCGGATAACCTGTCCACACCTGTCCACATCCTGCCGGATTACCTGTGCACACCTGTCCACATCCTGCCGGAACACCTGTCCACACCTGTCCACATCCTGCCGGAACACCTGTCCACACTTGTCCACACCCTACTGGAACTCCTGTCCACACCGGTCCACACCCTACTGGAACACCTGTCCACACCTGTCCACATCCTGCCGGATTACCTGTCCACACCTGTCCACATTCTGCTGGAACACCTGTCCACATCCTGCCGGAACACCTGTCCACACCTGTCCACACCTGTCCACATCCTGCCGGAACACCTGTCCACACCTGTCCACATCCTGCCGGAACACCTGTCTACACCTGTCCACATCCTTCCGGAACACCTGTCCACACCTGTCCACATCCTGCCGGACATCTTGTCCACACCTGTCCACATCCTGCTGGAACACCTGTCCACACCTGTCCACACCTGTCCACATCCTGCCGGAACACCTGTCCACACCTGTCCACATCCTGCCGGATTACCTGTCCACACCTGTCCACATCCTGCCGGAACACCTATCCACACCTGTCCACATCCTGCCGGAACACCTGTCCACACCCTTCCACATCGTGCCAGAACACCTGTCCACACCTGTCCACATCCTGCCGGAACACCTGTCCACACCTGTCCACACCTTAGTGGAACACCTGTCAACACCTGGTCACATCCTGCCAGATTACCTGTCCACACCTGTCCACATCCTGCCAGATTACCTGTCCACAACTGTCAACATCCTGCCGGAACACCTGTCCACACCTGTCCACATCCTGCCGGAACACCTGTCCACACCTGTCCACATCCTGCCGTAACACCTGTCCACACCTGTCCACATCCTGCCGGAAATCCTGTCCACCCTTGTCCACATCCTGCCGGAACACCTGTCCACATCCTGCCGGAATACCTGTCCACACCTGTCCACATCCTACTGGAACACCTGTCCACACCTGTCCACATCCTGCTGGAACACTTGACAACACCTGTCCACACACTACTGGAACACCTGTCCACATCGTGCCGGAACACCTGTCCACACCTGTCCACATCCTGCTTGAACACCTGTCCACATCCTGCCGGATGACCTGTCCACACCTGTCCACACCCTACTGGAAAACCTGTTCACACCTGTCCACATCCTGCCGGAACACCTGTCCACACCTGTCCACATCCTGCCGGAACACCTGTCCAAACCTATCCACATCCTGCCTGAACACCTGTCCACATCCTGCCGGAATACCTGTCCACACCTGTCCACATCCTACTGGAACACCTGTCCACACCTGTCCACATCCTGCCGGAACACTTGTCCACACCTGTCCACACCCTACTGGAACACCTGTCCACACCTGTCCACATCCTGCCGGAACACCTGTCCACATCCTGCCGGAATACCTGTCCACACCTGTCCACACCTGTCCACATCGTGTCGGAACACCTGTCCACACCTGTTCACATCCTGCCAGATTACCTGTCCACACCTGTCCACATCCTGCCGGAACACCTGTCCACACCTGTCCACACCCTACTGGAACACCTGTCCACACCGGTCCACACCCTACTGGAACACCTGTCCACACCTGTCCACACCCTACTGGAACACCTGTCCACACCTGTCCACATCCTGCCGGAAAAACCTGTCCACATCCTGCCGGAACACCTGTCCACTTCCTGCCGGAACACCTGTCCACACCTGTCCACACCATTCCACATCCTGCCGGAACACCTTTCCACACCTGTCCACATCCTGCCGGATTACCTGTCCACACCTGTCCACATCCTGCCGGAACACCTGTCCACACCTGTCCACATCCTGCCGGAACTCCTGTCCACACCTATCCACATCCTGCCGGAACACCTGTCCACACCTGTCCACACCCTACTGGAACACCTGTCCAGACCTGTCCACATCCTGCCGGATTACCTGTGCACACTTGTCCACATCCTGCCGGAACACCTGTCCACACCTGTCCACATCCTGCTGGATTACCTGTCCACACCTGTCCACATCCTGCCGGAACACCTGTCCACACCTGTCCACATCCTGCCGGAACACCTGTCCACACCTGTCCACACCCTACTGGAACACCTGTCCACACCGGTCCACACCCTACTGGAACACCTGTCCACACCTGTCCACACCCTACTGGAACACCTGTCCACACCTGTCCACATCCTGCCGGAGAAACCTGTCCACCTCCTGCCGGAACACCTGTCCACACCTGTCCACACCCTACTGGAACACCTGTCCACACCGGTCCACACCCTACTGGAACACCTGTCCACACCTGTCCACATCCTGACGGATTACTTGTCCACACCTGTCCACATTCTGCCGGAACACCTGTCCACACCTGTCCACATCCTGCCGGAACACCTGTCCACACCTGTCCACATCCTGCCGGAAGACCTGTCCACACCTGTCCACATCCTGCCGGAACACCTGTCCACACCTGTCCACACCCTACTGGAACACCTGTCCACACCTGTCCACACCCTACTGGAACACCTGTCCACATCCTGCCGGAACACCTGTCCACACCTGTCCACATCCTGCCGGATCACCTGTCCACACCTGTCCACATCCTGCCGGATTACCTGTCCACACCTGTCCACATCCTGCCGGATTACCTGTCCACACCTGTCCACATCCTGCCGGAACACCTGTCCACACCTGTCCACACCCTACTGGAAATCCTGTCCACACCGGTCCACACCCTACTGGAACACCTGTCCACACCTGTCCACATCCTGCCGGATTACCTGTCCACACCTGTCCACATTCTGCCGGACCACCTGTCCACATCCTGCCGGAACACCTGTCCACACCTGTCCACATCCTTCCGGAACACCTGTCCACATCCTGCCGGAACACCTGTCCACACCTGTCCACATCCTGCCGGAACACCTGTCCACACCTGTCCACATCCTTCCGGAACACCTGTCCACACCTGTCCACATCCTGCCGGACAACTTTTCCACACCTGTCCACATCCTGCTGGAACACCTGTCCACACCTGTCCACACCTGTCCACATCCTGCCGGAACACCTGTCCACACCTTTCCACATCCTGCCGGATTACCTGTCCACACCTGTCCACATCCTGCCGGAACACCTATCCACACCTGTCCACATCCTGCCGGAACACCTGTCCACACCCTTCCACATCGTGCCGGAACACCTGTCCACATCCTGTCTACACCCTACTGGAACACCTGTCCACATAGTGCCGGAACACCTGTCCACACCTGTCCACATCCTGCCGGAACACCTGTCCAGACCTGTCCACACCTTAGTGGAACACCTGTCCACACCTGGTCACATCCTGCCAGAACACCTGTCCACACCTGTCCACATCCTGCCAGATTACCTGTCCACAACTGTCAACATCCTGCCGGAACACCTGTCCACACCTGTCCACATCCTGCCGGAACACCTGTCCACACCTGTCCACATCCTGCCGGAAATCCTGTCCACCCTTGTCCACATCCTGCCGGAACACCTGTCCACATCCTGCCGGAATACCTGTCCACACCTGTCCACATCCTCCTGGAACACCTGTCCACACCTGTCCACATCCTGCCGGAACACTTGTCAACACCTGTCCACACACTACTGGAACACCTGTCCACATCGTGCCGGAACACCTGTCCACACCTGTCCACATCCTGCTTGAACACCTGTCCACACCTGTCCACATCCTGCCGGATGACCTGTCCACACCCTACTGGAAAACCTGTTCACACCTGTCCACATCCTGCCGGAACACCTGTCCACACCTGTCCACATCCTGCCGGAACACCTGTCCACACCTGTCCACATCCTGCCGGAACACCTGTCCACATCCTGCCGGAATACCTGTCCACACCTGTCCACATCCTACTGGAACACCTGTCCACACTTGTCCACACCTGTCCACACCCTACTGGAACACCTGTCCACACCTGTCCACATCCTGCCGGAACACCTGTCCACATCCTGCCGGAATACCTGTCCACACCTGTCCACACCTGTCCACATCGTGCCTGGAACAGCTGTCCACACCTGTTCACATCCTGCCAGATTACCTGTCCACACCTGTCCACATCCTGCCAAATTACCTGTCCACACCTGTCCACATCCTGCCGGAACACCTGTCCACACCTGTCCACATCCTGCCGGAACACCTGTCCACACCTGTCCACACGCTACTGGAACACCTGTCCACACCTGTCCACATCCTGCCGGAACACCTGTCCACATCCTGCCGGAATACCTGTCCACACCTGTCCACATCCTGCCGGAACACCTGTCCACACCTGTCCACATCCTGCCGGAACACCTGTCCACACCTGTCCACACCTTAGTGGAACACCTGTCCACACCTGGTCCCATCCTGCCAGATTACCTGTCCACACCTGTCCACATTCTGAAAGATTACCTGTCCACAACTGTCAACATCCTGCCGGAACACCTGTCCACATCCTGCCGGAACACCTGTCCACACCTGTCCACATCCTGCCGGAAATCCTGTCCACACCTGTCCACATCCTGCCGGAACACCTGTCCACATCCTGCCGGAATACCTGTCCACACCTGTCCACATCCTACTGGAACACCTGTCCACATCCTGCCGGAACACTTGTCAATACCTGTCCACACACTACTGGAACACCTGTCCACATCCTGCTGGAACACCTGTCCACATCTGTCCACATCTTGCCGGAACACCTGTCCACATCCTGCCGGAATACCTGTCCACACTTGTCCACACCTGTCCAAATCGTGCCGGAATACCTGTCCACACCTGTCCACATCCTGCTTGAACACCTGTCCACACCTGTCCACATCCTGCCGGATTAACTGTCCACACCTGTCCACACCCTACTGGAAAACCTGTTCACACCTGTCCACATCCTGCCGGAACACCTGTCCACACCTGTCCACATCCTGCCGTAACACCTGTCCACACCTGTCCACATCCTGCCGGAACACCTGTCCACATCCTGCCGGAATACCTGTCCACACCTGTCCACATCCTACTGGAACACCTGTCCACATCCTACTGGAACACCTGTCCACACCTGTCCACATCCTGCCGGAACACCTGTCCACACCTGTCCACACCCTACTGGAACACCTGTCCAAACCCGTCCAAATCCTGCCGGATTACCTGTCCACACCTGTCCACATCCTGCCGGATTACCTGTCCACACCTGTCCACACCTTTCCACACCCTACTGGAACACCTGTCATCACCCTACTGGAACACCTTTCCACACCTGTCCACCCCTGTCCACATCCTGCCGGAACACCTGTCCACACCTGTCCACACCCTACTGGAACACCTGTCCACACCTGTCCACACCCTACTGGAACACCTGTCCACACCTGTCCACACCTTAGTGGAACACCTGTCCACACCTGTCCACATCCTGCCAGATTACCTGTCCACACCTGTCCACATCGTGCCAGATTACCTGGCCACATCCTGCTTGAACACCTGTCCACACCTGTCCACATCCTGCCGGAACACCTGTCCACACCTGTCCACACCCTACTGGAACACCTGTCCACACCCGTCCACACCCTACTGGAACACCTGTCCACACCCGTCCACATCCTGCCGGATTACCTGTCCACACCTGTCCACATCCTGCCGGATTACCTGTCCACACCTGTCCACATCCTGCCAGATTACCTGTCCACACCTGTCCACATCTTGACGGAACACCTGTCCACACCTGTCCACATCTTGCCGGAACACCTGTCCACACCTGTCATCACCCTACTGGAACACCTGTCCACATCCTGCCGGAACACCTGTCCACACCTGTCCACATCCTGCCGGATTACCTGTCCACACCTGTCCACACCTTTCCACACCCTACTGGAACACCTGTCATCACCCTACTGGAACACCTGTCCACACCTGTCCTCCCCTGTCCACATCCTGCCGAAACACCTGTCCACACCTGTCCACATCCTACTAGAACACCTGTCCACACCTGTCCACATCCTGCGGGATTACCTGTCCACACCTGTCCACATCCTGCCGGATTACCTGTCCACACCTGTCCACACCCTACTGGAACACCTGTCCACACCTGTCCACATCCTGCCGGAACACCTGTCCACACCTGTCCACATCCTGCCGGAAATCGTGTCCACACCTGTCCACATCCTGCCGGAATACCTGTCCACACCTGTCCACATCCTACTGGAACACCTGTCCACACCTGTCCACATCCTGCCGGAACACTTGTCCACACCTGTCCACATCCTGCCGGAACACTTGTCCACACCTGTCCACACCCTACTGGAACACCTGTCCACATCCTGCCGGAACACCTGTCCACACCTGTCCAAATCCTGCCGGAAAACCTGTCCACACCTGACCACATCCTGCCGGAACACCTGCCCACATCCTGCCGGAACACCTGTCCACATCCTGCCGGAATACCTGTCCACACCTGTCCACACCTGTCCACATCGTGCCAGAACACCTGTCCACACCTGTCCACATCCTGCTGGAACACCTGTCCACATCTGTCCACATCTTGCAGGATTACCTGTCCACACCTGTCCACATCCTGCCGGATTACCTGTCCACACTTGTCCTCATCCTGCCGGAACACTTGTCCACACCTGTCCACACCCTACTGGAACACCTGTCCACACCTGTCCACATCCTGCCGGAACACCTTTCCACATCCTGCCGGAATACCTGTCCACACCTGTCCACATCCTACTGGAACACCTGTCCACACCTGTTCACATCCTGCCGGAAATTTTGTCCACACCTGTCCACACCCTACTGGAACACCTGTCCACACCTGTCCACATCCTGCCGGGACACCTGTCCACATCCTGCCGGAGCACCTGTCCACACCTGTCCACATCCTGCCGGAAAACCTGTCCACACCTGACCACATCCTGCCGGAAATCCTTTCCACACCTGTCCACATCCTGCCGGACAACCTGTCCACATCCTGCCGGAATACCTGTCCACATCCTGCCGGAATACCTGTCCACACCTGTCCACATCGTGCCGGAACACCTGTCCACACCTGTCCACATCCTGCCGGAACACCTGTCCACACCTGTTTACATCCTGCTGGAACACCTGTCCACACCTGTCCACACCGTACTGGAACACCTGTCCACATCCTGCCGGAACACCTGTCCACACCTGTCCACATCCTGCTGGAACACCTGTCCACACCTGTCCACAACCTGTCGGATTGCCTGTCCACACCTGTCCACATCCTGCCGGAACACCTGTCCACAACTGTCCTCATCCTGCCGGAACCCTTGTCCACACCTGTCCACACCCTACTGGAACACCTGTCCACACCTGTCCACACCCTTCCGGAACACCTGTCCACACCTGTCCACATCCTGCCGGAACACCTGTCCACACCTGTCCACATCCTGCCGGAACACTTGTCCACACCTGTCCACATCCTGCCGGAACACCTGTCCACACCTGTCCACATTCTGTCGGAACACCTGTCCACACCTGTCCACATCCTGCCGGAACACCTGTCCACACCTGTCCACATCCTGCCGGAACACTTGTCCACACCTGTCCACATCCTGCCGGAACACCTGTCCACACCTGTCCACATCCTGCCGGAACACCTGTCCACATCCTGCCAGAACACCTGTCCACACCTGTCCACATCCTGCCGGAACACTTGTCCACACCTGTCCACATCCTACCGGAATACCTGTCCACACCTGTCCACATCCTGCCGGAACACCTGTCCACACCTGTCCACATCCTGCCGGAAAACCTGTCCACACCTGACCACATCCTGCCGGAAATCCTTTCCACACCTGTCCACATCCTGCCGGAAAACCTGTCCACATCCTGCCGGAATACCTGTCCACATCCTGCCGGAATACCTTTCCACACCTGTCCACATCGTGCCGGAACACCTGTCCACACCTGTCCACATCCTGCCGGAACACCTGTCCACACCTTTTCACATCCTGCTGGAACACCTGTCCACACCTGTCCACACCGTACTGGAACACCTGTCCACATCCTGCCGGAACACCTGTCCACACCTGTCCACATCCTGCTGGAACACCTGTCCACACCTGTCCACAACCTGTCGGATTGCCTGTCCACACCTGTCCACATCCTGCCGGAACACCTGTCCACAACTGTCCTCATCCTGCCGGAACCCTTGTCCACACCTGTCCACACCCTACTGGAACACCTGTCCACACCTGTCCACACCCTTCCGGAACACCTGTCCACACCTGTCCACATCCTGCCGGAACACCTGTCCACACCTGTCCACATCCTGCCGGAACACTTGTCCACACCTGTCCACATCCTGCCGGAACACCTGTCCACACCTGTCCACATTCTGTCGGAACACCTGTCCACACCTGTCCACATCCTGCCGGAACACCTGTCCACACCTGTCCACATCCTGCCGGAACACTTGTCCACACCTGTCCACATCCTGCCGGAACACCTGTCCACACCTGTCCACATCCTGCCGGAACACCTGTCCACATCCTGCCAGAACACCTGTCCACACCTGTCCACATCCTGCCGGAACACTTGTCCACACCTGTCCACATCCTACCGGAATACCTGTCCACACCTGTCCACATCCTGCCGGAACACCTGTCCACACCTGTCCACATCCTGCCGGAACACCTGTCCACACCTGTCCACATCCTACCGGAACACCTGTCCACACCTGTTCACATCCTGCTGGAACACCTGTCCACACCTTTCCACACCCGACTGGAACACCTGTCCACACATTTCCACACCCTAGGGGAACACCTGTCCACATCCTGCCGGATTACCTGTCCACATCTGTCCACATCCTGCCAGATTACCTGTCCACACCTGTCCACATCCTGCCGGAACACCTGTCCACACCTTTCCACACCCTACTGGAACACCTGTCATCACCCTACTGGAACACCTGTCCACACCTGTCCACCCCAGTCCACATCCTGCCGGAACACCTGTCCACACCTGTCCACATCCTACTAGAACACCTGTCCACACCTGTCCACATCCTGCCGGATTACCTGTCCACACCTGTCCACACCCTACTGGAACACCTGTCCACACCTGTCCACATCCTGCCGGAACACCTGTCCACACCTGTCCACATCCTGCCGGATTACCTGTCCACACCTGTCCACATCCTGCCGGAACACCTGTCCACATCCTGCCGGAATAACTGTCCACACCTGTCCACATCCTACTGGAACACCTGTCCACACCTGTCCACATCCTGCCGGAACACTTGTCCACACCTGTCCACACCCTACTGGAACAACTGTCCACATCCTGCCGGAACACCTGTCCACACCTGTCCACATCCTGCCGGAAAAACCTGTCCACACTTGTCCACACCTGTACACATCGTGCCGGAACTCCTGTCCACACCTGTCCACATCCTGCTGGAACACCTGTCCACACCTGTCCACAACCTGCCGGATTGCCTGTCCACACCTGTCCACATCCTGCCGGAACACCTGTCCACACCTGTCCTCATCCTGCCGGAACCCTTGTCCACACCTGTCCACACCCTACTGGAACACCTGTCCACACCTGTCCACACCCTTCCGGAACACCTGTCCACACCTGTCCACATCCTGCCGGAACACCTGTCCACACCTGTCCACATCCTGCCGGAACACTTGTCCACACCTGTCCACATCCTGCCGGAACACCTGTCCACACCTGTCCACATTCTGTCGGAACACCTGTCCACACCTGTCCACATCCTGCCGGAACACCTGTCCACACCTGTCCACATCCTGCCGGAACACTTGTCCACACCTGTCCACATCCTGCTGGAACACCTGTCCACACCTGTCCACATCCTGCCGGAACACCTGTCCACATCCTGCGAGAACACCTGTCCACACCTGTCCACATCCTGCCGGAACACTTGTCCACACCTGTCCACATCCTACCGGAATACCTGTCCACACCTGTCCACATCCTGCCGGAACACCTGTCCACACCTGTCCACATCCTGCCGGAACACCTGTCCACACCCTTCCACATCCTACCGGAACACCTGTCCACATCCTGCCGGAATACCTGTCCACACCTGTCCACATCCTGCCGGAACACCTGTCCACACCTGTTCACATCCTGCTGGAACACCTGTCCACACCTGTCCACACCGTAATATAACACCAGTCCACATCCCGCCGGAACACCTGTCCACACCTGTCCACACCTGTCCACATCCTGCCGGAACACATGTCCACACCTGTCCACATCCTACTGGAATACCTGTCCACACCTGTCCACATCCTGCCGGAACACTTGTCCACACCTGTCCACACCCTACTGGAACACCTGTCCACACCTGTCCACATCCTGCCGGAACACTTTTCCACACCTGTCCACATCCTGCCGGAACACCTGTCCACATCCTGCCGGAACACCTGTCCACATCCTGCTGGAATACCTGTCCACACCTGTCCACACCTATCCACATCCTGCCAGATTACCTGTCCACACCTTTCCACATCCTGCCGGAACACCTGTCCACACCTGTCTACATCCTGCCGGAACACCTGTCCATTCCTGTCCACACCCTACTGGAACACCTGTCCACACCCGTCCACATCCTGCCGGAATACCTGTCCACACCTGTCCACATCCTGCCGGATTACCTGTCCACACCTGTCCACACCTTTCCACACCCTACTGGAACACCTGTCATCACCCTAGTGGAACACCTGTCCACACCTGTCCACATCCTGCCGGAACACCTGTCCACACCTGTCCACATCCTACTAGAACACCTGTCCACACCTGTCCACATCCTGCCGGATTACCTGTCCACACCTGTCCACATCCTGCCGGAATACCTGTCCACACCCTACTGGAACACCTGTTCACACCTGTCCACACCTTACTGGAACACCTGTCCACACATTTCCACACCCTAGGGGAACACCTGTCCACATCCTGCCGGATTACCTGTCCACATCTGTCCAAATCCTGCCAGATTACCTGTCCACACCTGTCCACATCCTGCCGGAACACCTGTCCACACCTTTCTACATCCTGCAGGAACACCTGTCCACACCTTTCCACACCCTACTGGAACACGTGTCATCACCCTACTGGAACACCTGTCCACACCTGTCCACATCCTGCCGGAACACCTGTCCACACCTGTCCACATCCTACTAGAACACCTGTCCACACCTGTCCACATCCTGCCGGATTACCTGTCCAAACCTGTCCACACCCTACTGGAACACCTGTCCACACCTGTCCACATCCTGCCGGAACACCTGTCCACACCTGTCCACATCCTGCCGGATTACCTGTCCACACCTGTCCACATCCTGCCGGAATAACTGTCCACACCTGTCCACATCCTACTGGAACACCTGTCCACATCCTGCCGGAACACTTGTCCACACCTGTCCACACCCTACTGGAACACCTGTCCACATCCTGCCGGAACACCTGTCCACACCTGTCCACATCCTGCCGGATTACCTTTCCACACCTGTCCAAATCCTGCCGGAATAACTGTCCACACCTGTCCACATCCTACTGGAACACCTGTCCACACCTGTCCACGTCCTGCCGGAACACTTGTCCACACCTGTCCACACCCTACTGGAACACCTGTCCACATCCTGCTGGAACACCTGTCAACACCTGTCCACATCCTGCCGGAACACCTGTCCACGTCCTGCCGGAAAAACCTGTCCACACTTGTCCACACCTGTACACATCGTGCCGGAACTCCTGTCCACACCTGTCCACATCCTGCTGGAACACCTGTCAAAACCTGTCCACATCCTGCAGGATTACCTGTCCACACCTGTCCACATCCTGCCGGAACACCTGTCCACACCTGTCCTCATCCTGCCGGAACCCTTGTCCACACCTGTCCACACCCTACTGGAACACCTGTCCACACCTGTCCACATCCTGCCGGAACACCTGTCCACACCTGTCCAGATCCTGCCGGAACACCTGTCCACACCTGTCCACATCCTACCGGAACTCCTGTCCACACCTGTCCACAACGTGACGGAACACTTGTCCACACCTGTCCACATCCTGCCGGAACACCTGTCCACACCTGTCCACATTCTGTCGGAACACTTGTCCACACCTGTCCACATCCTGCCGGAACACCTGTCCACACCTGTCCACATCCTGCCGGAACACTTGTCCACACCTGTCCACATCCTGCCGGAACACCTGTCCACACCTGTCCACATCCTGCTGGAACACCTGTCAAAACCTGTCCACAACCTGCCGGATTGCCTGTCCACACCTGTCCACATCCTGCCGGAACACCTGTCCACACCTGTCCTCATCCTGCCGGAACCCTTGTCCACACCTGTCCACACCCTACTGGAACACCTGTCCACACCTGTCCACACCCTTCCGGAACACCTGTCCACACCTGTCCACATCCTGCCGGAACACCTGTCCACACCTG
This sequence comes from Telmatherina bonti, assembly GCF_933228915.1. NCBI lineage: Eukaryota > Metazoa > Chordata > Actinopteri > Atheriniformes > Telmatherinidae > Telmatherina > Telmatherina bonti. The sequence goes on along the minus strand of NC_136621.1, from coordinate 43,861,294 downwards.
TCCACATCCTGCCGGAACACTTGTCCACACCTGTCCACATCCTGCCGGAACACCTGTCCACACCTGTCCACATTCTGTCGGAACACCTGTCCACACCTGTCCACATCCTGCCGGAACACCTGTCCACACCTGTCCACATCCTGCCGGAACACTTGTCCACACCTGTCCACATCCTGCCGGAACACCTGTCCACACCTGTCCACATCCTGCCGGAACACCTGTCCACATCCTGCCAGAACACCTGTCCACACCTGTCCACATCCTGCCGGAACACTTGTCCACACCTGTCCACATCCTACCGGAATACCTGTCCACACCTGTCCACATCCTGCCGGAACACCTTTCCACACCTGTCCACATCCTGCCGGAACACCTGTCCACACCCTTCCACATCCTACCGGAACACCTGTCCACATCCTGCCGGAATACCTTTCCACACCTGTCCACATCCTGCCGGAACACCTGTCCACACCTGTTCACATCCTGCTGGAACACCTGTCCACACCTGTCCACACCGTAATATAACACCAGTCCACATCCCGCCGGAACACCTGTCCACACCTGTCCACATCCTGCCGGAACACCTGTCCACACCTGTCCACATCCTGCCGGAACACATGTCCACACCTGTCCACATCCTACTGGAATACCTGTCCACACCTGTCCACATCCTGCCGGAACACTTGTCCACACCTGTCCACACCCTACTGGAACACCTGTCCACACCTGTCCACATCCTGCCGGAACACTTTTCCACACCTGTCCACATCCTGCCGGAACACCTGTCCACATCCTGCCGGAACACCTGTCCACATGCTGCCGGAATACCTGTCCACACCTGTCCACACCTATCCACATCCTGCCAGATTACCTGTCCACACCTTTCCACATCCTGCCGGAACACCTGTCCACACCTGTCTACATCCTGCCGGAACACCTGTCCATACCTGTCCACACCCTACTGGAACACCTGTCCACACCCGTCCACATCCTGCCGGAATACCTGTCCACACCTGTCCACATCCTGCCGGATTACCTGTCCACACCTGTCCACACCTTTCCACACCCTACTGGAACACCTGTCATCACCCTACTGGAACACCTGTCCACACCTGTCCACATCCTGCCGGAACACCTGTCCACACCTGTCCACATCCTACTAGAACACCTGTCCACACCTGTCCACATCCTGCCGGATTACCTGTCCACACCTGTCCACATCCTGCCGGAATACCTGTCCACACCCTACTGGAACACCTGTTCACACCTGTCCACACCTTACTGGAACACCTGTCCACACATTTCCACACCCTAGGGGAACACCTGTCCACATCCTGCCGGATTACCTGTCCACATCTGTCCAAATCCTGCCAGATTACCTGTCCACACCTGTCCACATCCTGCCGGAACACCTGTCCACACCTTTCTACATCCTGCAGGAACACCTGTCCCCACCTTTCCACACCCTACTGGAACACGTGTCATCACCCTACTGGAACACCTGTCCACACCTGTCCACATCCTGCCGGAACACCTGTCCACACCTGTCCACATCCTACTAGAACACCTGTCCACACCTGTCCACATCCTGCCGGATTACCTGTCCACACCTGTCCACACCCTACTGGAACACCTGTCCACACCTGTCCACATCCTGCCGGAACACCTGTCCACACCTGTCCACATCCTGCCGGATTACCTGTCCACACCTGTCCACATCCTGCCGGAATAACTGTCCACACCTGTCCACATCCTACTGGAACACCTGTCCACATCCTGCCGGAACACTTGTCCACACCTGTCCACACCCTACTGGAACACCTGTCCACATCCTGCCGGAACACCTGTCCACACCTGTCCACATCCTGCCGGATTACCTTTCCACACCTGTCCACATCCTGCCGGAATAACTGTCCACACCTGTCCACATCCTACTGGAACACCTGTCCACACCTGTCCACGTCCTGCCGGAACACTTGTCCACACCTGTCCACACCCTACTGGAACACCTGTCCACATCCTGCTGGAACACCTGTCAACACCTGTCCACATCCTGCCGGAACACCTGTCCACGTCCTGCCGGAAAAACCTGTCCACACTTGTCCACACCTGTACACATCGTGCCGGAACTCCTGTCCACACCTGTCCACATCCTGCTGGAACACCTGTCAAAACCTGTCCACATCCTGCAGGATTACCTGTCCACACCTGTCCACATCCTGCCGGAACACCTGTCCACACCTGTCCTCATCCTGCCGGAACCCTTGTCAACACCTGTCCACACCCTACTGGAACACCTGTCCACACCTGTCCACATCCTGCCGGAACACCTGTCCACACCTGTCCAGATCCTGCCGGAACACTTGTCCACACCTGTCCACATCCTACCGGAACTCCTGTCCACACCTGTCCACAACGTGACGGAACACTTGTCCACACCTGTCCACATCCTGCCGGAACACCTGTCCACACCTGTCCACATTCTGTCGGAACACTTGTCCACACCTGTCCACATCCTGCCGGAACACCTGTCCACACCTGTCCACATCCTGCCGGAACACTTGTCCACACCTGTCCACATCCTGCCGGAACACCTGTCCACACCTGTCCACATCCTGCCGGAACACCTGTCCACATCCTGCCAGAACACCTGTCCACACCTGTCCACATCCTGCCGGAACACTTGTCCACACCTGTCCACATCCTACCGGAACACCTGTCCACACCCGTCCACATCCTGCCGGAACACCTGTCCACACCTGTCCACATCCTGCCGGAACACCTGTCCACACCCTTCCACATCCTACCGGAACACCTGTCCACATCCTGCCGGAATACCTGTCCACACCTGTCCACACCTGTTCACATCCTGCTGGAACACCTGTCCACACCTGACCACACCGTAATATAACACCAGTCAACATCCTGCCGGAACACCTGTCCACACCTGTCCACATCCTGCTGGAACACCTGTCCACACCTGTCCACAACTGTCCACATCCTGCCGGAACACCTGTCCACACCTGTCCACATCCTGTCGGACTACCTGTCCACACCTGTCCACATCCTACCGGAACACCTGTCCACACCTGTCCACATCCTACCGGAACACCTGTCCACATCCTGCCGGAACACTTTTCCACACCTGTCCACATCCTACCGGAACACCTGGCCACACCTGTCCACATCCTGCCGGAACACCTGTCCACACCTGTCCACATCCTGCCGGAACACCTGTCCACACCTGTCCACACCCTACTGGAACACTTGTCCACATCCTGCCGGAACACCTTTCCACACCTGTCCACACCCTACTGGAACACCTGTCCACATCCTGCCGGAACACCTATCCACACCTGTCCACATCCTGCCGGAACACCCGTCCACACCTGTCCACACCCTACTGGAACACCTGTTCACACCTGTCCACACCCTACTGGAACACCTGTCATCACCCTACTGGAACACCTGTCCACACCTGTCCACATCCTGCCGGAACACCTGTCCACACCTGTCCACATCCTACTAGAACACCTGTCCACACCTGTCCACATCCTGCCGGATTACCTGTCCACACCTGTCCACATCCTGCCGGAATACCTGTCCACACCCTACTGGAACACCTGTTCACACCTGTCCACACCTTACTGGAACACCTGTCCAAACATTTCCACACCCCAGGGGAACACCTGTCCACATCCTGCCGGATTACCTGTCCACATGTGTCCAAATCCTGCCAGATTACCTGTCCACACCTGTCCACATCCTGCCGGAAAACCTGTCCACACCTTTCTACATCCTGCAGGAAAACCTGTCCACGCCTTTCCACACCCTACTGGAACACGTGTCATCACCCTACTGGAACACCTGTCCACACCTGTCCACCCCAGTCCACATCCTGCCGGAACACCTGTCCACACCTGTCCACATCCTACTAGAACACCTGTCCACACCTGTCCACATCCTGCCGGATTACCTGTCCACACCTGTCCACACCCTACTGGAACACCTGTCCACACCTGTCCACATCCTGCCGGAACACCTGTCCACACCTGTCCACATCCTGCCGGATTACCTGTCCACACCTGTCCACATCCTGCCGGAATAACTGTCCACACCTGTCCACATCCTACTGGAACACCTGTCCACATCCTGCCGGAACACTTGTCCACACCTGTCCACACCCTACAGGAACACCTGTCCACATCCTGCCGGAACACCTGTCCACACCTGTCCACATCCTGCCGGATTACCTTTCCACACCTGTCCACATCCTGCCGGAATAACTGTCCACACCTGTCCACATCCTACTGGAACACCTGTCCACACCTGTCCACATCCTGCCGGAACACTTGTCCACACCTGTCCACACCCTACTGGAACACCTGTCCACATCCTGCCGGAACACCTGTCAACACCTGTCCACATCCTGCCGGAACACCTGTCCACGTCCTGCCGGAAAAACCTGTCCACACTTGTCCACACCTGTACACATCGTGCCGGAACTCCTGTCCACACCTGTCCACATCCTGCTGGAACACCTGTCAACACCTGTCCACATCCTGCAGGATTACCTGTCCACACCTGTCCACATCCTGCCGGAACACCTGTCCACACCTGTCCTCATCCTGCCGGAACCCTTGTCCACACCTGTCCACACCCTACTGGAACACCTGTCCACACCTGTCCACATCCTGCCGGAACACCTGTCCACACCTGTCCACATCCTGCCGGAACACCTGTCCACACCTGTCCACATCCTACCGGAACTCCTGTCCACACCTGTCCACAACGTGCCGGAACACTTGTCCACACCTGTCCACATCCTGCCGGATTACCTGTCCACACCTGTCCACATCCTGCCGGAATAACTGTCCACACCTGTCCACATCCTACTGGAACACCTGTCCACATCCTGCCGGAACACTTGTCCACACCTGTCCACACCCTACTGGAACACCTGTCCACATCCTGCCGGAACACCTGTCCACACCTGTCCACATCCTGCCGGATTACCTTTCCACACCTGTCCACATCCTGCCGGAATAACTGTCCACACCTGTCCACATCCTACTGGAACACCTGTCCACACCTGTCCACATCCTGCCGGAACACTTGTCCACACCTGTCCACACCCTACTGGAACACCTGTCCACATCCTGCTGGAACACCTGTCAACACCTGTCCACATCCTGCCGGAACACCTGTCCACGTCCTGCCGGAAAAACCTGTCCACACTTGCCCACACCTGTACACATCGTGCCGGAACTCCTGTCCACACCTGTCCACATCCTGCTGGAACACCTGTCAAAACCTGTCCACATCCTGCAGGATTACCTGTCCACACCTGTCCACATCCTGCCGGAACACCTGTCCACACCTGTCCTCATCCTGCCGGAACCCTTGTCCACACCTGTCCACACCCTACTGGAACACCTGTCCACACCTGTCCACATCCTGCCGGAACACCTGTCCACACCTGTCCAGATCCTGCCGGAACACCTGTCCACACCTGTCCACATCCTACCGGAACTCCTGTCCACACCTGTCCACAACGTGACGGAACACTTGTCCACACCTGTCCACATCCTGCCGGAACACCTGTCCACACCTGTCCACATTCTGTCGGAACACTTGTCCACACCTGTCCACATCCTGCCGGAACACCTGTCCACACCTGTCCACATCCTGCCGGAACACTTGTCCACACCTGTCCACATCCTGCCGGAACACCTGTCCACACCTGTCAACATCCTGCCGGAACACCTGTCCACATCCTGCCAGAACACCTGTCCACACCTGTCCACATCCTGCCGGAACACTTGTCCACACCTGTCCACATCCTACCGGAACACCTGTCCACACCCGTCCACATCCTGCCGGAACACCTGTCCACACCTGTCCACATCCTGCCGGAACACCTGTCCACACCCTTCCACATCCTACCGGAACACCTGTCCACATCCTGCCGGAATACCTGTCCACACCTGTTCACTTCCTGCTGGAACACCTGTCCACACCTGACCACACCGTAATATAACACCAGTCAACATCCTGCCGGAACACCTGTCCACACCTGTCCACATCCTGCTGGAACACCTGTCCACACCTGTCCACAACTGTCCACATCCTGCCGGAACACCTGTCCACACCTGTCCACATCCTGTCGGACTACCTGTCCACACCTGTCCACATCCTGCCGGAACACCTGTCCACACCTGTCCACATCCTGCCGGAACACTTGTCCACACCTGTCCACATCCTGCGAGAACACCTGTCCACATCCTGCCAGAACACCTGTCCACACCTGTCCACATCCTGCCGGAACACTTGTCCACACCTGTCCACATCCTACCGGAACACCTGTCCACACCTGTCCACATCCTGCCGGAACACCTGTCCACACCTGTCCACATCCTGCCGGAACACCTGTCCACACCTGTCCACATCCTACCGGAACACCTGTCCACATCCTGCCGGAACACTTTTCCACACCTGTCCACATCCTACCGGAACACCTGGCCACACCTGTCCACATCCTGACGGAACACCTGTCCACACCTGTCCACATCCTGCCAGAACACCTGTCCACACCTGTCCACACCCTACTGGAACACTTGTCCACATCCTGCCGGAACACCTTTCCACACCTGTCCACACCCTACTGGAACACCTGTCCACATCCTGCCGGAACACCTATCCACACCTGTCCACATCCTGCCGGAACACCCGTCCACACCTGTCCACACCCTACTGGAACACCTGTTCACACCTGTCCACACCCTACTGGAACACGTGTCATCACCCTACTGGAACACCTGTCCACACCTGTCCACATCCTGCCGGAACACCTGTCCACACCTGTCCACATCCTACTAGAACACCTGTCCACACCTGTCCACATCCTGCCGGATTACCTGTCCACACCTGTCCACATCCTGCCGGAATACCTGTCCACACCCTACTGGAACACCTGTTCACACCTGTCCACACCTTACTGGAACACCTGTCCACACCTGTCCACACCCTAGGGGAACACCTGTCCACATCCTGCCGGATGACCTGTCCACATGTGTCCAAATCCTGCCAGATTACCTGTCCACACCTGTCCACATCCTGCCGGAACACCTGTCCACACCTTTCTACATCCTGCAGGAACACCTGTCCACGCCTTTCCACACCCTACTGGAACACGTGTCATCACCCTACTGGAACACCTGTCCACACCTGTCCACCCCAGTCCACATCCTGCCGGAACACCTGTCCACACCTGTCCACATCCTACTAGAACACCTGTCCACACCTGTCCACATCCTGCCGGATTACCTGTCCACACCTGTCCACACCCTACTGGAACACCTGTCCACACCTGTCCACCCCAGTCCACATCCTGCCGGAACACCTGTCCACACCTGTCCACATCCTACTAGAACACCTGTCCACACCTGTCCACATCCTGCCGGATTACCTGTCCACACCTGTCCACACCCTACTGGAACACCTGTCCACACCTGTCTACATCCTGCCGGAACACCTGTCCACACCTGTCCACATCCTGCCGGATTACCTGTCCACACCTGTCCACATCCTGCCGGAATAACTGTCCACACCTGTCCACATCCTACTGGAACACCTGTCCACATCCTGCCGGAACACTTGTCCACACCTGTCCACACCCTACTGGAACACCTGTCCACATCCTGCCGGAACACCTGTCCACACCTGTCCACATCCTGCCGGATTACCTTTCCACACCTGTCCACATCCTGCCGGACTAACTGTCCACACCTGTCCACATCCTACTGGAACACCTGTCCACACCTGTCCACATCCTGCCGGAACACTTGTCCACACCTGTCCACACCCTACTGGAACACCTGTCCACATCCTGCCGGAACACCTGTCAACACCTGTCCACATCCTGCCGGAACACCTGTCCACGTCCTGCCGGAAAAACCTGTCCACACTTGTCCACACCTGTACACATCGTGCCGGAACTCCTGTCCACACCTGTCCACATCCTGCTGGAACACCTGTCAACACCTGTCCACATCCTGCAGGATTACCTGTCCACACCTGTCCACATCCTGCCGGAACACCTGTCCACACCTGTCCTCATCCTGCCGGAACCCTTGTCCACACCTGTCCACACCCTACTGGAACACCTGTCCACACCTGTCCACATCCTGCCGGAACACCTGTCCACACCTGTCCACATCCTGCCGGAACACCTGTCCACACCTGTCCACATCCTACCGGAACTCCTGTCCACACCTGTCCACAACGTGCCGGAACACTTTTCCACACCTGTCCACATCCTGCCGGAACACCTGTCCACACCTGTCCACATTCTGTCGGAACACTTGTCCACACCTGTCCACATCCTGCCGGAACACCTGTCCACACCTGTCCACATCCTGCCGGAACACTTGTCCACACCTGTCCACATCCTGCCGGAACACTTGTCCACACCTGTCCACATCCTGCCGGAACACCTGTCCACATCCTGCCGGAACACCTGTCCACACCTGTCCACATGCTGCCGGAACACCTGTCCACATCCTGCCAGAACACCTGTCCACACCTGTCCACATCCTGCCGGAACACTTGTCCACACCTGTCCACATCCTACCGGAACACCTGTCCACACCCGTCCACATCCTGCCGGAACACCTGTCCACACCTGTCCACATCCTGCCGGAACACCTGTCCACACCCTTCCACATCCTACCGGAACACCTGTCCACATCCTGCCGGAATACCTGTCCACACCTGTCCACACCTGTTCACATCCTGCTGGAACACCTTTCCACACCTGTCCACACCGTAATATAACACCAGTCAACATCCTGCCGGAACACCTGTCCACACCTGTCCACATCCTGCTGGAACACCTGTCCACACCTGTCCACAACTGTCCACATCCTGCCGGAACACCTTTCCACACCTGTCCACATCCTGTCGGACTACCTGTCCACACCTGTCCACATCCTGCCGGAACACCTGTCCACACCTGTCCACATCCTGCCGGAACACTTGTCCACACCTGTCCACATCCTGCCGGAACACCTGTCCACACCTGTCCACATTCTGTCGGAACACCTGTTCACACCTGTCCACATCCTTCAGGAACACCTGTCCACACTTGTCCACATCCTGCCGGAACACTTGTCCAAACCTGTCCACATCCTGCCGGAACACCTGTCCACATCCTGCCAGAACACCTGTCCACATCCTGCCGGAACACTTGTCCACACCTGTCCACATCCTACCGGAACACCTGTCCACACCTGTCCACATCCTGCCGGAACACCTGTCCACACCTGTCCACATCCTGCCGGAACACCTGTCCACACCTGTCCACATCCTACCGGAACACCTGTCCACATCCTGCCGGAACACCTGTCCACACCTGTCCACATCCTACCGGAACACCTGGCCACACCTGTCCACATCCTGCCGGAACACCTGTCCACACCTGTCCACATCCTGCCGGAACACCTTTCCACACCTGTCCACACCCTACTGGAACACTTGTCCACATCCTGCCGGAACACCTTTCCACACCTGTCCACACCCTACTGGAACACCTGTCCACATCCTGCCGGAACACCTATCCACACCTGTCCACATCCTGCCGGAACACCCGTCCACACCTGTCCACACCCTACTGGAACACCTGTTCACACCTGTCCACACCCTACTGGAACACCTGTCCACACCTTTCCACACCCTAGGGGAACACCTGTCCACACCTGTCCACATCCTGCCGGATTACCTGTCCACACCTGTCCACATCCTGCAGGATTACCTGTCCACACCTGTCCACATCCTTCCGGAACACCTGTCCACACCTGTCCTCATCCTGCCGGAACCCTTGTCCACACCTGTCCACACCCTACTGGAACACCTGTCCACACCTGTCCACATCCTGCCGGAACACCTGTCCACACCTGTCCAGATCCTGCCGGAACACCTGTCCACACCTGTCCACATCCTACCGGAACTCCTGTCCACACCTGTCCACAACGTGACGGAACACTTGTCCACACCTGTCCACATCCTGCCGGAACACCTGTCCACACCTGTCCACATTCTGTCGGAACACTTGTCCACACCTGTCCACATCCTGCCGGAACACCTGTCCACACCTGTCCACATCCTGCCGGAACACTTGTCCACACCTGTCCACATCCTGCCGGAACACCTGTCCACACCTGTCCACATCCTGCCGGAACACCTGTCCACATCCTGCCAGAACACCTGTCCACACCTGTCCACATCCTGCCGGAACACTTGTCCACACCTGTCCACATCCTACCGGAACACCTGTCCACACCCGTCCACATCCTGCCGGAACACCTGTCCACACCTGTCCACATCCTGCCGGAACACCTGTCCACACCCTTCCACATCCTACCGGAACACCTGTCCACATCCTGCCGGAATACCTGTCCACACCTGTTCACATCCTGCTGGAACACCTGTCCACACCTGTCCACATTCTGTCGGAACACTTGTCCACACCTGTCCACATCCTGCCGGAACACCTGTACACACCTGTCCACATCCTGCCGGAACACTTGTCCACACCTGTCCACATCCTGCCGGAACACTTGTCCACACCTGTCCACATCCTGCCGGAACACCTGTCCACATCCTGCCGGAACACCTGTCCACACCTGTCCACATGCTGCCGGAACACCTGTCCACATCCTGCCAGAACACCTGTCCACACCTGTCCACATCCTGCCGGAACACTTGTCCACACCTGTCCACATCCTACCGGAACACCTGTCCACACCCGTCCACATCCTGCCGGAACACCTGTCCACACCTGTCCACATCCTGCCGGAACACCTGTCCACACCCTTCCACATCCTACCGGAACACCTGTCCACATCCTGCCGGAATACCTGTCCACACCTGTCCACACCTGTTCACATCCTGCTGGAACACCTTTCCACACCTGTCCACACCGTAATATAACACCAGTCAACATCCTGCCGGAACACCTGTCCACACCTGTCCACATCCTGCTGGAACACCTGTCCACACCTGTCCACAACTGTCCACATCCTGCCGGAACACCTTTCCACACCTGTCCACATCCTGTCGGACTACCTGTCCACACCTGTCCACATCCTGCCGGAACACCTGTCCACACCTGTCCACATCCTGCCGGAACACTTGTCCACACCTGTCCACATCCTGCCGGAACACCTGTCCACACCTGTCCACATTCTGTCGGAACACCTGTTCACACCTGTCCACATCCTTCAGGAACACCTGTCCACACTTGTCCACATCCTGCCGGAACACTTGTCCAAACCTGTCCACATCCTGCCGGAACACCTGTCCACATCCTGCCAGAACACCTGTCCACATCCTGCCGGAACACTTGTCCACACCTGTCCACATCCTACCGGAACACCTGTCCACACCTGTCCACATCCTGCCGGAACACCTGTCCACACCTGTCCACATCCTGCCGGAACACCTGTCCACACCTGTCCACATCCTACCGGAACACCTGTCCACATCCTGCCGGAACACCTGTCCACACCTGTCCACATCCTACCGGAACACCTGGCCACACCTGTCCACATCCTGCCGGAACACCTGTCCACACCTGTCCACATCCTGCCGGAACACCTTTCCACACCTGTCCACACCCTACTGGAACACTTGTCCACATCCTGCCGGAACACCTTTCCACACCTGTCCACACCCTACTGGAACACCTGTCCACATCCTGCCGGAACACCTATCCACACCTGTCCACATCCTGCCGGAACACCCGTCCACACCTGTCCACACCCTACTGGAACACCTGTTCACACCTGTCCACACCCTACTGGAACACCTGTCCACACCTTTCCACACCCTAGGGGAACACCTGTCCACACCTGTCCACATCCTGCCGGATTACCTGTCCACACCTGTCCACATCCTGCAGGATTACCTGTCCACACCTGTCCACATCCTGCCGGAACACCTGTCCACACCTGTCCTCATCCTGCCGGAACCCTTGTCCACACCTGTCCACACCCTACTGGAACACCTGTCCACACCTGTCCACATCCTGCCGGAACACCTGTCCACACCTGTCCAGATCCTGCCGGAACACCTGTCCACACCTGTCCACATCCTACCGGAACTCCTGTCCACACCTGTCCACAACGTGACGGAACACTTGTCCACACCTGTCCACATCCTGCCGGAACACCTGTCCACACCTGTCCACATTCTGTCGGAACACTTGTCCACACCTGTCCACATCCTGCCGGAACACCTGTCCACACCTGTCCACATCCTGCCGGAACACTTGTCCACACCTGTCCACATCCTGCCGGAACACCTGTCCACACCTGTCCACATCCTGCCGGAACACCTGTCCACATCCTGCCAGAACACCTGTCCACACCTGTCCACATCCTGCCGGAACACTTGTCCACACCTGTCCACATCCTACCGGAACACCTGTCCACACCCGTCCACATCCTGCCGGAACACCTGTCCACACCTGTCCACATCCTGCCGGAACACCTGTCCACACCCTTCCACATCCTACCGGAACACCTGTCCACATCCTGCCGGAATACCTGTCCACACCTGTTCACATCCTGCTGGAACACCTGTCCACACCTGACCACACCGTAATATAACACCAGTCAACATCCTGCCGGAACACCTGTCCACACCTGTCCACATCCTGCTGGAACACCTGTCCACACCTGTCCACAACTGTCCACATCCTGCCGGAACACCTGTCCACACCTGTCCACATCCTGTCGGACTACCTGTCCACACCTGTCCACATCCTGCCGGAACACCTGTCCACACCTGTCCACATCCTGCCGGAACACTTGTCCACACCTGTCCACATCCTGCGAGAACACCTGTCCACATCCTGCCAGAACACCTGTCCACACCTGTCCACATCCTGCCGGAACACTTGTCCACACCTGTCCACATCCTACCGGAACACCTGTCCACACCTGTCCACATCCTGCCGGAACACCTGTCCACACCTGTCCACATCCTGCCGGAACACCTGTCCACACCTGTCCACATCCTACCGGAACACCTGTCCACATCCTGCCGGAACACTTTTCCACACCTGTCCACATCCTACCGGAACACCTGGCCACACCTGTCCACATCCTGACGGAACACCTGTCCACACCTGTCCACATCCTGCCGGAACACCTGTCCACACCTGTCCACACCCTACTGGAACACTTGTCCACATCCTGCCGGAACACCTTTCCACACCTGTCCACACCCTACTGGAACACCTGTCCACATCCTGCCGGAACACCTATCCACACCTGTCCACATCCTGCCGGAACACCCGTCCACACCTGTCCACACCCTACTGGAACACCTGTTCACACCTGTCCACACCCTACTGGAACACGTGTCATCACCCTACTGGAACACCTGTCCACACCTGTCCACATCCTGCCGGAACACCTGTCCACACCTGTCCACATCCTACTAGAACACCTGTCCACACCTGTCCACATCCTGCCGGATTACCTGTCCACACCTGTCCACATCCTGCCGGAATACCTGTCCACACCCTACTGGAACACCTGTTCACACCTGTCCACACCTTACTGGAACACCTGTCCACACCTGTCCACACCCTAGGGGAACACCTGTCCACATCCTGCCGGATGACCTGTCCACATGTGTCCAAATCCTGCCAGATTACCTGTCCACACCTGTCCACATCCTGCCGGAACACCTGTCCACACCTTTCTACATCCTGCAGGAACACCTGTCCACGCCTTTCCACACCCTACTGGAACACGTGTCATCACCCTACTGGAACACCTGTCCACACCTGTCCACCCCAGTCCACATCCTGCCGGAACACCTGTCCACACCTGTCCACATCCTACTAGAACACCTGTCCACACCTGTCCACATCCTGCCGGATTACCTGTCCACACCTGTCCACACCCTACTGGAACACCTGTCCACACCTGTCCACCCCAGTCCACATCCTGCCGGAACACCTGTCCACACCTGTCCACATCCTACTAGAACACCTGTCCACACCTGTCCACATCCTGCCGGATTACCTGTCCACACCTGTCCACACCCTACTGGAACACCTGTCCACACCTGTCTACATCCTGCCGGAACACCTGTCCACACCTGTCCACATCCTGCCGGATTACCTGTCCACACCTGTCCACATCCTGCCGGAATAACTGTCCACACCTGTCCACATCCTACTGGAACACCTGTCCACATCCTGCCGGAACACTTGTCCACACCTGTCCACACCCTACTGGAACACCTGTCCACATCCTGCCGGAACACCTGTCCACACCTGTCCACATCCTGCCGGATTACCTTTCCACACCTGTCCACATCCTGCCGGACTAACTGTCCACACCTGTCCACATCCTACTGGAACACCTGTCCACACCTGTCCACATCCTGCCGGAACACTTGTCCACACCTGTCCACACCCTACTGGAACACCTGTCCACATCCTGCCGGAACACCTGTCAACACCTGTCCACATCCTGCCGGAACACCTGTCCACGTCCTGCCGGAAAAACCTGTCCACACTTGTCCACACCTGTACACATCGTGCCGGAACTCCTGTCCACACCTGTCCACATCCTGCTGGAACACCTGTCAACACCTGTCCACATCCTGCAGGATTACCTGTCCACACCTGTCCACATCCTGCCGGAACACCTGTCCACACCTGTCCTCATCCTGCCGGAACCCTTGTCCACACCTGTCCACACCCTACTGGAACACCTGTCCACACCTGTCCACATCCTGCCGGAACACCTGTCCACACCTGTCCACATCCTGCCGGAACACCTGTCCACACCTGTCCACATCCTACCGGAACTCCTGTCCACACCTGTCCACAACGTGCCGGAACACTTTTCCACACCTGTCCACATCCTGCCGGAACACCTGTCCACACCTGTCCACATTCTGTCGGAACACTTGTCCACACCTGTCCACATCCTGCCGGAACACCTGTCCACACCTGTCCACATCCTGCCGGAACACTTGTCCACACCTGTCCACATCCTGCCGGAACACTTGTCCACACCTGTCCACATCCTGCCGGAACACCTGTCCACATCCTGCCGGAACACCTGTCCACACCTGTCCACATGCTGCCGGAACACCTGTCCACATCCTGCCAGAACACCTGTCCACACCTGTCCACATCCTGCCGGAACACTTGTCCACACCTGTCCACATCCTACCGGAACACCTGTCCACACCCGTCCACATCCTGCCGGAACACCTGTCCACACCTGTCCACATCCTGCCGGAACACCTGTCCACACCCTTCCACATCCTACCGGAACACCTGTCCACATCCTGCCGGAATACCTGTCCACACCTGTCCACACCTGTTCACATCCTGCTGGAACACCTTTCCACACCTGTCCACACCGTAATATAACACCAGTCAACATTCCTGCCGGAACACCTGTCCACACCTGTCCACATCCTGCTGGAACACCTGTCCACACCTGTCCACAACTGTCCACATCCTGCCGGAACACCTTTCCACACCTGTCCACATCCTGTCGGACTACCTGTCCACACCTGTCCACATCCTGCCGGAACACCTGTCCACACCTGTCCACATCCTGCCGGAACACTTGTCCACACCTGTCCACATCCTGCCGGAACACCTGTCCACACCTGTCCACATTCTGTCGGAACACCTGTTCACACCTGTCCACATCCTTCAGGAACACCTGTCCACACTTGTCCACATCCTGCCGGAACACTTGTCCAAACCTGTCCACATCCTGCCGGAACACCTGTCCACATCCTGCCAGAACACCTGTCCACATCCTGCCGGAACACTTGTCCACACCTGTCCACATCCTACCGGAACACCTGTCCACACCTGTCCACATCCTGCCGGAACACCTATCCACACCTGTCCACATCCTGCCGGAACACCTGTCCACACCTGTCCACATCCTACCGGAACACCTGTCCACATCCTGCCGGAACACCTGTCCACACCTGTCCACATCCTACCGGAACACCTGGCCACACCTGTCCACATCCTGCCGGAACACCTGTCCACACCTGTCCACATCCTGCCGGAACACCTTTCCACACCTGTCCACACCCTACTGGAACACTTGTCCACATCCTGCCGGAACACCTTTCCACACCTGTCCACACCCTACTGGAACACCTGTCCACATCCTGCCGGAACACCTATCCACACCTGTCCACATCCTGCCGGAACACCCGTCCACACCTGTCCACACCCTACTGGAACACCTGTTCACACCTGTCCACACCCTACTGGAACACCTGTCCACACCTTTCCACACCCTAGGGGAACACCTGTCCACACCTGTCCACATCCTGCCGGATTACCTGTCCACACCTGTCCACATCCTGCCAGATTACCTGTCCACACCTGTCCACATCCTGCTGGAACACCTGTCCACACCTTTCTACATCCTGCCGGAACACCTGTCCACACCTTTCCACACCCTACTGGAACACATGTCATCACCCTACTGGAACACCTGTCCACACCTGTCCACCCCAGTCCACATCCTGCCGGAACACTTGTCCACACCTGTCCACATCCTACTAGAACACCTGTCCACACCTGTCCACACCTTTCCACATCCTGCCGGATTGCCTGTCCACATCCTGCCGGATTACCTGTCCACACCTGTCCACATCCTGCCGGATTACCTGTCCACACCT
Organism: Telmatherina bonti; assembly: GCF_933228915.1. Classification (NCBI taxonomy): domain Eukaryota; kingdom Metazoa; phylum Chordata; class Actinopteri; order Atheriniformes; family Telmatherinidae; genus Telmatherina; species Telmatherina bonti. The sequence goes on along the minus strand of NC_136621.1, from coordinate 43,844,545 downwards.
GTCCTCATCCTGCCGGAACCCTTGTCCACACCTGTCCACACCCTACTGGAAAACCTGTCCACACCTGTCCACATCCTGCCGGAACACCTGTCCACACCTGTCCACATCCTGCCGGAATACCTGTCCACACCTGTCCACACCCTACTGGAACACCTGTTCACACCTGTCCACACCCTACTGGAACACCTGTCCACACCTGTCCACACCCTACTGGAACACCTGTCCACACCTGTCCACATCCTGCCGGAACACCTGTCCACACCTGTCCACATCCTGCCGGATTACCTGTCCACACCTGTCCACATCCTGCCGGAACACCTGTCCACATCCTGCCGGAATAACTGTCCACACCTGTCCACATCCTACTGGAACACCTGTCCACACCTGTCCACATCCTTCCGGAACACTTGTCCACACCTGTCCACACCCTACTGGAACACCTGTCCACATCCTGTTGGAACACCTGTCCACACCTGTCCACATCCTGCCGGAACACCTGTCCACATCCTGCCGGAAAAACCTGTCCACACCTGTCCACACCTGTACACATCGTGCCGGAACACCTGTCCACACCTGTCCATATCCTGCTGGAACACCTTTCCACACCTGTCCACATCCTGCCGGATTACCTGTCCACACCTGTCCACATCCTGCCGGAACACCTGTCCACACCTGTCCTCATCCTGCCGGAACCCCTGTCCACACCTGTCCACATCGTGCCGGAACACTTGTCCACACCTGTCCACACCTGTCCACATCCTGCCGGAACACCTGTCCACATCCTGCCAGAACACCTGTCCACACCTGTCCACATCCTGCCGGAACACTTGTCCACACCTGTCCACATCCTACCGGAACACCTGTCCACACCCTTCCACATCCTGCCGGAACACCTGTCCACACCCTGCCGGAACACCTGTCCACACCCTTCCACATCCTACCGGAACACCTGTCCACATCCTGCCGGAATACCTGTCCACACCTGTCCACACCTGTTCACATCCTGCTGGAACACCTGTCCACACCTGTCCACACCGTAATATAACACCAGTCAACATCCTGCCGGAACACCTGTCCACACCTGTCCACATCCTGCTGGAACACCTGTCCACACCTGTCCACAACTGTCCACATCCTGCCGGAACACCTGTCCACACCTGTCCACATCTTGTCGGACTACCTGTCCACACCTGTCCACATCCTGCCGGAACACCTGTCCACACCTGTCCACATCCTGCCGGAACACTTGTCCACACCTGTCCACATCCTGCCGGAACACCTGTCCACACCTGTCCACATTCTGTCGGAACACCTGTTCACACCTGTCCACATCCTTCCGGAACACCTGTCCACACTTGTCCACATCCTGCCGGAACACTTGTCCAAACCTGTCCACATCCTGCCGGAACACCTGTCCACATCCTGCCAGAACACCTGTCCACACCTTTCCACTTCCTGCCGGAACACTTGTCCACACCTGTCCACATCCTACCGGAACACCTGTCCACACCTGTCCACATCCTGCCGGAACACCTGTCCACACCTGTCCACATCCTGCCGGAACACCTGTCCACACCTGTCCACATCCTGCCGGAACACCTGTCCACACCTGTCCACATCCTGCCGGAACACCTGTCCACACCTGTCCACATCCTACCGGAACACCTGTCCACATCCTGCCGGAACACCTGTCCACACCTGTCCACATCCTACCGGAACACCTGGCCACACCTGTCCACATCCTGCCGGAACACCTGTCCACACCTGTCCACATCCTGCCGGAACACCTTTCCACACCTGTCCACACCCTACTGGAACACTTGTCCACATCCTGCCGGAACACCTTTCCACACCTGTCCACACCCTACTGGAACACCTGTCCACATCCTGCCGGAACACCTATCCACACCTGTCCACATCCTGCCGGAACACCCGTCCACACCTGTCCACACCCTACTGGAACACCTGTTCACACCTGTCCACACCCTACTGGAACACCTGTCCACACCTTTCCACACCCTAGGGGAACACCTGTCCAAACCTGTCCACATCCTGCCGGATTACCTGTCCACACCTGTCCACATCCTGCCAGATTACCTGTCCACACCTGTCCACATCCTGCTGGAACACCTGTCCACACCTTTCTACATCCTGCCGGAACACCTGTCCACACCTTTCCACACCCTACTGGAACACATGTCATCACCCTACTGGAACACCTGTCCACACCTGTCCACCCCAGTCCACATCCTGCCGGAACACTTGTCCACACCTGTCCACATCCTACTAGAACACCTGTCCACACCTGTCCACACCTTTCCACATCCTGCCGGATTGCCTGTCCACATCCTGCCGGATTACCTATCCACACCTGTCCACATCCTGCCGGATTACCTGTCCACACCTGTCCTCATCCTGCCGGAACCCTTGTCCACACCTGTCCACACCCTACTGGAAAACCTGTCCACACCTGTCCACATCCTGCCGGAACACCTGTCCACACCCTACTGGAACACCTGTCCACACCTTTCCACACCCTAGGGGAACACCTGTCCACACCTGTCCACATCCTGCCGGATTACCTGTCCACACCTGTCCACATCCTGCCAGATTACCTGTCCACACCTGTCCACATCCTGCTGGAACACCTGTCCACACCTTTCTACATCCTGCCGGAACACCTGTCCACACCTTTCCACACCCTACTGGAACACATGTCATCACCCTACTGGAACACCTGTCCACACCTGTCCACCCCAGTCCACATCCTGCCGGAACACTTGTCCACACCTGTCCACATCCTACTAGAACACCTGTCCACACCTGTCCACACCTTTCCACATCCTGCCGGATTGCCTGTCCACATCCTGCCGGATTACCTGTCCACACCTTTCCACATCCTGCCGGATTACCTGTCCACACCTGTCCTCATCCTGCCGGAACCCTTGTCCACACCTGTCCACACCCTACTGGAAAACCTGTCCACACCTGTCCACATCCTGCCGGAATACCTGTCCACACCTGTCCACACCCTACTGGAACACCTGTTCACACCTGTCCACACCCTACTGGAACACCTGTCCACACCTGTCCACACCCTACTGGAACACCTGTCCACACCTGTCCACATCCTGCCGGAACACCTGTCCACACCTGTCCACATCCTGCCGGATTACCTGTCCACACCTGTCCACATCCTGCCGGAACACCTGTCCACATCCTGCCGGAATAACTGTCCACACCTGTCCACATCCTACTGGAACACCTGTCCACACCTGTCCACATCCTTCCGGAACACTTGTCCACACCTGTCCACACCCTACTGGAACACCTGTCCACATCCTGCCGGAACACCTGTCCACACCTGTCCACATCCTGCCGGAACACCTGTCCACACCTGTCCACATCCTGCCGGAACACCTGTCCACACCTGTCCACATCCTACCGGAACACCTGTCCACATCCTGCCGGAACACCTGTCCACACCTGTCCACATCCTACCGGAACACCTGGCCACACCTGTCCACATCCTGCCGGAACACCTGTCCACACCTGTCCACATCCTGCCGGAACACCTTTCCACACCTGTCCACACCCTACTGGAACACTTGTCCACATCCTGCCGGAACACCTTTCCACACCTGTCCACACCCTACTGGAACACCTGTCCACATCCTGCCGGAACACCTATCCACACCTGTCCACATCCTGCCGGAACACCCGTCCACACCTGTCCACACCCTACTGGAACACCTGTTCACACCTGTCCACACCCTACTGGAACACCTGTCCACACCTTTCCACACCCTAGGGGAACACCTGTCCAAACCTGTCCACATCCTGCCGGATTACCTGTCCACACCTGTCCACATCCTGCCAGATTACCTGTCCACACCTGTCCATATCCTGCTGGAACACCTGTCCACACCTTTCTACATCCTGCCGGAACACCTGTCCACACCTTTCCACACCCTACTGGAACACATGTCATCACCCTACTGGAACACCTGTCCACACCTGTCCACCCCAGTCCACATCCTGCCGGAACACTTGTCCACACCTGTCCACATCCTACTAGAACACCTGTCCACACCTGTCCACACCTTTCCACATCCTGCCGGATTGCCTGTCCACATCCTGCCGGATTACCTATCCACACCTGTCCACATCCTGCCGGATTACCTGTCCACACCTGTCCTCATCCTGCCGGAACCCTTGTCCACACCTGTCCACACCCTACTGGAAAACCTGTCCACACCTGTCCACATCCTGCCGGAACACCTGTCCACACCCTACTGGAACACCTGTCCACACCTTTCCACACCCTAGGGGAACACCTGTCCACACCTGTCCACATCCTGCCGGATTACCTGTCCACACCTGTCCACATCCTGCCAGATTACCTGTCCACACCTGTCCACATCCTGCTGGAACACCTGTCCACACCTTTCTACATCCTGCCGGAACACCTGTCCACACCTTTCCACACCCTACTGGAACACATGTCATCACCCTACTGGAACACCTGTCCACACCTGTCCACCCCAGTCCACATCCTGCCGGAACACTTGTCCACACCTGTCCACATCCTACTAGAACACCTGTCCACACCTGTCCACACCTTTCCACATCCTGCCGGATTGCCTGTCCACATCCTGCCGGATTACCTGTCCACACCTTTCCACATCCTGCCGGATTACCTGTCCACACCTGTCCTCATCCTGCCGGAACCCTTGTCCACACCTGTCCACACCCTACTGGAAAACCTGTCCACACCTGTCCACATCCTGCCGGAATACCTGTCCACACCTGTCCACACCCTACTGGAACACCTGTTCACACCTGTCCACACCCTACTGGAACACCTGTCCACACCTGTCCACACCCTACTGGAACACCTGTCCACACCTGTCCACATCCTGCCGGAACACCTGTCCACACCTGTCCACATCCTGCCGGATTACCTGTCCACACCTGTCCACATCCTGCCGGAACACCTGTCCACATCCTGCCGGAATAACTGTCCACACCTGTCCACATCCTACTGGAACACCTGTCCACACCTGTCCACATCCTTCCGGAACACTTGTCCACACCTGTCCACACCCTACTGGAACACCTGTCCACATCCTGCCGGAACACCTGTCCACACCTGTCCACATCCTGCCGGAACACCTGTCCACATCCTGCCGGAAAAACCTGTCCACACCTGTCCACACCTGTACACATCGTGCCGGAACACCTGTCCACACCTGTCCATATCCTGCTGGAACACCTTTCCACACCTGTCCACATCCTGCCGGATTACCTGTCCACACCTGTCCACATCCTGCCGGAACACCTGTCCACACCTGTCCTCATCCTGCCGGAACCCCTGTCCACACCTGTCCACATCCTGCCGGAACACCTGTCCACACCTGTCCACATCCTGCCGGAAAACCTGTCCACACCTGTCAACATCCTACCGGAACTCCTGTCCACACCTGTCCACATCCTGCCGGAAAACTTGTCCACACCTGTCCACATCCTGCCGGAACACCTGTCCACACCTGTCCACATCCTGTCGGAACACCTGTCCACACCTGTCCACATCCTGCCGGAACACCTGTCCACACCTGTCCACATCCTGCCGGAACACTTGTCCACACCTTTTCACATCCTGTTGGAACACCTGTCCACACCCTTCCACATCCTACCGGAACACCTGTCCACATCCTGCCGGAATACCTGTCCACACCTGTCCACACCTGTCCACATCGTGCCGGAACACCTGTCCACACCTGTCCACATCCTGCCGGAACACCTGTCCACACCTGATCACATCCTGCTGGAACACCTGTCCACACCTGTCCACACCGTAATATAACACCAGTCCACATCCTGCCGGAACACCTGTCCACACCTGTGCACAACCCCTTTGGAACACCTGTCCACACCCTTCCACATCCTACCGGAACACCTGTCCACATCCTGCCGGAATACCTGTCCACACCTGTCCACATCGTGCCGGAACACCTGTCCACACCTGTCCACATCCTGCCGGAACACCTGTCCACACCTGATCACATCCTGCTGGAACACCTGTCCACACCTGTCCACACCGTAATATAACACCAGTCCACATCCTGCCGGAACACCTGTCCGCACCTGTCCACATCGTGCTGGAACACCTGTCCACACCTTTCCACAACTGTCCACATCCTGCCGGAACACCTCTCCACACCTGTCCACATCCTGCCGAACTACCTGTCCACACCTGTCCACATTCTGCCGGAACACCTGTCCACATCCTGCCGGAACACTTGTCCACACCTGTCCACACCCTACTGGAACACCTGTCCACACCTGTCCACATCCTGCCGGAACACCTGTCCACACCTGTCCACATCCTGCCGGAACACCTGTCCACATCCTGCCGGAATACCTGTCCACACCTGTCCACACCTGTCCACATCCTGCCGGAACACCTGTCCACATCCTGCCGGAACACCTGTCCACACCTGTTCATATCCTGCCGAAACACCTGTCCACACCTGTCCACACCGTACTGGAACACCTGTCCACATCCTGCCGGAATACCTGTCCACACCTGTCCACACCTGTCCACATCCTGCCGGAACGCCTGTCCACACCTGTCCACATCGACCTGCAGCCTTCTGGAAGACACTACAGGTCCATAAAGTCCAATGACAACCAGTCGTTTACCCTGGACCATCTGCACAGCAAATACAAAACACACACACACACACTACAACACCTCTTTGTTTTTTGGAACTTTTTTAAAGCGTTGTTTGTTTACGATTGTTTCCTGTGTCCTTTCAGACGTGTTGCAGAAAGACGCTGGAGTCAGCAGTAATCCTGTCTGCATCTGGCCTGGTAGAAGAAGAAGAAGTCGCCACGGCGTTACGGTGCCCCACCTTACCGACAGTGTCAGGTCTGTCTCCAATGACCTCGGATGTCTTATTAAAGGTTCTTCTGCAGAAAGTCTGAATGCGGTAAAACCAAGATGTACAGACGTATGTCTGGCAACAACCTGGCCAATTACCTCATGAATTTAGCATGTGACCTCATCTCTACTGATGACATCATGCCGCCCAATGACCTCACGTCTCCTTTGGGACAGTCATAGCAAGAAAAATGGCGGCTGCAGCCATGATTCTTTTCTGTTCATGAATCTTTTCCTGAAAGAAAGTCCCTTCAGGTCCCTTCAGGTCCTTTCAGGTCCTTATAGGTCCCTTCAGGTCTCTTCAGGTCTCTTCAGGTCTCTGCAGGTCTCTGCAGGTCTCTTCATGTTCCTTTGGGTCTCTCCAGGTCCCTTCAGATCACTGCAGGTCTCTCCAGGTCCCTTCATATCACTGCAGGTCTCTCCAGGTCTCTGCAGGTCTCTGCAGCTCTCTCCATGTCTCTCTAGGTTTCTCCAAGTCCCTTCAGATCACTGCAGGTCTCTTCAGGTCCCTTCATGTCTCTGTAGGTCTCTTCAGGTCCCTTCAGGTCTCTTCATGTTCCTTCAGGTCTCTCCAGGTCTCTGCAGGTCTCTGAAGGTCTCTCCAGGTCTCTGCAGGTCTCTTCAGGTCTCTCCAGGTCCCTTCAGATCACTGCAGGTCTCTCCAGTGCTCTGCAGGTCTTTTCAGGTCTCTCCAGGTCTCTCTAGGTTTCTCCAAGTCCCTTCAGATCACTGCAGGTCCCTTCAGGTCTCTTCATGTTCCTTCAGGTCTCTGCAGGTCTCTTCAGGTCTCTCCAGGTCTGTCCAGATCTCTGAAGGTCTCTCCAGGTCTCTGCAGGTCCCTTCAGGTCGCTGCAGGTCTCTCCAGGTCCCTTCAGGTCTCTCCAGCTCTCTGCAGGTCCCTTCAGGTCGCTGCAGGTCTCTCCCGGTCCATTCAGGTCTCTGCAGGTCTCTTCAGGTCTCTCCAGGTCTGTCCAGGTCTCTGAAGGTCTCTCCAGGTCTCTGCAGGATCCTTCATATCACTGCAGGTCTCTCCAGGTCCCTTCAGATCACTGCAGGTCTCTCCAGTGCTCTGCAGGTCTTTTCAGGTCTCTCCAGGTCTCTCTAGGTTTCTCCAAGTCCCTTCAGATCACTGCAGGTCTCTTCAGGTCCCTTCATGTCTCCGTAGCTCTCTTCAGGTCTCTCCAGGTCTCTGCAGGTCTCTTCAGGTCTCTCCAGGTCTCTGCAGGTCTCTGAAGGTCTCTCCAGGTCCCTTCAGGTCTCTCCAGGTCTCTGCAGGTCTCTGAAGGTCTCTCCAGGTCTCTGCAGGTCCCTTCAGGTCTCCGCAGGTCTCTCCAGGTCCCTTCAGGTCTCTGCAGGTCGCTGCAGGTCTTTCCAGGTCTCTCCAGGTCTCTCCCGGTCCCTTCAGGTCTCTCCAGGTCTCTGCAGGTCTCTCCAGGTCGCTGCAGGTCTCTCCAGGTCTCTTCAGGTCTCTGCAGGTCTCTCCCGGTCCCTTCAGGTCTCTCCAGGTCTCTGCAGGTCTCTCCAGGTCCCTTCAGGTCTCTCCAGGTCTCTGCAGGTCTCTCCAGGTTCCTCCAGGTCTCTGCAAGTCTCTCCAGGTTCCTGCAGGTCTCTGCAGGTCTCTCCAGGTCTCTTCAGGTCCCTTAATATCACTGCAGGTATCTCCAGGTCTTTGCAGGTCTCTCCAGGTTTCTGCAGGTCTCTGCAGGTCTGTCCAGGTCTCTGTAGGTCTCTTCAGGTCCCTTCAGGTCTCTTCATGTTCCTTCAGGTCTCTGCAGGTCTCTTCAGGTCTCTCCAGGTCTGTCCAGGTCTCTGAAGGTCTCTCCAGGTCTCTGCAGGTCCCTTCAGGTCTCTGCAGGTCTCTCCAGGTCCCTTCAGGTCTCTCCAGCTCTCTGCAGGTCCCTTCAGGTCGCTGCAGGTCTCTCCAGTGCTATGCAGGTCCCTTCAGGTCTCTCCAGCTCTCTGCAGGTCCCTTCAGGTCGCTGCAGGTCTCTCCAGTGCTATGCAGGTCTTTTCAGGTCTCTCCAGGTCTCTGCAGGTCTCTCCAGGTCTCTCTAGGTTTCTCAAAGTCCCTTCAGATCACTGCAGGTCTCTTCATGTTCCTTCAGGTCTCTGCAGGTCTCTTCAAGTCTCTCCAGGTCTGTCCAGGTCTCTGAAGGTCTCTCCAGGTCTCTGCAGGTCCCTTCAGGTCTCTGCAGGTCTCTCCAGGTCCCTTCAGGTCTCTCCAGGTCTCTGCAAGTCCCTTCATATCACTGCAGGTCTCTCCAGTGCTATGCAGGTCTTTTCAGGTCTCTCCAGGTCTCTGCAGGTCTCTCCAGGTCCCTTCATGTCTCTGTAGGTCTCTTCAGGTCCCTTCAGGTCTCTTCATGTTCCTTCAGGTCTCTCCAGGTCTCTGCAGGTCTCTGCAGGTCTCTTCAGGTCTCTCCAGGTCTCTGCAGGTTTCTCCAGGTATCTGCAGGTCACTTCAGGTCGCTGCAGGTCTCTCCAGGTCCCTTCAGGTCTCTCCAGGTCTCTGCAGGTCCCTTCAGGTCGCTGCAGGTCTCTCCAGGTCTCTTCAGGTCTCTCCAGGTCTCTGCAGGTCTCTCCAGGTCCCTTCAGATCAATGCCGGTCTCTTCAGGTCCCTTAATATCACTGCAGGTCTCTCCAGGTCTCTGCAGGTCTCTGCAGGTCTCTCCAGGTCCCTCCAGGTCTCTGCAGGTCTCTCCAGGTCTCTGCAGGTCGCTACAGGTCTCTGCAGGTCTCTGCAGGTCGCTACAGGTCTCTGCAGGTCTCTGCAGGTCGCTACAGGTCTCTGCAGGTCTCTGCAGGTCGCTACAGGTCTCTCCAGGTCCCTTCAGGTCTCTCCAGGTCTCTCCAGGTCTCTGCAGGTCTCTCCAGGTCCCTCCAGGTCTCTGCAGGTCGCTACAGGTCTCTGCAGGTCTCTGCAGGTCGCTACAGGTCTCTGCAGGTCTCTCCAGGTCCCTTCAGGTCTCTACAGCTCTCTTCAGGTCCCTTAATATCACTGCAGGTCTCTGCAGGTCTCTGCAGGCCTCTCCAGGTTTGTGCGGCTCTCTCCAGTGCTCTGCAGGTCTCTGAAGGTCTCTCCAGGTCTCTGCAGGTCCCTTCAGGTCGCTGCAGGTCTCTCCAGGTCTCTCTAGGTTTCTCCGGGTTCCTTCAGATCATTGCAGGTCTCTGCAGGTCCCTTCAGGTCCCTTCATGTCTCTGTAGGTCTCTCCAGGTCCCTTCAGATCTCTGCAGGTCTCTCCAGGTCCCTTCAGATCACTGCAGGTCTCTTCAGATCCCTTCATGTCTCTGTAGGTCTCTTCAGGTCTCTCCAGGTCCCTTCAGATCACTGCAGGTCCCTTCATGTCTCTGTAGGTCTCTTCAGGTCTCTCCAGGTCCCTTCAGATCACTGCAGGTCCCTTCAGGTCCCTTCATGTCTCTGTAGGTCTCTTCAGGTCTCTCCAGGTCCCTTCAGATCACTGCAGGTCTCTCCAGGTCCCTTCAGATCTCTGCAGGTCTCTCCAGGTCCCTTCAGATCACTGCAGGTCTCTTCAGATCCCTTCATGTCTCTGTAGGTCTCTGCAGGTCCCTTCAGGTCCCTTCATGTCTCTGTAGGTCTCTTCAGGTCTCTCCAGGTCCCTTCAGATCACTGCAGGTCCCTTCAGGTCCCTTCATGTCTCTGTAGGTCTCTTCAGGTCTCTCCAGGTCCCTTCAGATCACTGCAGGTCTCTCCAGGTCTCTCTAGGTTTCTCCGGGTTCCTTCAGATCATTGCAGGTCTCTGCAGGTCCCTTCAGGTCCCTTCATGTCTCTGTAGGTCTCTCCAGGTCCCTTCAGATCTCTGCAGGTCTCTTTAGGTTTCTCCAGGTCCCTTCAGATCTCTGCAGGTCTCTCCAGGTCCCTTCAGATCACTGCAGGTCTCTTCAGATCCCTTCATGTCTCTGTAGGTCTCTGCAGGTCCCTTCAGGTCCCTTCATGTCTCTGTAGGTCTCTTCAGGTCTCTCCAGGTCCCTTCAGATCACTGCAGGTCCCTTCAGGTCCCTTCATGTCTCTGTAGGTCTCTTCAGGTCTCTCCAGGTCCCTTCAGATCACTGCAGGTCTCTCCAGGTCCCTTCAGATCTCTGCAGGTCTCTTTAGGTTTCTCCAGGTCCCTTCAGATCTCTGCAGGTCTCCCCAGGTCCCTTCAGATCACTGCAGGTCTCTTCAGGTCCTTTCATGTCTCTGTAGGTCTCTGCAGTTCCCTTCAGGTCCCTTCATGTCTCTGCAGGTCTCTTCAGGTCTCTCCAGGTCCCTTCAGATCACTGCAGGTCCCATCATGTCTCTGTAGGTCTCTTCAGGTCTCTCCAGGTCCCTTCAGATCACTGCAGGTCTCTCCAGTGCTCTGCAGGTCTCTGAAGGTCTCTCCAGGTCTTTCTAGGTTTCCCCAGGTCCCTTCAGATTACTGCAGGTCTCTTCAGGTCTCTCCAGGTCTCTGCAGGTCTGTTCAGGTCTCTTGATGTCCCTTCAGGTCCCTCCAGGTCTCTTCAGGTCCTTTCAGGTCCCTGCAGTTCTCTACGGGTTTCTTCATGTCTCTGCATGTCTCTCCAAGTCCCTTCATATCACTGCAGGTCTATGCAGGTCTCTTTAGGTCTCTCCAGGTCCCTTTATATCACTGCAGGTATCTCCAGGTCTCTGCAGGTCTCTCCAGGTCTCTCTAGGTTTCTCCAGGTCTCTCCAGGTCTCTTCAGATCACTGCAGGTCTCTTCAAGTCCCTTCATGTCTCTGTAGGGATCTTCAGGTCCCTTCAGGTCTCTTCATGTTCCTTCAGGTCTCTGCAGGTCTCTCCAGGTCCCTTCATATCACTGCAGGTCTATCCAGGTCTCTGCAGGTCTTCCCAGGTCCCTTTATATCACTGCAGGTATCTCCAGGTCTCTGCAGGTCTCCCCACGTCCCTTCAGATCACTGCAGGTCTCTGCAGGTCTCTCTAGGTTTCTCCAGGTCCCTTCAGATCACTGCAGGTCTCTTCAGGTCTCTCCAGGTCCTTTCAGATCACTGCAGGTCTCTTCAAGTCCCTTCAGGTCTCTGTAGGTCTCTTCAGGTCTCTCCAGGTCTCTTCAGGTCCCTTCAGATCACTGCAGGTCTCTTCAGGTCCCTTCAGGTCTCTTCATGTTCCTTCAGGTCTCTGCAGGTCTCTTCAGGTCTCTCCAGGTCCCTTCAGATCACTGCAGGTCTCTTCATGTTTCTTCAGGTCTCTGCAGGTCTTTTCAGGTCTCTCAAGGTCTCTCCAGGTCCCTTCAGGTCTCTCCAAGTCTCTGCAGGTCTCTCCAGGTCTCTGCAGGTCTCTCTAGGTCTCTTCAGGTCCCTTCAGGTCTCTTCATGTTCCTTCAGGTCTCTCCAGGTCTCTGCAGGTCTCTCCAGGTCCCTTCAGATCAATGCAGGTCCCTTCAGATCACTGCAGGTCCCTTCAGGTCTCTTCATGTTCCTTCAGGTCTCTGCAGGTCTCTTCAGGTCTCTCCAGGTCCCTTCAGATCACTGCAGGTCTCTTCAGGTCTCTTCGTGTTTCTTCAGGTCTCTGCAGGTCTTTTCAGGTCTCTCAAGGTCTCTCCAGGTCCCTTCAGGTCTCTCCAAGTCTCTTCATGTTTCTTCAGGTCTCTGCAGGTCTTTTCAGGTCTCTCAAGGTCTCTCCAGGTCCCTTCAGGTCTCTGCAGGTCTCTTCAGGTCTCTCCAGGTCTGTCCAGATCTCTGAAGGTCTCTCCAGGTCTCTGCAGGTCCCTTCAGGTCGCTGCAGGTCTCTCCAGGTCCCTTCAGGTCTCTCCAGCTCTCTGCAGGTCCCTTCAGGTCGCTGCAGGTCTCTCCCGGTCCATTCAGGTCTCTGCAGGTCTCTTCAGGTCTCTCCAGGTCTGTCCAGGTCTCTGAAGGTCTCTCCAGGTCTCTGCAGGTCCCTTCATATCACTGCAGGTCTCTCCAGGTCCCTTCAGATCACTGCAGGTCTCTCCAGTGCTCTGCAGGTCTTTTCAGGTCTCTCCAGGTCTCTCTAGGTTTCTCCAAGTCCCTTCAGATCACTGCAGGTCTCTTCAGGTCCCTTCATGTCTCCGTAGCTCTCTTCAGGTCTCTCCAGGTCTCTGCAGGTCTCTTCAGGTCTCTCCAGGTCTCTGCAGGTCTCTGAAGGTCTCTCCAGGTCCCTTCAGGTCTCTCCAGGTCTCTGCAGGTCTCTGAAGGTCTCTCCAGGTCTCTGCAGGTCCCTTCAGGTCTCCGCAGGTCTCTCCAGGTCCCTTCAGGTCTCTGCAGGTCGCTGCAGGTCTTTCCAGGTCTCTCCAGGTCTCTCCCGGTCCCTTCAGGTCTCTCCAGGTCTCTGCAGGTCTCTCCAGGTCGCTGCAGGTCTCTCCAGGTCTCTTCAGGTCTCTGCAGGTCTCTCCCGGTCCCTTCAGGTCTCTCCAGGTCTCTGCAGGTCTCTCCAGGTCCCTTCAGGTCTCTCCAGGTCTCTGCAGGTCTCTCCAGGTTCCTCCAGGTCTCTGCAAGTCTCTCCAGGTTCCTGCAGGTCTCTGCAGGTCTCTCCAGGTCTCTTCAGGTCCCTTAATATCACTGCAGGTATCTCCAGGTCTTTGCAGGTCTCTCCAGGTTTCTGCAGGTCTCTGCAGGTCTGTCCAGGTCTCTGTAGGTCTCTTCAGGTCCCTTCAGGTCTCTTCATGTTCCTTCAGGTCTCTGCAGGTCTCTTCAGGTCTCTCCAGGTCTGTCCAGGTCTCTGAAGGTCTCTCCAGGTCTCTGCAGGTCCCTTCAGGTCTCTGCAGGTCTCTCCAGGTCCCTTCAGGTCTCTCCAGCTCTCTGCAGGTCCCTTCAGGTCGCTGCAGGTCTCTCCAGTGCTATGCAGGTCCCTTCAGGTCTCTCCAGCTCTCTGCAGGTCCCTTCAGGTCGCTGCAGGTCTCTCCAGTGCTATGCAGGTCTTTTCAGGTCTCTCCAGGTCTCTGCAGGTCTCTCCAGGTCTCTCTAGGTTTCTCAAAGTCCCTTCAGATCACTGCAGGTCTCTTCATGTTCCTTCAGGTCTCTGCAGGTCTCTTCAGGTCTCTCCAGGTCTGTCCAGGTCTCTGAAGGTCTCTCCAGGTCTCTGCAGGTCCCTTCAGGTCTCTGCAGGTCTCTCCAGGTCCCTTCAGGTCTCTCCAGGTCTCTGCAAGTCCCTTCATATCACTGCAGGTCTCTCCAGTGCTATGCAGGTCTTTTCAGGTCTCTCCAGGTCTCTGCAGGTCTCTCCAGGTCCCTTCATGTCTCTGTAGGTCTCTTCAGGTCCCTTCAGGTCTCTTCATGTTCCTTCAGGTCTCTCCAGGTCTCTGCAGGTCTCTTCAGGTCTCTCCAGGTCTCTGCAGGTTTCTCCAGGTATCTGCAGGTCACTTCAGGTCGCTGCAGGTCTCTCCAGGTCCCTTCAGGTCTCTCCAGGTCTCTGCAGGTCCCTTCAGGTCGCTGCAGGTCTCTCCAGGTCTCTTCAGGTCTCTCCAGGTCTCTGCAGGTCTCTCCAGGTCCCTTCAGATCAATGCCGGTCTCTTCAGGTCCCTTAATATCACTGCAGGTCTCTCCAGGTCTCTGCAGGTCTCTGCAGGTCTCTCCAGGTCCCTCCAGGTCTCTGCAGGTCTCTCCAGGTCTCTGCAGGTCGCTACAGGTCTCTGCAGGTCTCTGCAGGTCGCTACAGGTCTCTGCAGGTCTCTGCAGGTCGCTACAGGTCTCTGCAGGTCTCTGCAGGTCGCTACAGGTCCCTTCAGGTCTCTCCAGGTCTCTCCAGGTCTCTGCAGGTCTCTCCAGGTCCCTCCAGGTCTCTGCAGGTCGCTACAGGTCTCTGCAGGTCTCTGCAGGTCGCTACAGGTCTCTGCAGGTCTCTCCAGGTCCCTTCAGGTCTCTACAGCTCTCTTCAGGTCCCTTAATATCACTGCAGGTCTCTGCAGGTCTCTGCAGGCCTCTCCAGGTTTGTGCGGCTCTCTCCAGTGCTCTGCAGGTCTCTGAAGGTCTCTCCAGGTCTCTGCAGGTCCCTTCAGGTCGCTGCAGGTCTCTCCAGGTCTCTCTAGGTTTCTCCGGGTTCCTTCAGATCATTGCAGGTCTCTGCAGGTCCCTTCAGGTCCCTTCATGTCTCTGTAGGTCTCTCCAGGTCCCTTCAGATCTCTGCAGGTCTCTCCAGGTCCCTTCAGATCACTGCAGGTCTCTTCAGATCCCTTCATGTCTCTGTAGGTCTCTTCAGGTCTCTCCAGGTCCCTTCAGATCACTGCAGGTCCCTTCATGTCTCTGTAGGTCTCTTCAGGTCTCTCCAGGTCCCTTCAGATCACTGCAGGTCCCTTCAGGTCCCTTCATGTCTCTGTAGGTCTCTTCAGGTCTCTCCAGGTCCCTTCAGATCACTGCAGGTCCCTTCAGGTCCCTTCATGTCTCTGTAGGTCTCTTCAGGTCTCTCCAGGTCCCTTCAGATCACTGCAGGTCTCTCCAGGTCTCTCTAGGTTTCTCCGGGTTCCTTCAGATCATTGCAGGTCTCTGCAGGTCCCTTCAGGTCCCTTCAGGTCCCTTCATGTCTCTGTAGGTCTCTCCAGGTCCCTTCAGATCTCTGCAGGTCTCTTTAGGTTTCTCCAGGTCCCTTCAGATCTCTGCAGGTCTCTCCAGGTCCCTTCAGATCACTGCAGGTCTCTTCAGATCCCTTCATGTCTCTGTAGGTCTCTGCAGGTCCCTTCAGGTCCCTTCATGTCTCTGTAGGTCTCTTCAGGTCTCTCCAGGTCCCTTCAGATCACTGCAGGTCCCTTCAGGTCCCTTCATGTCTCTGTAGGTCTCTTCAGGTCTCTCCAGGTCCCTTCAGATCACTGCAGGTCTCTCCAGGTCCCTTCAGATCTCTGCAGGTCTCTTTAGGTTTCTCCAGGTCCCTTCAGATCTCTGCAGGTCTCCCCAGGTCCCTTCAGATCACTGCAGGTCTCTTCAGGTCCCTTCATGTCTCTGTAGGTCTCTGCAGTTCCCTTCAGGTCCCTTCATGTCTCTGCAGGTCTCTTCAGGTCTCTCCAGGTCCCTTCAGATCACTGCAGGTCCCATCATGTCTCTGTAGGTCTCTTCAGGTCTCTCCAGGTCCCTTCAGATCACTGCAGGTCTCTCCAGTGCTCTGCAGGTCTCTGAAGGTCTCTCCAGGTCTTTCTAGGTTTCCCCAGGTCCCTTCAGATTACTGCAGGTCTCTTCAGGTCTCTCCAGGTCTCTGCAGGTCTGTTCAGGTCTCTTGATGTCCCTTCAGGTCCCTCCAGGTCTCTTCAGGTCCTTTCAGGTCCCTGCAGTTCTCTACGGGTTTCTTCATGTCTCTGCATGTCTCTCCAAGTCCCTTCATATCACTGCAGGTCTATGCAGGTCTCTTTAGGTCTCTCCAGGTCCCTTTATATCACTGCAGGTATCTCCAGGTCTCTGCAGGTCTCTCCAGGTCTCTCTAGGTTTCTCCAGGTCTCTCCAGGTCTCTTCAGATCACTGCAGGTCTCTTCAAGTCCCTTCATGTCTCTGTAGGGATCTTCAGGTCCCTTCAGGTCTCTTCATGTTCCTTCAGGTCTCTGCAGGTCTCTCCAGGTCCCTTCATATCACTGCAGGTCTATCCAGGTCTCTGCAGGTCTTCCCAGGTCCCTTTATATCACTGCAGGTATCTCCAGGTCTCTGCAGGTCTCCCCACGTCCCTTCAGATCACTGCAGGTCTCTGCAGGTCTCTCTAGGTTTCTCCAGGTCCCTTCAGATCACTGCAGGTCTCTTCAGGTCTCTCCAGGTCCTTTCAGATCACTGCAGGTCTCTTCAAGTCCCTTCAGGTCTCTGTAGGTCTCTTCAGGTCTCTCCAGGTCTCTTCAGGTCCCTTCAGATCACTGCAGGTCTCTTCAGGTCCCTTCAGGTCTCTTCATGTTCCTTCAGGTCTCTGCAGGTCTCTTCAGGTCTCTCCAGGTCCCTTCAGATCACTGCAGGTCTCTTCATGTTTCTTCAGGTCTCTGCAGGTCTTTTCAGGTCTCTCAAGGTCTCTCCAGGTCCCTTCAGGTCTCTCCAAGTCTCTGCAGGTCTCTCCAGGTCTCTGCAGGTCTCTCTAGGTCTCTTCAGGTCCCTTCAGGTCTCTTCATGTTCCTTCAGGTCTCTCCAGGTCTCTGCAGGTCTCTCCAGGTCCCTTCAGATCAATGCAGGTCCCTTCAGATCACTGCAGGTCCCTTCAGGTCTCTTCATGTTCCTTCAGGTCTCTGCAGGTCTCTTCAGGTCTCTCCAGGTCCCTTCAGATCACTGCAGGTCTCTTCAGGTCTCTTCGTGTTTCTTCAGGTCTCTGCAGGTCTTTTCAGGTCTCTCAAGGTCTCTCCAGGTCCCTTCAGGTCTCTCCAAGTCTCTTCATGTTTCTTCAGGTCTCTGCAGGTCTTTTCAGGTCTCTCAAGGTCTCTCCAGGTCCCTTCAGGTCTCTCCAAGTCTCTGCAGGTCTCTCCAGGTCTCTGCAGGTCTCTCTAGGTCTCTTCAGGTCCCTTCAGGTCTCTTCATGTTCTTTCAGGTCTCTCCAGGTCTCTGCAGGTCTCTCCAGGTCCCTTCAGATCAATGCAGGTCCCTTCAGATCACTGCAGGTCTCTTCAGGTCCCTTCAGGTCTCTTCATGTTCCTTCAGGTCTCTGCAGGTCTCTTCAGGTCTCTCCAGGTCCCTTCAGATCACTGCAGGTCTCTTCAGGTCTCTTCGTGTTTCTTCAGGTCTCTGCAGGTCTTTTCAGGTCTCTCAAGGTCTCTCCAGGTCCCTTCAGGTCTCTCCAAGTCTCTGCAGGTCCCTTCAGGTCGCTGCAGGTCTTTCCAGGTCTCTGCAGGTCTCTCTAGGTCTCTTCAGGTCCCTTCAGGTCTCTTCATGTTCCTTCAGGTCTCTCCAGGTCTCTGCAGGTCTCTCCAGGTCCCTTCAGATCAATGCAGGTCCCTTCAGATCACTGCAGGTCTCTTCAGGTCCCTTCAGGTCTCTTCATGTTCCTTCAGGTCTCTGCAGGTCTCTCCAGGTCCCTTCATATCACTGCAGGTCTATCCAGGTCCTTTAATATCACTGCAGGTCTCTTCAGGTCCCTTCAGGTCTCTGCAGGTCTCTCCAGGTCCCTTAATATCACTGCAGGTCTCTCCAGGTCTCTCCAGGTCTATTCAGGTCTCTCCAGGTCTCTCCAGGTCCTTTAATATCACTGCAGGTCTCTCCAGGTCCCTTAATATCACTGCAGGTCTCTGCAGATATCTGGATCGGATACCTCCTGGAATCCATGAGATTTCAGGCTTTATAACGTTCAGTTCTCTCATCGAGGCTCCTGATGAACTTTTCTCCCCTCCTGATCTCGGCTTTTTCAACGTTTTATTACTGAGCTTATGGTTGTTGTGAAGTTCATTATTTTACTCACCTGAGACCCAACAGGTGGAATCTTGACTGAAATTGCTGTCAATATTTTCTGAAGGTGCTGGTCCTGAAGGTGCTGGTCCTGAAGGTGATGGTCCTGAAGGGTCTAGTCCTGAAGGGTCTAGTCCTGAAGGTGATGGTCCTGAATGCGCTGGTCCTGAAGGGTCTAGTCCTGAAGGCGCTGGTCCTGAAGGGTCTAGTCCTGAAGGCGTTGGTCCTGAATGCGCTGGTCCTGAAGGGTCTAGTCCTGAAGGCGCTGGTCCTGAAGGGTCTAGTCCTGAAGATGATGGTCCTGAAGGGTCTAGTCCTGAAGGGTCTAGTCCTGAAGGCGCTGGTCCTGAAGGTGATGGTCCTGAAGGTGATGGTCCTGAAGGGTCTAGTCCTGAAGGTGATGGTCCTGAAGGTGCTGGTCCTGAAGGTGATGGTCCTGAAGGCGTTGGTCCTGAAGGTGCTGGTCCTGAAGGCATTGGTCCTGAAGGTGATGGTCCTGAAGGCGTTGGTCCTGAGGGTGCTGGTCCTGAAGGTGATGGTCCTGAAGGTGATGGTCCTGAAGGGTCTAGTCCTGAAGGGTCTAGTCCTGAAGGCATTGGTCCTGAAGGGTCTAGTCCTGAAGGCATTGGTCCTGAATGCGCTGGTCCTGAAGGGTCTAGTCCTGAAGGCGCTGGTCCTGAAGGGTCTAGTCCTGAAGATGATGGTCCTGAAGGGTCTAGTCCTGAAGGGTCTAGTCCTGAAGGCGCTGGTCCTGAAGGTGATGGTCCTGAAGGGTCTAGTCCTGAAGGTGATGGTCCTGAAGGTGCTGGTCCTGAAGGTGATGGTCCTGAAGGTGCTGGTCCTGAAGGTGATGGTCCTGAAGGGTCTAGTCCTGAAGGGTCTAGTCCTGAAGGCATTGGTCCTGAAGGCGTTGGTCCTGAAGGGTCTAGTCCTGAAGGCATTGGTCCTGAAGGCGATGGTCCTGAAGGCATTGGTCCTGAAGGTGCTAGTCCTGAAGGTGTTGGTCCTGAAGGGTCTAGTCCTGAAGGCATTGGTCCTGAAGGTGATGGTCCTGAAGGCATTGGTCCTGAAGGTGCTAGTCCTGAAGGCATTGGTCCTGAAGGCGTTGGTCCTGAAGGGTCTAGTCCTGAAGGCGTTGGTCCTGAAGGGTCTAGTCCTGAAGGCATTGGTCCTGAAAGTGATGGTCCTGAAGGGTCTAGTCCTGAAGGCGTTGGTCCTGAAGGTGATGGTCCTGAAGGCATTGGTCCTGAAGGGTCTAGTCCTGAAGGCGTTGGTCCTGAAGGTGATGGTCCTGAAGGGTCTGGTCCTGAAGGCGTTGGTCCTGAAGGTGATGGTCCTGAAGGGTCTGGTCCTGAAGGCGTTGGTCCTGAAGGTGATGGTCCTGAAGGGTCTAGTCCTGAATGCGCTGGTCCTGAAGGCGTTGGTCCTGAAGGTGATGGTCCTGAAGGGTCTGGTCCTGAAGGCGTTGGTCCTGAAGGTGATGGTCCTGAAGGTGATGGTCCTGAAGGGTCTGGTCCTGAAGGCGTTGGTCCTGAAGGCGTTGGTCCTGAAGGTGATGGTCCTGAAGGGTCTAGTCCTGAATGCGCTGGTCCTGAAGGCGTTGGTCCTGAAGGTGATGGTCCTGAAGGGTCTGGTCCTGAAGGCGTTGGTCCTGAAGGTGTTGGTCCTGAAGGGTCTAGTCCTGAATGCGCTGGTCCTGAAGGCGTTGGTCCTGAAGGTGATGGTCCTGAAGGTGATGGTCCTGAAGGGTCTAGTCCTGAAGGCGTTGGTCCTGAAGGTGATGGTCCTGAAGGGTCTGGTCCTGAAGGCGTTGGTCCTGAAGGTGATGGTCCTGAAGGGTCTAGTCCTGAATGCGCTGGTCCTGAAGGCGTTGGTCCTGAAGGTGATGGTCCTGAAGGGTCTGGTCCTGAAGGCGTTGGTCCTGAAGGTGATGGTCCTGAAGGTGATGGTCCTGAAGGGTCTGGTCCTGAAGGCGTTGGTCCTGAAGGCGTTGGTCCTGAAGGTGATGGTCCTGAAGGGTCTAGTCCTGAATGCGCTGGTCCTGAAGGCGTTGGTCCTGAAGGTGATGGTCCTGAAGGGTCTGGTCCTGAAGGCGTTGGTCCTGAAGGTGTTGGTCCTGAAGGGTCTAGTCCTGAATGCGCTGGTCCTGAAGGCGTTGGTCCTGAAGGTGATGGTCCTGAAGGGTCTAGTCCTGAAGGCGTTGGTCCTGAAGGTGCTGGTCCTGAAGGTCCAGTCTTCAGAAACTCCAACATCGGAACTGTTTTAAAATGATGAAGAGTTTTTCTCCATGATGAACAGACACCAACACAGAGAACTGAGCATCTTTGTTTGGTTTCCAGCTGGTCACTACCAGTTATGTTCCATTCCACTGGAAACATCCCCTGCACACGCTAACACATGCTAAAAATGCTAAACACCCGCTAACACACATCAACATATGCTAAACATGCTAACACGCGCTAACATATGCTAAACATGCTGAACATGCTAACACATGCTAACATATGCTAAACGTGCGAACATAAGCTAGACATACCAACCATAGACCATATATGAAAGATGGACGGAGACTTTGGCGGTTAAAAGTGAAGCCGATGCAGAAGTGCATAAAACTGCAGTTCCCCCTTCATCCACTAGGGGCTGCAAAACAGCAAATCCCCATAGACTCCCATGTTAAAAAGACCAACTTCACAGCAGAAATAAACATGTTTACAGCAGAAATAAGTGAATTTTTTTCTAACTCGCCCGTTTAAAAGTAATTTAATCTCGAATTTCGGCATATTTAGGGGCGTGTCCTTTTGATTGACAGGTATCCAATCTCCGGCTTCAAGTCAGAAGAACGTAGAACAACCGCGGTTTTTAGCCGGTTAACAACGTGACTTAGCTTTAGCCCGCTTACCTCCGTTAGCTGGTTAGCTCCTGTTATCAATCAATCAATCAATAAATCAAACTTTATTTGTAGAGCACTTTTACATATCTCAAAGTAACCAAAGTGCTGTACAGGTACAATAAAATAAATCAAGATTAAAAGCACTAAAATAAAAACAACATAATATTTAAAAGACAAAATAAGACAGAAAAGACCAAGTGCTCCTGCTCTCCAGAGTTAACATAACAAAATAAAAAGATGAGTTCTTAAAACAGATTTAAAACCGCTTAAAGTCCCAGCAGACCTCACCGAAAGACAGACTGTTCCAGAGTTTGGGGGCTCCTGCAGAAAAGGCTCTGTCTCCACGAGTCTCGAGTCGAGTCCTCGGGACAACTAGAAGCATCTGGTCTTCTGATCTAAGAGCTCTAACAGGACGACGATGCTGCAGAAGCTCAGAGAGGTCCAGAGGTACCAGACCGTTTAAACATTTAAAAGCCAAAAGTAAAACTTTAAAAACTGTTCTAAATGAGACAAGAGATCACAGCACGGGGTCACATTGTCTGTTCCCTGTTAACAGGCAGGCAGCTGAGTCCTGGACCAGCTGAGTCCTGGACCAGCCGAGTCCTGGACCAGCTGTAGGCAGCGGCGGAGGAGAGACTGGTTAATCCCAGTATAAAGCGAGTTGCAGTCGTCCAGTCTGGAGAAGATAAAAGCATGAATGACCCTTTCCAGGACATCGTGAGGAATAAAAGGCTTCACTCTACTAAGAAGTGATAAAAACCAGACTGGACTGCTGCACTGATCTGCTTATCAAAATTAAAATTAAAATCAAAGAAAACCCAAGATTTTTAATAAAAGGGCTAAAAGAGTAAAGAGCCTACAGCACGGCTACATCCAGCCAGCAGCTCAGTTTTCCCAAAAGTTAAAACTTCACTTTTATCCTTATTTCCGCAGAGGAAGTTTAGTTCCATGTTTTGATGTCCCTCAAACAGTTCTGCAAATTTTCCACACCACGGGATCCAACAGATGTTAACGGGAAATAAATCTGAATGTCGTCAACATAGCAGTGAAATGAAATGTCATATTTTTTAAGAATAGACCCCAGAGGAAGTAAATATAGGGAAAATAGGATGGGACCTAAGATGGAGCCTTGAGGTACTCCATGTTTCAGTGTCGCTTTTGAAGAAGAGAACTGTCGAAGGTGTACTGAAAAAGTCCCGTTACATAAATAAGACTTAAACCATTTCAGAGCTGTACCTCCGGATTAGCTCGGTTAGCTCTTAGCTCCAGAAAGCTCGGAGTTCGCTAGATGTCAATCATCCACCATGATGCTCACAGCCCCCCTCTCAACTCCACCTCTTTGCCCATATTTGTATTTTCTGGGAGAGATGACACACATGTCCCTGCCAAGATGGTGATGGTAGGAACCGCCCACCGAGCTTCAATTCAGCTCTTCAGAAACCAACGGGTGACGTCACGGAGGCTCCGCCCATCTTTTATATACAGTCTATGGTGCCAACCCATGCATAAACATCTGCTGTAGGTGAAGGTGAGATAAAAACTTTGTCCCCACGTCGGAACCTTGATGTCATCGATTAGAACCGGGATGTTATTGATTTGAATTGTGATGTGATCCGTCAGACATAAATTTTTTGTTTCATGATCTTCTAAAACTTTTTACAAACTGGAAAATCAGATCACGTCACCCAAGTTTGATATTCAGGTCTGATGTTTGCAGGAAGGCTGACTCCAGGTAAGGAACAGAGGGAGCCACGCCCCCCTCAAATAATTCAAGCAGGGGACACGGGGAGCCACGCCTCCCTCAGATAATCCAGGCAGGGGAAACGGGGAGCCACGCCTCCCTCAGATAATCCAGGCAGGGGAAACGGGGAGCCACGCCTCCCTCAGAGA
This sequence comes from Telmatherina bonti, assembly GCF_933228915.1. Classification (NCBI taxonomy): domain Eukaryota; kingdom Metazoa; phylum Chordata; class Actinopteri; order Atheriniformes; family Telmatherinidae; genus Telmatherina; species Telmatherina bonti. The sequence goes on along the minus strand of NC_136621.1, from coordinate 43,821,513 downwards.
ATCCAGGCAGGGGAAACGGGGAGCCACGCCTCCCTCAGAGAATCCAGGCAGGGGAAACGGGGAGCCACGCCTCCCTCAGATAATCCAGGCAGGGGAAACGGGGAGCCACGCCTCCCTCAGATAATCCAGGCAGGGGACACGGGGAGCCACGCCTCCCTCAGATAATCCAGGCAGGGGAAACGGGGAGCCACGCCTCCCTCAGATAATCCAGGCAGGGGACACGGGGAGCCACGCCTCCCTCAGAGAATCCAGGCAGGGGACACGGGGAGCCACGCCTCCCTCAGATAATCCAGGCAGGGGAAACGGGGAGCCACGCCTCCCTCAGATAATCCAGGCAGGGGACACGGGGAGCCACGCCTCCCTCAGATAATCCAGGCAGGGGACACGGGGAGCCACGCCTCCCTCAGATAATCCAGGCAGGGGAAACGGGGAGCCACGCCTCCCTCAGATAATCCAGGCAGGGGACACGGGGAGCCACGCCCCCCTCAGATAATCCAGGCAGGGGACACAGGGAGCCACGCCTCCCTCAGATAATCCAGGCAGGGGACACAGGGAGCCACGCCTCCCTCAGATAATCCAGGCAGGGGACACGGGGAGACATTCCGTCCTCAAATAATCCAGGCAGGGGACACAGGGAGACACGCCCTCCTCAGATAATCCAGGCAGGGGACACGGGGAGACACGCCGTCCTCAGATAATCCAGGCAGGGGACACGTGGAGACACGCCCCCCTCAGATAATCCAGACAGGGGACACAGGGAGACACGCCCCCCTTTAGATAATCCAGACAGGGGACACAGGGAGACACGCCCCCCTTTAGATAATCCAGACAGGGGACACAGGGAGACACGCCCCCCTCAGATAATCCAGGCAGGGGACACAGGGAGCCACGCCTCCCTCAGATAATCGAGGCAGGGGACACGGGGAGCCACGCCTCCCTCAGATAATCCAGGCAGGGGACACAGGGAGACACGCCCTCCTCAGATAATCCAGGCAGGGGACACAGGGAGCCACGCCCTCCTCAGATAATCCAGGCAGGGGACACAGGGAGCCACGCCTCCCTCAGATAATCGAGGCAGGGGACACGGGGAGCCACGCCTCCCTCAGATTATCGAGGCAGGGGACACGGGGAGCCACGCCCCCCTCAGATAATCCAGGCAGGGGACACGGGGAGCCACGCCTCCCTCAGATAATCCAGACAGGGGACACAGGGAGACACGCCCTCCTCAGATAATTCAGGCAGGGGACACAGGGAGACACGCCCCCCCTCAGATAATCCAGGCAGGGGACACGGGGAGACACGCCCCCCTCAGATAATCCAGGCAGGGGACACGGGGAGCCACGCCTCCCTCAGATAATCCAGACAGGGGACACAGGGAGACACGCCCTCCTCAGATAATTCAGGCAGGGGACACAGGGAGACACGCCGTCCTCAGATAATTCAGGCAGGGGACACAGGGAGACACGCCCCCCTCAGATAATCCAGGCAGGGGACACGGGGAGACACGCCCCCCTCAGATAATCCAGGCAGGGGACACGGGGAGCCACGCCCCCCTCAGATAATCCAGGCAGGGGACACAGGGAGACACGCCCTCCTCAGATAATCCAGGCAGGGGACACAGGGAGACACGCCCCCCTCAGATAATCCAGGCAGGGGACACAGGGAGACGCGCCGTCCTCAGATAATTCAGGCAGAGGACACAGGGAGACACGCCCCCCTCAGATAATCCAGACAGGTGACACAGGGAGACACTCCGTCCTCAAATAATCCAGGCAGGGGACACGGGGAGCCACGCCCCCCTCAGATAATCCAGGCAGGGGACACAGGGAGCCACGCCTCCCTCAGATAATCCAGGCAGGGGACACGGGGAGCCACGCCCCCCTCAGATAATCCAGGCAGGGGACACAGGGAGACACGCCCTCCTCAGATAATCCAGGCAGGGGACACGGGGAGCCACGCCCCCCTCAGATAATCCAGGCAGGGGACACAGGGAGCCACGCCTCCCTCAGATAATCCAGGCAGGGGACACAGGGAGCCACGCCTCCCTCAGATAATCCAGGCAGGGGACACGGGGAGACATTCCGTCCTCAAATAATCCAGGCAGGGGACACAGGGAGACACGCCCTCCTCAGATAATCCAGGCAGGGGACACGGGGAGACACGCCGTCCTCAGATAATCCAGGCAGGGGACACAGGGAGACACGCCTCCCTCAGATAATCCAGGCAGGGGACACGGGGAGCCACGCCTCCCTCAGATAATCCAGGCAGGGGAAACGGGGAGCCACGCCTCCCTCAGATAATCCAGGCAGGGGACACGGGGAGCCACGCCCCCCTCAGATAATCCAGGCAGGGGACACAGGGAGCCACGCCTCCCTCAGATACTCCAGGCAGGGGACACAGGGAGCCACGCCTCCCTCAGATAATCCAGGCAGGGGACACGGGGAGACATTCCGTCCTCAAATAATCCAGGCAGGGGACACAGGGAGACACGCCCTCCTCAGATAATCCAGGCAGGGGACACGGGGAGACACGCCGTCCTCAGATAATCCAGGCAGGGGACACGTGGAGACACGCCCCCCTCAGATAATCCAGACAGGGGACACAGGGAGACACTCCGTCCTCAAATAATCCAGGCAGGGGACACGGGGAGCCACGCCTCCCTCAGATAATCCAGGCAGGGGACACGGGGAGCCACGCCTCCCTCAGATAATCCAGGCAGGGGACACAGGGAGACACGCCCCCCTTTAGATAATCCAGACAGGGGACACAGGGAGACACGCCCCCCTCAGATAATCCAGGCAGGGGACACAGGGAGCCACGCCTCCCTCAGATAATCGAGGCAGGGGACACGGGGAGCCACGCCTCCCTCAGATAATCCAGGCAGGGGACACAGGGAGACACGCCCTCCTCAGATAATCCAGGCAGGGGACACAGGGAGCCACGCCGTCCTCAGATAATCCAGGCAGGGGACACAGGGAGCCACGCCTCCCTCAGATAATCGAGGCAGGGGACACGGGGAGCCACGCCTCCCTCAGATAATCGAGGCAGGGGACACGGGGAGCCACGCCCCCCTCAGATAATCCAGGCAGGGGACACGGGGAGCCACGCCTCCCTCAGATAATCCAGACAGGGGACACAGGGAGACACGCCCTCCTCAGATAATTCAGGCAGGGGACACAGGGAGACACGCCCCCCTCAGATAATCCAGGCAGGGGACACGGGGAGACACGCCCCCCTCAGATAATCCAGGCAGGGGACACGGGGAGCCACGCCTCCCTCAGATAATCCAGACAGGGGACACAGGGAGACACGCCCTCCTCAGATAATTCAGGCAGGGGACACAGGGAGACACGCCGTCCTCAGATAATTCAGGCAGGGGACACAGGGAGACACGCCCCCCTCAGATAATCCAGGCAGGGGACACGGGGAGACACGCCCCCCTCAGATAATCCAGGCAGGGGACACGGGGAGCCACGCCCCCCTCAGATAATCCAGGCAGGGGACACAGGGAGACACGCCCTCCTCAGATAATCCAGGCAGGGGACACAGGGAGACACGCCGTCCTCAGATAATTCAGGCAGAGGACACAGGGAGACACGCCCCCCTCAGATAATCCAGACAGGGGACACAGGGAGACACTCCGTCCTCAAATAATCCAGGCAGGGGACACAGGGAGACACGCCCTCCTCAGATAATCCAGGCAGGGGACACGGGGAGCCACGCCCCCCTCAGATAATCCAGGCAGGGGACACAGGGAGCCACGCCTCCCTCAGATAATCCAGGCAGGGGACACAGGGAGCCACGCCTCCCTCAGATAATCCAGGCAGGGGACACGGGGAGACATTCCGTCCTCAAATAATCCAGGCAGGGGACACAGGGAGACACGCCCTCCTCAGATAATCCAGGCAGGGGACACGGGGAGACACGCCGTCCTCAGATAATCCAGGCAGGGGACACGTGGAGACACGCCCCCCTCAGATAATCCAGACAGGGGACACAGGGAGACACTCCGTCCTCAAATAATCCAGGCAGGGGACACGGGGAGCCACGCCTCCCTCAGATAATCCAGGCAGGGGACACGGGGAGACACTCCGTCCTCAGATAAACACTTTGTCTCCTCAAATGAACTCCGCCAAAAATGCATCAACTACCTGTACTCTCCCCCCTCTGAACGGAGGTGCATGCCAGCTGTACAGCATTGCATTGTGGGACTCTCTTGTCTCCGCTCAGTGAACAAACAATCAGTGTTTAGCATGCAAATGAGCTGACACGCAGCCTGATTGGTGGGTTTCAGGTTTCTCCCCCTGCTGGCTGAGCTGCTGCAGCTGTGAAACTTTAAGGAAGTGAAGCTGTTAAATACCTCATAGTGATTTATACGATGAGACAGGACATTTAATTGCTAATTAACAATAAATACAGGAGTATAAAATATCCATAGTTCTGTCTACATGGGATTGTTGCTGTTTTAAGTGTGTGAGCGGTGCTCCATCACATACGAGCACTGGATGTGTGTCGTCCACAGTTATTGTAGCGAAGGGAACGAGTTTCTTTAAAAGAAAAAAGGAAAAGTTTTGTTTAACATTCTCTGTATTTGTTGTTTGTTCTTGATGTTTACATAAATGTGAAGTTATTGTTCTAGAGTCTGAGGTTCTGCAGCTTACTGTGTTCTAGTCTGAGGTTCTGCAGCTTACTGTGTTCTAAAGTCTGAGGTTCTGCAGCTTACTGTGTTCTAGAGTCTGAGGTTCTGCAGCTTACTGTGTTCTAGTCTGAGGTTCTGCAGCTTACTGTGTTCTAAAGTCTGAGGTTCTGCAGCTTACTGTGTTCTAGAGTCTGAGGTTCTGCAGCTTACTGTGTTCTAGTCTGAGGTTCTGCAGCTTACTGTGTTCTAAAGTCTGAGGTTCTGCAGCTTACTGTGTTCTAGAGTCTGAGGTTCTGCAGCTTACTGTGTTCTAGAGTCTGAGGTTCTGCAGCTTACTTTGTTCTAAAGTCTGAGGTTCTGCAGCTTACTGTGTTCTAAAGTCTGAGGTTCTGCAGCTTACTGTGTTCTAGTCTGAGGTTCTGCAGCTTACTGTGTTCTAGAGTCTGAGGTTCTGCAGCTTACTGTGTTCTAGAGTCTGAGGTTCTGCAGCTTACTTTGTTCTAAAGTCTGAGGTTCTGCAGCTTACTGTGTTCTAAAGTCTGAGGTTCCGCAGCTTACTGTGTTCTAGAGTCTGAGGTTCTGCAGCTTACTGTTGTAGTCTGAGGTTCTGCAGCTTACTGTGTTCTAAAGTCTGAGGTTCTGCAGCTTACTGTGTTCTAGAGTCTGAGGTTCTGCAGCTTACTGTGTTCTAGTCTGAGGTTCTGCAGCTTACTGTGTTCTAAAGTCTGAGGTTCTGCAGCTTACTGTGTTCTAGAGTCTGAGGTTCTGCAGCTTACTGTGTTCTAGTCTGAGGTTCTGCAGCTTACTGTGTTCTAAAGTCTGAGGTTCTGCAGCTTACTGTGTTCTAGAGTCTGAGGTTCTGCAGCTTACTGTGTTCTAGAGTCTGAGGTTCTGCAGCTTACTTTGTTCTAAAGTCTGAGGTTCTGCAGCTTACTGTGTTCTAAAGTCTGAGGTTCTGCAGCTTACTGTGTTCTAGTCTGAGGTTCTGCAGCTTACTGTGTTCTAGAGTCTGAGGTTCTGCAGCTTACTGTGTTCTAGAGTCTGAGGTTCTGCAGCTTACTTTGTTCTAAAGTCTGAGGTTCTGCAGCTTACTGTGTTCTAAAGTCTGAGGTTCTGCAGCTTACTGTGTTCTAGAGTCTGAGGTTCTGCAGCTTACTGTTGTAGTCTGAGGTTCCGCAGCTTACTGTGTTCTAGTCTGAGGTTCTGCAGCTTACTGTTGTAGTCTGAGGTTCTGCAGCTTACTGTGTTCTAGAGTCTGAGGTTCTGCAGCTTACTGTGTTCTAGTCTGAGGTTCTGTAGCTTACTTTGTTCTAGAGTCTGAGGTTCTGCAGCTTACTGTGTTCTAGTCTGAGGTTCTGCAGCTTACTGTGTTCTAGTCTGAGGTTCTGCAGCTTACTGTTGTAGTCTGAGGTTCTGCAGCTTACTGTGTTCTAAAGTCTGAGGTTCTGTAGCTTACTGTTGTAGTCTGAGGTTCCGCAGCTTACTGTGTTCTAGTCTGAGGTTCTGCAGCTTACTGTGTTCTGGAGTCTGAGGTTCTGCAGCTTATTGTGTTCTAGAGTCTGAGGTTCTGCAGCTTACTGTGTTCTAGTCTGAGGTTCTGCAGCTTATTGTGTTCTAGAGTCTGAGGTTTTGCAGCTTATTGTGTTCTAGAGTCTGAGGTTCTGCAGCTTACTGTGTTCTGGTCTGAGGTTCTGCAGCTTACTGTGTTCTAGAGTCTGAGGTTCTCCAGCTTACTGTGTTCTAGTCTGAGGTTCTGCAGCTTACTGTGTTCTAAAGTCTGAGGTTCTGCAGCTTACTGTGTTCTGGAATCTGAGGTTCTACAGCTTACTGTGTTCTAGACTGAGGTTCTGCAGCTTACTGTGTTCTGGAGTCTGAGGTTCTACAGCTTACTGTGTTCTAGAGTCTGAGGTTCTGCAGCTTACTGTGTTCTAGTCTGAGGTTCTGCAGCTTACTGTGTTCTAAAGTCTGAGGTTCTGCAGCTTACTGTGTTCTAGAGTCTGAGGTTCTGCAGCTTACTGTGTTCTAGAGTCTGAGGTTCTGCAGCATACTGTGTTCTAGAGTCTGAGGTTCTGCAGCTTACTGTGTTCTAAAGTCTGAGGTTCTGCAGCTTACTGTGTTCTAGTCTGGGGTTCTGCAACTTACTGTGTTCTGGAGTCTGAGGTTCTTCAGCTTACTGTGTTCTAGAGTCTGAGGTTCTCCAGCTTACTATGTTCTAGTCTGAGGTTCTGCAGCTTACTGTGTTCTAGTCTGAGGTTCTGCAGCTTACTGTGTTCTAGAGTCTGAGGTTCTGCAGCTTACTGTATTCTGGAGTCTGAGCTTCTGCAGCTTACTGTGTACTAGAGTCTGAGGTTCTCCAGCTTACTGTGTTCTAGAGTCTGAGGTTCTGCAGCTTACTGTGTTCTGGATTCTGAGGTTCTGAAGCTTACTGTGTTTTAGGCTGAGGTTCTGCAGCTTACTGTGTTCTAGAGTCTGAGGTTCTGCAGCTTACTTTGTTCTGGTCTGAGGTTCTGCAGCTTACTGTGTTCTAGAGTCTGAGGTTCTGCAGCTTACTGTGTTCTAGAGTCTGAGGTTCTCCAGCTTACTGTGTTCTAGTCTGAGGTTCTGCAGCTTACTGTGTTCTAAAGTCTGAGGTTCTGCAGCTTAATGTGTTCTAGAGTCTGAGGTTCTGCAGCTTACTGTGTTCTAGTCTGAGGTTCTGCAGCTTACTGTGTTCTAGTCTGAGGTTCTGCAGCTTACTGTGTTCTAGAGTCTGAGGTTCTGCAGCTTACTGTGTTCTAGAGTCTGAGGTTCTGCAGCTTACTGTGTTCTAAAGTCTGAGGTTCTGCAGCTTACTGTGTTCTAGAGTCTGAGGTTCTGCAGCTTACTGTGTTCTAGAGTCTGAGGTTCTGCATCTTACTGTGTTCTAGTCTGAGGTTCTGTAGCTTACTGTGTTCTAGAGTCTGAGGTTCTGCAGCTTACTGTGTTCTGGAGTCTGAGGTTCTGCAGCTTACTGTGTTCTAGAGTCTGAGGTTCTGCAGCTTACTGTGTTCTAGAGTCTGAGGTTCTGCAGCTTACTGTGTTCTAGAGTCTGAGGTTCTGCAGCTTACTGTGTTCTAGAGTCTGAGGTTCTCCAGCTTACTATGTTCTAGTCTGAGGTTCTGCAGCTTACTGTGTTCTAGTCTGAGGTTCTGCAGCTTACTGTGTTCTAGAGTCTGAGGTTCTGCAGCTTACTGTGTTCTGGAGTCTGAGGTTCTGCAGCTTACTGTGTACTAGAGTCTGAGGTTCTCCAGCTTACTGTGTTCTAGACTCTGAGGTTCTGCAGCTTACTGTGTTCTGGATTCTGAGGTTCTGCAGCTTACTGTGTTCTAGTCTGAGGTTCTGTAGCTTACTGTGTTCTAGTCTGAGGTTCTGTAGCTTACTGTGTTCTAGTCTGAGGTTCTGCAGCTTACTTTGTTCTAAAGTCTGAGGTTCTGCAGCTTACTGTGTTCTAAAGTCTGAGGTTCTGCAGCTTACTGTTGTAGTCTGAGGTTCTGCAGCTTACTGTGTTCTAGTCTGAGGTTCTGTAGCTTACTGTGTTCTAGAGTCTGAGGTTCTGCAGCTTACTGTGTTCTAGTCTGAGGTTCTGCAGCTTACTGTGTTCTAGTCTGAGGTTCTGCAGCTTACTGTTGTAGTCTGAGGTTCTGCAGCTTACTGTGTTCTAGTCTGAGGTTCTGCAGCTTACTGTTGTAGTCTGAGGTTCTGCAGCTTACTGTGTTGTAAAGTCTGAGGTTCTGCAGCTTACTCTGTTCTAGAGTCTGAGGTTCTGCAGCTTACTGTTGTAGTCTGAGGTTCCGCAGCTTACTGTGTTCTAGTCTGAGGTTCTGTAGCTTACTGTGTTCTGGTCTGAAGTTCTGCAGCTTACTGTGTTCTAGTCTGAAGTTCTGCAGCTTACTGTGTTCTAGTCTGAGGTTCTGCAGCTTACTGTTGTAGTCTGAGGTTCTGCAGCTTGATGTGTTCTAAAGTCTGAGGTTCTGCAGCTTACTGTGTTCTAGAGTCTGAGGTTCTGCAGCTTACTGTTGTAGTCTGAGGTTCCGCAGCTTACTGTGTTCTAGTCTGAGGTTCTGCAGCTTACTGTGTTCTGGAGTCTGAGGTTCTGCAGCTTATTGTGTTCTAGAGTCTGAGGTTCTGCAGCTTACTGTGTTCTAGTCTGAGGTTCTGCAGCTTATTGTGTTCTAGAGTCTGAGGTTTTGCAGCTTATTGTGTTCTAGAGTTTGAGGTTCTGCAGCTTACTGTGTTCTGGTCTGAGGTTCTGCAGCTTACTGTGTTCTAGAGTCTGAGGTTCTCCAGCTTACTGTGTTCTAGTCTGAGGTTCTGCAGCTTACTGTGTTCTAAAGTCTGAGGTTCTGCAGCTTACTGTGTTCTGGAATCTGAGGTTCTACAGCTTACTGTGTTCTAGACTGAGGTTCTGCAGCTTACTGTGTTCTGGAGTCTGAGGTTCTACAGCTTACTGTGGTCTAGAGTCTGAGGTTCTGCAGCTTACTGTGTTCTAGTCTGAGGTTCTGCAGCTTACTGTGTTCTAGAGTCTGAGGTTCTGCAGCTTACTGTGTTCTAGAGTCTGAGGTTCTGCAGCTTACTGTGTTCTAGAGTCTGAGGTTCTGCAGCTTACTGTGTTCTAAAGTCTGAGGTTCTGCAGCTTACTGTGTTCTAGTCTGAGGTTCTGTAGCTTACTGTGTTCTAGAGTCTGAGGTTCTGCAGCTTACTGTGTTCTGGAGTCTGAGGTTCTGCAGCTTACTGTGTTCTAGAGTCTGAGGTTCTGCAGCTTACTGTGTTCTAGAGTCTGAGGTTCTGCAGCTTACTGTTGTAGTCTGAGGTTCTTCAGCTTACTGTGTTCTAGAGTCTGAGGTTCTCCAGCTTACTATGTTCTAGTCTGAGGTTCTGCAGCTTACTGTGTTCTAGTCTGAGGTTCTGCAGCTTACTGTGTTCTAGAGTCTGAGGTTCTGCAGCTTACTGTGTTCTGGAGTCGGACGTTCTGCAGCTTACTGTGTTCTGGATTCTGAGGTTCTGAAGCTTACTGTGTTTTAGAGTCTGAGGTTCTGCAGCTTATTTTGTTCTGGTCTGAGGTTCTGCAGCTTACTGTGTTCTAGAGTCTGAGGTTCTGCAGCTTACTTTGTTCTGGTCTGAGGTTCTGAAGCTTACTGTGTTTTAGAGTCTGAGGTTCTGCAGCTTACTGTGTTCTAGAGTCTGAGGTTCTGCAGCTTACTGTGTTCTAGAGTCTGAGGTTCTGCAGCTTACTTTGTTCTGGTCTGAGGTTCTGCAGCTTACTGTGTTCTAGAGTCTGAGGTTCTGCAGCTTACTGTGTTCTAGAGTCTGAGGTTCTCCAGCTTACTGTGTTCTAGTCTGAGGTTCTGCAGCTTACTGTGTTCTAAAGTCTGAGGTTCTGCAGCTTACTGTGTTCTAGAGTTTGAGGTTCTGCAGCTTACTGTGTTCTAAAGTCTGAGGTTCTGCAGCTTACTGTGTTCTAGAGTCTGAGGTTCTGCAGCTTACTGTGTTCTAGTCTGAGGTTCTGCAGCTTACTGTGTTCTAGAGTCTGAGGTTCTGCAGCTTACTGTGTTCTAGAGTCTGAGGTTCTGCAGCTTACTGTGTTGTAGTCTGAGGTTCTGCAGCTTACTGTGTTCTAGAGTCTGAGGTTCTGCAGCTTACTGTTGTAGTCTGAGGTTCTGCAGCTTACTGTGTTCTAGAGTCTGAGGTTCTGCAGCTTACTGTGTTCTAGAGTCTGAGGTTCTCCAGCTTACTGTGTTCTAGTCTGAAGTTCTGCAGCTTACTTTGTTCTAGTCTGAGGTTCTGCATCTTACTGTGTTCTAGTCTGAGGTTCTGCAGCTTACTGTGTTCTAGTCTGAGGTTCTGCAGCTTACTGTGTTCTAGAGTCTGAGGTTCTGCAGCTTACTGTGTTCTAGAGTCTGAGGTTCTCCAGCTTACTGTGTTCTAGAGTCTGAGGTTCTCCAGCTTACTGTGTTCTAGAGTCTGAGGTTCTCCAGCTTACAGTGTTCTAGAGTCTGAGGTTCTGCAGCTTACTGTGTTGTAGTCTGAGGTTCTGCAGCTTACTGTGTTCTAGAGTCTGAGGTTCTGCAGCTTACTGTGTTCTGGAATCTGAGGTTCTACAGCTTACTGTGTTCTAGACTGAGGTTCTGCAGCTTACTGTGTTCTGGAGTCTGAGGTTCTACAGCTTACTGTGGTCTAGAGTCTGAGGTTCTGCAGCTTACTGTGTTCTAGAGTCTGAGGTTCTCCAGCTTACTGTGTTCTAGTCTGAGGTTCTGCAGCTTACTGTGTTCTAGAGTCTGAGGTTCTCCAGCTTACTGTGTTCTAGTCTGAAGTTCTGCAGCTTACTTTGTTCTAGTCTGAGGTTCTGCAGCTTACTGTGTTCTAGTCTGAGGTTCTGTAGCTTACTGTGTTCTGGAGTCTGAGGTTCTGCAGCTTACTGTGTTCTAGAGTCTGAGGTTCTGCAGCTTACTGTGTTCTAGAGTCTGAGGTTCTGCAGCTTACTGTTGTAGTCTGAGGTTCTTCAGCTTACTGTGTTCTAGAGTCTGAGGTTCTCCAGCTTACTATGTTCTAGTCTGAGGTTCTGCAGCTTACTGTGTTCTAGTCTGAGGTTCTGCAGCTTACTGTGTTCTAGAGTCTGAGGTTCTGCAGCTTACTGTGTTCTGGAGTCTGAGGTTCTGCAGCTTACTGTGTACTAGAGTCTGAGGTTCTCCAGCTTACTGTGTTCTAGAGTCTGAGGTTCTGCAGCTTACTGTGTTCTGGATTCTGAGGTTCTGAAGCTTACTGTGTTTTAGGCTGAGGTTCTGCAGCTTACTGTGTTCTAGAGTCTGAGGTTCTGCAGCTTACTTTGTTCTGGTCTGAGGTTCTGCAGCTTACTGTGTTCTAGAGTCTGAGGTTCTGCAGCTTACTGTGTTCTAGAGTCTGAGGTTCTCCAGCTTACTGTGTTCTAGTCTGAGGTTCTGCAGCTTACTGTGTTCTAAAGTCTGAGGTTCTGCAGCTTACTGTGTTCTAGAGTTTGAGGTTCTGCAGCTTACTGTGTTCTAAAGTCTGAGGTTCTGCAGCTTACTGTGTTCTAGAGTCTGAGGTTCTGCAGCTTACTGTGTTCTAGTCTGAGGTTCTGCAGCTTACTGTGTTCTAGAGTCTGAGGTTCTGCAGCTTACTGTGTTCTAGAGTCTGAGGTTCTGCAGCTTACTGTGTTGTAGTCTGAGGTTCTGCAGCTTACTGTGTTCTAGAGTCTGAGGTTCTGCAGCTTACTGTTGTAGTCTGAGGTTCTGCAGCTTACTGTGTTCTAGAGTCTGAGGTTCTGCAGCTTACTGTGTTCTAGAGTCTGAGGTTCTCCAGCTTACTGTGTTCTAGTCTGAAGTTCTGCAGCTTACTTTGTTCTAGTCTGAGGTTCTGCATCTTACTGTGTTCTAGTCTGAGGTTCTGCAGCTTACTGTGTTCTAGTCTGAGGTTCTGCAGCTTACTGTGTTCTAGAGTCTGAGGTTCTGCAGCTTACTGTGTTCTAGAGTCTGAGGTTCTCCAGCTTACTGTGTTCTAGAGTCTGAGGTTCTCCAGCTTACTGTGTTCTAGAGTCTGAGGTTCTCCAGCTTACAGTGTTCTAGAGTCTGAGGTTCTGCAGCTTACTGTGTTGTAGTCTGAGGTTCTGCAGCTTACTGTGTTCTAGAGTCTGAGGTTCTGCAGCTTACTGTGTTCTAGAGTCTGAGGTTCTCCAGCTTACTGTGTTCTAGTCTGAAGTTCTGCAGCTTACTTTGTTCTAGTCTGAGGTTCTGCATCTTACTGTGTTCTAGTCTGAGGTTCTGCAGCTTACTGTGTTCTAGAGTCTGAGGTTCTGCAGCTTACTGTGTTCTAGAGTCTTAGGTTCTCCAGCTTACTGTGTTCTAGAGTCTGAGGTTCTGCAGCTTACTGTGTTCTAGAGTCTGAGGTTCTCCAGCTTACTGTGTTCCAGAGTCTGAGGTTCTGCAGCTTACTGTGTTCTAGTCTGAGGTTCTGCAGCTTACTGTGTTCTAGAGTCTGAGGTTCTCCAGCTTACTGTGTTCTAGAGTCTGAGGTTCTCCAGCTTACTGTGTTCTAGAGTCTGAGGTTCTCCAGCTTTCTGTGTTCATGAGTCTGAGGTTCTCCAGCTTACTGTGTTCTAGAGTCTGAGGTTCTCCAGCTTACTGTGCTCTAGAGTCTGAGGTTCTCCAGCTTACTGTGTTCTAGAGTCTGAGGTTTTCCAGCTTACTGTGTTCTAGAGTCTGAGGTTCTCCAGCTTACTGTGTTCTAGTCTGAAGTTCTGCAGCTTACTTTGTTCTAGTCTGAGGTTCTGCATCTTACTGTGTTCTAGTCTGAGGTTCTGCAGCTTACTGTGTTCTAGTCTGAGGTTCTGCAGCTTACTGTGTTCTAGAGTCTGAGGTTCTGCAGCTTACTGTGTTCTAGAGTCTGAGGTTCTCCAGCTTACTGTGTTCTAGAGTCTGAGGTTCTGCAGCTTACTGTGTTCTAGAGTCTGAGGTTCTCCAGCTTACTGTGTTCCAGAGTCTGAGGTTCTGCAGCTTACTGTATTCTAGTCTGAGGTTCTCCAGCTTACTGTGTTCCAGAGTCTGAGGTTCTCCAGCTTACTGTGTTCTAGAGTCTGAGGTTCTGCAGCTTACTGTGTTCTAGTCTGAGGTTCTCCAGCTTAATGTGTTCCAGAGTCTGAGGTTCTCCAGCTTACTGTGTTCCAGAGTCTGAGGTTCTCCAGCTTACTGTGTTCCAGAGTCTGAGGTTCTCCAGCTTACTGTGTTCTAGAGTCTGAGGTTCTGCAGCTTACTGTGTTCTAGAGTCTGAGGTTCTGCAGCTTACTGTGTTCTAGAGTCTGAGGTTCTCCAGCTTACTGTGTTCCAGAGTCTGAGGTTCTCCAGCTCACTGTGTTCCAGAGTCTGAGGTTCTCCAGCTTACTGTGTTCTAGAGTCTGAGGTTCTCCAGCTTACTGTGTTCCAGAGTCTGAGGTTCTGCAGCTTACTGTGTTCTAGTCTGAAGTTCTGCAGCTTACTTTGTTCTAGTCTGAGGTTCTGCATCTTACTGTGTTCTAGTCTGAGGTTCTGCAGCTTACTGTGTTCTAGAGTCTGAGGTTCTCCAGCTTACTGTGTTCCAGAGTCTGAGGTTCTCCAGCTTACTGTGTTCCAGAGTCTGAGGTTCTCCAGCTTACTGTGTTCTAGAGTCTGAGGTTCTCCAGCTTACTGTGTTCCAGAGTCTGAGGTTCTGCAGCTTACTGTGTTCTAGAGTCTGAGGTTCTCCAGCTTACTGTGTTCTAGTCTGAGGTTCTGCAGCTTACTGTGTTCTAGTCTGAGGTTCTGCAGCTTACTGTGTTCTAGAGTCTGAGGTTCTGCAGCTTACTGTGTTCTAGAGTCTGAGGTTCTGCAGCTTACTGTGTTCTAGAGTCTGAGGTTCTGCAGCTTACTGTGTTCTAGAGTCTGAGGTTCTGCAGCTTACTGTGTTCTAGAGTCTGAGGTTCTGCAGCTTACTGTGTTCTAGTCTGAGGTTCTGCAGCTTACTGTGTTCTAGAGTCTGAGGTTTTGGTTCGAGGCCTGACGAAGTGAAATCCATTTCTCTAGACTTATAAACAACAACAACAGCAGCAGCTGAAGCGTGACGCATCTCGTGTCTACAGCCTGCCGTGGTTTGCAGTGTGACGTCACGGCGTGGTTTCTTCTCTAATTAAAGTTTTTTTCTTTTTTAACACTGATGACGTATTCAGTCTGCAGCAGAACTTTAACCGACCTTCCATCGCGTTTTGGTTCTGTTCGGACTCTGCATCTGACTGGTTCTGGTCCGACCCATCCTGAGGATCAGGTTTCAGGGAGAGAGACGTTTGCAGAGGGAGAGAGAGGCTCCTCCTCCGCTTCTGGGCGGAGGTCTAAAATCTCGGAAAACTTTTCAGACTCAGCTCTTCCTCCAGAACCAGAACCTCTGCGACACCATGTCTTGCGTCGCGTCCACTCTGGCCAAGAAGCGGGCCCTGGCCGCCGGGTTCGGAACCAACGCCAACGCGGTTCCGTACCTGAACCAGAGGTTTGATGTGCTGCGCGCGCAGTGCCGCGCCTCAGGACAGCTCTTCTGCGACCCGAACTTCCCGGCCGCACCCGAATCTCTGGGCTTCAACGAACTGGGCCGCAGCTCCTACAAGGTCCGCGGCGTCACCTGGAAGAGACCCACGGTAAGGATCGGACCGGAACCCGGGCGTGGAGAGGACTGGGACCCAAATAGACCTGATGGGTTTATCTGTAGATGATTTTAGACCCAAAGGTTCTGGTTCAACTCAGTTAGACACTTGGAGGGTCCGAATGGATCATCATGTTGGGAAAAACTCAGAACCAGAACCTCAGAATCTTGCAAACAAGTAGCCCAGACTTAAAACTAAAGAAGAACCAGACTGGGTCCAGTAGGGTCCAGCTGGCTCCGGTAGACCTGCCGTGTTAAAATTCTGGTGGTTTTTGTTTTCCTCCATCAGGAACTGGTCTCGAATCCGGAGTTCATTCTAGGCGGAGCCACCAGGACTGACATCTGCCAGGGAGCCCTGGGTGAGTTTCATCACTGTCCCTGAATGCACCATAGACATGCAGACAGGTAGGCTCAGGTCAGAGTCCAGGCAGAACCGGACCAGAACTCCGGAGTTGGGAACTACTTTATGGTGTTTTTGATGATGACAAAAATAAATCAGTTAGAGAATTTGAAAATATGATATAAAGAAATAGACATTTAAAGAGATAATATAAAAAGTTTAATTCATGGATTTTTGAAAAATTATCATAAAATACAAAAATAAAAAAATAAGAAATTGAATAAACTGTAAAACTGTAGTGAGGTCAGACCTGCATCCATCTTCTGCCACTTATCCGGGGTCGGGTTGCGGGGGCAGCAGCTTAAGCAGGGAAACCGAGACTTCCCTCTCCCCAGCCACATTTGCCAACTCTGCGGGGGGATCCCGAGGCGTTCTGGTCCGACATCCATGTTGTATGGATCCACTATCAGTTTCCAGATCATTGATAATAAATCAACAGTGTCTTAGATACATTTTGGTGTTTGTTGCATGTTTGTTCCCTTCCAATAATGAAACGTTGTTCCTGTTCTGGATGGTAGTATCCAGAATGTTGTTCCAGTTCTGGCTGGTAGTATCCAGAATGTTGTTCCAGTTCTGGCTTGTAGTATCCAGAATGTTGTTCCTGTTCTGGATGGTAGTATCCAGAACGTTGTTCCTGTTCTGGATGGTAGTATCCAGAACGTTGTTCCTGTTCTGGATGGTGGTATCCAGAACGTTGTTCCAGTTCTGGATGGTACTATCCAGAACGTTGTTCCTGTTCTGGATGGTAGTATCCAGAACGTTGTTCCAGTTCTGGATGGTAGTATCCAGAACGTTGTTCCAGTTCTGGATGGTAGTATCCAGAACGTTGTTCCAGTTCTGGATGGTAGTATCCAGGAAGATGTTCCTGTTCCGGATGGTAGTATCCAGAATGTTATTCCTGTTCTGGATGGTAGTATCCAGAATGTTGTTCCAGTTCTGGCTGGTAGTATCCAGAATGTTGTTCCAGTTCTGGCTGGTAGTATCCAGAATGTTGTTCCAGTTCTGGCTGGTAGTATCCAGAATGTTGTTCCAGTTCTGGATGGTAGTATCCAAAACGTTGTTCCAGTTCTGGATGGTAGTATCCAGAATGTTGTTCCTGTTCTGGATGGTAGTATCTAGAATGTTGTTCCTGTTCTGGATGGTAGTATCCAGAATGTTGTTCCTGTTCTGGATGGTAGTATCTAGAATGTTGTTCCTGTTCTGGATGGTAGTATCCAGAATGTTTTTCTTGTTCTGGATGGTAGTATCCAGAACGTTGTTCCTGTTCTGGATGGTAGTATCCAGAACGTTGTTCCAGTTCTGGATGGTAGTATCCAGAACGTTGTTCCAGTTCTGGATGGTAGTATCCAGGAAGATGTTCCTGTTCCGGATGGTAGTATCCAGAATGTTGTTCCAGTTCTGGATGGTAGTATCCAGAACGTTTTTCCAGTTCTGGCTGGTAGTATCCAGAATGTTGTTCCAGTTCTGGCTGGTAGTATCCAGAATGTTGTTCCAGTTCTGGATGGTAGTATCCAGAATGTTGTTCCAGTTCTGGCTGGTAGTATCCAGAATGTTGTTCCAGTTCTGGCTTGTAGTATCCAGAACGTTGTTCCAGTTCTGGATGGTGGTATCCAGAATGTTGTTCCAGTTCTGGCTGGTAGTATCCAGAATGTTGTTCCAGTTCTGGATGGTAGTATCCAGAATGTTGTTCCAGTTCTGGCTGGTAGTATCCAGAATGTTGTTCCAGTTCTGGCTGGTAGTATCCAGAATGTTGTTCCAGTTCTGGCTGGTAGTATCCAGAATGTTGTTCCAGTTCTGGCTTGTAGTATCCAGAACGTTGTTCCAGTTCTGGATGGTGGTATCCAGAATGTTGTTCCAGTTCTGGATGGTAGTATTCAGAATGTTTTTCCTGTTCTGGCTGGTAGTATCCAGAACGTTGTTCCTGTTCTGGATGGTAGTATCCAGAATGTTGTTCCTGTTCTGGATGGTAGTATCCAGGAATATGTTCCTGTTCTGGATGGTAGTATCCAGAATGTTGTTCCTGTTCTGGATGGTAGTACCCAGAATGTTTTTCCTGTTCTGGATGGTAGTATCCAGAATGTTGTTCCAGTTCTGGCTGGTAGTATCCAGAATGTTGTTCCAGTTCTGGCTGGTAGTATCCAGAATGTTGTTCCAGTTCTGGCTGGTAGTATCCAGAATGTTGTTCCAGTTCTGGCTGGTAGTATCCAGAATGTTGTTCCAGTTCTGGCTTGTAGTATCCAGAACGTTGTTCCAGTTCTGGATGGTGGTATCCAGAATGTTGTTCCAGTTCTGGATGGTAGTATCCAGAATGTTGTTCCAGTTCTGGATGGTAGTATCCAGAATGTTGTTCCAGTTCTGGATGGTAGTATCCAGAATGTTGTTCCAGTTCTGGCTGGTAGTATCCAGAATGTTGTTCCAGTTCTGGCTGGTAGTATCCAGAATGTTGTTCCAGTTCTGGCTTGTAGTATCCAGAACGTTGTTCCAGTTCTGGATGGTGGTATCCAGAATGTTGTTCCAGTTCTGGATGGTAGTATTCAGAATGTTTTTCCTGTTCTGGATGGTAGTATCCAGAACGTTGTTCCTGTTCTGGATGGTAGTATCCAGAACGTTGTTCCAGTTCTGGATGGTAGTATCCAGGAAGATGTTCCTGTTCTGGATGGTAGTATCTAGAATGTTGTTCCTGTTCTGGATGGTAGTATCCAGAACGTTGTTCCAGTTCTGGATGGTAGTATCCAGAATGTTGTTCCAGTTCTGGATGGTAGTATCCAGAATGTTGTTCCAGTTCTGGATGGTAGTATCCAGAATGTTGTTCCAGTTCTGGCTGGTAGTATCCAGAATGTTGTTCCAGTTCTGGCTTGTAGTATCCAGAACGTTGTTCCAGTTCTGGACGGTGGTATCCAGAATGTTGTTCCAGTTCTGGCTGGTAGTATCCAGAATGTTGTTCCAGTTCTGGATGGTAGTATCCAGAATGTTGTTCCAGTTCTGGCTGGTAGTATCCAGAATGTTGTTCCAGTTCTGGCTGGTAGTATCCAGAATGTTGTTCCAGTTCTGGCTTGTAGTATCCAGAACGTTGTTCCAGTTCTGGATGGTGGTATCCAGAATGTTGTTCCAGTTCTGGATGGTAGTATTCAGAATGTTTTTCCTGTTCTGGCTGGTAGTATCCAGAACGTTGTTCCTGTTCTGGATGGTAGTATCCAGAATGTTGTTCCTGTTCTGGATGGTAGTATCCAGGAATATGTTCCTGTTCTGGATGGTAGTATCCAGAATGTTGTTCCTGTTCTGGATGGTAGTACCCAGAATGTTTTTCCTGTTCTGGATGGTAGTATCCAGAATGTTGTTCCAGTTCTGGCTGGTAGTATCCAGAATGTTGTTCCAGTTCTGGATGGTAGTATCCAGAATGTTGTTCCAGTTCTGGCTGGTAGTATCCAGAATGTTGTTCCAGTTCTGGCTGGTAGTATCCAGAATGTTGTTCCAGTTCTGGCTGGTAGTATCCAGAATGTTGTTCCAGTTCTGGCTTGTAGTATCCAGAACGTTGTTCCAGTTCTGGATGGTGGTATCCAGAATGTTGTTCCAGTTCTGGATGGTAGTATCCAGAATGTTGTTCCAGTTCTGGATGGTAGTATCCAGAATGTTGTTCCAGTTCTGGATGGTAGTA
Source organism: Telmatherina bonti (assembly GCF_933228915.1). Lineage (NCBI taxonomy): Eukaryota > Metazoa > Chordata > Actinopteri > Atheriniformes > Telmatherinidae > Telmatherina > Telmatherina bonti. The sequence continues at coordinate 43,802,646 of NC_136621.1, read as the reverse complement.
TCCAGAATGTTGTTCCAGTTCTGGCTGGTAGTATCCAGAATGTTGTTCCAGTTCTGGCTGGTAGTATCCAGAATGTTGTTCCAGTTCTGGCTTGTAGTATCCAGAACGTTGTTCCAGTTCTGGATGGTGGTATCCAGAATGTTGTTCCAGTTCTGGATGGTAGTATTCAGAATGTTTTTCCTGTTCTGGATGGTAGTATCCAGAACGTTGTTCCTGTTCTGGATGGTAGTATCCAGAACGTTGTTCCAGTTCTGGATGGTAGTATCCAGGAAGATGTTCCTGTTCTGGATGGTAGTATCTAGAATGTTGTTCCTGTTCTGGATGGTAGTATCCAGAACGTTGTTCCAGTTCTGGATGGTAGTATCCAGAATGTTGTTCCTGTTCTGGATGGTAGTATCTAGAATGTTGTTCCTGTTCTGGATGGTAGTATCCAGAATGTTGTTCCAGTTCTGGATGGTAGTATCCAGAATGTTGTTCCAGTTCTGGCTGGTAGTATCCAGAATGTTGTTCCAGTTCTGGATGGTAGTATCCAGAATGTTGTTCCAGTTCTGGCTGGTAGTATCCAGAATGTTGTTCCAGTTCTGGCTGGTAGTATCCAGAATGTTGTTCCAGTTCTGGCTTGTAGTATCCAGAACGTTGTTCCAGTTCTGGATGGTGGTATCCAGAATGTTGTTCCAGTTCTGGATGGTAGTATTCAGAACGTTTTTCCTGTTCTGGCTGGTAGTATCCAGAACGTTGTTCCTGTTCTGGATGGTAGTATCCAGAATGTTGTTCCTGTTCTGGATGGTAGTATCCAGGAATATGTTCCTGTTCTGGATGGTAGTATCCAGAATGTTGTTCCTGTTCTGGATGGTAGTACCCAGAATGTTTTTCCTGTTCTGGATGGTAGTATCCAGAATGTTGTTCCAGTTCTGGCTGGTAGTATCCAGAATGTTGTTCCAGTTCTGGATGGTAGTATCCAGAATGTTGTTCCAGTTCTGGCTGGTAGTATCCAGAATGTTGTTCCAGTTCTGGCTGGTAGTATCCAGATTGTTGTTCCAGTTCTGGCTGGTAGTATCCAGAATGTTGTTCCAGTTCTGGATGGTAGTATCCAGAATGTTGTTCCAGTTCTGGCTGGTAGTATCCAGAATGTTGTTCCAGTTCTGGCTGGTAGTATCCAGAATGTTGTTCCAGTTCTGGCTGGTAGTATCCAGAATGTTGTTCCAGTTCTGGCTTGTAGTATCCAGAACGTTGTTCCAGTTCTGGATGGTGGTATCCAGAATGTTGTTCCAGTTCTGGATGGTAGTATCCAGAATGTTGTTCCAGTTCTGGATGGTAGTATCCAGAATGTTGTTCCAGTTCTGGATGGTAGTATCCAGAATGTTGTTCCAGTTCTGGCTGGTAGTATCCAGAATGTTGTTCCAGTTCTGGCTGGTAGTATCCAGAATGTTGTTCCAGTTCTGGCTTGTAGTATCCAGAACGTTGTTCCAGTTCTGGATGGTGGTATCCAGAATGTTTTTCCAGTTCTGGATGGTAGTATTCAGAATGTTTTTCCTGTTCTGGATGGTAGTATCCAGAACGTTGTTCCAGTTCTGGATGGTAGTATCCAGAACGTTGTTCCAGTTCTGGATGGTAGTATCCAGGAAGATGTTCCTGTTCTGGATGGTAGTATCTAGAATGTTGTTCCTGTTCTGGATGGTAGTATCCAGAACGTTGTTCCAGTTCTGGATGGTAGTGTCCAGAATGTTGTTCCTGTTCTGGATGGTAGTATCTAGAATGTTGTTCCTGTTCTGGATGGTAGTATCCAGAATGTTGTTCCAGTTCTGGATGGTAGTACCCAGAATGTTTTTCCTGTTCTGGATGGTAGTATCCAGAACGTTGTTCCTGTTCTGGATGGTAGTATCCAGGATGTTGTTCCAGTTCTGGTTGGTAGTATCCAGGATGTTGTTCCTGTTCCGGATGGTAGTATTCAGAACGTTGTTCCTGTTCCGGATGGTAGTATTCAGAATGTTGTTCCTGTTCTGGATGGTAGTATCCAGAACGTTGTTCCAGTTCTGGATGGTAGTATCCAGAATGTTGTTCCAGTTCTGGATGGTAGTATCCAGAACGTTGTTCCAGTTCTGGATAGTAGTATCCAGAATGTTGTTCCAGTTCTGGCTGGTAGTATCCAGAACGTTGTTCCAGTTCTGGATGGTAGAATCCAGAATGTTGTTCCAGTTCTGGATGGTAGTATCCAGAATGTTGTTCCAGTTCTGGATGGTGGTATCCAGAACGTTGTTCCAGTTCTGGATGGTAGCATTCTGCAGAGTTCTGGTTCTGGCCCGATGTTCCTTTGTTTTGAGCAGATCTGAGGTTCTATTGATGATGCCATCAGACATTAGAACCTCTGAGAACTAGAAGTAGGAAGTTCCTGATGGATCTGGTCCTGGTCCAAGTTCTGGTTGTAGTCCCAGTTCTAGTTCTTGTCCAGCTTCTAGTCCTGGACCAAGTTCTTCTCCTGAGCCAGGTTCGTGACATCGTTGCCTTTCACGATGACATTTCAGACATTTTGGAGACAAATGATAATTGTTGGATCCGTCATTGGTCGCGACCTCCTGTTCCGCTTGCAGCTGTTGCTAACGGTTACCTGTCCTCCAGGTGACTGCTGGCTGTTGGCCGCCATCGCTTCTTTGACCCTGAACGAGTATGTGATGGCCAGAGTCGTTCCCACCGACCAAAGCTTTGGAGATGACTACGCTGGAATCTTTCACTTCCAGGTAACAGGTGTCCCGTTGCCATGGCAACCTGCTTTGGCAGCTGGTTCATGTCAGCGCGGCAACATGCGAGCAGCAGGAAGTTCTGCCGAACACACACGTCGCTCTGGTTAAAGAGTTAAAATCATGTTTTGCTTCCTGAATCGAGGAGAAAAGAGATGATGCGCTTTGAGCTGATTGGACAGGAAACCATGACACGCATCATCATGATGAGCGTATTCTATGAAACCAGATTATTACCAAGACGATCCGGTTTTCTAGAATCCACTGTAGTAGAAATAAAGGATGAGAGAATCTTCACACAGAACATTGTTGGAAAGCAGATTTCCTGCTGATTTCTTCGGGTTGGAAATAAGAAAATTCTGTTTTAAAATATTGAATATTGGGAAAAGTATGTGAGTATTTATGTTTATGAATGTGGCATTTAGCATATAAAAATAGATGATTCAATCAAATTTCTTTTTTTACTTTCTATATCAGTACCATCATAGAATAAAATATCTTTTCTATTTAAAGAAATCTATAATGACACCAGTCAGGAAACAGATGTTCGATGTTTATCCATAATAATATCCCGTTCCCCAAGAGGTGCGGTGCAAAATGGCCTGTTCAGAATATCCGTCATGTGTTTGGTCAGCAGGACAAATACGTAGAAATGTATTAAACTGTGGGAACATCAGTATCCATCAGAGTAATTCCATTTCCGATCAGTATCTGCTAAAGTGGCATTCCAAGTGAATGTATGAAGTGTGAGGATGAATAACTAAAAAAGGTAGTTTTACATACTCAGAATATGTGCAGAGAATACTTTGTAGTAATTTGGAACAAGAAACTGGAATAGTGTCTAAATATTATTCAGTATTCATGAGTCTGAATCGGAACACCAGATTCCTCCAAGAATTCTGCAGGAAAGGAGACGAGCATTTTCATTTATCATCTGAAATGAAAACAATCCTGTTTCTAAGCCAGAAAAATAGACTTATTTGTGTATCTGATGTATGTATTAAAACCTGAGAGGTTTATGAGAGAGAAGGTGTTTGTTTATGGAAAGCTGAGTGGTGAGTGGGAAGTTTGTTCATATCAAACTTGCATTTTAACAAGAACGTTGTCGAACTTTGTGAAAGACTAAGTTTAGTGATAAAAACTATATTTCGTTTTTATTTTTTTTTAGAAAGTTTGGTATTGAATTGTTTTTTATCATGGTATTAGTTGATGTCCAGTAGAAGACGTGTGGAAGTATGATGACGGAGACGCTTGACTACATCTGAAACCTGGACGGTTAACCTGAGGCAGGTTTTCATCTTATAAGCTGACAAGTTAGAAGGCAGAAATGAGAATTGAACTGTGATATTTATCCAATCCAATCCAATCCAGTTTATTTATAAAGCACCGTTAAAAACAACAAAGTTGACCAAAGTGCTGTACAGAAGAAACAACAAAACATACATATTTACATCATAATGGGGCATCAGCACATTGTTAATAGTAAAACAACCCTTTAAATTAGTCAAACACCAAAGAGAAAAAATGAGTCTTCAGACAAGACTTAAAAACAAGAAGCGATTCAGCCTGTCTAATGTACAGGGGCAGCTTATTCCACAACTTGGGACCAATAACAGAAAAAGCTCGGTCACCTCTCAGTTTACGCTTCGTCTTAGGAACCACAAGCAGAAGTTGATCTGTGGACCTCAGAGAGCGTGTAGGGGAATACCTCACCAGCAGGTCTGACAGGTAGCGAGGGGCCAGACCGTTCAGGCATTTAAAAACAAATAAAAGAATCTTAAAATCAATTCTGTAACGGACAGGGAGCCAGTGAAGGGAAGACAAAACTGGTAAAACATGGTCAGACTTTCGAGATCCAGTTAAAAGACGCGCTGCAGAGTTCTGCACCAGCTGCAGCCGTGCGAGAGAGGACTGACTGATCCCACAGTACAGGGCGTTACAATAGTCAAGCCGTGTGGTTACAAAAGCATGGATCAACATTTCAAAATCATGTCTTGAGAGTGAGGACCTTATTTTTGCAAGCTGTCTCAGGTGGAAAAAACTTGCTTTCACCACAGCACTAATTTGTTTGTCCAATTTAAGTTCCTGATCCATTTTCACACCAAGATTGCAGACAGTAGGCTTAACAAACTGTGACAAGGATCCAAGGTTAACTGAGACAGCATCACCAACACTGCTAGGTCCAAGAAGAAGAACCTCTGTTTTTTTATCATTAAAATGCAAAAAATTTATTGACATCCAAATTTTAATTTCATCAATGCACTTTAAAATTTCAGTGGCACTGAAGCTTTCTTGATGTTTGAGGGGAATGTAAATTTGGCTATCATCAGCATAAAGATGAAAAGACACACCAAGCCTTCGGAGAATAGACCCCAGCGGCAACAGATACAATGAAAAAAGGAGCGGACCAAGGATTGATCCTTGTGGCACGCCACAATTCAAGGGGGCCGAGGATGAAGCAAAGTCACCCAATCTCACACAAAAACTCCTATCTGCTAAGTAGGAACGGAACCACTCCAAGGCAGCCCCGTGAATGCCCACTGTGTTCTCGAGTCGGCACAGTAGGATTTCATGATCCACTGTGTTGAACGCAGCGGTCAGATCTAACAAAACCAGTGCAACAGTATGACCAGAGTCAGTATACATCAAAATGTCATTAAAGACTTTAAGTAGAGCAGACTCTGTGCTGTGCAAATTTTTAAAACCAGACTGAAAAACTTCAGGGATCTCATGTGCATCCAGAAATGCCTTCAATTGACAAAATACAATTTTTTCCAGAATTTTGGACAGGAATGGAAGCTTAGAAATTGGACGAAAGTTTGAAGAATCATTGTTATCAAGGCCAGACTTTTTTATTAATGGCTGAACAACAGCGTGCTTAAAGCATTTTGGCACCACTCCTTTTACCAAGCTTCCATTCACAAGATGTACAACAAAGGGTGCTATGGTTGGAAACACCTCTTTAAAGAGGCGCGGAGGAATGGAATCATCAGGTGAGCCCGCAGGCTTCATTCCACTAACAACCTTCTCCAAATTAGAGAGAGTCACAGGCTCCAACTGAGAGAATAAGGCAGTGCATGTGACAGAGTCAGACAGACAGACAGATTAAGGGGAAATAAGAGCCCTTGTGGTTACAACCTTATTCACAAAAAAGTTCAAAAAGTTCTCACACACTTTATGTGAGGCTTCAAGGCTGTCAGATTGGGGGACATTAAGAGAAGCATTCACCAAATTAAAGAGAGCACGTGGGTTGTGCCTGTTAGCAGTAACCATATCAGAAAAATATTTTGACTTGGCTAATTTTACACATTTCTGATATCTGTGCAGACTGGCCTTTAACATTTGAAAAGAAATTTGCAACTTATCCTTTTTTCTTTGGATTGGATTGATATTTATGTAGAATAAAGCCAGAAGAAGATTCCTATGTGCTGTCAGACTAACAGCATCGATACCCGTAACCAGTGGAGTAAGACCAGTATCCAGTGGAACTCCAGCTGGTCCAGAACCAGAAGGTTTGAAGATGTTTGTCTATCTGTCAGTTTTGGCAGTTCGGGGAGTGGGTGGACGTGGTGATTGACGACCGGCTGCCGGTCAAAGATGGAGAGCTGATGTTCGTCCACTCGGCTGAGGGAAGAGAGTTCTGGAGCGCCCTTCTGGAGAAGGCCTACGCAAAGTAAGACCTGAACTCTGTTCTCTTTACTGTGATTACTTTGGTTCTGATCCACTGCTGAAAATTAAAGTTATTATCCACTAATGAAGGGATTCTAACACAGCACTTTCAGATGATTCTGCCTGTAGGAGAACAAAGTTCAGAGGTTCAGTTCTGGTCTCGATGCTCAACAGACGGCACTGCCAAAATATGCTTTTAAATATCCAGTTCTGGATGGTAGTATCCGGAATGTTGTTCCAGTTCTGGATGGTAGTATCCAGAATGTTGTTCCAGTTCTGGATGGTAGTATCCGGAATGTTGTTCCAGTTCTGGATGGTAGTATCCAGAATGTTGTTCCAGTTCTGGCTGGTAGTATCCGGAACGTTGTTCCAGTTCTGGATGGTAGTATCCAGGATGTTGTTCCAGTTCTGGTTGGTAGTATCCAGGAAGATGTTCCTGTTCCGGATGGTAGTATTCAGAACGTTGTTCCTGTTCTGGATGGTAGTATTCAGAATGTTGTTCCTGTTCTGGATGGTAGTATCCAGAATGTTGTTCCAGTTCTGGATGGTAGTATCCAGAACGTTGTTCCAGTTCTGGATGGTAGTATTCAGAATGTTGTTCCTGTTCTGGATGGTAGTATCCAGAACATTGTTCCAGTTCTGGATGGTAGTATCCAGAGCGTTGCTCCAGTTCTGGATGGTAGTATCTAGAATGTTGTTACAGTTCTGGATGGTAGTATCCAGAATGTTGTTCCTGTTCTGGATGGTAGTATCCAGAACGTTGTTCCAGTTCTGGATGGTAGTATCCAGAATGTTGTTCCAGTTCTGGATGGTAGTATACAGAACTATGTTCCTGTTCTGGATGGTAATATCCAGAGTGTTTTTCCAGTTCTTGATGGTAGTATCTAGAATGTTGTTCCAGGTCTAGATTGTAGTATCCAGAATGCTGTTCCTGTTCTGGCTGGTAGTATCCGGAACGTTGTTCCAGTTCTGGATGGTAGTATCTAGAATGTTGTTCCAGGACTAGATAGTAGTATCCAGAATGCTGTTCCTGTTCTGGATGGTAGTATCTAGACATATGTTCCTGATCTGAATGGAAATATCCAGAATGTTGTTCCTGTTCTGGGTGGTAAGATCCAGAATGTTGTTCCTGTTCTGGATGGTAGTATCCAGAATGTTGTTCCTGTTCTGGATGGTAGTATCCAGAGCGTTGCTCCAGTTCTGGATGGTAGTATCTAGAATGTTGTTACAGTTCTGGATGGTAGTATCCAGAATGTTGTTCCTGTTCTGGATGGTAGTATCCAGAATGTTGTTCCAGTTCTGGATGGTAGTATCCAGAATGTTGTTCCAGTTCTGGATGGTAGTATACAGAACTATGTTCCTGTTCTGGATGGTAATATCCAGAGTGTTTTTCCAGTTCTTGATGGTAGTATCTAGAATGTTGTTCCAGGTCTAGATTGTAGTATCCAGAATGCTGTTCCTGTTCTGGATGGTAGTATCTAGAATGTTGTTCCAGTTCTGGATGGTAGTATCTAGAAATATGTTCCTGTTCTGAATGGTAATATCCAGAATGTTGTTCCAGTTCTGGATGGTGGTATCCAGAATGTTGTTCCTGTTCTGGATGGTAATATCCAGAGCGTTGTTCCAGTTCTGGATGGTATTATCTAGAATGTTGTTCCAGTTCTGGATGGTAGTATCCAGAATGTTGTTGCCGTTCTGGATGGTAGTGTACAGAACTATGTTCCTGTTCTGGATGGTAGTATTCAGAAGGTTTTTCCTGTTCTGGCTGGTAGTATCCAGAACGTTGTTCCTGTTCTGGATGGTAGTATCCAGAATGTTGTTCCAGTTCTGGATGGTAGTATACAGAACTATGTTCCTGTTCTGGATGGTAATATCCAGAACATTTTTCCAGTTCTGGATGGTATTATCTAGAATGTTGTTCCAGTTCTGGATGGTAGTATCTAGAATGTTGTTCCAGTTCTGGATGGTAGGATCCAGAATGTTGCTCCAGTTCTGGATGGTAGTATCCAGAAAGTTGCTCCAGTTCTGGATGGTAGAATCCAGAATGTTGTTGCCGTTCTGGATGGTAGTGTACAGAACTATGTTCCTGTTCTGGATGGTAGTATCCAGAACATTTTTCCAGTTCTGGATGGTAGTATCTAGAATGTTGTTCCTGTTCTGGATGGTAGTATCTAGAATGTTGTTCCAGTTCTGGATGGTAGTATCCAGGACGTTGTTCCTGTTCTGGATGGTAGTATACAGAACTATGTTCCTGTTCTGGATGGTAATATCCAGAACATTTTTCCAGTTCTGGATGGTATTATCTAGAATGTTGTTCCAGGTCTACATTGTAGTGTCCAGAACGCTGTTCCTGTTCTAGATGGTAATATCCAGAATGTTGTTCCAGTTCTGGATGGTGGTATCCAGAATGTTGTTCCTGTTATGGATGGTAATATCCAGAGAGTTGTTGCAGCATGAGAGATCATATTTCTCCAGTTTTAGCCTCTCTTCATTGGCTGCCTGTTGAATCTAGAAATATGGTTAATCGTGAAAACCTCATAAAAATAAAAACAATGGATCTAATAAAATCTGAAAATAAGACAATAAAGTGTGGCCTACTGAATATTAGATCCCTCCCAAATAAGTCTTTATTAGTCAATGACTTGATAGGTGATCACCACATTGATTTATTCTGTCTTACGGAAACCTGGTTACAGCAAGAGGATTATGTTAGTATTAATGAAGCTACGCCAGCTAACTATTTAAACTTTCACATTCCTAGAACTACAGGCAGAGGAGGAGGTGTTGCAGCTATTTTTCAGTCAGAATTATTAATTAATCCTAAGCACAAAACTAACTATAAATCCTTTGAATTCCTGACATTAAATTTATCTCATCCAAAATGGAATTCAGAGAAACCGCTCCTTTTAGCATTAGTGTATCGCCCACCTGGACCTTACTCCGAGTTTCTGACCGAATTCTCTGATCTCTTGTCTGAGTTAGTGCTGACTACTGATAAAGTCATTGTGCTAGGTGATTTTAATATTCATGTTGACGTTGAAAATGATAGTTTAAACATTTCCTTTAGCTCTATTCTAAACTCAATTGGGTTTTCACAAAATGTCCATGGAGCCACTCACTCTCATGGTCATACTCTTGATCTGGTTCTAACATCTGGTATTGAGACTGATAAGCTCAAAGTATTTCCTCAAAACCCTGTCTTGTCCGATCACTTCTTATTAACCTTTGAATTCACTTTATTTGATTACTCACTGACCAAAAATAAATTCTACTATAGTAGATGTTTATCAGACAATAATATTACAAAATTTAAACAATCAATTGAATCAATTTTTCCCCCTCTAGCATGTGTTAGCATGACTGAGAGTCCCCCTTTAAGCCTTACTCCTGCTCAGATTGATCAACATGCTGATACTATAACAGCTTCAATGCGTACAATCTTGGATAATGTTGCCCCCCTAAAGAAGAAGAAATTAGGTAAGATTATGAAGGCTCCCTGGTTTAATTCCCAGCTTCGAGCTCTAAAACAGGCATCAAGGCGTTTGGACAACAGATGGCATTCATCAGGACTAGAGGAGTCTCGCGTAACCTGGAAAGAAAGTTTAATTGTATACAAAAAAGTCTTACGTACGGCAAGAACAGCTTATTATTCATCATTGATAGAGGAAAACAAAAACAACCCTCGGTTTCTTTTCAGCACTGTAGCTAGGCTTACTAGGAGCCGGAGCGCTGTGGAGCCATGTATTCCTTTCTCACTTAGCTGTGATGATTTCATGTATTTTTTCAGGAATAAAATTGACACTATTAGAGATCAAATTGACAATACTCTTCCTTCTACCTATAATGTTGAGCCTGTTGTGGTCTCCGAAGCATCCTTAGAACCAGGATCTGACTTGTGTCTAAATAGTTTCTGTCCTGTCCAACCCTCTGAATTAACTAAAATAATAGCTTCATCTAAACCATCCACCTGTATCTTAGACCCTCTCCCAACGAGCCTCTTTAAGGACATTTTCCCTTTAATTAATACATCACTACTAAATCATATCAATATGTCTTTAGTGACAGGATATGTACCACAATCATTTAAAACTGCTGTAATCAAGCCTTTACTTAAAAAGCAATCTCTGGATCCAGAGGTGATAGCAAATTATAGACCTATATCTAACCTCCCGTTTATGTCCAAAATTCTGGAGAAAATAGTTTCCGCTCAGCTACATGCCCACCTGAGCAGAAATAATTTATGCGAGGAGTTTCAGTCAGGATTTAGAGCTCATCATAGCACTGAGACAGCATTGGTGAAAGTTACTAATGACCTTCTTATGGCCTCAGACAAAGGACTTGTGTCCGTACTTATCTTGCTTGATCTTAGTGCTGCATTTGATACAGTCGATCATAACATTCTGTTACAAAGACTAGAACAGGTGATTGGAATTACAGGTACAGCGTTAAGCTGGTTTAAATCATATTTATCTGATAGACTTCAGTTTGTTCATGTAAATGACAAGTCCTCCTCCCAAACTACAGTAAGTCATGGAGTTCCTCAAGGTTCTGTACTTGGACCAATACTCTTCACACTATATATGCTCCCTTTAGGCAAAATTATTAGACAGCATGGAATAAACTTTCATTGTTATGCAGATGATACTCAAATATACTTATCCTTTAAACCAGATGAAACAAATCAGCCCAATAGGCTACAAAATTGTCTCATAGACATAAAGACTTGGATGTCTAGAAATTTTCTCCTCTTAAACTCAGATAAGACTGAAGTAATTCTCGTTGGATCTGAAAAACTCAGAGCTAAATTTTCCGGTTTTGTAATGAACCTGGATGGCATTACTTTAGCTTCCAGTGCTACAGTGAGAAACCTTGGAGTAATATTTGACCCTGACCTGTCCTTTGGCCCACATATTAAGCAGGTTACTAAAACAGCCTTCTTTCATTTACGTAATATAGCCAAAATTAGGGACATTCTGTCTCAGAGTGATGCAGAAAAAGTGGTTCATGCTTTTGTTACTTCGAGACTAGATTACTGTAACTCTCTATTACTGGGCTGTCCTAAATATGCCCTGAAAAGCCTTCAGCTGATCCAGAATTCTGAGTCCTGACCAGAACCAGCAGGAGAGATCATATTTCTCCAGTTTTAGCCTCTCTTCATTGGCTGCCTGTTGAATCTAGAATAGAATTTAAAATCCTTCTCCTTACATATAAAGCCCTCCACAACCAGGCACCACTATATATCAAAGACCTCATTGTTCCTTATATACCAAGCAGAGTACTTCGTTCGCAGACTGCAGGCTTACTTGTGGTTCCTAGAGTCTCAAAGAGCCGAGCAGGAGGCAGAGCCTTTGGTTATCAGGCCCCTCACTTATGGAATAAGCTCCCAGTTAGTGTTAGGGAAGCAGACACCCTCCCCACCTTTAAGACTAGGCTGAAGACTTATCTTTTTGATAAGTCCTATAGCTAGGGATGGTTAGCATCCCTTAGTTATGCTGCTATAGGTTTAGACTGCTGAGGGACATTTCCTGATGCACTGAGCTTCTTTCTTTTTCTCTTTATCTCTTTCTTTTACCCCCCCCCCCCATAACAGTGTTGCATCATTAACATGTATGTCTCCTGTCTCAGCAGGTCTCCCTGGCCGGGAGTAGCAGTTCCTGTTGTCTGTTGTCTTTCTGTCCTCTTCCCCCCACACAGCAGAGGCAGATGGCTGCCTGTCCTGAGCCGGGTTCTGCCGGAGGTTTCCTTCCTGTTAAAAGGGAGTTTTTTCCTTCCCACTGTTGCCAGTGTGCTTGCTCAGGATGGGAGATTGAGTTGGACTCAACTCAATCTGTTGGTTTCCTTATATAGGCTGTTATGAATTGGCTTTCATTATGTTTTCCCCTCTGTCTGTAAAGCGTCTTGAGATGGCATTGCCGTGATTTGACGCGATATAAATAAAGTTGAATTGAATTTAATTGAATTGTTCCAGTTCTGGCTTGTAGTATCCAGAATGTGGTTCCTGTTCTGGATGGTAGTATCCAGAATGTGGTTCCAGTTCTGGATGGTAGAATCCAGAATGTTGTTCCCGTTCTGGATGGTAGTATACAGAACTATGTTCCTGTTCTGGATGTTAATATCCAGAATGTTGTTCCAGGTCTGGATGGTGGTATCCAGAATGTTTTTCCTGTTCTGGATGGTAATATCCAGAATGTTGTTCCTGTTCTGGATGGTAGTATCCAGAATGTTTTTCCAGTTCTGGATGTTAGTATCCAGAATGTTGTTCCTGTTCTGGATGGTAATATCCAGAGCGTTGTTCCAGTTCTGGATGGTAGTATCCAGAATGTTGTTCCAGTTCTGGATGGTAGTATCCATAATATTGTTCCAGTTCTGGATGATAATATCCAGAATGTTGTTCCTGTTCTGGATGGTAGTATCCAGAATGTTGTTCCAGTTCTGGATGGTAGTATCTGGAATGTTGTTTCAGGTTTAGATGGTAGTATTCAGAATGTTGTTCCTGTTCTGGATGGTAGTGTCCAGAATGTTGTTCCTTTTCTGGATGGTAGTATCCAGAACGTTGTTCCTGTTCTGGATGGTAGTTTCCAAAATGTTGTTCCAGTTCTGGATGGTAGTATCCAGAACTATGTTCCTGTTCTGGATGGTAGCATCCAGAATGTTATACCTGTTCTGGATGGTGGTGTCCAGAATGTTTTTCCAGTTCTGGATGGTAGTATACAGAACTATGTTCCAGTTCTGGATGTTAGTATCCAGATTGTTGTTCCAGTTCTGGATGGTAGTATCCAGAATGTTGTTCCAGTTCTGGATGGTAGTATCCAGAATGTTGTTCCAGTTCTGGATGGTAGTGTCCAGAATGTTGTTCCAGTTCTGGATGGTAGTATCCAGATTGTTTTTCCTGTTCTGGATGGTAATATCCAGAATGTTGTTCCTGTTCTGGATGTTAGTATCCAGAACGTTGTTCCTGTTCTGGATGGTAGTATCCAGAGCGTTGTTCCAGTTCTGGATGGTAGTATCCAGAATGTTTTTCCTGTTCTGGATGTTAGTACCCAGAATGTTTTTCCTGTTCTGGATGTTAGTACCCAGAATGTTGTTCCTGTTCTGGATGGTAAGATCCAGAGCGTTGTTCCTGTTCTGGATGGTAATATCCAGAATATTTTTCCAGTTCTGGATGGTAGTATCCAGAATGTTGTTCCAGGTCTAGATTGTAGTATCCAGAATGCTGTTCCTGTTCTGGATGGTAGTATCTAGAATGTTGTTCCAGTTCTGGATGGTGGTATCTAGAAATATGTTCCTGTTCTGAATGGTAGTATCCAGAATGTTGTTCCTGTTCTGGATGGTATTATCTAGAATGCTGTTCCTGTTCTGGATGGTAGTATCTAGAATGTTGTTCCAGTTCTGGATGGTAGGATCCAGAATGTTGTTCCTTTTCTGGATGGTAGTATCCCGAACGTTGTTCCATTTCTGGATAGTAGTAACCAGAACGTTGTTCCAGTTCTGGCTAGTAGTATCCAGAATGTTATTCCAGTTCTGGATGGTAGTATCCAGAATGTTATTCCAGTTCTGGATGGTAGTATCCAGAATGTTGTTCCAGTTCTGGATGGTATTATCTAGAATGTTGTTCCAGTTCTGGAAGGTAGTATCTAGAACGTTGATCCCGTTTTGGATGGTAGTATCCAGAATGTTGTTCCTGTTCTCGATGTTAATATCTAGAATGTTGTGCTTTTTCTGGATGGTAGTATCCTGAACGTTGTTCCATTTCTGGATAGTAGTATCCAGAACGTTGTTCCAGTTCTGGCTAGTAGTATCCAGAATTTTTTTCCTTTTCTGGATGGTAGTATCCAGAATGTTGTTCCAGTTTTTGATGGTAGTATCAAGAACGTTTTTCCAGTTCTGGATTGTAGTATCTAGAATGTTGTTCCAGTTCTGGATGGTAGTGTTTAGAATGTTGTTCCAGTTCTGGATGGTCGTGTCTAGAATGTTGTTTCAGGTTTAGACAATAGTATCCAGAATGTTCTGGATGGCAGCATTCTGCAGAGTTCTGGTTCTGGCCCGATGTTTATTCGTTTTGAGCAGATCTGAGGTTCTATTGATGATGCCATCAGACATTAGAACCTCTGAGTTCTCTGAGAACTACCATCCAAAACGGGAACAACATTCTAGATATTACCATCCAGAACCTGAACAACTTTCTGGATACTACCATCCAGAAAAGGCACAACATTCTAGATATGAACATCCAGAACTGGAACAACGTTCTGGATACTCCCATCCAGAACTGGAACAACATTCTGGATAGTACCATCCAGAACAGGAACAACATTCTGGATACTACCATCCAGAACTGGAACAACATTCTAGATAATACCATCTAGAACTGGAACAACATTCTGGATATTACCATCCAGAACAGGAACAACATTCTGGATACTACTATCTAAACCTGAAACAACATTCTAGATGCTACCATCCAGAACAGGAACAACGTTCTGGATATTACCATCCAGAAACGGAACAACATTCTGGATACTCTGAGAAGTAGTTAGTTCCTGATGGATCTGGTCCTGGTCCAAGTTATGGTTGTAGTCCCAGTTCTAGTTCTTGTCCAGCAGTTTGTCAGCTGCTCCACCAGAGAAAATAAGATGTTGGACTTATTTTATGCAAATATGAATAATGGATCCAGTTGTTCTGCCCTGCCTCCTTTAGGAAGATCTGACCATAATCTGGTTCTTCTCACCTCCACCTACAAGCCCATCGTTCAGCAGCAACCAGTCATCACAAAGACTATCAAAATCTGGTAGCAGCTGAAGATGCTCTTAGAGGAGGCTTTGAGGCTACAGACTGGAACGTCCTCTGTGAACCTCATGGAGACGACATCAACGCCATGACTGAGTGTGTGACAGATTACATAAACTGCTGTGTGGACAGCATCGTCCCAACAAGAACAGTGAGGTGCTTCTCCAATAACAAACCCTGGATCACCAGTGACCTGAAAAAGCTGCTGAACATCAAAAAGAAAGCCTTCAGGGATGGAGACAGGGAGTTATTGAGGGCAACACAAAAACAACTTAAAACACAAACTAAGAAGTGCAAGGAGGACTACAGGAAGAAGTTAGAAAGTCAGCTCCAGCAGAATAACCTGAGGGATGTGTGGTCTGGAATGAAGAAGATCACCGGCTTCAAGTTAAAGGGGGACCAGCCTGATGGAGGTCTGGACAGAGCTAATGAGCTGAACATATTCTTCACCAGGTTCAGTTCACCCCCTACCTCCAGCCCAACAGACCACACACCCTCCATAAGCCCACTGCTTTCCTGTCACGCCTCCAATCTGTCACCCTGCAGCTCAGTCATGGACCAGAACACAGCTTCATCTCCCTCCACATCAGGACATCCTGAGACCTCCACCTTGTTTGTCTCCTGCAATCAGGTTAAGAAGCAACTTGAGAAACTGAACCAGAACAAGGCTGCAGGTCCAGATGGTGTCAGTCCCAGAGTTCTCAAGACCTGCTCAGAACAACTATGTCCGATTCTCCAGCACCTTTTCAACACCAGTCTGAGACAAAATAGAGCTAAATAGAGTCCCAGTGCTGTGGAAAACCTCCTGCCTTGTTCCAGTGCCTAAAAAAACACAACCAGCTGAACCAAGTGACTACAGACCAGTTGCCCTGACATCTCACATCATGAAAGTCCTGGAGAGACTCTTACTGGCTCACCTCAACAAGCAAGTAAACACCTTTCAGGACCCATTCCAGTTTGCATATCGTAATGGACTTGGGGTTGAAGATGCCATCATATACCTGCTCCAGAGAGCACACTCTCATCTGGACCATTCAGGCAGCACTCTGAGGGTCATGTTCTTTCATTTCTCAGTGCTTTTAATACCATTCAGCCTGCTTTGTTATGTGAGAAGCTCCATAAATTCCAGGTGGATACCTCCACAACCACCTGGATCTATGACTACTTCACAAACAGACCACAGTTTGTGAGACTGAAAGGTTGTGTGTCTGAGATGGAGGTCAGCAGCACTGGTGTACCACAAGGAACTGTACTCTGGCCATTCCTCTTCACTCTGTACACCTCAGACTTCCAGTACAACTCTGAGTCCTGTCATCTGCAGAAATACTCTGATGACTCTGCAGTTGTGGGGTGTATCAGGGATGGACAAGAAGCAGAGTACAGAGAACTGGTCAGTCAGTTTGTTAAATGGTGCGGTGACAATCATCTCATATTAAATAGCAGCAAAACAAAAGAGATGATTGTTGACTTCAGGAGGAAGAAGAATAAACAAAGCACTGTTTCCATCCTGGGAGAGGAACAAGACCTCCTCTACTACAATATTTCCCTTTGGGGATTAATAAAGTATTTTTCATTTCATTAAAACTTCCTGTTAGCAAGTAGGGTTCCATCCAAGTGGAACCCCCCCCCACATACTTTATTTCCTGAGAGGGCAGGGGGGACTGATTTCAGAGGCATGGGTTCTGGATTCAGTCCAGTCCAAGTTTTGCTCAGAACGAATGTGGTTTGTTGGTTTTGCAGAGTGAACGGCTGCTACGAGGCGCTTTCTGGCGGCTCCACCACCGAGGGCTTCGAGGACTTCACTGGAGGTATTGCAGAGAACTATGACCTCAAGCAGCCGCCATCCAACCTGTTCCAGATCATCCGGAAGGCGCTGGACGCCGGAGCGCTGCTTGGGTGTTCTATCGACGTGAGTCCAATCCATTTTGCTGCTTCACTTGGAAGTTCTGCTTGGTTCTAGTTCTGTTTCTGTGCTACTGCAGATCACTAGCGCTGCTGACTCCGAGGCAGTGACCCGCCAGAAGCTGGTGAAAGGCCACGCCTACTCGCTGACTGGCGCCGTGGAGGTAAGGTGGGGCGAGGGGTTCAGGGATCCATGGTGTGAGGGTCAGCGACTACTAGATGAATGGTTTTATGCTTCCAGGTGGACTACCGCGGCCGTCAGGAGAAGCTGGTCAGGATGAGGAACCCCTGGGGCCAAGTGGAGTGGACCGGAGCCTGGAGTGACGGGTAACCACTATGACAATGTGATCTGCGGGGGATCGAATGACCCTGTTCCAGATAAAGCCTGTTCCATCCTCCACGAGACGCAAGAACTGAGTTCTTGTTCTCGAGGCTGCAAGAACAAGAAAAAACGTCTCGTTCGGCAGGTCCATCCATCCTCCAGGAGAAGCAGGTCTGCAGCGGGGAGGGATCACTGCGGGGGGGGGGGATGTCTGCTTTTATGCGCGATGTTACCTCCACCGAGGAGGTTGTTTCCCCGGCGTCTTTTTCCCAAGATAACTTAAAAGGTTACGGAGGGATTTTATAAATATTTCAAGAGTTGTTGCAAATGTAAAAATGAAGAAGTGATTAAATTCTGGTGGTGATCAGGATCACCGTTTGGATCCAGGAATGTTTTAAAAGGATTCTTAAACATTGTGCTTGGTGGAGGTTTCCGCTCTCCGAGTTTCTAGTTTCATATTTAACGAGCAGCTTCGTCCGCGGCAGGGCGGGTCGTGCACGCGGCTGGGTCCGAGTGTTTTATTGCCACATGTAAAAATGTTCGTACTTTCTCACCACCTCGATCAGCTGTTTTATCTAAACAATCCGTTTTGGCGGCAACAGCAACTCCGCTTCCTGCTTTCTCCGTGTTAACCACGCCCACCTCACATGTCCGACCAATCACACGATACTTCTTGCAGCCCCGCAAGAAAAAAGTTCTGCAGCCCGGTGTGTCAAGAAGTGTCCTCAAACACGTCCGCGAGAAAAATGACGTCATTTTCTTCTCGGAGCCTCAAGAACAAGAAAAAAGTTCTCGCTTCTCGTGGAGGATGGAACAGGCTTTAGATGATTAGATCTCACCATTCTGATGTGTTCTTGTCTCAGGTCGTCGGAGTGGAACTACGTCCAGGGAGACTGTCCTCATGCCAACTCGGAGGACGGAGAGTTCTGGTAGGATGATCTCACATTGACACAAACCTGCTTTGATACGAAGCAGAGTGAGACCTCCCGTCTGTCCTGTCTCTGCAGGATGTCCTTCAGTGACTTTCAGCGTCACTACTCCCGTATCGAGGTTTGCACCTTGACCCCTGACACCATTGAGGACGACTCCGTCAAACACTGGAGCGTCAGCAAGTTTGACGGCACCTGGAGAAGGGGGTCCACGGCTGGAGGCTGCCGGAACAACCCCTGTTAGTCCTGAATGTGTTCACGTCTCTGGACAGAATCGCCGGTGGACCGGACCCGCTGCCAGTTCTGCCCAGCTGCTTTGCTAAAGTGTCCACAAGGCAGTGGACTAAGGTTTCTGTTGTGGCTTCTCTGCAGACACGTTCTGGACAAACCCTCAGTTCGTCATCAAGCTGGACGAGGAAGATGACGACCCCGATGATGGGGAGGTGGGCTGCAGCTTCGTGGTTGGTTTGATCCAAAAGAACCGCAGGAAGCTGCGGAAGCAGGGCGAAGACATGCACACCATTGGCTTCGCCATCTATGAGGTCTGAAAGAGTTCAGGGAGCAGATTGCAGGACTTCCAGCGTGAGTCCAGAACTTTACTGGTCTTCTGTCTGATTTCAGGTCCCTCCACAGGTGAGTTCTGAGGCTTCAGACTCGCAACTGAGGTCCATCAACGTCCACTTCAGACCTTTTTGATCTGCAAACCGTTCAGTTTGCACTCATCCAAGTAAACTGGAAATTGGATGAAATGAATCATTTGTAAGCTAGCAGGCTTTGTCTGAGCTGCTGCTATGTGCTGCATGGTTCCTACCTTTTGCTCCATGTTGGACGGAGGATGAGGTCTGTAAGAGGTCTAAGGGAGGGTATTAGGCTGAGGGGGTGGGCGTTCAGACAATATAATCCATTATGATTTTGGAGGAGCTAATATCTCAGCTTTCCCTCCATACATTCATTCATTTTTCCACTGATATCTGCAGCCGGGGGCAGCAGCCTAAGCAGGGAAGCCCAGACTTCCCTCTCCCCAGCCACATTTGCCAACTCTGCGGGGGGGATCCCGAGGCGTTCCCAGGCCAGCCGAGAGACATAATCCCTCCAGCGCGTCCTGGGTCTTCCCCGGGGTCTCCTCCCAGAGGGACGTGCCTGGAACACCTCACCAGGGAGGTCCAGGAGGCATCCTGACCAGATGCCCGAGCCACCTCAACTGGTTCCTCTCGATGCGGAGGAGCAGCGGCTCTACTCTGATCTCCTCCCGGATGACTGAGCTCCTCACCCTATCTCTAAGGGAGAGCCCGGCCACCCTGCGGAGGAAACCCATTTAAGCCGCCTGTATACGAGATCTCCTTCTTTCGGTCACGACCCACAGCTCAGCTAAGCTTTATGCAAAGCTGACTGGTAACTCAGATCTCTAATGGTCCTTAAATGCACCATCATAAAGGCATCATATCATGGAAGAAGTCCAGTTCAGGTTAAAGAAAGAATAGATCCAGGTCCCCAGTGTACCTGCCTGCATTAGATCTGCCCTGATTGGCTGTTTCATTGCAGTTCCGAGGACAGAGGGAGGTGCACCTGGACAAGAACTACTTCCTGACCCATGCTCAGACAGCCAGGTCAGAAACCTTCATCAACCTGCGAGAGGTCAGCTCCCGCTTCAAGCTGCCACCCGGCGAGTACCTGATTGTCCCATCCACCTTTGAGCCGCACCTGAACGGGGACTTCTGCATTCGAGTATTCTCCGAGAAGCAGACAGAGACTGTGTAAGAACTGCAGCTGCTGGTTCTGATGCTGGTTCCGTGCTGGTTCTGTTGGGTTTGTAGGTGCAAGTTTACTGGACAAACCTGACCAGGTCAGGGTTAGTCAGATATCCAGAGTACAGGTCTAAATCTGGGGTCCGGTACACACCCTGTCATTTTTTGTGGCCCTCAGAGGATTCTGAAAGAAGTTCAGACCAAGATTCAGATTTTCATTTCCCTGAAAGACCAATGACTTCAAAAAGTAAACATTGTTGTTGAAGGTTGGAGTGGTCAGCAGGGTTTAATGTTTGTGTGACTGTTTCCTTTCAGGCCCTGCGATGACCCTGTTAACGCCGAGCTGGATGAGGTGAGTCCTCTCTTCACAGGTTCCTGTTGGCATGATCAGGGTTTGGGTAAGTATGTTAAACGTTGAGTTAGCAGCGTGTTAGCTGTCAGGTGACATCATGGAGTAGAGTAGAGTAGAATGGAATGTGCATTGAAGTTAAAGTGCGGATCAGGTCAAGGTGCGTCGTCATGCCGTATAAGCCGTTCTGTCCATCCTCTGAAAGGAAGCAGTTCAGTCATGATGCTGTTGAGCCGGCGTTTTGACTGTTGTCATGGTTTCCGTCCAGGACGTGGTGTCGGACAGTGAGGTGGACTCGGGATTCAGAAGCATGTTCGGTAAACTGGCTGGCGCGGTGAGTCGCACATCTGGACTCTCCTGGCACTCCTTTCATACAAACAAGACAAAGTCTAACCGGTTCACATGCTTGTTCTCGTCTTCAGGACCAGGAGATCTCTGCAGTGGAGCTGAAGAACATCATGAACAAGATTGTGGCCAAACGTGAGTCCAACTGTGATGGGTTGAACCTGGACCTGACAGGCTGGAGGTCTGACTTCCTGTCTTGTTGTTTTTAACAGGAAGCGACATTAAAACTGATGGTTTCAGCATGGAGACCTGCAGGGTCATGGTCAACCTGATGGACGTATCCTTTCAGAAACCTGCTCAGGTTGGAATTCAGGCCACGTCAGACCACCAGCCAGCTGGTCCATCAACTGATTGATGAACCAGTGGATGCACTGGTCAGTCAGCCGATCTATGAACTGGTCGACCAGCTGGTAACTGTCACCCAGGTGTTTGTGTCGGTGATCCTTAACCTGCAGCAGGACAGCGGCAACGGGAAACTCGGCATTGGAGAGTTCGCCACGCTGTGGAAGAAGGTTCAGAAGTACCTGGTGAGATGTGACCTCTGACCTCTGAATGTTTCATTAATCATGGAGTAGTGTGATACAGGTGTGTGTGTGTGCGTGCGTGCGTGCGTGCGTGCGTGTGTGTTTTAACAGTCCATCTACAAGAAGAACGACTCTGATAACTCAGGAACGATGAGTACTCCAGAGATGAGAGTCGCCTTCAAGGATGCAGGTCAGTTTCTTCCTGTAGACCCATCCGGTTGTTCTGGTCTGGATGTTCTGATCCGGATGTTCTGATCCGGATGTTCTGATCCAGATGTTCTGATCCAGATGTTTGGGTCTGGATGTTCTGATCCAGACGTTCTGGTCCGGTTGTTCTGATCCAGATGTTTGGGTCTGGATGTTCTGATCTGGATGTTGTGACTCATATGTGTTTATGGAGGTTCTGAGGATGGATCCAGCAGAGGAACCATAGCCCGCCTTTCTGGAACATTCTGGCGAGTCAGAGGTCATGTGACCTCCTGTTGACACGTTGTTGTGGTCGCTCCGTCATGTGGTTGCGGAGAATTTCTGCTCTATTCCTGCTGCTCCACTTGGTTCTGGGTGTTTCTGTCTGTTCCTGTGAGGCTGCAGAATAAAACTGCTCCACCCATCAGGCTGCCTGCAGGCTGGTAAACAGATAATCCTCACTGAGTCATGGCCACTCTGATTCACCACTGAAACTCCCTCTGAGTAAACAGGAAGTGGTCTCCACCCAGAACCAGGCGGAGACCAGTTTCCACTCTAACATCCAGCAGCTGGTTTCACTCTGATCCACTGGAAAACTGTTTGCCAGGCCTAGTTTACTGAGGTCTGGTTGACCAGGCCTAGTTTACCAGGTCTGGTTTACCTGGTCTGGTTTACTAGTTATAGTTACCAGGTCTTCTTTTCAGGACTAACTTCTTTACTGTTCTGTTTTTTCTCTGTGCTAAAAGTCTTCCTGTTTCTCTTTCTGCTGCTGTTGGAACAGTAAACTGATGTAGACGGTATGTCATGTTCTCCATTAGCTCTTAGCAATTCTCACTCCATTACCTCTGTTAGCTTTATTAGCTTTAAGTATCTTAGCTCTCTTAGCTCCATTAGTTCTGTTAGCACTGTTAGCTTTCTTAGCTCCATTAGTTCTGTTAGCACTGTTAGCTCTCTTAGCTCCATTAGTTCTGTTAGCACTGTTAGCTTTCTTAGCTCCATTAGTTCTGTTAGCACTGTTAGCCTTCTTAGCTCCATTAGTTCTGTTAGCACTGTTAGCTTTCTTAGCTCCATTAGTTCTGTTAGCACTGTTAGCCTTCTTAGCTCCATTAGTTCTGTTAGCACTGTTAGCTCTCTTAGCTCCATTAGTTCTGTTAGCACTGTTAGCTTTCTTAGCTCCATTAGTTCTGTTAGCATTGTTAGCTTTCTTAGCTCCATTAGTTCTGTTAGCATTGTTAGCTCTCTTAGCTCCATTAGTTCTGTTAGCACTGTTAGCCTTCTTAGCTCCATTAGTTCTGTTAGCACTGTTAGCTCCATTAGTTCTGTTAGCATGCTGTCAGTTCCATTAGTTCTGTTAGCACTGTTAGCTTTCTTAGCTCCATTAGTTCTGTTAGCACTGTTAGCTCTCTTAGCTCCATTAGTCCTGTTAGCACTGTTAGCTCTCTTAGCTCCATTAGTTCTGTTAGCACTGTTAGCCTTCTTAGCTCCATTAGTTCTGTTAGCACTGTTAGCTCTCTTAGCTCCATTAGTTCTGTTAGCACTGTTAGCTCTCTTAGCTCCATTAGTTCTGTTAGCATGCTGTCAGTTCCATTAGTTCTGTTAGCACTGTTAGCCTTCTTAGCTCCATTAGTTCTGTTAGCACTGTTAGCTCTCTTAGCTCCATTAGTTCTGTTAGCACTGTTAGCCTTCTTAGCTCCATTAGTTCTGTTAGCACTGTTAGCTCTCTTAGCTCCATTAGTTCTGTTAGCACTGTTAGCTCTCTTAGCTCCATTAGTTCTGTTAGCATGCTGTCAGTTCCATTAGTTCTGTTAGCCTTCTTAGCTCCATTAGTTCTGTTAGCTCCGTTAGCACTGTTAGCCTTCTTAGCTCCATTAGTTCTGTTAGCACTGTTAGCTCTCTTAGCTCCATTAGTTCTGTTAGCATGCTGTCAGTTCCATTAGTTCTGTTAGCCTTCTTAGCTCCATTAGTTCTGTTAGCACTGTTAGCTCTCTTAGCTCCATTAGTTCTGTTAGCACTGTTAGCTCTCTTAGCATGCTGTCAGTTCCATTAGTTCTGTTAGCACTGTTAGCTTTCTTAGCTCCATTAGTTCTGTTAGCATGCTGTCAGCTCTGTTAGCTTCAGCTCTGTGACCCCTGTTGTGTCCCTGCAGGTTTTTCCCTCAACAACACCATCTACCAGCAGCTGGTGGCTCGATACTCCGACCCCGACATGACCATTGATTTCGACAACTTTGTTGGCTGTCTGATGAGGCTGGAGATGATGTTCAGTAAGTTAGCCCTTCTAAAAGACGAAGATTATGAGGAAGCACAAAAAATTAAATGTTACTGAAAATCGTATGAATGTGAAGTAAAAAATAATTGGCGTAATTACATTCATTAAGTCTGTTCTATTATACTTTTTTGTCTGATCAAAATCAAACAAAAGAAATCAGGAATCATTGGTGTGAAAAACTCATCAGATTAAAAATCGTGATCATTTGATAATTTTGGACAACAATAAACCACTGTATAAATTAAACATGTTCTATGTTCCTTCTCAGGGATCTTTCAGAAGCTGGATGCTAACAACAGCGGCTCCATTGAGCTCGACTTTAACCAGGTGAGGATGACACATTGACAGCCTGTCAGCCAAGGTCATGGACTGATATCTTTTCTCCCTTAGTGGTTGAACTTCGCCATGATCTGACGCTCAGCACGGTTCTGCAACATGCCTTTGTACGCTTCCTGTCAACAGTCAAGTTTCATATCCATGTTTATCCTCAATGCTACTCAACCCGCTGTATTGCAAAGTCAATAAAGCTACACATTAACCTCTGGTCGCTGTCTAAATCTTTATCTTTACCTGGCTTACAATGAGTTTTTAGCTTAGCATTCAGACAAGTTGTTTTTCTTCCTGCTTTTTCCCCTGAAGAGATCGCAACAGCAAGTCATTGGCTTGCAACTACCAAGCTGGTTCTTATATCCTTCCTGACACAACCATCTGCATTTTTCGGGAATTTGGACAGGCCCTCAGAGGATACTTGTGTCACCCTCATGTAAGGGAGCAGGATTCGAACTGCCAACTGCCTCTGCCACCTCTCAGCATTGAGACAAGTAGCTTACATAAATATCTGCTTTACTATAAACATTGGAACCGCTGCCATCTGGTGGTGAAGATGTTTACAGCATGTAGACACGTTGACATGACGAGTGTTTCCTCCTTGTTCAGTCATCAATGAGATTTTTTTGTTTTGTCTTGTCCAGCGTTGAAGCAGCAGAATGATGGTCTGGATGCTGTTCTGCACTTTGCCAAGAGGAGCTTTTTTTATCTACAATGCTCCCCTTCATATTCTGGATTCTTGTTTTATTTTTCTGTTTATTTTGCATAGTTGTTTGTTTTACAAAGTTTGTTCTGCTGGACTGGACCAGAGAGGGACAGAAAGTGAATTGAAAGGAAGAGAAAACAGAAAAACACCTCGTAGAGAAAGAGAATAGGAGAGAAAACCAAAGCATGTACATAAGGACACATACTGTCAAGCTTGTGTTAAAAAAAATGATTGTCCCGCTTGATAGGACTGGTAGAGCAACAGAGGACGTGAGGCCAACTCAGCTTCTTTGAAAACTTTATTTTGAAGTTTCAGCAGGTGGAAAACCTTAAAGAAAAGAAATTAAATAGGAAAAATTAGAAAATAGTTTTTACCTCATTGTTTTTACCTCATATTTATATATTTCCATTTATATTTTTAACTGTGTATTTATTTCTGTATGTGTTTTTATAAACTTTTTAAATAATAGAAAGCATAAAAATTTTAGTCATGAAATCAGATTGATTTTAATTCTGTCTTAATATATAATGTTTTTATCTAATTTAAATTTGTAATTGTTTAACGTTTTAAACTTAAAGTTTAATGTTTTAAACCTAAATTCTAGCAATTTTTTAGCCATTCATGCATTACATGCTCTTAGCTTAAACAGAGTATTTATATATTTCAATTTACATTTGTTTTTAACTTCAGGTCTTTTACCATCTTTTTTTAAATATTTCCAATGTTTACAAATCATATTTACAATGTTTTTAGCTCGTACTGTTTTAACTACTGTACTTAAGTTACTAAAGATACATATTTATAACTAGCCAAACTAAACATAGCCTCTCCCACTCTATCAGGCAAATAATGTTGCTGGCTGTGACCCACAAACAATTTACCCATGGCATCACAGGCCTTTAGTTTCTAATAAATAACTTAACTTTTAACTTAAAAAGACTTTTAGAATCAAGTTCACTCAATGTATTATTTCAAAAATAGACTTTAAATGAAAACTCCAAACTCACCAGCCATGTCTCTGTGCTCACCCAAGTATTCGTTGGTGTTTACAGACACACCTGGTTTCTCTTACTTATTAGTGATTGGGAGCATTCAGAGCCAGCTAACCTTCTGTTGGAGCCCCATCTGGTTGCCATAAGGGCTCACTACACTATATGTTTTAAGGTGAGATGGTGTAGACAGGTGACAGGTGCCATGACACCTCCCACTTGAGCTCCTGGTGGGACACCAAGGGAGGTCACACAGTCTTCATGGATTTTCATGGGTTTGGTGGTGCTTGTTCTTCGATTGGTAATAGGACAATAAGACGTCTCACATCTCTATGTAGGACAGTAGCTGGAATTTTATCTTTGACTTGTTTTGCAGGGGTTATCGGGACTGGGTAACTTGGGTAGACTCTTACATTAGCGTCTCTGACGATTCCTTTTTTGTCTTGGTTCACTTTTACTACCCTCCCAACTTTGTACTGGTTTCTTAGTGTGTTTTGGTCAGCCACCCAAACTATGTCACCGATTGCAATATTCCGCTCTTTTGTGTGCCACTTGCTCCGTATGAATAGATTTGGTCCTGCCAGCTCAGACCACTTTTTCCAAAACTTGGTAACTTCTGATTGAATGTTTTGAAGTCTTTTGTAGGAGTAGTCTTCAAAATCGAATTTAGCGATGTCACCTTTGGGGCTGGCTCGTCCAAGCAAAAGACTATTAGGGCTGATATAGTGGATACAGTCTTCTCTGCTTTGCACACGTGCATCTATTGGCCTTTCATTCACAAGGTTGGCTGCAGTAAACAGAAATGTTTGGAATTCACTCCAGGTGAATATGTTCTCACCAGCTAGGTTGTTCAGGGCTCTTTTCACCAAACGAACTGCTGCTTCAGCTGCACCATTGCGATGGGGTGAGTCTGCAGGGTGGATCTTCCATGACCACTCCGTTCCATCCTCTGCTGCTTTGTTTTCAAACTCTGACTTGTCCAGTCTGTCAAGGTACCTGTATAGCTCCTCCAGTGCAGGCTTGGCTCCCACAAAGTTTGAACCTGGATCAGACCACAGCTTTTTGGGGTGACCTCTGAGTGCTGTGAATCTTTGGTAGGCTTGTAGGAAACCTTCAGAGGATTGGTCACTGACAACATCCGTGTGTATGGCTCTTGAAGCCATGCAGCAGAAAACAATGCCCCATACTTTGATCTTGACTCTCTTTCTCACTTCATCTTTAACCATGTATGGTCCAAAGAGGTCTAAAGTGGTGTATTCAAAAGGTCTGGCAGGGTTAACCCTCTCAGGAGGTAGGTCTGCCATTTGTTGTTGACATGTCTTTGCCTTGCTTTTTCTGCAGGTGACACAGCTGTCGACCACCCGCTTAGCATGTCTTCGACCTTTGATTACCCATGCTTTTCTTCTCATTCTCAGAAGAGTTCCAGCAATACCCTCATGGTTCACACTGTGGGCTTCTCTGGCAAGTAGGGTGGAAATCCAGTGCTTAAATGGCAGGATTGGAGCAACAGTTTGCTCTCCAGCAAATGATTGGAACCGCCCCCCACACACAAGGAGTCCATCATTGTCTCTGTATACAGCCAACCTCTTCAGGGCTGTGTCAGGAAATGTTTGCCCAACTTGGGCTGCCAGAAGGAGATCTCTGAGGGCATCTTGACGCTCAGTGACAGTTAGTGTAGGTACTTTTCCTTTAGCCACACTGTTAATTTCACCTTTTCCCCTCCATATTTGGGCAGCCCGCCAGGTCCAAGCAACGACATCAACAAGCTTTTGCAAAGAGCTGAACCTTTCAATGGTGACGAGTTTTCCGACCCAACCAGCTGGTTTGACCTCTGGCTTTACTTCCTGTCGCTGAGGTGTTTGCTGTGCATCCTTCTTAGCCTGGCTTCTGGTTGTAACAGCTGTGCAGGACTTTCTTTGGAGCTTATCAACATTTTCTCTGACATGAGCAGCAACATCTCTGGGCGATTTTATTGGCCAACCATCCACTGGCAGTTCCAGGAAGTCTGGACCCCTCTGCCATGTAGAGCCCTCCTTTAGGTCCTCAGCTGAACTTCCTCTTGTTATGATGTCAGCAATGTTCAGTTCTCCAGGTATCCACCACCAATCCGTTGCAGGCGCAGATTTTTGGATTTCACCAACCCGGTTAGCAAAGAAGGTTTGATATCCATAGCTGTCTCTTTGGATGGCTCCCAGCACCGTCTGACTGTCCACGAGGTGAAACCACTGCTCCACTTGCATTCTTGCATGCTTCTCAAAATACTTGCGAAGTCGGGCGGCGAAAACTGCTCCACAGATTTCGGCTTTAACAGCTTCGCCTTTCTGATCCAGTGGTGTTAGTTTGGCTTTTGCCTCCACAAAGCGGACTTTGATGCCACGTGCTGTTTGCCACCTGAGATACATTACAGCGCCATAGGTTTTGTCGCTTCCATCAGAGAAGGTGATGGCCAAAGGGTTGCCTTTCCAATCTGCTGGCGTAAGACTTCTAGGGAACTTTATCTGACCCAACTCTGCATATTCTTCGAAGAGCTTAATGGCCTCCTCTCTAAGGCCTTCTGAGAGTGGTCTGTCCCAAGTTTCTTGAGTCATTCTTCCACCACCAGCTTCTTGGAAAGCCCGTCTTACAAGAATAGCACCCTTCTGTTTTAGAGGTGCGACCAGGCCGATCGGATCATAGAGTCCAGCTACCTGGCTCAACAATTCCCTCCTGGTTAATGGATTTGGCGTCGCCAGCCTTATCTCATCTTTAGCGAGATGCTTGCTGGTTCTCATTTTCTTCCTCTTCTTGGAGAAGTTAATCGAGGTAAGCATGTACAGATTGTCCCCTCCTGTCTCATAACCAACTCCAAGTGCTTTATTATCCTCATCTCTCATTTGATTTGGAAGGATAATAGTCCTGCTTGGGGTTTGATTTTGGAGGTCTGTTTCTCCAGATTTGACTTGTTCGGTCTTTTGTTGCCTCCCACTTTGCCCGGACCACACCCAGGGTTTGAGATAGAAGCCTCCAGCTTTTAAGATCTTCTCCACTCTTTGTGTGATTTTGACCAGGGTCTCCAGACAGTTGTGGGAAGTGAGTATGTCGTCTACATTACTGTCTTCGTCCAAGACTCGACGCTCCCCCACCAGGTGAGAAAAGGCAGGTAACTTAGTGGTTTCCCTCATTGCCAGTTGTGCGATGCACCCTGCTGGACGGTCACCAATATTTACTCTGGTGATGGCGTATTCCTCGATGTCATCAGCAGGATGGTCTCGCCAGAGGAATCGGTGCAGGTACATCTCCCTGTCTTCTAGCCAGACTGAGTTGTACATCTTCTTTATGTCACCTAAGGCAGCATGTACCCCTTGCCTGAAATGCAGAAGGACAGCTCTGATGGGATTGAGTACATCTCAAACCATCAATCGTCAGGAGAACCAGAAACTAACCAGTTAAACCAGAAAGAAAACCAGCTGCTGTTAGTAAATATTCCTGCAGACGACTCAGTGACTGTGTCACATGCAGAACATACAGAGTGGAACGTGTTCAGAGAAGAGTGATCGTACCAATGTGGCCCCGCCCACACAAAGGAAAAGGGGGGGGGGCAGCCAGAGTTCCTAGCAGTCAGGGGAAACAGGCCCCAGCGGGGCCGGCCTTTGCAGCGGCCACCCAGGCAGACAGAGCGCCAAGACCCCGAAGGCAACCCCCCACCCCAACAGCCAGAAGGCCCAGCCTACGCCTATGGAGGGCCAGGATAGGCCCAGTTCTAGAAGGTGGATCTGGTACAGACATGGTGGGTAAGTCTTCAGGACGTCTATTATGCAACGTTTCTCTGACATCCTTTGATTCCTTCATTTTCCTTTCATGTTCTCCTGTCAAAAACCTGCTGCCAGATTTAGTAAAAAAATCACCAACAGGTTTCTGGTCAAACCGGACCGCCTCTGGATCAATGAGAGAAACGTAAACAACTTCTTTGTTTTAATGTGAATGAAGGAAATAAAAACACGTTTCACCAGACGTGAAGGAAATGTGTTGAGTTCTACGTCGCCATGACAACCTTTATGCTCCGGTGGGACTGGGACAAGACTAAAATGAGGAGCTCTCCAGATCGCTTCTGGGTTAGGGTCCAGGTTCGTCAACACTTCTCATCAGACCGAATCAGGACTTAACTGTGTCACCACAAGTCTGCAGAACCCCATGGCCACCGAGGGTCGGTGAATGCATCATGAATGCACACAATGTGACAGACCACGTCAAAGCTTGCTTACAGACCAGCAGCTGCTAGAACCGGTTCCCCTCCGTGGTCTGGCACAATCTAGACCCGGTCCAGCAGGTCTGGACTATTACTGGACCACACTGAGACCGGGTTCTCCTCCAGCAGGTCTGGTTCCTTCAGTTTGGTAAAGCAGCAGCATGGGAGACTGCACCAGAACCAGGCTGCAGGCCCAGATGTGTTCAGACTGGACTGGACCAGGTCTACCCTTTGATTCTTTTCTTTTTCAGTGACAAAGAGGCAAAGAATCAGGGGACAAGCCAAGATGGCAGCTTACGAAGACCTGCCTCTGGTTTCAGACCGGAACCGAGAAAAATTAAAATTACTTGCACCATTTTCTGTCATTTTAAAAATATTTTCATGTTTTTGTCGAAGAATCAAATGAAATGAAATCAAAGATACTTTATTCATCCCCGTGGGGAAATTCAAAGTTCAAGCCAGCTCGTCCAAGGTCAGACATACAGACATGTAACATTAAACAAAAGAATACAGAACCAAGCTGAAACTTAGGCCACACAGCCAGTTTATCACCGGCACCGCCTTATAACAGATAAGAACAGAGATACATTATAATCATAGGGGGGGGCTCGATAGAAAAAAAGGTCATGTAACTCCGGGCCCCGCTACAAATGACGCAGTCAGAGACAGAGAAAAACACCTCATACACTTAAGCACAAACTCAGACAAAGACACACAAAGTCCAGGGAGTCGGTGAGTCGTGTAGGAGGGGACCGGGGATGGATGAGGAGGGGGACAGAGCGTCTATGAACATGTCTTCTTACGTTCTCGGGGGCGGGTTGCGTCAGCCCAAGGCCGCTGGGAAGCCGAATCCAGATGTGATTGTTGTTTGGGTTCCAGGCGAGGAAAACAATTTGCCCTCGGCCTTGAGTCCATAGCAGGTCTCAGGCTGGCAGCTCCAAACAGCTGAATGGGGGGGGGTTAATTTCTACCGATCCTAGCAGACATCTTCTCCATGTTGTTGTCGATTTTGCGGACCAGCTCCAGGACCGCGGCCAAATGACCAGTATGGACCAGACTAGTATCCTGCTTACGGTCGAGTCCGGTCAGCACAAGAGTCTGTGCACTGCTAGCCCGGCACATACCGTTGCAGAATTCAGGCAGCCTGCCAGTTGTTGCCAGAATCTCACGGGTCTTCAGGTAGATCAGAACTCCACCAGCACCAATCAGCAGAATCCCGATCACCAATAATCCAAATATATAAACATCCTCCACATCCTCAGAGGACAGAACCGCCAGACACATCGGTCTCCACCTGGCCCATGAGTCCTGAACATATCCAGCCGGAAGCATCCCTTCAGAAAATGCGGGCTCCCCTCTGCCCGGTCTCCGGGTTGAGAAAATTTGATCAAATGTGTTGAAAGACCAGCCGATCAGATCCATGATGTGAATTCGAGTAAAGAGATGTAAAAAGAGGCTCCAAGTCAAACAGGACAAAGTTGGACAGAGTGGGAGTGGATGGGCGGAAAACAGGAGCAAAAGAGAAAGCGTCCGCCTTCGCTGAGAGCAGGAGTGGAAAGAGTGGATGGGATCAGTAATTAGATAAACTTGGCATATGTACTTGCTAGGCAACGGAGGACTGGAGCACTATGGGTAATTCTCGTACACTAGATAGGCCGTCTCATTTTACTGGCAAGGAAGCTCACTTTGGAGTGTGCAGACGAAGTAGAACACTTTGTAGCTGAAGTACGAGGCCGTCTTAGTGCACGGGTTTACCTGGGCTGAAGCCCAGGGACCCACAGAGTTTAGGGGCCGATCATTTAGTGGCGAATCTACCTGAAATGTCTAATTGTTATGTAACTGGTAAGTTCTACTGTCAATCAACATCTTATGCACATCCTCTACACTTCCATCCTGAGTTCCTCAAACAGCTCCAACATCCTGGATGAGCCAGATGTTCTGATTGTTTCCTCCTTCATCCCACAAATCTTCACACAGTGATGAAAATCATCTCTGCGTCTGCTTGCTTTGTTTTAGTGTCCTTCTGGAGACAATAACTGCAGCCATGTGTGCAATAACACACACAGACTGTCTGCACATCCTTCTGAAACGTGTTAAATATCAGCAGCATTGCTCCCAGGTTTAATAAATCACATTCATCCATCCATCCATCTTCAGCCGCTTATCCGGGGTCGGGTCGCGGGGGCAGCAGCCTAAGCAGGGAAGCCCAGACTTCCCTCTCCCCAGCCACATTTGCCAACTCTGCGGGGGGCTCTTGAGGCGTTCCCAGGCCAGCCGAGAGATATAATCCCTCCAGCGTGTCCTGGGTCTTCCCCGGGGTCTCCTCCCAGAGGGACGTGCCTGGAACACCTCACCAGGGAGGTCCAGGAGGCATCCTGACCAGATGCCCGAGCCACCTCAACTGGTTCCTCTCGATGCGGAGGAGCAGCGGCTCTACTCTGATCTCCTCCCGGATGACCGAGCTCCTCACCCTATCTCTAAGGGAGAGCCCGGCCACCCTGCGGAGGAAACCCATTTCAGCCGCCTGGATACGAGATCTCCTTCTTTCGGTCACGACCCACAGCTCATGACCATAGGTGAGGGTAGGAACGTAGATCGACTGGTAAATCGAGAGCTTCGCCTTCTGGCTCAGCTCCTTCTTCACCACGACAGACCGGCGCAGAGTCCGCATTACTGCAGACGCCGCACCGATCCGTCTGTCGATCTCACGCTCCATCCTTCCCTCACTCGTGAACAAAACCCCGAGATATTTAAACTCCTCCACTTGAGGCAGGACCTGACTCCCGACCCGGAGAGGACAATCCACCCTATTCCGGCTGAGGACCATGGTCTCAGATTTGGAGGTGCTGATTCTCATCCCAGCCGCTTCACACTCGGCAGCGAATCGCTCAAGCGAGAGCTGGAGATCACGACCAGATGAAGCCAACAGGACCACGTCATCTGCAAAAAGCAGGGACCCAATCCTGAGGCCACCAAGCCGGATCCCCTCAACACCTCGGCTGCACCTAGAAATTCTGTCCATATAAGTTTTTAACCACCCTCCGGTCCCCCTTCTTAAAAAGGGGGACCACCACCCCAGTCTGCCAGTCCAGCGGTACTGCCCCTGATGTCCACGCGATGCTGCAGAGGCGTGTCAGCCAGGACAGCCCCACAGCATCCAGAGCCTTAAGGAACTCCGGGCGGATCTCATCCACCCCCGGGGCCTTGTCGCCAAGGAGCTTTTTGACCACCTCAGCGACTTCAGCCCCAGAGATAGGAGAGTCCGCCCCTGAGTCCACCAGCTCTGCTCTCTCATGGGAAGACGTGTTGGTAGGATTGAGGAGGTCTTCGAAGTATTCCTTCCACCGACCCACAACGTCCCGAGTTGAGGTCAGCAGCTCCCCACCTCCACTGTACACAGTATTGATGGAGCTCTGCTTCCCCCTCCTGAGCCGCCAGATGGTGGACCAGAACCTCCTCGAAGCCGTCCGGAAGTCTTCCTCCATGGCCTCGCCGAACTCCTCCCATGCCCGAGTTTTTGCCTCGGCGACAGCCGAAGCCGCATGCCGTTTAGCCTGTTGGTACCCATCAGCTGCCTCCAGAGTCCCACAGGCCAAGAAGGCCCGATAGGACTCCTTCTTCAGCTTGACAGCATCCCTCACTGCTGGTGTCCACCAACGAGTCCTGGGATTACCGCCACGACAGGCACCAACGACCTTACAGCCACAGCTCCGGCCGGCCGCCTCAACAATAGAGGCACGGAACACAGTCCATTCGGACTCAATGTCCCCCGCCTCACTCGGGACATGGTTGAAGCTCTGCTGAAGGTGGGAGTTGAAGCTCGCTCTGACGGGGGACTCAGCCAGACGTTCCCAGCAGACCCTCACAACACGTTTGGGCCTGCCAGATCTGACCGGCTTCCTCCCCCACCATCTGAGCCAACTCACCACCAGGTGGTGATCAGTTGAAGCTCCGCCCCCCTCTTCACCCGAGTGTCCAAGGCATGTGGCCGCAGGTCCGACGATACGACTACAAAATCCATCATGGAACTGCGGCCCAGGGAGTCCTGATGCCAGGTGTACATATGGACACTCTTATGTTGGAACATGGTGTCCATTATGGACAATCCATGATGAGCACAGAAGTCCAATAACAAAACACCATTTGGGTTCAGAGGGAGGGACCATGCCTCCCAATCACTCCCCTCCAGGTCTCACTGTCATTGCCCACGTGAGCATTGAAGTCCCCCAGCAGAACAATGGAGTCCCCAGAAGGAGCACCCTCCAGCACTCCCTCCAAGGACTCCAGAAAGGGTGGGTACTCTGAACTGCTGTTCGGTGCATAAGCACAGACAACAGTCAGGACCCGTCCCCCCACCTGGAGGCGGAGGGAAACTACCCTTTCATCCACCGGGGTAAACCCCAACGTGCAGGCACCAAGCTGGGGGCTGATGAGAATGCCCACACCTGCTCGGCGCCTCTCACCATGAGCAACTCCAGAGTGGAAGAAGGTCCAGCCCCTCTCGAGGGTTCTGGTTCCAGAGCCCAAGCCATGCGTCGAGGTGAGTCCAACTATATCTAGTCGGAACCGCTCAACCTCGCGCACAAGCTCAGGCTCCTTCCCCACCAGAGAGGTGACGTTCCACGTCCCTAGAGCCAGCTTCTGCAGCCGGGGATCGGACCGCCAGGGTCCCCGCCCCTTGCTGCCGCCCAGCTCACACTGCACCCGACCCCTACGGCTCCTCCCGCAGATGGTGAGCCCACGGGAGGTGGGGCCCATGTAACCCTTTCGGGCTGAGCCCAACCGGGCCCCATGGGCGAAGGCCCGGCCACCAGACGCTCGCTCTCGTACCCCGCCTCCAGGCCTGGCTCCAGAGGGGGGTCCCGATAACCCGCATCCGGGCAAGGGAACATTTATCCCCAAGGTCGTCATCATCATAGGGGTCTATGAGCCGTGCTTGGTCTGGTTCCTCCCCTAGACACCTGTTTGCCATGGGTGACCCTACCAGGGGCATAAAGCCCCCGACAACATAGCTGCTAGGATCTTTGGGACGCACAAACCCCTCCACCACGATAAGGTGACGGCTCAGGGAGGGGAATAAATCACATTGTGGATGTTAAATCAATATTTTTACATTTTCTCTTCTCTTCACACAGAACAGGCCGTGAATATTAAACATTACGTTGGAAACACCAACAGTCAGGCTGTTTTTGTTCACCATTAAAACACAACCCTCAACACTGTCAATAAACCAGCTTGGAATGTTTTGTTGTGTGTGAAATCACTTTGCACACGTTTAGTTTGTGCAAACCTCTGGTAGAGTTCCATGGCAGCGTGAACCCACTGTGTTTTTATCAGGTAGAAACGTCAGCAGTCAGATCAGCTGGATGTGTGTGTGTTGACACATAAAACATGCAGTTTATGATACTTTTCAATCATATATTCATTTTCATTAGAAGGGGTCTGTGGGGGACTTAGACTGGTCCAGTACGGACTTACTGGGCAGAAATGGGAAGGATGGTTTGTCATCATGTCTGGTTGGAACAGATGAACAGCAGAAACTGTCTTAGATCATATTTCAGCTTGAAACTGGGAAACACGGTCAGTAATCCTTATGATCTCTGATATTGTCCATCGTGGTGATCTTAGGACATGATGAATGTTTCTGAGCAGACGAGAAGAAAACGCTCCTGAAAGGACAGATTAGTGGAAACATCTGCAGGGTTCCAGAGAAAAGTCATGTTAATCAGCTGTTTCTGTTCAGGAAGCTCACAGCTTGTTTCATCTGCTGTTATTTATTCATTCATGTTTATTCATTACAGTCATGTTATTAATATGTTATTACAACTAAATAAAGACAAGCTCGGTGTAAACCTGGAGATTATTTCCTGTAATGAGACTCGGTACATGTGGAGGACGGGACGGGGCCTACAGAAACCCTCAGCCCAGGGGTCCAGCAGGAGGTAAAGTAGGGTTCATATAGACCTTTAACTGGGAGACAGCCCGGGTTCCTACTGGTCTGCCCCCACCTGAAGCAGCTGGTAGACATGGGTTGCCATAGCAACGCCAATGGATACTTTTAGAAGCTTAAAAACAACAAATGTGTGATTTAAAACATTTTATTTGTGTAATTTTCCTGCAAACAAATATTTGAACAGAAAAGAAAAGCAATGTTATTATTTGGTACCGAAGCCCCCCCCCCCGTTCCGCGACGTCACGCCATCGCCACGACCCCGCCCCTTGTGCCGGGCGGGTCTCGGTGATACAGCAAAGCATCTTCAGCATCCAGAACCGAGTCTAAACCAGATCCCGGAGCGCCGAGCGGCAGGTGGGTTTCCACACTGAGCTCCGAACCGAACCGGTCCAAACCGGTCCGGACCGGTCTGTCTGTCTCCAGCTGCTTCCAGATCAGCTAATTTCACCGTTTTATGCTGTTTCTGCAGAAACTCTGATTGCATCATCTCCGTTGTGGACCAATCAGAGACGTCGCCACGAAGCTCAGCTGGTGGGAAGCTCAGTGGAGGTGAGAGCGCGTGCATGTGTTGTTTACAGGTAAAGAGAGTCAGGGTGATGAAGATGATGAGGGTGATGAGGGTGATGAAGATGATGAAGATGATGAGGGTGATGAAGATGACGGTGATGAGTGTAATGAATGTGATGAGGATGATGAAGATGATGAAGATAATGAGGATGATGAAGATGAGGAAGATAATGAGGGTGATGAAGATGATGAGGATGATGAAGATGATGTGGATGATGAAGATAATGAGGATGATGAAGATGATGAGGATGATGAGGGTGATGAAGATGATGAGGATGATGAGGGTGATGAGGATGATGAAGATGATGAGGATGATGAAGATGATGAGGGTAATGAAGATGATGAGGATGATGAAGATGATGAGGGTGATGAAGATGATGAGGATGATGAAGATAATGAGGATGATGAAGATGAGGAAGATAATGAGGGTGATGAAGATGATGAGGATGATGAAGATGATGTGGATGATGAAGATAATGAGGATGATGAAGATGATGAGGGTGATGAAGATGATGAGGATGATGAAGATGATGAGGGTGATGAGGATGATGAAGATGATGAGGGTAATGAAGATGATGAGGATGATGAAGATGATGAGGGTGATGAAGATGATGAGTGTAATGAATGTGATGAGGATGATGAAGATAATGAGGGTGATGAGGATGATGAAGATGATGAAGATGATGAGGATGATGAAGATGATGAGGGTGATGAAGATGATGAGGAATATGAAGATGATGAAGATGATGAGGGTGATGAGGATGATGAAGATGAGGAAGATAAGTGACCACTGCTGTATCCTTTTTAACCTGTCTTTTTCATTGGTGCCAAATGACTCTAATGTAAACATCCAGAGACGCGTTCTTAATGAAGCAGCCATTAGTCATTTCTCTGCTTCTTTTGATTTTTCTTCATTTGCAATGTGTGACGATGTGGAAACTTATGTGACAAATTTCAATAGTCACTGCTTAACTGTTTTGGACACAGTTGCCCCCTCTAAAAGCACTCTTGTGCATAAAAAGCCCTGTCCATGGATGAGTGAGGCTATTTGTAACTTTAAAAGAAGCTGTCGGAAAGTGGAGCGTTTGTGGAAAGCCACAAAATTAGAGGTGCATAGACTCAATCTTAAAGAAATGATGTCGGAGCTAAATGAAATGATAAAAGTAGCTCGGTCATCTTACTTCTCAAATCTAGTGTCATGTAATAAGAAAAACCCTAAAGTCCTGTTTGATACTATTGAAAACCTTCTTGTGCCTTCATCTCCACATGTTCCAGTGTATACACAGGAGGATTGCAATAATTTTTTAAACTTCTTTGTGTCCAAAGTGAAAGACATTAGGGCCAGCATCAGTCCTTCTTTAAATAACTTATGCCCTGTGTCAAATAGTGTTCGGATATGGTCCTCGTTCACTCCTGTCAGCCTGCAGAATGTGAAGGCTTTAGTGGACAAGATGAAACCTTCCTCAAGTCTGGCAGACATTCTACCGACATCTTTGTTTGTGAAGGTTTTTGATGTAGTTGGTCCTTGGGTTGTTAAATTGATCAATCTTTCATTGGAATCTGGCTCAGTCCCCAACTACTTCAAACATGCAGTGGTAAATCCCATCCTTAAAAAAACAAATCTAGATCCTGCGGAACCAAGAAATTATAGGCCCATATCAAAACTTCCTTTCCTTTCTAAGATCTTAGAGAAAGTAGTGGCTGAACAGCTAACTACATTTTTGGAAGAAAATGATTCTTACGACAAATTTCAGTCAGGTTTCCGCAAAAAGCACTCTACTGAAACTGCCTTATTGAGAGTTTCAAATGATGTGATGATGGCCGCTGACTCTGGTCGCTACACAGTTTTGGTTTTACTAGATTTAACGTCTGCCTTTGACACAGTAGACCATGACTTATTGATTGATCGACTTAAATCAGAGATGGGTTTTTCTGGGACTGTTCTTCAGTGGTTCTCCTCATACATAAAAGGTAGAACCTTTAATGTTGCGGTAAACAATATAATGTCTCATGTGTCTAAACTGTTGTGTGGAGTGGCCCAAGGTTCTGTCCTGGGACCTGTTTTGTTTCTTTTGTACTTATTGCCTCTTGGCCGACTTATTTGTGGTTTTGAAAATGTATCTTATCACTTTTACGCTGATGATATTCAGTTGTACTGTTCCTTCAATGATTCAGAGTTTTATTTTTTATCTATGTTGTTAGAATGTGTGTCCTGCATTAAAAACTGGCTCTCCTCAAATTACCTTCAGATAAATTCTAACAAAACAGAAACTCTGATCATTGCCCCTGATAAAAAGATACCTATGATCAAAAACTATCTTGGTGCTCTGGGACCGTCTGTGAAAACCAGTCTCAGAAACCTTGGGGTTGTGTTTGATCAGGCCATGTCTTTGGAGAGTCACACCCGACAACTGACCAAAAACAGTTTCTATCATCTAAGAAACATCTCTAAAGTAAGGAGGTTGTTGTCAAAATCAGATCTTGAAATGATCATCCATGCTTTCATCTCGAGTCGCATTGATTACTGTAACTCTGTTTTCACTTACATAAATAAGACGACTCTAAATAAGCTTCAAATTGTGCAGAACTCTGCTGCCAGACTTTTGACAGGTGCAGCCAGAACAGCCCACATCACCCCTGTTTTGACACGTCTTCATTGGCTTCCTGTTAAATTTCGCATAGATTTTAAAATTTTAGTATTGACCTTTCAGGCGTTACATGGTCAGGCCCCTCAGTATATCACCGACTTACTATGTCCATACTCTTCTGGACGCTCTCTTCGGTCTTCTGGCCAGAACCTCCTGAAGGTTCCAAAAACTCGTTTTAAAACTCGTGGTGACCTGTCTTTCCAGTCTGTTGCTCCCAGACTCTGGAATGAGCTGCCTCTGTCCCTTCGTGTGCTTGACTCTGTGGACTCTTTTAAAATGCAGCTAAAGACTCTGCTGTTTAGAAGAGCTTTTGGTTGATTCTTGGATGATTTTAATTTTTGCTGATTGTGTTATTGTACCCATTTTTATGTACAGCACTTTGTGATTTTTATCTGTGAAAAGCGCTTTATAAATAAACTTTACTTACTTACTTACTAAGATAATGAGGGTGATGAAGATGATGAGGATGATGAAGATGTGGATTATGAAGATGATGAGGGTGATGAGGATGATGAAGATGAGGAAGATAATGAAGGTGATGAAGATGATGAGGATGATGAAGATGTGGATTATGAAGATAATGAGGGTGATGAGGATGATGAAGATGATGAGGATGATGAAGATGATGAGGATGATGAAGATGATGAGGGTGATGAAGATGATGAGGAATATGAAGATGATGAAGATGATGAGGATGATGAGGGTGATGAAGATGATGAGGGTGATGAAGATGATGAGGGTGATGAGGATGATGAGGATGATGAAGATGATGAGGGTAATGAAGATGATGAGGGTGATGAAGATGATGAGGGTGATGATGAGGATGATGAAGATGATGAGGGTAATGAAGATGATGAGGATGATGAAGATGATGAGGGTGATGATGATGATGAAGATCATGAGGGTGATGAAGATGATGAGAGTGATGAAGATGATGAGGGTAATGAAGATGATGAGGATGATGAAGATGATGAGGGTGATGATGATGATGAAGATCATGAGGGTGATGAAGATGATGAGAGTGATGAAGATGATGAGGGTAATGAAGATGATGATGAAGATGAAGATGATGAGGGTGATGATGATGATGAAGATCATGAGGGTGATGAAGATGATGAGGGTGATGAAGATGATGAGGGTAATGAAGATGATGAAGATGATGAGGATGATGAAGATGATGAGGGTGATGAAGATGATGAGGGTGATGATGATGATGAAGATGATGAGGGTGATGAAGATGATGAGAGTGATGAAGATGATGAGGGTAATGAAGATGATGAGGATGATGAAGATGATGAGGGTAATGAAGATGATGAGGATGATGAAGATGATGAGGGTGATGAAGATGATGAGGATGATGAAGATGATGAGGATGATGAGGGTGATGAAGATGATGAGGGTGATGAAGATGATGAGGGTGATGAAGATGATGTGGATGATGAAGATGATGAGGGTGGTGAAGATGATGAAGATGATGAGGGTGATGAAGATGATGAAGATGATGAGGGTGATGAGGATGATGAAGATGATGAGGGTGATGAAGATGATGAAGATGATGAGTATGATGAAGATGATGAGGGTGATTAGGGTGATGAAGATGATAAGGGTGATGAAGATTAGGATGATGAAGATGATGAGGGTGATGAAGATGATGAGGGTAATGAGGATGATGAAGATGATGAGGATGATGAGGGTGATGAAGATGATGAGGGTGATGAAGATGATGAAGATGATGAAGATGATGAGGGTGATGAAGATGATGAGGATGATGAAGATGATGAGGGTGATGAGGATGATGAAGATGATGAGGGTGATGAGGGTGATGAGGATGATGAGGGTGATGAAGATTAGGATGATGAAGATGATGAGGATGATGAGGGTGATGAAGATGATTAGGATGATGAAGATGATGAGGGTGATGAAGGTGATTAGGATGATGAAGATGATGAGGGTGATGAGGATGATGAAGATGATGAGGATGATGAAGATGATGATGGTGATGAAGATGATGAGGGTAATGAAGATGATCCGGGTGATGAAGATGATGAGGGTGATGAGGATGATGAAGATGATGAGGATGATGAGGGTGATGAAGATGATGAGGGTGATGAGGATGATGAAGATGATGAGGGTGATGAAGATGATGAGGATGATGAAGATGATGAGGGTGATGAGGATGATGAATATCATGAGGATGATGAAGATGATGAGGGTAATGAAGATGAGGGTGATGATGAGGATGATGAAGATGATGAGGGTGATGAAGATGATGAGGGTGATGATGATGATGAAAATGATGAGGGTGATGAAGATGATGAGAGTGATGAAGATGATGAGGGTAATGAAGATGATGAGGATGATGAAGATGATGAGGGTAATGAAGATGATGAGGGTAATGAAGATGATGAGGGTGATGATGAGGATGATGAAGATGATGAGGATGATGAAGATGATGAGGGTGATGAAGATGATGAGGGTGATGATGATGATGAAGATGATGAGGGTAATGAAGATGATGAGGATGATGAAGATTATGAGGGTAATGAAGATGATGAGGATGATGAAGATGATGACGGTGATGAAGATGATGAGGATGATGAAGATGATGAGGATGATGAGGGTGATGAAGATGATGAGGGTGATGAAGATGATGAGAGTGATGAAGATGATGAGGGTAATGAAGATGATGAGGATGATGAGGGTGATGAAGATGATGTGGATGATGAAGATGATGAAGGTGATAAGGGTGATGAAGATGATGAAGATGATGAGGGTGATGAAGATGATGAGGGTGATGAGGATGATGAAGATGATGAGGGTGATGAGGATGATGAGGGTGATGAGGGTGATGAAGATGATGAGGGTAATGAAGATGATGAGGATGATGAAGATGATGAGGATGATGAAGATGATGAGGGTGATGAAGATGATGAGGATGATGAAGATGATGAGGATGATGAGGGTGATGAAGATGATGAGGGTGATGAAGATGATGAGGGTGATGAAGATGATGTGGATGATGAAGATGATGAAGATGATGAGGGTGGTGAAGATGATGAAGATGATGAGGGTGATGAAGATGATGAAGATGATGAGGGTGATGAGGATGATGAAGATGATGAGGGTGATGAAGATGATGAAGATGATGAGGGTGATTAGGGTGATGAAGATGATAAGGGTGATGAAGATTAGGATGATGAAGATGATGAGGGTGATGAAGATGATGAGGGTAATGAGGATGATGAAGATGATGAGGATGATGAGGGTGATGAAGATGATGAGGGTGATGAAGATGATGAAGATGATGAAGATGATGAGGGTGATGAAGATGATGAGGATGATGAAGATGATGAGGGTGATGAGGATGATGAAGATGATGAGGGTGATGAGGATGATGAAGATGATGAGGGTGATGAAGATGATCCGGGTGATGATGATGATGAGGGTGATGAGGATGATGAGGGTGATGAAGATTAGGATGATGAAGATGATGAGGGTGATGAAGATGATTAGGATGATGAAGATGATGAGGGTGATGAAGGTGATTAGGATGATGAAGATGATGAGGGTGATGAGGATGATGAAGATGATGAGGATGATGAAGATGATGATGGTGATGAAGATGATGAGGGTAATGAAGATGATCCGGGTGATGAAGATGATGAGGGTGATGAGGATGATGAAGATGATGAGGATGATGAGGGTGATGAAGATGATGAGGGTGATGAGGATGATGAAGATGATGAGGGTGATGAAGATGATGAGGATGATGAAGATGATGAGGATGATGAGGGTGATGAAGATGATGAGGGTGATGAAGATGATGTGGATGATGAAGATGATGAGGGTGGTGAAGATGATGAAGATGATGAGGGTGATGAAGATGATGAAGATGATGAGGGTGATGAGGATGATGAAGATGATGAGGGTGATGAAGATGATGAAGATGATGAGGGTGATTAGGGTGATGAAGATGATAAGGGTGATGAAGATTAGGATGATGAAGATGATGAGGGTGATGAAGATGATGAGGGTAATGAGGATGATGAAGATGATGAGGATGATGAGGGTGATGAAGATGATGAGGGTGATGAAGATGATGAAGATGATGAAGATGATGAGGGTGATGAAGATGATGAGGATGATGAAGATGATGAGGGTGATGAGGATGATGAAGATGATGAGGGTGATGAGGGTGATGAGGATGATGAAGATGATGAGGGTGATGAAGATGATCCGGGTGATGATGATGATGAGGGTGATGAGGATGATGAGGGTGATGAAGATTAGGATGATGAAGATGATGAGGATGATGAGGGTGATGAAGATGATTAGGATGATGAAGATGATGAGGGTGATGAAGGTGATTAGGATGATGAAGATGATGAGGGTGATGAGGATGATGAAGATGATGAGGATGATGAAGATGATGATGGTGATGAAGATGATGAGGGTAATGAAGATGATCCGGGTGATGAAGATGATGAGGGTGATGAGGATGATGAAGATGATGAGGATGATGAGGGTGATGAAGATGATGAGGGTGATGAGGATGATGAAGATGATGAGGGTGATGAAGATGATGAGGATGATGAAGATGATGAGGGTGATGAGGATGATGAAGATGATGAGGATGATGAAGATGATGATGGTGATGAAGATGATGAGGGTAATGAAGATGATCCGGGTGATGAAGATGATGAGGGTGATGAGGATGATGAAGATGATGAGGATGATGAGGGTGATGAAGATGATGAGGGTGATGAGGATGATGAAGATGATGAGGGTGATGAAGATGATGAGGATGATGAAGATGATGAGGGTGATGAGGATGATGAATATCATGAGGA
This sequence comes from Telmatherina bonti, assembly GCF_933228915.1. Classification (NCBI taxonomy): domain Eukaryota; kingdom Metazoa; phylum Chordata; class Actinopteri; order Atheriniformes; family Telmatherinidae; genus Telmatherina; species Telmatherina bonti. The sequence goes on along the minus strand of NC_136621.1, from coordinate 43,758,620 downwards.
TGATGAAGATGATGAGGGTAATGAAGATGAGGGTGATGATGAGGATGATGAAGATGATGAGGGTGATGAAGATGATGAGGGTGATGATGATGATGAAAATGATGAGGGTGATGAAGATGATGAGAGTGATGAAGATGATGAGGGTAATGAAGATGATGAGGATGATGAAGATGATGAGGGTAATGAAGATGATGAGGGTAATGAAGATGATGAGGGTGATGATGAGGATGATGAAGATGATGAGGATGATGAAGATGATGAGGGTGATGAAGATGATGAGGGTGATGATGATGATGAAGATGATGAGGGTAATGAAGATGATGAGGATGATGAAGATTATGAGGGTAATGAAGATGATGAGGATGATGAAGATGATGACGGTGATGAAGATGATGAGGATGATGAAGATGATGAGGATGATGAGGGTGATGAAGATGATGAGGGTGATGAAGATGATGAGAGTGATGAAGATGATGAGGGTAATGAAGATGATGAGGATGATGAGGGTGATGAAGATGATGTGGATGATGAAGATGATGAAGGTGATAAGGGTGATGAAGATGATGAAGATGATGAGGGTGATGAGGGTGATGAGGGTGATGAGGATGATGAAGATGATGAGGGTGATGAGGATGATGAGGGTGATGAGGGTGATGAAGATGATGAGGGTAATGAAGATGATGAGGATGATGAAGATGATGAGGATGATGAAGATGATGAGGGTGATGAAGATGAAGAGGATGATGAAGATGATGAGGATGATGAGGGTGATGAAGATGATGAGGGTGATGAAGATGATGAGGGTGATGAAGATGATGTGGATGATGAAGATGATGAAGATGATGAGGGTGGTGAAGATGATGAAGATGATGAGGGTGATGAAGATGATGAAGATGATGAGGGTGATGAGGATGATGAAGATGATGAGGGTGATGAAGATGATGAAGATGATGAGGGTGATTAGGGTGATGAAGATGATAAGGGTGATGAAGATTAGGATGATGAAGATGATGAGGGTGATGAAGATGATGAGGGTAATGAGGATGATGAAGATGATGAGGATGATGAGGGTGATGAAGATGATGAGGGTGATGAAGATGATGAAGATGATGAAGATGATGAGGGTGATGAAGATGATGAGGATGATGAAGATGATGAGGGTGATGAGGATGATGAAGATGATGAGGGTGATGAGGATGATGAAGATGATGAGGGTGATGAAGATGATCCGGGTGATGATGATGATGAGGGTGATGAGGATGATGAGGGTGATGAAGATTAGGATGATGAAGATGATGAGGATGATGAGGGTGATGAAGATGATTAGGATGATGAAGATGATGAGGGTGATGAAGGTGATTAGGATGATGAAGATGATGAGGGTGATGAGGATGATGAAGATGATGAGGATGATGAAGATGATGATGGTGATGAAGATGATGAGGGTAATGAAGATGATCCGGGTGATGAAGATGATGAGGGTGATGAGGATGATGAAGATGATGAGGATGATGAGGGTGATGAAGATGATGAGGGTGATGAGGATGATGAAGATGATGAGGGTGATGAAGATGATGAGGATGATGAAGATGATGAGGGTGATGAGGATGATGAAGATGATGAGGGTGATGAGGATGATGAGGGTGATGAGGGTGATGAAGATGATGAGGGTAATGAAGATGATGAGGATGATGAAGATGATGAGGATGATGAAGATGATGAGGGTGATGAAGATGATGAGGATGATGAAGATGATGAGGATGATGAGGGTGATGAAGATGATGAGGGTGATGAAGATGATGAGGGTGATGAAGATGATGTGGATGATGAAGATGATGATGGTGGTGAAGATGATGAAGATGATGAGGGTGATGAAGATGATGAAGATGATGAGGGTGATGAGGATGATGAAGATGATGAGGGTGATGAAGATGATGAAGATGATGAGGGTGATTAGGGTGATGAAGATGATAAGGGTGATGAAGATTAGGATGATGAAGATGATGAGGGTGATGAAGATGATGAGGGTAATGAGGATGATGAAGATGATGAGGATGATGAGGGTGATGAAGATGATGAGGGTGATGAAGATGATGACGATGATGAAGATGATGAGGGTGATGAAGATGATGAGGGTGATGAGGATGATGAAGATGATGAGGGTGATGAGGGTGATGAGGATGATGAAGATGATGAGGGTGATGAAGATGATCCGGGTGATGATGATGATGAGGGTGATGAGGATGATGAGGGTGATGAAGATTAGGATGATGAAGATGATGAGGATGATGAGGGTGATGAAGATGATTAGGATGATGAAGATGATGAGGGTGATGAAGGTGATTAGGATGATGAAGATGATGAGGGTGATGAGGATGATGAAGATGATGAGGATGATGAAGATGATGATGGTGATGAAGCTGATGAGGGTGATGAAGATGATGAGGGTGATGAGGATGATGAAGATGATGAGGGTGATGAAGATGATGAGGGTGATGAGGATGATGAAGATGATGAGGATGATGAGGGTGATGAGGATGATGAGGGTGATGAGGATGATGAGGGTGATGAGGGTGATGAAGATGATCCGGGTGATGAAGATGATGAGGGTGATGAGGATGATGAAGATGATGAGGATGATGAGGGTGATGAAGATGATGAGGGTGATGAGGATGATGAAGATGATGAGGGTGATGAAGATGATGAGGATGATGAAGATGATGAGGGTGATGAGGATGATGAATATCATGAGGATGATGAAGATGATGAGGGTAATGAAGATGAGGGTGATGATGAGGATGATGAAGATGATGAGGATGATGAAGATGATGAGGGTGATGAAGATGATGAGGGTGATGATGATGATGAAAATGATGAGGGTGATGAAGATGATGAGAGTGATGAAGATGATGAGGGTAATGAAGATGATGAGGATGATGAAGATGATGAGGGTAATGAAGATGATGAGGGTGATGATGAGGATGATGAAGATGATGAGGATGATGAAGATGATGAGGGTGATGAAGATGATGAGGGTGATGATGATGAAGATGATGAGGGTGATTAAGATGATGAGGGTAATGAAGATGATGAGGATGATGAAGATGATGAGGGTAATGAAGATAATGAGGATGATGAAGATGATGACGGTGATGAAGATGATGAGGATGATGAAGATGATGAGGATGATGAGGGTGATGAAGATGATGAGGGTGATGAAGATGATGAGAGTGATGAAGATGATGAGGGTAATGAAGATGATGAGGATGATGAAGATGATGAGGGTGATGAAGATGATGTGGATGATGAAGATGATGAAGGTGATAAGGGTGATGAAGATGATGAAGATGATGAGGGTGATGAAGATGATGAGGGTGATGAGGATGATGAAGATGATGAGGGTGATGAGGATGATGAGGGTGATGAGGGTGATGAAGATGATGAGGGTGATGAAGATGTAGTTGATTAGGGTAATGAAGATGATGAGGATGATGAAGATGATGAGGGTGATGAAGATGATGAGTATGCTGAAGATGATGAGGGTGATTAGGGTGATGAAGATTAGGATGATGAAGATGATGAGGGTGATGAGGATTATGAAGATGATGAGGATGATGAGGGTGATGAAGATGATGAGGGTGATGAAGATGATGAGGGTGATGAGGATGATGAAGATGATGAGGGTGATGAAGATGATGAGGATGATGAATATTATGAGGATGATGAGGGTGATGAAGATGATGAGGGTGATGAGGATGATGAAGATGATGAGGATGATGAGTATGATGAAGATGATGAGGGTGATGAAGATGATCCGGGTGATGATGATGATGAAGATGATGACGGTGATGAGGATGATGAGGGTGATGAAGATTAGGATGATGAGGATGATGAAGATGATGAGGATGATGAGGGTGATGAAGATGATTAGGATGATGAAGATGATGAGGGTGATGAAGATGATGAGGGTGATGAGGATGATGAAGATGATGATGGTGATGATGATGATGAGGGTGATGAAGATGATGAGGATGATGAAGATGATGAGGATGCTGAAGATGAGGGTGATGAGGGTAATGAAGATGATGAGGATGATGAAGATGATGAGGGTGATGAAGATGATGAGGATGATGAAGATGATGAGGGTGATGAGGATCATGAAGATTATTAGGATGATGAGGGTGATGAAGATGATGAGGGTGATGAGGATGATGAAGATGATGAGGATGATGTGGGTGATGAAGATGATGAGGGTGATGAAGATGATGAGGGTGATGAGGATGATGAGGGTGATGATGAAGATGATGAGGGTGATGAGGATGATGAAGATGATGAGGGTGATGAGGGTGATGAAGATGATGAGGATGATGAAGATGATGAGGGTGATGAAGATGATGAGGGTGATGATGATGATGAAGATGATGAGGGTGATGAAGATGATGAGGGTAATGAAGATGATGAGGATGATGAAGATGATGAGGGTAATGAAGATGATGAGGATGATGAAGATGATGACGGTGATGAAGATGATGAGGATGATGAAGATGATGAGGGTGATGAAGATGATGAGGGTGATGAATATGATGAGAGTGATGAAGATGATGAGGGTAATGAAGATGATGAGGATGATGAAGATGATGAGGGTGATGAAGATGATGTGGATGATGAAGATGATGAGGGTGATAAAGATGATGTGGATAATGAAGTTAATGAAGGTGATAAGGGTGATGAAGATGATGAGGGTGATGAAGATGATGAGGGTGATGAGGATGATGAAGATGATGAGGGTGATGAGGATGATGAGGGTGATGAGGGTGATGAAGATGATGAGGGTGATGAAGATGTAGTTGATGAGGGTAATGAAGATGATGAGGATGATGAAGATTATGAGTATGCTGAAGATGATGAGGGTGATTAGGGTGATGAAGATTAGGATGATGAAGATGATGAGGGTGATGAGGATGATGAAGATGATGAAGATGATGAGGGTGATGAAGATGATGAGGGTGATGAGGATGATGAAGATGATGAGGGTGATGAGGATGATGAATATTATGAGGATGATGAGGGTGATGAAGATGATGAGGGTGATGAGGATGATGAATATCATGAGGATGATGAGGATGATGAAGATGATGAGGGTAATGAAGATGATGAGGGTGATGATGAGGATGATGAAGATGATGAGGATGATGAAGATGATGAGGGTGATGAAGATGATGAGGGTGATGATGATGATGAGGGTAATGAAGATGATGAGGATGATGAAGATGATGAGGGTAATGAAGATGATGAGGGTGATGATGAGGATGATGAAGATGATGAGGGTGATGAAGATGATGAGGGTGATGAAGATGATGAGAGTGATGAAGATGATGAGGGTAATGAAGATGATGAGGATGATGAAGATGGTGAGGGTAATGAAGATGATGAGGGTAATGAAGATGATGAGGGTGATGATGAGGATGATGAAGATGATGAGGATGATGAAGATGATGAGGGTGATGAAGATGATGAGGGTGATGATGATGATGAAGATGATGAGGGTGATGAAGATGATGAGGGTAATGAAGATGATGAGGATGATGAAGATGATGAGGGTAATGAAGATGATGAGGATGATGAAGATGATGACGGTGATGAAGATGATGAGGATGATGAAGATGATGAGGATGATGAGGGTGATGAAGATGATGAGGGTGATGAAGATGATGAGAGTGATGAAGATGATGAGGGTAATGAAGATGATGAGGATGATGAAGATGATGAGGGTGATGAAGATGATGTGGATGATGAAGATGATGAAGGTGATAAGGGTGATGAAGATGATGAAGATGATGAGGGTGATGAAGATGATGAGGGTGATGAGGATGATGAAGATGATGAAGATGATGAGGGTGATGAGGATGATGAAGATGATGAGGGTGATGAAGATGCTGAAGATGATGAGTATGCTGAAGATGATGAGGGTGATTAGGGTGATGAAGATTAGGATGATGAAGATGATGAGGGTGATGAGGATTATGAAGATGATGAGGGTGATGAAGATGAGGGTGATGAAGATGATGAGGGTGATGAGGATGATGAAGATGATGAGGGTGATGAAGATGATGAGGATGATGAATATTATGAGGATGATGAGGGTGATGAAGATGATGAGGGTGATGAGGATGATGAAGATGATGAGGGTGATGAGTATGATGAAGATGATGAGGGTGATGAAGATGATCCAGGTGATGATGATGATGAAGATGATGACGGTGATGAGGATGATGAGGGTGATGAAGATTAGGATGATGAGGATGATGAAGATGATGAGGATGATGAGGGTGATGAAGATGATGAGGGTGATGAGGATGATGAGGGTGATGAAGATGATAAGGGTGATGAAGATGCTGAAGATGATGAGTATGCTGAAGATGATGAGGGTGATTAGGGTGATGAAGATTAGGATGATGAAGATGATGAGGGTGATGAGGATTATGAAGATGATGAGGGTGATGAAGATGAGGGTGATGAAGATGATGAGGGTGATGAGGATGATGAAGATGATGAGGGTGATGAAGATGATGAGGATGATGAATATTATGAGGATGATGAGGGTGATGAAGATGATGAGGGTGATGAGGATGATGAAGATGATGACGGTGATGAGTATGATGAAGATGATGAGGGTGATGAAGATGATCCAGGTGATGATGATGATGAAGATGATGACGGTGATGAGGATGATGAGGGTGATGAAGATTAGGATGATGAGGATGATGAAGATGATGAGGATGATGAAGATGATTAGGATGATGAAGATGATGAGGGTGATGAGGATGATGAAGATGATGATGGTGATGAAGATGATGAGGGTGATGAAGATGATGAGGATGATGAAGATGATGAGGATGCTGACGATGAGGGTGATGAGGGTAATGAAGATGATGAGGATGATGAAGATGATGAGGGTGATGAAGATGATGAGGATGATGAAGATGATGAGGGTGATGAGGATCATGAAGATTATGAGGATGATGAGGGTGATGAAGATGACGAAGATGATGAGGGTGATGAGGATGATGAAGATGATGAGGATGATGTGGGTGATGAAGATGATGAGGGTGATGAAGATGATGAGGGTGATGAGGATGATGAGGGTGATGAGGATGATGAAGATGATGAGGGTGATGAGGATGATGAAGATGATGAGGGTGATGAAGATGATGAGGGTGATGAAGATGATGAGGATGATGAAGATGATGAGGGTGATGAAGATGATGAGGATGATGAAGATGATGAGGGTGATGAAGATGATGAGGGTGATGATGATGATGAAGATGATGAGGGTGATGAAGATGATGAGGGTAATGAAGATGATGAGGATGATGAAGATGATGAGGGTAATGAAGATGATGAGGATGATGAAGATGATGAGGGTAATGAAGATGATGAGGATGATGAAGATGATGACGGTGATGAAGATGATGAGGATGATGAAGATGATGAGGATGATGAGGGTGATGAAGATGATGAGGGTGATGAATATGATGAGAGTGATGAAGATGATGAGGGTAATGAAGATGATGTGGATGATGAAGATGATGAGGGTGATGAGGATGATGAGGGTGATGAGGGTGATGAAGATGATGAGGGTGATGAAGATGATGAGGGTGATGAGGATGAAGATGATGAAGATGATGAGGGTGATGAGGATGATGAGGGTGATGAGGGTGATGAAGATGATGAGGGTGATGAAGATGTAGTTGATGAGGGTAATGAAGATGATGAGGATGATGAAGATGATGAGGGTGATGAGGATGATGAAGATGATGAGGGTGATGAAGATGATGAAGATGATGAGTATGCTGAAGATGATGAGGGTGATGAGGATGATGAAGATGATGAGGGTGATGAGGATGATGAAGATGATGAGGATGATGAGGGTGATGAGGATGATGAAGATGATGAGGGTGATGAGGATGATGAATATTATGAGGATGATGAGGGTGATGAAGATGATGAGGGTGATGAGGGTGATGAGGATGATGAAGATGATGAGGGTGATGAGGATGATGAAGATGATGAGGGTGATGAAGATGATCCGGGTGATGATGATGATGAAGATGATGACGGTGATGAGGATGATGAGGGTGATGAAGATTAGGATGATGAAGATGATGAGGATGATGAGGGTGATGAAGATGATTAGGATGATGAAGATGATGAGGGTGATGAAGATGATTAGGATGATGAAGATGATGAGGGTGATGAGGATGATGAAGATGATGATGGTGATGAAGATGATGAGGGTGATGAAGATGATGAGGATGATGAAGATGATGAGGATGCTGAAGATGAGGGTGATGAGGGTAATGAATATGATGAGGATGATGAAGATGATGAGGGTGATGAAGATGACGAAGATGATGAGGGTGATGAGGATGATGAAGATGATGAGGGTGATGAGGATGATGAAGATGATGAGGGTGATCAATATGACGAGGGTCATGAAGATGATGAGGATGATGAAGATGATGAGGGTGATGAGGATGATGAATATCATGAGGATGATGAGGGTGATGAAGATGATGAGGGTGATGAGGGAGATGAGGATGATGAAGATGATGAGGGTGATGAAGATGATCCAGGTGATGAAGATTAGGATGATGAAGATGATGAGGGTCATGAGGATGATGAAGATGATGAGGGTAATGAAGATGATGAGGATGATGAAGATGATGAGGGTGATGAAGATGATGAGGATGATGAAGATGATGAGGGTGATGAAGATGATGAGGATGATGAAGATGTAGGTGATGAGTGTAATGAAGATGATGCGGGCGATGAAGATGATGCGGGTGATGAAGATGATGAGGGTGATGGAGATGATGAGGATGATGAAGATGATGAGGGTGATGAAGATGATGAGGATGATGAAGATGTAGGTGATGAGGGTAATGAAGATGATGCGGGTGATGAAGATGATGCGGGTGATGAAGATGATGAAGATGATGAGGGTGATGAAGATGATGAGGATGATGAGGGTGATGAAGATTAGGATGATGAAGATGATGAGGATGATGAAGATTAGGATGATGAAGATGATGAGGGTGATGAAGATGATGAGGGTGATGAGGGTGATGAGGATGGAGAAGACGATGAGGATGATGAGGATGATGAAGATGATGAGGGTGATGAGGATGGTGAGGGTGATGAGGGTGATGAAGATGATGAAGATGTAGTTGATGAGGGTAATGAAGATGATGAGGATGATGAAGATGATGAGGATGATGAAGATGATGAGGGTGAGGAGGATGATGAATATCATGAGGATGATGAGGGTGATGAAGATGATGAGGGTGATGAGGGTGATGAGGATGATGAAGATGATGAGGGTGATGAAGATGATCCGGGTGATGAAGATTAGGATGATGAAGATGATGAGGGTGATGCGGATGATGAAGATGATGATGGTGATGAAGATGATGAGGGTGATGAAGATGATGAGGATGATGAGGATGCTGAAGATGAGGGTGATGAGGGTAATGAAGATGATGAAGATGATGAGGGTGATGAAGATGATGAGGATGATGAAGATGATGAGGGTGATGAAGATTATGAGGATGATGAGGGTGATGAAGATGATGAGGGTGATGAGGATGATGAGGATGATGTGGGTGATGAAGATGATGAGGGTGATGAAGATGATGAGGGTGATGAGGATGATGAAGATGAGAGTGATGAAGATGATGAGGGTGATGAGGATGATGAATATCATGAGGATGATGAGGGTGATGAAGATGATGAGGGTGATGAGGATGATGAAGATGATGAGGATGATGAAGATGATGAGGGTGATGAAGATGATCCGGGTGATGAAGATTAGGATGATGAAGATGATGAGGGTGATGAGGATGATGAGGGTGATGAAGATTAGGATGATGAAGATGATGAGAGTGATGAGGATGATGAAGATGATGATGGTGATGAGGGTGATGAAGATGATGAGGATGATGAAGATGATGAGGATGATGAGGGTGATGAAGATGATTAGGATGATGAAGATGATGAGGGTGATGAAGATGATTAGGATGATGAAGATGATGAGGGTGATGAGGATGATGATGATGATGGTGATGAGGGTGATGAAGATGATGAGGATGATGAAGATGATGAGGGTGATGAGGATGATGAAGATGATGAGGGTGATGAAGATGATGAGGATGATGAGGGTGATGAAGATGATGAGGATGATGAAGATTATGAAGATGATGAGGGTGATGAAGATGATGAGGGTGATGAAGATGATGAGGATGATGAAGATGATGAGGATGCTGAAGATGATGAGGGTGATGAAGATGATGAGGATGATGAAGATGTAGGTGATGAGGGTAATGAAGATGATGCGGGTGATGAAGATGATGAGGGTGATGGAGATGATGAAGATGATGAGGGTGATGAAGATGATGCGGGTGATGAAGATGATGAGGGTGATGAGGATCATGAAGATTATGAGGATGATGAGGGTGATGAAGATGATGAAGATGATGAGGGTGATGAGGATGATGAAGATGATGAGGATGATGAGGGTGATGAAGATTAGGATGATGAAGATGATGAGGGTGATGAAGATGATTAGGATGATGAAGATGATGAGGGTGATGAGGGTGATGAAGATGATGAGGGTGATGAGGGTGATGAGGATGGTGAAGATGATGAGGATGATGAAGATGATCCGGGTGATGAAGATGATGAGGGTGATGAGGATCATGAAGATTATGAGGATGATGAGGGTGATGAAGATGATGAAGATGATGAGGGTGATGAGGATGATGAAGATGATGAGGGTGATGAAGATTAGGATGATGAAGATGATGAGGGTGATGAAGATGATTAGGATGATGAAGATGATGAGGGTGATGAGGGTGATGAAGATGATGAGGGTGATGAGGATGATGAAGATGATGAGGGTGATGAGGGTGATGAGGATGGTGAAGATGATGAGGATGATGAAGATGATGAGGGTGATGAGGATGGTGAGGGTGATGAGGGTGATGAAGATGATGAGGGTGATGAAGATGTAGTTGATGAAGGTAATGAAGATGATGAGGATGATGAAGATGATGAGGGTGATGAAGATGATGAGGATGATGAAGATGATGAGGGTGATGAAGATGATGAGGATGATGAAGATGTAGGTGATGAGGGTGATGAGGATGATGAAGATGATGAGGGTGATTAGGGTGATGAGGATGATGAAGATGATGAAATTGATAAGGGTGATGAGGATGATGAAGATGATGAGGGTGATGAAGATGACGGTGATGAGTGTAATGAATGTGATGAGGATGATGAAGATGATGAGGATGATTAGGATGATGAAGATATTGAGGGTGATGAGGATGATGAAGATGAGGAAGATAATGAGGGTGATGAAGATGATGAGGATGATGAAGATGATGTGGATGATGAAGATAATGAGGGTGATGAGGATGATGAGGGTGATGAGGATGATGAATATGATGAAGATGATAAAGATGATGAGGGTGATGAAGATGATGAGGATGATGAAGATGATGAGGGTGATGAGGATGAAGGAGATGATGAGGGTGATGAGGATGATGAAGATGATAAAATTGATAAGGGTGATGAGGATGATGAAGATGATGAGGGTGATGAAGATGTCGGTGATGAGTGTAATGAATGTGATGAGGATGATGAAGATGATGAGGATGATTAGGATGATGAAGATAATGAGGGTGATGAGGATGATGAAGATGAGCAAGATAATGAGGGTGATGAAGATGTAGTTGATTAGGGTAATGAAGATGATGAGGATGATGAAGATGATGAGGGTGATGAAGATGATGAAGATGATGAGTATGCTGAAGATGATGAGGGTGATTAGGGTGATGAAGATTAGGGTGATGAAGATGATGAGGGTGATGAGGATTATGAAGATGATGAGGATAATGAGGGTGATGAAGATGATGAGGGTGATGAAGATGATGAGGGTGATGAGGATGATGAAGATGATGAGGGTGATGAAGATGATGAGGATGATGAATATTATGAGGATGATGAGGGTGATGAAGATGATGAGGGTGATGAGGATGATGAAGATGATGAGGATGATGAGTATGATGAAGATGATGAGGGTGATGAAGATGATCCGGGTGATGATGATGATGAAGATGATGACGGTGATGAGGATGATGAGGGTGATGAAGATTAGGATGATGAGGATGATGAAGATGATGAGGATGATGAGGGTGATGAAGATGATTAGGATGATGAAGATGATGAGGGTGATGAAGATGATGAGGGTGATGAGGATGATGAAGATGATGATGGTGATGATGATGATGAGGGTGATGAAGATGATGAGGATGATGAAGATGATGAGGATGCTGAAGATGAGGGTGATGAGGGTAATGAAGATGATGAGGATGATGAAGATGATGAGGGTGATGAAGATGATGAGGATGATGAAGATGATGAGGGTGATGAGGATCATGAAGATTATTAGGATGATGAGGGTGATGAAGATGATGAGGGTGATGAGGATGATGAAGATGATGAGGATGATGTGGGTGATGAAGATGATGAGGGTGATGAAGATGATGAGGGTGATGAAGATGATTAGGATGATGAAGATGATGAGGGTGATGAGGGTGATGAAGATGATGAGGGTGATGAGGATGATGAAGATGATGAGGGTGATGAGGGTGATGAGGATGGTGAAGATGATGAGGATGATGAAAATGATGAGGGTGATGAGGATGGTGAGGGTGATGAGGGTGATGAAGATGATGAGGGTGATGAAGATGTAGTTGATGAAGGTAATGAAGATGATGAGGATGATGAAGATGATGAGGGTGATGAAGACGATGAGGATGATGAAGATGATGAGGGTGATGAAGATGATGAGGATGATGAAGATGTAGGTGATGAGGGTGATGAGGATGATAAAGATGATGAGGGTGATTAGGGTGATGAGGATGATGAAGATGATGAAATTGATAAGGGTGATGAGGATGATGAAGATGATGAGGGTGATGAAGATGACGGTGATGAGTGTAATGAATGTGATGAGGATGATGAAGATGATGAGGGTGATGAAGATATTGAGGGTGATGAGGATGATGAAGATGAGGAAGATAATGAGGGTGATGAAGATGATGAGGATGATGAAGATGATGTGGATGATGAAGATAATGAGGGTGATGAGGATGATGAGGGTGATGAGGATGATGAATATGATGAAGATGATAAAGATGATGAGGGTGATGAAGATGATGAGGATGATGAAGATGATGAGGGTGATGAGGATGAAGGAGATGATGAGGGTGATGAGGATGATGAAGATGATAAAATTGATAAGGGTGATGAGGATGATGAAGATGATGAGGGTGATGAAGATGTCGGTGATGAGTGTAATGAATGTGATGAGGATGATGAAGATGATGAGGATGATTAGGATGATGAAGATAATGAGGGTGATGAGGATGATGAAGATGAGGAAGATAATGAGGGTGATGAAGATGTAGTTGATTAGGGTAATGAAGATGATGAGGATGATGAAGATGATGAGGGTGATGAAGATGATGAAGATGATGAGTATGCTGAAGATGATGAGGGTGATTAGGGTGATGAAGATTAGGATGATGAAGATGATCAGGGTGATGAGGATTATGAAGATGATGAGGATGATGAGGGTGATGAAGATGATGAGGGTGATGAAGATGATGAGGGTGATGAGGATGATGAAGATGATGAGGGTGATGAAGATGATGAGGATGATGAATATTATGAGGATGATGAGGGTGATGAAGATGATGAGGGTGATGAGGATGATGAAGAAGATGAGGATGATGAGTATGATGAAGATGATGAGGGTGATGAAGATGATCCGGGTGATGATGATGATGAAGATGATGACGGTGATGAGGATGATGAGGGTGATGAAGATTAGGATGATGAGGATGATGAAGATGATGAGGATGATGAGGGTGATGAAGATGATTAGGATGATGAAGATGATGAGGGTGATGAAGATGATGAGGGTGATGAGGATGATGAAGATGATGATGGTGATGATGATGATGAGGGTGATGAAGATGATGAGGATGATGAAGATGATGAGGATGCTGAAGATGAGGGTGATGAGGGTAATGAAGATGATGAGGATGATGAAGATGATGAGGGGGATGAAGATGATGAGGATGATGAAGATGATGAGGGTGATGAGGATCATGAAGATTATTAGGATGATGAGGGTGATGAAGATGATGAGGGTGATGAGGATGATGAAGATGATGAGGATGATGTGGGTGATGAAGATGATGAGGGTGATGAGGATGATGATGAAGATGATGAGGGTGATGAGGATGATGAAGATGATGAGGGTGATGAAGATGATGAGGGTGATGAAGATGATGAGGATGATGAAGATGATGAGGGTGATGAAGATGATGAGGGTGATGATGATGATGAAGATGATGAGGGTGATGAAGATGATGAGGGTAATGAAGATGATGAGGATGATGAAGATGATGAGGGTAATGAAGATGATGAGGATGATGAAGATGATGACGGTGATGAAGATGATGAGGATGATGAAGATGATGAGGGTGATGAAGATGATGAGGGTGATGAATATGATGAGAGTGATGAAGATGATGAGGGTAATGAAGATGATGAGGATGATGAAGATGATGAGGGTGATGAAGATGATGTGGATGATGAAGATGATGAGGGTGATGAAGATGATGAGGGTGATGAGGATGATGAAGATGATGAGGGTGATGAGGATGATGAGGGTGATGAGGATGATGAAGATGATGAGGGTGATGAGGATGATGAGGGTGATGAGGGTGATGAAGATGAGGGTGATGAAGATGTAGTTGATGAGGGTAATGAAGATGATGAGGATGATGAAGATTATGAGTATGCTGAAGATGATGAGGGTGATTAGGGTGATGAAGATTAGGATGATGAAGATGATGAGGGTGATGAGGATGATGAAGATGATGAAGATGATGAGGGTGATGAAGATGATGAGGGTGATGAGGATGATGAAGATTAGGATGATGAAGATGATGAGGGTGATGAGGATGATGAAGATGATGAAGATGATGAGGGTGATGAAGATGATGAGGGTGATGAGGATGATGAAGATGATGAGGGTGATGAGGATGATGAATATTATGAGGATGATGAGGGTGATGAAGATGATGAGGGTGATGAGGATGATGAATATCATGAGGATGATGAGGATGATGAAGATGATGAGGGTAATGAAGATGATGAGGGTGATGATGAGGATGATGAAGATGATGAGGATGATGAAGATGATGAGGGTGATGAAGATGATGAGGGTGATGATGATGATGAGGGTAATGAAGATGATGAGGATGATGAAGATGATGAGGGTAATGAAGATGATGAGGGTGATGATGAGGATGATGAAGATGATGAGGGTGATGAAGATGATGAGGGTGATGAAGATGATGAGAGTGATGAAGATGATGAGGGTAATGAAGATGATGAGGATGATGAAGATGGTGAGGGTAATGAAGATGATGAGGGTAATGAAGATGATGAGGGTGATGATGAGGATGATGAAGATGATGAGGATGATGAAGATGATGAGGGTGATGAAGATGATGAGGGTGATGAAGATGATGAGGGTAATGAAGATGATGAGGATGATGAAGATGATGAGGGTAATGAAGATGATGAGGATGATGAAGATGATGACGGTGATGAAGATGATGAGGATGATGAAGATGATGAGGATGATGAGGGTGATGAAGATGATGAGGGTGATGAAGATGATGAGAGTGATGAAGATGATGAGGGTAATGAAGATGATGAGGATGATGAAGATGATGAGGGTGATGAAGATGATGTGGATGATGAAGATGATGAAGGTGATAAGGGTGATGAAGATGATGAAGATGATGAGGGTGATGAAGATGATGAGGGTGATGAGGATGATGAAGATGATGAAGATGATGAGGGTGATGAGGATGATGAAGATGATGAGGGTGATGAAGATGCTGAAGATGATGAGTATGCTGAAGATGATGAGGGTGATTAGGGTGATGAAGATTAGGATGATGAAGATGATGAGGGTGATGAGGATTATGAAGATGATGAGGGTGATGAAGATGAGGGTGATGAAGATGATGAGGGTGATGAGGATGATGAAGATGATGAGGGTGATGAAGATGATGAGGATGATGAATATTATGAGGATGATGAGGGTGATGAAGATGATGAGGGTGATGAGGATGATGAAGATGATGAGGGTGATGAGTATGATGAAGATGATGAGGGTGATGAAGATGATCCAGGTGATGATGATGATGAAGATGATGAGGGTGATGAGGATGATGAGGGTGATGAAGATTAGGATGATGAGGATGATGAAGATGATGAGGATGATGAGGGTGATGAAGATGATGAGGGTGATGAGGATGATGAGGGTGATGAAGATGATGAGGGTGATGAAGATGCTGAAGATGATGAGTATGCTGAAGATGATGAGGGTGATTAGGGTGATGAAGATTAGGATGATGAAGATGATGAGGGTGATGAGGATTATGAAGATGATGAGGGTGATGAAGATGAGGGTGATGAAGATGATGAGGGTGATGAGGATGATGAAGATGATGAGGGTGATGAAGATGATGAGGATGATGAATATTATGAGGATGATGAGGGTGATGAAGATGATGAGGGTGATGAGGATGATGAAGATGATGACGGTGATGAGTATGATGAAGATGATGAGGGTGATGAAGATGATCCAGGTGATGATGATGATGAAGATGATGACGGTGATGAGGATGATGAGGGTGATGAAGATTAGGATGATGAGGATGATGAAGATGATGAGGATGATGAGGGTGATGAAGATGATTAGGATGATAAAGATGATGAGGGTGATGAAGATGATTAGGATGATGAAGATGATGAGGGTGATGAGGATGATGAAGATGATGATGGTGATGAAGATGATGAGGGTGATGAAGATGATGAAGATGATGAGGATGCTGACGATGAGGGTGATGAGGGTAATGAAGATGATGAGGATGATGAAGATGATGAGGGTGATGAAGATGATGAGGATGATGAAGATGATGAGGGTGATGAGGATCATGAAGATTATGAGGATGATGAGGGTGATGAAGATGACGAAGATGATGAGGGTGATGAGGATGATGAAGATGATGAGGATGATGTGGGTGATGAAGATGATGAGGGTGATGAAGATGATGAGGGTGATGAGGATGATGAGGGTGATGAGGATGATGAAGATGATGAGGGTGATGAGGATGATGAAGATGATGAGGGTGATGAAGATGATGAGGGTGATGAAGATGATGAGGATGATGAAGATGATGAGGGTGATGAAGATGATGAGGGTGATGATGATGATGAAGATGATGAGGGTGATGAAGATGATGAGGGTAATGAAGATGATGAGGATGATGAAGATGATGAGGGTAATGAAGATGATGAGGATGATGAAGATGATGACGGTGATGAAGATGATGAGGATGATGAAGATGATGAGGATGATGAGGGTGATGAAGATGATGAGGGTGATGAATATGATGTGGATGATGAAGATGATGAGGGTGATGAGGATGATGAGGGTGATGAGGGTGATGAAGATGATGAGGGTGATGAAGATGATGAGGGTGATGAGGATGAAGATGATGAAGATGATGAGGGTGATGAGGATGATGAGGGTGATGAGGGTGATGAAGATGATGAGGGTGATGAAGATGTAGTTGATGAGGGTAATGAAGATGATGAGGATGATGAAGATGATGAGGGTGATGAGGATGATGAAGATGATGAGGGTGAAGAAGATGATGAAGATGATGAGTATGCTGAAGATGATGAGGGTGATTAGGGTGATGAAGATTAGGATGATGAAGATGATGAGGGTGATGAGGATGATGAAGATGATGAGGATGATGAGGGTGATGAGGATGATGAAGATGATGAGGGTGATGAGGATGATGAATATTATGAGGATGATGAGGGTGATGAAGATGATGAGGGTGATGAGGGTGATGAGGATGATGAAGATGATGAGGGTGATGAAGATGATGAGGGTGATGAAGATGATCCGGGTGATGATGATGATGAAGATGATGACGGTGATGAGGATGATGAGGGTGATGAAGATTAGGATGATGAAGATGATGAGGATGATGAGGGTGATGAAGATGATTAGGATGATGAAGATGATGAGGGTGATGAAGATGATTAGGATGATGAAGATGATGAGGGTGATGAGGATGATGAAGATGATGATGGTGATGAAGATGATGAGGGTGATGAAGATGATGAGGATGATGAAGATGATGAGGATGCTGAAGATGAGGGTGATGAGGGTAATGAATATGATGAGGATGATGAAGATGATGAGGGTGATGAAGATGACGAAGATGATGAGGGTGATGAGGATGATGAAGATGATGAGGGTGATGAGGATGATGAAGATGATGAGGGTGATCAATATGACGAGGGTCATGAAGATGATGAGGATGATGAAGATGATGAGGGTGATGAGGATGATGAATATCATGAGGATGATGAGGGTGATGAAGATGATGAGGGTGATGAGGGAGATGAGGATGATGAAGATGATGAGGGTGATGAAGATGATGAAGATGATGAGGGTAATGAAGATGATGAGGATGATGAAGATGATGAGGGTGATGAAGATGATGAGGATGATGAAGATGATGAGGATGATGAGGGTGATGAAGATGATGAGGGTGATGAAGATGATGAGAGTGATGAAGATGATGAGGGTAATGAAGATGATGAGGATGATGAAGATGATGAGGGTGATGAAGATGATGTGGATGATGAAGATGATGAAGGTGATAAGGGTGATGAAGATGATGAAGATGATGAGGGTGATGAAGATGATGAGGGTGATGAGGATGATGAAGATGATGAAGATGATGAGGGTGATGAGGATGATGAAGATGATGAGGGTGATGAAGATGCTGAAGATGATGAGTATGCTGAAGATGATGAGGGTGATGAAGATTAGGATGATGAAGATGATGAGGGTGATGAGGATTATGAAGATGATGAAGATGAGGGTGATGAAGATGATGAGGGTGATGAGGATGATGAAGATGATGAGGGTGATGAAGATGATGAGGATGATGAATATTATGAGGATGATGAGGGTGATGAAGATGATGAGGGTGATGAGGATGATCCAGGTGATGATGATGATGAAGATGATGACGGTGATGAGGATGATGAGGGTGATGAAGATGATGAGGATGATGAGGGTGATGAAGATGATGAGGGTGATGAGGATGATGAGGGTGATGAAGATGATGAGGGTGGTGAAGATGCTGAAGATGATGAGTATGCTGAAGATGATGAGGGTGATTAGGGTGATGAAGATTAGGATGATGAAGATGATGAGGGTGATGAGGATTATGAAGATGATGAGGGTGATGAAGATGAGGGTGATGAAGATGATGAGGGTGATTAGGATGATGAAGATGATGAGGGTGATGAAGATGATGAGGATGATGAATATTATGAGGATGATGAGGGTGATGAAGATGATGAGGGTGATGAGGATGATGAAGATGATGACGGTGATGAGTATGATGAAGATGATCCAGGTGATGATGATGATTAAGATGATGACGGTGATGAGGATGATGAGGGTGATGAAGATTAGGATGATGAGGATGATGAAGATGATGAGGATGATGAGGGTGATGAAGATGATTAGGATGATAAAGATGATGAGGGTGATGAAGATGATTAGGATGATGAAGATGATGAGGGTGATGAGGATGATGAAGATGATGATGGTGATGAAGATGATGAGGGTGATGAAGATGATGAGGATGATGAAGATGATGAGGATGCTGACGATGAGGGTGATGAGGGTAATGAAGATGATGAGGATGATGAAGATGATGAGGGTGATGAAGATGATGAGGATGATGAAGATGATGAGGGTGATGAGGATCATGAAGATTATGAGGATGATGAGGGTGATGAAGATGACGAAGATGATGAGGGTGATGAGGATGATGAAGATGATGAGGATGATGTGGGTGATGAAGATGATGAGGGTGATGAAGATGATGAGGGTGATGAGGATGATGAGGGTGATGAGGATGATGAAGATGATGAGGGTGATGAGGATGATGAAGATGATGAGGGTGATGAAGATGATGAGGGTGATGAAGATGATGAGGATGATGAAGATGATGAGGGTGATGAAGATGATGAGGGTGATGATGATGATGAAGATGATGAGGGTGATGAAGATGATGAGGGTAATGAAGATGATGAGGATGATGAAGATGATGAGGGTAATGAAGATGATGAGGATGATGAAGATGATGACGGTGATGAAGATGATGAGGATGATGAAGATGATGAGGATGATGAGGGTGATGAAGATGATGAGGGTGATGAATATGATGAGAGTGATGAAGATGATGAGGGTAATGAAGATGATGAGGGTGATGAAGATGATGAGGGTGATGAAGATGATGTGGATGATGAAGATGATGAGGGTGATGAGGATGATGAGGGTGATGAGGGTGATGAAGATGATGAGGGTGATGAAGATGATGAGGGTGATGAGGATGAAGATGATGAAGATGATGAGGGTGATGAGGATGATGAGGGTGATGAGGGTGATGAAGATGATGAGGGTGATGAAGATGTAGTTGATGAGGGTAATGAAGATGATGAGGATGATGAAGATGATGAGGGTGATGAGGATGATGAAGATGATGAGGGTGAAGAAGATGATGAAGATGATGAGTATGCTGAAGATGATGAGGGTGATTAGGGTGATGAAGATTAGGATGATGAAGATGATGAGGGTGATGAGGATGATGAAGATGATGAGGATGATGAGGGTGATGAGGATGATGAAGATGATGAGGGTGATGAGGATGATGAATATTATGAGGATGATGAGGGTGATGAAGATGATGAGGGTGATGAGGGTGATGAGGATGATGAAGATGATGAGGGTGATGAGGATGATGAAGATGATGAGGGTGATGAAGATGATCCGGGTGATGATGATGATGAAGATGATGACGGTGATGAGGATGATGAGGGTGATGAAGATTAGGATGATGAAGATGATGAGGATGATGAGGGTGATGAAGATGATTAGGATGATGAAGATGATGAGGGTGATGAAGATGATTAGGATGATGAAGATGATGAGGGTGATGAGGATGATGAAGATGATGATGGTGATGAAGATGATGAGGGTGATGAAGATGATGAGGATGATGAAGATGATGAGGATGCTGAAGATGAGGGTGATGAGGGTAATGAATATGATGAGGATGATGAAGATGATGAGGGTGATGAAGATGACGAAGATGATGAGGGTGATGAGGATGATGAAGATGATGAGGGTGATGAGGATGATGAAGATGATGAGGGTGATCAATATGACGAGGGTCATGAAGATGATGAGGATGATGAAGATGATGAGGGTGATGAGGATGATGAATATCATGAGGATGATGAGGGTGATGAAGATGATGAGGGTGATGAGGGAGATGAGGATGATGAAGATGATGAGGGTGATGAAGATGATCCAGGTGATGAAGATTAGGATGATGAAGATGATGAGGGTCATTGGGATGATGAAGATGATGAGGGTAATGAAGATGATGAGGATGATGAAGATGATGAGGGTGATGAAGATGATGAGGATGATGAAGATGATGAGGGTGATGAAGATGATGAGGATGATGAAGATGTAGGTGATGAGGGTAATGAAGATGATGCGGGCGATGAAGATGATGCGGGTGATGAAGATGATGAGGGTGATGGAGATGATGAGGATGATGAAGATGATGAGGGTGATGAAGATGATGAGGATGATGAAGATGTAGGTGATGAGGGTAATGAAGATGATGCGGGTGATGAAGATGATGCGGGTGATGAAGATGATGAGGGTGATGAGGATCATGAAGATTATGAGGATGATGAGGGTGATGAAGATGATGAAGATGATGAGGGTGATGAAGATGATGAGGATGATGAGGGTGATGAAGATTAGGATGATGAAGATGATGAGGATGATGAAGATTAGGATGATGAAGATGATGAGGGTGATGAAGATGATGAGGGTGATGAAGATGATGAGGGTGATGAGGGTGATGAGGATGGAGAAGACGATGAGGATGATGAGGATGATGAAGATGATGAGGGTGATGAAGATGATGTGGATGATGAAGATGATGAGGGTGATGAGGATGATGAGGGTGATGAGGGTGATGAAGATGATGAGGGTGATGAAGATGATGAGGGTGATGAGGATGAAGATGATGAAGATGATGAGGGTGATGAGGATGATGAGGGTGATGAGGGTGATGAAGATGATGAGGGTGATGAAGATGTAGTTGATGAGGGTAATGAAGAGGATGAGGATGATGAAGATGATGAGGGTGATGAGGATGATGAAGATGATGAGGGTGAAGAAGATGATGAAGATGATGAGTATGCTGAAGATGATGAGGGTGATTAGGGTGATGAAGATTAGGATGATGAAGATGATGAGGGTGATGAGGATGATGAAGATGATGAGGGTGATGAGGATGATGAATATTATGAGGATGATGAGGGTGATGAAGATGATGAGGGTGATGAGGGTGATGAGGATGATGAAGATGAGGGTGATGAGGATGATGAAGATGATGAGGGTGATGAAGATGATCCGGGTGATGATGATGATGAAGATGATGACGGTGATGAGGATGATGAGGGTGATGAAGATTAGGATGATGAAGATGATGAGGATGATGAGGGTGATGAAGATGATTAGGATGATGAAGATGATGAGGGTGATGAAGATGATTAGGATGATGAAGATGATGAGGGTGATGAGGATGATGAAGATGATGATGGTGATGAAGATGATGAGGGTGATGAAGATGATGAGGATGATGAAGATGATGAGGATGCTGAAGATGAGGGTGATGAGGGTAATGAATATGATGAGGATGATGAAGATGATGAGGGTGATGAAGATGACGAAGATGATGAGGGTGATGAGGATGATGAAGATGATGAGGGTGATGAGGATGATGAAGATGATGAGGGTGATCAATATGACGAGGGTCATGAAGATGATGAGGATGATGAAGATGATGAGGGTGATGAGGATGATGAATATCATGAGGATGATGAGGGTGATGAAGATGATGAGGGTGATGAGGGAGATGAGGATGATGAAGATGATGAGGGTGATGAAGATGATCCAGGTGATGAAGATTAGGATGATGAAGATGATGAGGGTCATGAGGATGATGAAGATGATGAGGGTAATGAAGATGATGAGGATGATGAAGATGATGAGGGTGATGAAGATGATGAGGATGATGAAGATGATGAGGGTGATGAAGATGATGAGGATGATGAAGATGTAGGTGATGAGGGTAATGAAGATGATGCGGGCGATGAAGATGATGCGGGTGATGAAGATGATGAGGGTGATGGAGATGATGAGGATGATGAAGATGATGAGGGTGATGAAGATGATGAAGATGATGAAGATGTAGGTGATGAGGGTAATGAAGATGATGCGGGTGATGAAGATGATGCGGGTGATGAAGATGATGAAGATGATGAGGGTGATGAAGATGATCCGGGTGATGAAGATGATGAGGGTGATGAGGATCATGAAGATTATGAGGATGATGAGGGTGATGAAGATGATGAAGATGATGAGGGTGATGAAGATGATGAGGATGATGAGGGTGATGAAGATTAGGATGATGAAGATGATGAGGATGATGAAGATTAGGATGATGAAGATGATGAGGGTGATGAAGATGATGAGGGTGATGAGGGTGATGAGGATGGAGAAGACGATGAGGATGATGAGGATGATGAAGATGATGAGGGTGATGAGGATGGTGAGGGTGATGAGGGTGATGAAGATGATGAAGATGTAGTTGATGAGGGTAATGAAGATGATGAGGATGATGAAGATGATGAGGGTGATGAAGATGATGAGGGTCATGAAGATGATGAGGATGATGAAGATGATGAGGGTGAGGAGGATGATGAATATCATGAGGATGATGAGGGTGATGAAGATGATGAGGGTGATGAGGGTGATGAGGATGATGAAGATGATGAGGGTGATGAAGATGATCCGGGTGATGAAGATTAGGATGATGAAGATGATGAGGGTGATGAGGATGATGAAGATGATGATGGTGATGAAGATGATGAGGGTGATGAAGATGATGAGGATGATGAGGATGCTGAAGATGAGGGTGATGAGGGTAATGAAGATGATGAAGATGATGAGGGTGATGAAGATGATGAGGATGATGAAGATGATGAGGGTGATGAAGATTATGAGGATGATGAGGGTGATGAAGATGATGAGGGTGATGAGGATGATGAGGATGATGTGGGTGATGAAGATGATGAGGGTGATGAGGATGATGAAGATGATGAGGGTGATGAGGGTGATGAAGATGATGAGGGTGATGAAGATGATGAGGGTGATGAGGATGATGAATATTATGAGGATGATGAGGGTGATGAAGATGATTGGGATGATGAAGATGATGAGGGTGATGAAGATGATGAAGATGATGAGGGTAATGAGGGTGATGAAGATGATGAAGATGATGAGGGTGATGAGGATGATGAAGATGATGAGGGTGATGAGGATGATGAATATTATGAGGATGATGAGGGTGATGAAGATGATTGGGATGATGAAGATGATGAGGATGATGAAGATGATTGAGATGATGAGGGTGATGAAGATGTTTAGGATGATGAGGGTGATGAGGATGATGAAGATGATGAGGGTAATGTGGGTGATGAAGATGATGAAGATGATGAGGGTGATGAGGATGATGAAGATGATGAGGGTGATGAGGATGTTGAAGATCATGAGGATGATGAGGGTGATGAAGATGGTTAGGATGATGAAGATGATGAGAGTGATGAAGATGATGAGGATGATGAAGATGATGAGGGTGATGAAGATGATGAGGATGATGAAGATGATTAAGATGATGAGGGTGATGAAGATGATGAGGGTGATGAAGATGATCCGGGTGATGAAGATTAGGATGATGAAGATGATGACGGTGATGAAGATGATTAGGATGATGAAGATGATGAGGGTGATGAGGATGATGAAGATGATGAAGATGAGGATGATGAAGATGATGAGGGTGATGAGGACGATGAAGATGATGAGGGTGATGAAGATGATTAGGATGATGAAGATGATGAGGGTGATTAGGATGATGAAGATGATGAGGATGATGAAGATGATGAGGGTGATGAAGATGATGAGGGTGATGAAGATGATCCGGGTGATGAAGGTGATGAGGATGATGAAGATGATGAGGATGATGAGGGTGATGAAGATTAGGATGATGAAGATGATGAGGGTGATGAAGATGATTAGGATGATGAAGATGATGAGGGTGATGAAGATGATTAGGATGATGAAGATGATGAGGGTGATGAGGATGATGAAGATGATGAGGGTGATGAAGATGATGAGGGTGATGAGGATGATGAAGATGATGAAGATGATGAGGGTGATGAAGATGATGAGGATGATGAAGGTGATGAGGATGCTGAAGATGAGGGTGATGAGGATGATGAAGATGATGAAGATGATGCGGGTGATGAAGATGATGCGGGTGATGAAGATGATGAGGATGATGAAGATGATGAAGATGATGAGGGTGATGAAGATGATGAGGGTGATTAGGATGATGAAGATTAGGATGGTGAAGATGATGAGGGTGATGAAGATGTTTAGGATGATGAGGATGATGAAGATGATGAAGATGATGAGGGTGATGAGGATGATGAAGATGATGAGGGTGATGAGGATGATGAGGATGATGAGGGTGATGAAGATGATTGGGATGATGAAGATGATGAAGATGATGAGGATGATGAAGATGATTGAGATGATGAGGGTGATGAAGATGTTTAGGATGATGAGGGTGATGAGGATGATGAAGATGATGAGGGTAATGAGGGTGATGAAGATGATGAAGATGATGAGGGTGATGAGGATGATGAAGATGATGAGGGTGATGAGGATGTTGAAGATCATGAGGATGATGAGGGTGATGAAGATGGTTAGGATGATGAAGATGATGAGAGTGATGAAGATGATGAGGATGATGAAGATGATGAGGGTGATGAAGATGATGAGGATGATGAAGATGATTAAGATGATGAGGGTGATGAAGATGATGAGGGTGATGAAGATGATCCGGGTGATGAAGATTAGGATGATGAAAATGATGATGGTGATGAAGATGATTAGGATGATGAAGATGATGAGGGTGATGAGGATGATGAAGATGATGAAGATGAGGATGATGAAGATGATGAGGGTGATGAGGACGATGAAGATGATGAGGGTGATGAAGATGATTAGGATGATGAAGATGATGAGGGTGATGAAGATGATTAGGATGATGAAGATGATGAGGGTGATGAGGATGATGAAGATGATGAGGGTGATGAGGATGGTGAAGATGATGAGGATGATGAGGGTGATGAAGATGATGAAGATGATGAGGGTGATGAGGATGGTGAAGATGATGAGGATGATGAGGGTGATGAAGATGATTAGGATGATGAAGATGATGAGGGTGATAAGGGTGATTAGGATGATGAAGATAATGAGGGTGATGAGGATGATGAAGATGATGAGGAAGATTAGGGTGATGAAGATGATGAGGGTGATGAGGGTAATGAGGGTGATGAAGATGATGAGGGTGATGAAGATGATGAGGGTGATGAGGATGATGAATATTATGAGGATGATGAGGGTGATGAAGATGATTGGGATGATGAAGATGATGAGGGTGATGAAGATGATGGTGATGAGGGTAATGAAGATGATGCAGGTGATGAAGATGATGCGGGTGATGAAGATGTTTAGGATTTTTAGGGTCATGAGGATGATGAAGATGATGAGGGTAATGAGGGTGATGAAGATGATGAAGATGATGAGGATGATGAAGATGATGAGGGTGATGAGGATGATGAATATTATGAAGATGATGAGGGTGATGAAGATGATTGGGATGATGAAGATGATGAAGATGATGAGGATGATGAAGATGATTGAGATGATGAGGGTGATGAAGATGATGAGGGTGATGAAGATGTTTAGGATGATGAGGGTGATGAGGATGATGAAGATGATGAGGGTGATGAAGATGATGAGGGTGATGAGGATGATGAAGATGATGAGGGTGATGAGGATGGTGAAGATCATGAGGATGATGAGGGTGATGAAGATGATTAGGATGATGAAGATGATGAGGGTGATAAGGGTGATTAGGATGATGAAGATAATGAGGGTGATGAGGATGATGAAGATGATGAGGAAGATTAGGGTGATGAAGATGATGAGGGTGATGAGGGTAATGAGGGTGATGAAGATGATGAGGGTGATGAAGATGATGAGGGTGATGAGGATGATGAATATTATGAGGATGATGAGGGTGATGAAGATGATTGGGATGATGAAGATGATGAAGATGATGAGGGTGATGAAGATGTTTAGGATGATGAGGGTGATGAGGATGATGAAGATGATGAGGGTAATGAGGGTGATGAAGATGATGAAGATGATGAGGGTGATGAGGATGATGAAGATGATGAGGGTGATGAGGATGTTGAAGATCATGAGGATGATGAGGGTGATGAAGATGGTTAGGATGATGAAGATGATGAGAGTGATGAAGATGATGAGGATGATGAAGATGATGAGGGTGATGAAGATGATGAGGATGATGAAGATGATTAAGATGATGAGGGTGATGAAGATGATGAGGGTGATGAAGATGATTAGGATGATGAAGATGATGAGGGTGATGAGGATGATGAAGATGATGAAGATGAGGATGATGAAGATGATGAGGGTGATGAGGACGATGAAGATGATGAGGGTGATGAAGATGATTAGGATGATGAAGATGATGAGGGTGATTAGGATGATGAAGATGATGAGGATGATGAAGATGATGAGGGTGATGAAGATGATGAAGATGATGAGGGTGATGAAGATGGTGAAGATGATGAGGATGATGAGGGTGATGAAGATGATTAGGATGATGAAGATGATGAGGGTGATTAGGATGATGAAGATAATGAGGGTGATGAGGATGATGAAGATGATGAGGAAGATTAGGGTGATGAAGATGATGAGGGTGATGAGGGTAATGAGGGTGATGAAGATGATGAGGGTGATGAAGATGATGAGGGTGATGAGGATGATGAATATTATGAGGATGATGAGGGTGATGAAGATGATTGGGATGATGAAGATGATGAGGGTGATGAAGGTGATGGTGATGAGGGTAATGAAGATGATGCGGGTGATGAAGATGATGCGGGTGATGAAGATGTTTAGGATTTTTAGGGTCATGAGGATGATGAAGATGATGAGGGTAATGAGGGTGATGAAGATGATGAAGATGATGAGGGTGATGAGGATGATGAAGATGATGAGGGTGATGAGGATGATGAATATTATGAGGATGATGAGGGTGATGAAGATGATTGGGATGATGAAGATGATGAAGATGATGAAGATGATGAGGATGATGAAGATGATTGAGATGATGAGGGTGATGAAGATGTTTAGGATGATGAGGGTGATGAGGATGATGAAGATGATGAGGGTAATGAGGGTGATGAAGATGATGAAGATGATGAGGGTGATGAGGATGATGAAGATGATGAGGGTGATGAGGATGTTGAAGATCATGAGGATGATGAGGGTGATGAAGATGGTTAGGATGATGAAGATGATGAGAGTGATGAAGATGATGAGGATGATGAAGATGATGAGGGTGATGAAGATGATGAGGATGATGAAGATGATTAAGATGATGAGGGTGATGAAGATGATGAGGGTGATGAAGATGATTAGGATGATGAAGATGATGAGGGTGATGAGGATGATGAAGATGATGAGGGTGATGAGGACGATGAAGATGATGAGGGTGATGAAGATGATTAGGATGATGAAGATGATGAGGGTGATTAGGATGATGAAGATGATGAGGATGATGAAGATGATGAGGGTGATGAAGATGATGAAGATGATGAGGGTGATGAAGATGATCCGGGTGATGAAGGTGATGAGGATGATGAAGATGATGAGGATGATGAGGGTGATGAAGATTAGGATGATGAAGATGATGAGGGTGATGAAGATGATTAGGATGATGAAGATGATGAGGGTGATGAAGATGATTAGGATGATGAAGATGATGAGGATGATGAAGATGATGAGGGTGATGAAGATGATGAGGGTGATGAGGATGATGAAGATGATGAAGATGATGAGGGTGATGAAGATGATGAGGATGATGAAGGTGATGAGGATGCTGAAGATGAGGGTGATGAGGATGATGAAGATGATGAAGATGATGCGGGTGATGAAGATGATGCGGGTGATGAAGATGATGAGGATGATGAAGATGATGAAGATGATGAGGGTGATGAAGATGATGAGGGTGATTAGGATGATGAAGATTAGGATGGTGAAGATGATGAGGGTGATGAAGATGTTTAGGATGATGAGGATGATGAAGATGATGAAGATGATGAGGGTGATGAGGATGATGAAGATGATGAGGGTGATGAGGGTGATGAAGATGATTGGGATGATGAAGATGATGAAGATGATGAGGATGATGAAGATGATTGAGATGATGAGGGTGATGAAGATGTTTAGGATGATGAGGGTGATGAGGATGATGAAGATGATGAGGGTAATGAGGGTGATGAAGATGATGAAGATGATGAGGGTGATGAGGATGATGAAGATGATGAGGGTGATGAGGATGTTGAAGATCATGAGGATGATGAGGGTGATGAAGATGGTTAGGATGATGAAGATGAGAGTGATGAAGATGATGAGGATGATGAAGATGATGAGGGTGATGAAGATGATGAGGATGATGAAGATGATTAAGATGATGAGGGTGATGAAGATGATCCGGGTGATGAAGATTAGGATGATGAAAATGATGAGGGTGATGAAGATGATTAGGATGATGAAGATGATGAGGGTGATGAGGATGATGAAGATGATGAAGATGAGGATGATGAAGATGATGAGGGTGATGAGGACGATGAAGATGATGAGGGTGATGAAGATGATTAGGATGATGAAGATGATGAGGGTGATGAAGATGATTAGGATGATGAAGATGATGAGGGTGATGAGGATGATGAAGATGATGAGGGTGATGAGGATGGTGAAGATGATGAGGATGATGAGGGTGATGAAGATGATTAGGATGATGAAGATGATGAGGGTGATGAGGATGGTGAAGATGATGAGGATGATGAGGGTGATGAAGATGATTAGGATGATGAAGATGATTAAGATGATGAGGGTGATGAAGATGATCCGGGTGATGAAGATTAGGATGATGAAAATGATGAGGGTGATGAAGATGATTAGGATGATGAAGATGATGAGGGTGATGAGGATGATGAAGATGATGAAGATGAGGATGATGAAGATGATGAGGGTGATGAGGACGATGAAGATGATGAGGGTGATGAAGATGATTAGGATGATGAAGATGATGAGGGTGATGAAGATGATTAGGATGATGAAGATGATGAGGGTGATGAGGATGATGAAGATAATGAGGGTGATGAGGATGATGAAGATGATGAGGAAGATTAGGGTGATGAAGATGATGAGGGTGATGAGGGTAATGAGGGTGATGAAGATGATGAGGGTGATGAAGATGATGAGGGTGATGAGGATGATGAATATTATGAGGATGATGAGGGTGATGAGGATGATGAAGATGATGAAGATGATGCGGGTGATGAAGATGTTTAGGATTTTTAGGGTCATGAGGATGATGAAGATGATGAAGATGATGAGGATGATGAAGATGATGAGGGTGATGAGGATGATGAATATTATGAGGATGATGAGGGTGATGAAGATGATTGGGATGATGAAGATGATGAAGATGATGAGGATGATGAAGATGATTGAGATGATGAGGGTGATGAAGATGTTTAGGATGATGAGGGTGATGAGGATGATGAAGATGATGAGGGTAATGAGGGTGATGAAGATGATGAAGATGATGAGGGTGATGAGGATGATGAAGATGATGAGGGTGATGAGGATGTTGAAGATCATGAGGATGATGAGGGTGATGAAGATGGTTAGGATGATGAAGATGATGAGAGTGATGAAGATGATGAGGATGATGAAGATGATGAGGGTGATGAAGATGATGAGGATGATGAAGATGATTAAGATGATGAGGGTGAGTAAGATGATGAGGGTGATGAAGATGATCCGGGTGATGAAGATTAGGATGATGAAAATGATGAGGGTGATGAAGATGATTAGGATGATGAAGATGATGAGGGTGATGAGGTTGATGAAGATGATGAAGATGAGGATGATGAAGATGATGAGGGTGATGAGGACGATGAAGATGATGAGGGTGATGAAGATGATTAGGATGATAAAGATGATGAGGGTGATTAGGATGATGAAGATGATGAGGATGATGAAGATGATGAGGGTGATGAAGATGATGAAGATGATGAGGGTGATGAAGATGATCCGGGTGATGAAGGTGATGAGGATGATGAAGATGATGAGGATGATGAGGGTGATGAAGATTAGGATGATGAAGATGATGAGGGTGATGAAGATGATTAGGATGATGAAGATGATGAGGGTGATGAAGATGATTAGGATGATGAAGATGATGAGGGTGATGAAGATGATGAGGGTGATGAGGATGATGAAGATGATGAAGATGATGAGGGTGATGAAGATGATGAGGATGATGAAGGTGATGAGGATGCTGAAGATGAGGGTGATGAGGATGATGAAGATGATGAAGATGATGCGGGTGATGAAGATGATGCGGGTGATGAAGATGATGAGGATGATGAAGATGATGAGGGTGATGAAGATGATGAGGGTGATTAGGATGATGAAGATGATGAGGGTGATGAGGATGATGAAGATGATGAGGAAGATGAGGGTGATGAAGATTAGGATGGTGAAGATGATGAGGGTGATGAAGATGTTTAGGATGATGAGGATGATGAAGATGATGAAGATGATGAGGGTGATGAGGATGATGAAGATGATGAGGGTGATGAGGATGATGAATA
Organism: Telmatherina bonti; assembly: GCF_933228915.1. Taxonomy (NCBI): domain Eukaryota; kingdom Metazoa; phylum Chordata; class Actinopteri; order Atheriniformes; family Telmatherinidae; genus Telmatherina; species Telmatherina bonti. The sequence goes on along the minus strand of NC_136621.1, from coordinate 43,726,376 downwards.
TTATGAGGATGATGAGGGTGATGAAGATGATTGGGATGATGAAGATGATGAAGATGATGAGGATGATGAAGATGATTGAGATGATGAGGGTGATGAAGATGTTTAGGATGATGAGGGTGATGAGGATGATGAAGATGATGAGGGTAATGAGGGTGATGAAGATGATGAAGATGATGAGGGTGATGAGGATGATGAAGATGATGAGGGTGATGAGGATGTTGAAGATCATGAGGATGATGAGGGTGATGAAGATGGTTAGGATGATGAAGATGATGAGAGTGATGAAGATGATGAGGATGATGAAGATGATGAGGGTGATGAAGATGATGAGGGTGATGAAGATGATCCGGGTGATGAAGATTAGGATGATGAAAATGATGAGGGTGATGAAGATGATTAGGATGATGAAGATGATGAGGGTGATGAGGATGATGAAGATGATGAAGATGAGGATGATGAAGATGATGAGGGTGATGAGGACGATGAAGATGATGAGGGTGATGAAGATGATTAGGATGATGAAGATGATGAGGGTGATTAGGATGATGAAGATGATGAGGATGATGAAGATGATGAGGGTGATGAAGATGATGAGGGTGATGAAGATGATCCGGGTGATGAAGGTGATGAGGATGATGAAGATGATGAGGATGATGAGAGTGATGAAGATTAGGATGATGAAGATGATGAGGGTGATGAAGATGATTAGGATGATGAAGATGATGAGGGTGATGAAGATGATGAATATGATGAGGGTGATGAAGATGATGAGGGTGATGAGGATGATGAAGATGATGAGGGTGATGAAGATGATCCGGGTGATGAAGGTGATGAGGATGATGAAGATGATGAGGATGATGAGGGTGATGAAGATTAGGATGATGAAGATGATGAGGGTGATGAAGATGATTCGGATGATGAAGATGATGAGGGTGATGAGGATGATGAAGATGATGAGGGTGATGAAGATGATGAGGGTGATGAGGATGATGAAGATGATGAAGATGATGAGGGTGATGAAGATGATGAGGATGATGAAGGTGATGAGGATGCTGAAGATGAGGGTGATGAGGATGATGAAGATGATGAAGATGATGAAGATGATGCGGGTGATGAAGATGATGCGGGTGATGAAGATGATGAGGATGATGAAGATGATGAAGATGATGAGGGTGATGAAGATGATGAGGGTGATTAGGATGATGAGGGTGATGAGGATGATGAAGATGATGAGGAAGATGAGGGTGATGAAGATTAGGATGGTGAAGATGATGAGGGTGATGAAGATGTTTAGGATGATGAGGATGATGAAGATGATGAGGGTAATGAGCGTGATGAAGATGATGAAGATGATGAGGGTGATGAGGATGATGAGGGTGATGAAGATGATTAGGATGATGAAGATGATGAGGATGATGAAGATGATGAGGGTGATGAAGATGATGAGGATGATGAAGATTATGAAGATGATGAGGGTGATGAAGATGATGAGCATGATGAAGATGATGAGGGTGATGAAGATGATTAGGATGATGAAGATGATGAGGGTGATGAGGATGATGAAGATGATGAGGGTGATGAGGATGGTGAAGATGATGAGGATGATGAGGGTGATGAAGATGATTAGGATGATGAAGATGATGAGGGTGATAAGGGTGATTAGGATGATGAAGATAATGAGGGTGATGAGGATGATGAAGATGATGAGGAAGATTAGGGTGATGAAGATGATGAGGGTGATGAGGATGGTGAAGATGATGAGGATGATGAGGGTGATGAAGATGATTACGATGATGAAGATGATGAGGGTGATGAGGATGGTGAAGATGATGAGGATGATGAGGGTGATGAAGATGATTAGGATGATGAAGATGATGAGGGTGATGAGGATGATGAAGATGATGAGGGTAATGAGGGTGATGACGATGATGAGGGTGATGAGGATGATGAAGATGATGAGGGTGATGAGGATGGTGAAGATGATGAGGATGATGAGGGTGATGAAGATGATTAGGATGATGAAGATGATGAGGGTGATTAGGATGATGAAGATAATGAGGGTGATGAGGATGATGAAGATGATGAGGAAGATTAGGGTGATGAAGATGATGAGGGTGATGAGGGTAATGAAGATGATTAAGATGATGAGGGTGATGAAGATGATGAGGGTGATGAGGATGATGAATATTATGAGGATGATGAGGGTGATGAAGATGATTGGGATGATGAAGATGATGAGGGTGATGAAGGTGATGGTGATGAGGGTAATGAAGATGATGCGGGTGATGAAGATGATGCGGGTGATGAAGATGTTTAGGATTTTTAGGGTCATGAGGATGATGAAGATGATGAGGGTAATGAGGGTGATGAAGATGATGAGGGTGATGAAGATGATTAGGATGATGAAGATGATGAGGGTGATGAGGATGATGAAGATGATGAAGATGATGAGGGTGATGAAGATGATTGGGATGATGAAGATGATGAAGATGATGAGGATGATGAAGATGATTGAGATGATGAGGGTGATGAAGATGTTTAGGATGATGAGGGTGATGAGGATGATGAGGGTAATGAGGGTGATGAAGATGATGAAGATGATGAGGGTGATGAGGATGATGAAGATGATGAGGGTGATGAGGATGTTGAAGATCATGAGGATGATGAGGGTGATGAAGATGGTTAGGATGATGAAGATGATGAGGGTGATGAAGATGATGAGCATGATGAAGATGATGAGGGTGATGAAGATGATGAGGATGCTGAAGATGAGGGTGATGAGGGTAATGAAGATGATGAGGATGATGAAGATGATGAGAGTGATGAAGATGATGAGGATGATGAAGATGATGAGGGTGATGAAGATGATGAAGATGATGAGGGTGATGAGGATGATGAAGATGATGAGGGTGATGAGGATGTTGAAGATCATGAGGATGATGAGGGTGATGAAGATGTTTAGGATGATGAGGATGATGAGGGTGATGAGGATGATGAAGATGATGAGGGTAATGAGGGTGATGAAGATGATGAAGATGATGAGGGTGATGAGGATGATGAGGGTGATGAGGATGATGAAGATGATGAGGGTGATGAGGATGGTGAAGATGATGAGGATGATGAGGGTGATGAAGATGATTAGGATGATGAAGATGATGAGGGTGATGAGGATGGTGAAGATGATGAGGATGATGAGGGTGATGAAGATGATTAGGATGATGAAGATGATGAGGGTGATAAGGGTGATTAGGATGATGAAGATAATGAGGGTGATGAGGATGATGAAGATGATGAGGAAGATTAGGGTGATGAAGATGATGAGGGTGATGAGGGTAATGAGGGTGATGAAGATGATGAGGGTGATGAAGATGATGAGGGTGATGAAGATGATGAGGGTGATGAGGATGATGAATATTATGAGGATGATGAGGGTGATGAAGATGATTGGGATGATGAAGATGATGAGGGTGATGAAGATGATGGTGATGAGGGTAATGAAGATGATGCGGGTGATGAAGATGATGCGGGTGATGAAGATGTTTAGGATTTTTAGGGTCATGAGGATGATGAAGATGATGAGGGTAATGAGGGTGATGAAGATGATGAAGATGATGAGGGTGATGAGGATGATGAAGATGATGAGGGTGATGAGGATGATGAATATTATGAGGATGATGAGGGTGATGAAGATGATTGGGATGATGAAGATGATGAAGATGATGAAGATGATGAGGATGATGAAGATGATTGAGATGATGAGGGTGATGAAGATGATGAGGGTGATGAAGATGTTTAGGATGATGAGGGTGATGAGGATGATGAAGATGATGAGGGTAATGAGGGTGATGAAGATGATGAAGATGATGAGGGTGATGAGGATGATGAAGATAATGAGGGTGATGAGGATGTTGAAGATCATGAGGATGATGAGGGTGATGAAGATGGTTAGGATGATGAAGATGAGGGTGATGAGGGTAATGAAGATGATGAGGATGATGAAGATGATGAGAGTGATGAAGATGATGAGGATGATGAAGATGATGAGGGTGATGAAGATGATGAGGATGATGAAGATGATGAAGATGATTAAAATGATGAGGGTGATGAAGATGATGAGGGTGATGAAGATGATGAAGATGATGAGGGTGATGAGGACGATGAAGATGAGGGTGATGAAGATGATCCGGGTGATGAAGATTAGGATGATGAAGATGATGAGGGTGATGAAGATGATTAGGATGATGAAGATGATGAGGGTGATGAGGATGATGAAGATGATGAAGATGATGAGGGTGATGAAGATGATTGGGATGATGAAGATGATGAGGATGATGAAGATGATGAGGGTGATGAGGACGATGAAGATGATGAGGGTGATGAAGATGATTAGGATGATGAAGATGATGAGGGTGATGAAGATGATGAGGATGATGAAGATGATCCGGGTGATGAAGATGATGAAGATGATGAGGGTGATGAAGATGATCCGGGTGATGAAGGTGATGAGGATGATGAAGATGATGAGGATGATGAGGGTGATGAAGATTAGGATGATGAAGATGATGAGGGTGATGAAGATGATTAGGATGATGAAGATGATGAGGGTGATGAGGATGATGAAGATGATGAGGATGTTGAAGATGATGAGGATGATGAGGGTGATGAAGACGATTAGGATGATGAAGATGATGAAGATGATGAGGGTGATGATGATGATCCGGGTGATGAAGATAATGAGGGTGATTAGGATTATGAAGATGATGAGGGTGATGAGGATGATGAAGATGATGAAGATGATGAGGGTGGTGAAGATTATGAGGATGATGAAGATTATGAAGATGATGAGGGTGATGAAGATGATGAGGGTGATGAGGATGATGAAGATGATGAAGATGATGAGGGTGATGAAGATGATTGGGATAATGAAGATGATGAGGATGATGAAGATGATGAGGGTGATGAGGACGATGAAGGTGATGAAGATGATGAGGGTGATGAAGATGATTAGGATGATGAAGATGATGAGGGTGATGAGGGTGATTAGGATGATGAAGATGATGAGGATGATGAAGATGATGAGGGTGATGAAGATGATGAGGGTGATGAAGATGATCCGGGTGATGAAGATGATGAAGATGATGAGGGTGATGAAGATGATCCGGGTGATGAAGGTGATGAGGATGATGAAGATGATGAGGGTGATGAAGATTAGGATGATGAAGATGATGAGGGTGATGAAGATGATTAGGATGATGAAGATGATGAGGGTGATGAGGATGATGAAGATGATGAGGATGTTGAAGATGATGAGGATGATGAGGGTGATGAAGACGATTAGGATGATGAAGATGATGAAGATGATGAGGGTGATGACGATGATCCGGGTGATGAAGATAATGAGGGTGATTAGGATTATGAAGATGATGAGGGTGATGAGGATGATGAAGATGATGAAGATGATGAGGGTGGTGAAGATTATGAGGATGATGAAGATTATGAAGATGATGAGGGTGATGAAGATGATGAGGGTGATGAAGATGAGGATGATGAAGGTGATGAGGATGCTGAAGATGAGGGTGATGAGGATGATGAAGATGATGAAGATGATGCGGGTTATGAAGATGATGAGGATGATGAAGATGATGCGGGTGATGAAGATGATGTGGATGATGAAGATGATGCGGGTGATGAAGCTGATGCGGGTGATGAAGATGATGAGGATGATGAAGATGATGAGGGTGATGAAGATGATGAGGGTGATTAGGATGATGAAGATGATGAGGGTGATGAGGATGATGAAGATGATGAGGAAGATGAGGGTGATGGTGAGGGTGATGAAGATGATCCGGGTGATGAAGATGATGAGGGTGATGAGGATCATGAAGATTATGAGGATGATGAGGGTGATGAAGATGATGCAGGTGATGAAGATGATGAGGGTGATAACGATGATGAGATTTATGATGATGAATATTATGAGGATGATGAGGGTGATGAAGATGATGCGGGTGATGAAGATGATGAGGATGATGAAGATGATGGTGATGAGGGTGATGAAGATGATGCGGGTGATGAAGATGATGAGGATGATGAAGATGATTGAGATGATGAGGGTGATGAAGATGATGAGGGTGATGAAGATGTTTAGGATGATGAGGGTGATGAGGATGATGAAGATGATGAGGGTAATGAGGGTGATGAAGATGATGAGGGTGATGAGGATGATGAAGATGATGAGGGTGATGAGGATGTTGAAGATCATGAGGATGATGAGGGTGATGAAGATGGTTAGGATGATGAAGATGATGAGGATGATGAAGATGATGAGGATGATGAAGATGATGAGGGTGATGAAGATGATGAGGATGCTGAAGATGAGGGTGATGAGGGTGATGAAGATGATTAGGATGATGAAGATGATGAGGGTGATTAGGATGATGAAGATGATGAGGATGATGAAGATGATGAGGGTGATGAAGATGATGAAGATGATGAGGGTGATGAAGATGATCCGGGTGATGAAGGTGATGAGGATGATGAAGATGATGAGGATGATGAGGGTGATGAAGATTAGGATGATGAAGATGATGAGGGTGATGAAGATGATTAGGATGATGAAGATGATGAGGGTGATGAAGATGATTAGGATGATGAAGATGATGAGGATGATGAAGATGATGAGGGTGATGAAGATGATGAGGGTGATGAGGATGATGAAGATGATGAAGATGATGAGGGTGATGAAGATGATGAGGATGATGAAGGTGATGAGGATGCTGAAGATGAGGGTGATGAGGATGATGAAGATGATGAAGATGATGCGGGTGATGAAGATGATGCGGGTGATGAAGATGATGAGGATGATGAAGATGATGAAGATGATGAGGGTGATGAAGATGATGAGGGTGATTAGGATGATGAAGATTAGGATGGTGAAGATGATGAGGGTGATGAAGATGTTTAGGATGATGAGGATGATGAAGATGATGAAGATGATGAGGGTGATGAGGATGATGAAGATGATGAGGGTGATGAGGGTGATGAAGATGATTGGGATGATGAAGATGATGAAGATGATGAGGATGATGAAGATGATTGAGATGATGAGGGTGATGAAGATGTTTAGGATGATGAGGGTGATGAGGATGATGAAGATGATGAGGGTAATGAGGGTGATGAAGATGATGAAGATGATGAGGGTGATGAGGATGATGAAGATGATGAGGGTGATGAGGATGTTGAAGATCATGAGGATGATGAGGGTGATGAAGATGGTTAGGATGATGAAGATGAGAGTGATGAAGATGATGAGGATGATGAAGATGATGAGGGTGATGAAGATGATGAGGATGATGAAGATGATTAAGATGATGAGGGTGATGAAGATGATCCGGGTGATGAAGATTAGGATGATGAAAATGATGAGGGTGATGAAGATGATTAGGATGATGAAGATGATGAGGGTGATGAGGATGATGAAGATGATGAAGATGAGGATGATGAAGATGATGAGGGTGATGAGGACGATGAAGATGATGAGGGTGATGAAGATGATTAGGATGATGAAGATGATGAGGGTGATGAAGATGATTAGGATGATGAAGATGATGAGGGTGATGAGGATGATGAAGATGATGAGGGTGATGAGGATGGTGAAGATGATGAGGATGATGAGGGTGATGAAGATGATTAGGATGATGAAGATGATGAGGGTGATGAGGATGGTGAAGATGATGAGGATGATGAGGGTGATGAAGATGATTAGGATGATGAAGATAATGAGGGTGATGAGGATGATGAAGATGATGAGGAAGATTAGGGTGATGAAGATGATGAGGGTGATGAGGGTAATGAGGGTGATGAAGATGATGAGGGTGATGAAGATGATGAGGGTGATGAGGATGATGAAGATGATGAAGATGATGCGGGTGATGAAGATGATTAGGATGATGAAGATGATGAGGGTGATGAAGATGATGAGGGTGATGAGGATGATGAAGATGATGAAGATGATGAGGGTGATGAAGATGATGAGGATGATGAAGGTGATGAGGATGCTGAAGATGAGGGTGATGAGGATGATGATGATGAAGATGATGCGGGTGATGAAGATGATGAGGATGATGAAGATGATGAGGGTGATGAAGATGATGAGGTTGATTAGGATGATGAAGATGATGAGGGTGATGAGGATGATGAAGATGATGAGGAAGATGAGGGTGATGAAGATTAGGATGGTGAAGATGATGAGGGTGATGAAGATGTTTAGGATGATGAGGATGATGAAGATGATGAAGATGATGAGGGTGATGAGGATGATGAAGATGATGAGGGTGATGAGGATGATGAATATTATGAGGATGATGAGGGTGATGAAGATGATTGGGATGATGAAGATGATGAAGATGATGAGGATGATGAAGATGATTGAGATGATGAGGGTGATGAAGATGTTTAGGATGATGAGGGTGATGAGGATGATGAAGATGATGAGGGTAATGAGGGTGATGAAGATGATGAAGATGATGAGGGTGATGAGGATGATGAAGATGATGAGGGTGATGAGGATGTTGAAGATCATGAGGATGATGAGGGTGATGAAGATGGTTAGGATGATGAAGATGATGAGAGTGATGAAGATGATGAGGATGATGAAGATGATGAGGGTGATGAAGATGATGAGGGTGATGAAGATGATCCGGGTGATGAAGATTAGGATGATGAAAATGATGAGGGTGATGAAGATGATTAGGATGATGAAGATGATGAGGGTGATGAGGATGATGAAGATGATGAAGATGAGGATGATGAAGATGATGAGGGTGATGAGGACGATGAAGATGATGAGGGTGATGAAGATGATTAGGATGATGAAGATGATGAGGGTGATTAGGATGATGAAGATGATGAGGATGATGAAGATGATGAGGGTGATGAAGATGATGAAGATGATGAGGGTGATGAAGATGATCCGGGTGATGAAGGTGATGAGGATGATGAAGATGATGAGGATGATGAGGGTGATGAAGATTAGGATGATGAAGATGATGAGGGTGATGAAGATGATTAGGATGATGAAGATGATGAGGGTGATGAAGATGATGAATATGATGAGGGTGATGAAGATGATGAGGGTGATGAGGATGATGAAGATGATGAGGGTGATGAAGATGATCCGGGTGATGAAGGTGATGAGGATGATGAAGATGATGAGGATGATGAGGGTGATGAAGATTAGGATGATGAAGATGATGAGGGTGATGAAGATGATTCGGATGATGAAGATGATGAGGGTGATGAGGATGATGAAGATGATGAGGGTGATGAAGATGATGAGGGTGATGAGGATGATGAAGATGATGAAGATGATGAGGGTGATGAAGATGATGAGGATGATGAAGGTGATGAGGATGCTGAAGATGAGGGTGATGAGGATGATGAAGATGATGAAGATGATGCGGGTGATGAAGATGATGCGGGTGATGAAGATGATGAGGATGATGAAGATGATGAAGATGATGAGGGTGATGAAGATGATGAGGGTGATTAGGATGATGAGGGTGATGAGGATGATGAAGATGATGAGGAAGATGAGGGTGATGAAGATTAGGATGGTGAAGATGATGAGGGTGATGAAGATGTTTAGGATGATGAGGATGATGAAGATGATGAGGGTAATGAGCGTGATGAAGATGATGAAGATGATGAGGGTGATGAGGATGATGAGGGTGATGAAGATGATTAGGATGATGAAGATGATGAGGATGATGAAGATGATGAGGGTGATGAAGATGATGAGGATGATGAAGATTATGAAGATGATGAGGGTGATGAAGATGATGAGCATGATGAAGATGATGAGGGTGATGAAGATGATTAGGATGATGAAGATGATGAGGGTGATGAGGATGATGAAGATGATGAGGGTGATGAGGATGGTGAAGATGATGAGGATGATGAGGGTGATGAAGATGATTAGGATGATGAAGATGATGAGGGTGATAAGGGTGATTAGGATGATGAAGATAATGAGGGTGATGAGGATGATGAAGATGATGAGGAAGATTAGGGTGATGAAGATGATGAGGGTGATGAGGATGGTGAAGATGATGAGGATGATGAGGGTGATGAAGATGATTACGATGATGAAGATGATGAGGGTGATGAGGATGGTGAAGATGATGAGGATGATGAGGGTGATGAAGATGATTAGGATGATGAAGATGATGAGGGTGATGAGGATGATGAAGATGATGAGGGTAATGAGGGTGATGACGATGATGAGGGTGATGAGGATGATGAAGATGATGAGGGTGATGAGGATGGTGAAGATGATGAGGATGATGAGGGTGATGAAGATGATTAGGATGATGAAGATGATGAGGGTGATAAGGGTGATTAGGATGATGAAGATAATGAGGGTGATGAGGATGATGAAGATGATGAGGAAGATTAGGGTGATGAAGACGATGAGGGTGATGAGGGTAATGAAGATGATTAAGATGATGAGGGTGATGAAGATGATGAGGGTGATGAGGATGATGAATATTATGAGGATGATGAGGGTGATGAAGATGATTGGGATGATGAAGATGATGAGGGTGATGAAGGTGATGGTGATGAGGGTAATGAAGATGATGCGGGTGATGAAGATGATGCGGGTGATGAAGATGTTTAGGATTTTTAGGGTCATGAGGATGATGAAGATGATGAGGGTAATGAGGGTGATGAAGATGATGAGGGTGATGAAGATGATTAGGATGATGAAGATGATGAGGGTGATGAGGATGATGAAGATGATGAAGATGATGAGGGTGATGAAGATGATTGGGATGATGAAGATGATGAAGATGATGAGGATGATGAAGATGATTGAGATGATGAGGGTGATGAAGATGTTTAGGATGATGAGGGTGATGAGGATGATGAGGGTAATGAGGGTGATGAAGATGATGAAGATGATGAGGGTGATGAGGATGATGAAGATGATGAGGGTGATGAGGATGTTGAAGATCATGAGGATGATGAGGGTGATGAAGATGGTTAGGATGATGAAGATGATGAGGGTGATGAAGATGATGAGCATGATGAAGATGATGAGGGTGATGAAGATGATGAGGATGCTGAAGATGAGGGTGATGAGGGTAATGAAGATGATGAGGATGATGAAGATGATGAGAGTGATGAAGATGATGAGGATGATGAAGATGATGAGGGTGATGAAGATGATGAAGATGATGAGGGTGATGAGGATGATGAAGATGATGAGGGTGATGAGGATGTTGAAGATCATGAGGATGATGAGGGTGATGAAGATGTTTAGGATGATGAGGATGATGAGGGTGATGAGGATGATGAAGATGATGAGGGTAATGAGGGTGATGAAGATGATGAAGATGATGAGGGTGATGAGGATGATGAGGGTGATGAGGATGATGAAGATGATGAGGGTGATGAGGATGGTGAAGATGATGAGGATGATGAGGGTGATGAAGATGATTAGGATGATGAAGATGATGAGGGTGATGAGGATGGTGAAGATGATGAGGATGATGAGGGTGATGAAGATGATTAGGATGATGAAGATGATGAGGGTGATAAGGGTGATTAGGATGATGAAGATAATGAGGGTGATGAGGATGATGAAGATGATGAGGAAGATTAGGGTGATGAAGATGATGAGGGTGATGAGGGTAATGAGGGTGATGAAGATGATGAGGGTGATGAAGATGATGAGGGTGATGAAGATGATGAGGGTGATGAGGATGATGAATATTATGAGGATGATGAGGGTGATGAAGATGATTGGGATGATGAAGATGATGAGGGTGATGAAGATGATGGTGATGAGGGTAATGAAGATGATGCGGGTGATGAAGATGATGCGGGTGATGAAGATGTTTAGGATTTTTAGGGTCATGAGGATGATGAAGATGATGAGGGTAATGAGGGTGATGAAGATGATGAAGATGATGAGGGTGATGAGGATGATGAAGATGATGAGGGTGATGAGGATGATGAATATTATGAGGATGATGAGGGTGATGAAGATGATTGGGATGATGAAGATGATGAAGATGATGAAGATGATGAGGATGATGAAGATGATTGAGATGATGAGGGTGATGAAGATGATGAGGGTGATGAAGATGTTTAGGATGATGAGGGTGATGAGGATGATGAAGATGATGAGGGTAATGAGGGTGATGAAGATGATGAAGATGATGAGGGTGATGAGGATGATGAAGATAATGAGGGTGATGAGGATGTTGAAGATCATGAGGATGATGAGGGTGATGAAGATGGTTAGGATGATGAAGATGAGGGTGATGAGGGTAATGAAGATGATGAGGATGATGAAGATGATGAGAGTGATGAAGATGATGAGGATGATGAAGATGATGAGGGTGATGAAGATGATGAGGATGATGAAGATGATGAAGATGATTAAAATGATGAGGGTGATGAAGATGATGAGGGTGATGAAGATGATGAAGATGATGAGGGTGATGAGGACGATGAAGATGAGGGTGATGAAGATGATCCGGGTGATGAAGATTAGGATGATGAAGATGATGAGGGTGATGAAGATGATTAGGATGATGAAGATGATGAGGGTGATGAGGATGATGAAGATGATGAAGATGATGAGGGTGATGAAGATGATTGGGATGATGAAGATGATGAGGATGATGAAGATGATGAGGGTGATGAGGACGATGAAGATGATGAGGGTGATGAAGATGATTAGGATGATGAAGATGATGAGGGTGATGAAGATGATGAGGATGATGAAGATGATCCGGGTGATGAAGATGATGAAGATGATGAGGGTGATGAAGATGATCCGGGTGATGAAGGTGATGAGGATGATGAAGATGATGAGGATGATGAGGGTGATGAAGATTAGGATGATGAAGATGATGAGGGTGATGAAGATGATTAGGATGATGAAGATGATGAGGGTGATGAGGATGATGAAGATGATGAGGATGTTGAAGATGATGAGGATGATGAGGGTGATGAAGACGATTAGGATGATGAAGATGATGAAGATGATGAGGGTGATGATGATGATCCGGGTGATGAAGATAATGAGGGTGATTAGGATTATGAAGATGATGAGGGTGATGAGGATGATGAAGATGATGAAGATGATGAGGGTGGTGAAGATTATGAGGATGATGAAGATTATGAAGATGATGAGGGTGATGAAGATGATGAGGGTGATGAGGATGATGAAGATGATGAAGATGATGAGGGTGATGAAGATGATTGGGATAATGAAGATGATGAGGATGATGAAGATGATGAGGGTGATGAGGACGATGAAGGTGATGAAGATGATGAGGGTGATGAAGATGATTAGGATGATGAAGATGATGAGGGTGATGAGGGTGATTAGGATGATGAAGATGATGAGGATGATGAAGATGATGAGGGTGATGAAGATGATGAGGGTGATGAAGATGATCCGGGTGATGAAGATGATGAAGATGATGAGGGTGATGAAGATGATCCGGGTGATGAAGGTGATGAGGATGATGAAGATGATGAGGGTGATGAAGATTAGGATGATGAAGATGATGAGGGTGATGAAGATGATTAGGATGATGAAGATGATGAGGGTGATGAGGATGATGAAGATGATGAGGATGTTGAAGATGATGAGGATGATGAGGGTGATGAAGACGATTAGGATGATGAAGATGATGAAGATGATGAGGGTGATGACGATGATCCGGGTGATGAAGATAATGAGGGTGATTAGGATTATGAAGATGATGAGGGTGATGAGGATGATGAAGATGATGAAGATGATGAGGGTGGTGAAGATTATGAGGATGATGAAGATTATGAAGATGATGAGGGTGATGAAGATGAGGATGATGAAGGTGATGAGGATGCTGAAGATGAGGGTGATGAGGATGATGAAGATGATGAAGATGATGCGGGTTATGAAGATGATGAGGATGATGAAGATGATGCGGGTGATGAAGATGATGTGGATGATGAAGATGATGCGGGTGATGAAGCTGATGCGGGTGATGAAGATGATGAGGATGATGAAGATGATGAGGGTGATGAAGATGATGAGGGTGATTAGGATGATGAAGATGATGAGGGTGATGAGGATGATGAAGATGATGAGGAAGATGAGGGTGATGGTGAGGGTGATGAAGATGATCCGGGTGATGAAGATGATGAGGGTGATGAGGATCATGAAGATTATGAGGATGATGAGGGTGATGAAGATGATGCAGGTGATGAAGATGATGAGGGTGATAACGATGATGAGATTTATGATGATGAATATTATGAGGATGATGAGGGTGATGAAGATGATGAGGATGATGAAGATGATGGTGATGAGGGTGATGAAGATGATGCGGGTGATGAAGATGATGAGGATGATGAAGATGATTGAGATGATGAGGGTGATGAAGATGATGAGGGTGATGAAGATGTTTAGGATGATGAGGGTGATGAGGATGATGAAGATGATGAGGGTAATGAGGGTGATGAAGATGATGAGGGTGATGAGGATGATGAAGATGATGAGGGTGATGAGGATGTTGAAGATCATGAGGATGATGAGGGTGATGAAGATGGTTAGGATGATGAAGATGATGAGGATGATGAAGATGATGAGGATGATGAAGATGATGAGGGTGATGAAGATGATGAGGATGCTGAAGATGAGGGTGATGAGGGTAATGAAGATGATGAGGATGATGAAGATGATGAGGGTGATGAAGATGATGAGGATGATGAAGATGATGAGGGTGATGAAGATGATGAGGATGATGAAGATGATTAAGATGATGAGGGTGATGAAGATGATGAAGATGATGAGGGTGATGAGGACGATGAAGATGATGAGGGTGATGAAGATGATCCGGGTGATGAAGATTAGGATGATGAAGATGATGAGGGTGATGAAGATGATTAGGATGATGAAGATGATGAGGGTGATGAGGATGATGAAGATGATGAAGATGATGAGGGTGATGAAGATGATGAGGATGATGAAGATGATGGTGATGAGGGTAATGAAGATGATGCGGGTGATGAAGATGATGCGGGTGATGAAGATGTTTAGGATTTTTAGGGTCATGAGGATGATGAAGATGATGAGGGTAATGAGGATGATGAAGATGATGAGGGTGATGAGGATGATGAATATTATGAGGATGATGAGGGTGATGAAGATGATTGGGATGATGAAGATGATGAGGGTGATGAAGATGATGAGGATGATGAAGATGATGGTGATGAGGGTAATGAAGATGATGCGGGTGATGAAGATGATGCGGGTGATGAAGATGATGAAGATGATGAGGGTGATGAAGATTAGGATGATGAAGATGATGAGGGTGATGAAGATGATGAGGGTGATGAAGATGATTAGGATGATGAAGATGATGAGGGTGATGAGGATGATGAAGATGATGAGGGTGATGAAGATGATGAAGATGATGAGGGTGATGAGGATGATGAAGATGATGAGGATGATGAGGGTGATGAAGACGATTAGGATGATGAAGATGATGAAGATGATGAGGGTGATTAGGATTATGAAGATGATGAGGGTGATGAGGATGATGAAGATGATGAGGGTGGTGAAGATTATGAGGATGATGAAGATTATGAAGATGATGAGGGTGATGAAGATGATGAGGGTGATGAAGATGATGAGGATGATGAAGGTGATGCGGATGCTGAAGATGAGGGTGATGAGGATGATGAAGATGATGAAGATGATGCGGGTGATGAAGATGATGAGGATGATGAAGATGATGAAGATGATGAGGGTGATGAAGATGATGAGGGTGATTAGGTTGATGAAGATGATGAGGGTGATGAGGATGATGAAGATGATGAGGAAGATGAGGGTGATGAAGATTAGGATGGTGAAGATGATGAGGGTTATGAAGATGTTTAGGATGATGAGGATGATGAAGATGATGAGGGTAATGAGAGTGATGAAGATGATGAAGATGATGAGGGTGATGAGGATGATGAGGGTGATGAAGATGATGAAGATGATGAGGGTGATGAAGATGATCCGGGTGATGAAGGTGATGAGGATGATGAAGATGATGAGGGTGATGAAGATTAGGATGATGAAGATGATGAGGGTGATGAAGATGATTAGGATGATGAAGATGATGAAGATGATGAGGGTGATGACGATGATCCGGGTGATGAAGATAATGAGGGTGATTAGGATTATGAAGATGATGAGGGTGATGAGGATGATGAAGATGATGAAGATGATGAGGGTGGTGAAGATTATGAGGATGATGAAGATTATGAAGATGATGAGGGTGATGAAGATGATGAGGGTGATGAAGATGAGGATGATGAAGGTGATGAGGATGCTGAAGATGAGGGTGATGAGGATGATGAAGATGATGAAGATGATGCGGGTTATGAAGATGATGAGGATGATGAAGATGATGCGGGTGATGAAGATGATGAGGATGATGAAGATGATGCGGGTGATGAAGCTGATGCGGGTGATGAAGATGATGAGGATGATGAAGATGATGAGGGTGATGAAGATGATGAGGGTGATTAGGATGATGAAGATGATGAGGGTGATGAGGATGATGAAGATGATGAGGAAGATGAGGGTGATGGTGAGGGTGATGAAGATGATCCGGGTGATGAAGATGATGAGGGTGATGAGGATCATGAAGATTATGAGGATGATGAGGGTGATGAAGATGATGCAGGTGATGAAGATGATGAGGGTGATAACGATGATGAGATTTATGATGATGAATATTATGAGGATGATGAGGGTGATGAAGATGATGAGGGTGATGAAGATGATGAGGATGCAGAAGATGAGGGTGATGAGGGTAATGAAGATGATGAGGATGATGAAGATGATGAGGGTGATGAAGATGATGAGGATGATGAAGATGATGAGGGTGATGAAGATGATGAGGATGATGAAGATGATTAAGATGATGAGGGTGATGAAGATGATGAGGGTGATGAAGATGATGAAGATGATGAGGGTGATGAGGACGATGAAGATGATCCGGGTGATGAAGATGATCCGGGTGATGAAGATTAGGATGATGAAGATGATGAGGGTGATGAAGATGATTAGGATGATGAAGATGATGAGGGTGATGAGGATGATGAAGATGATGAAGATGATGAGGGTGATGAAGATGATGAGGATGATGAAGATGATGGTGATGAGGGTAATGAAGATGATGCGGGTGATGAAGATGATGCGGGTGATGAAGATGTTTAGGATTTTTAGGGTCATGAGGATGATGAAGATGATGAGGGTAATGAGGATGATGAAGATGATGAGGGTGATGAGGATGATGAATATTATGAGGATGATGAGGGTGATGAAGATGATTGGGATGATGAAGATGATGAGGGTGATGAAGATGATGAGGATGATGAAGATGATGGTGATGAGGGTAATGAAGATGATGCGGGTGATGAAGATGATGCGGGTGATGAAGATGATGAGGGTGATGAAGATGATTAGGATGATGAAGATGATGAGGGTGATGAGGATGATGAAGATGATGAGGGTGATGAAGATGATGAAGATGATGAGGGTGATGAGGATGATGAAGATGATGAGGATGATGAGGGTGATGAAGACGATTAGGATGATGAAGATGATGAAGATGATGAGGGTGATTAGGATTATGAAGATGATGAGGGTGATGAGGATGATGAAGATGATGAAGATCATGAGGGTGGTGAAGATTATGAGGATGATGAAGATTATGAAGATGATGAGGGTGATGAAGATGATGAGGGTGATGAAGATGATGAGGATGATGAAGGTGATGCGGATGCTGAAGATGAGGGTGATGAGGAAGATGAAGATGATGAAGATGATGCGGGTGATGAAGATGATGCGGGTGATGAAGATGATGAGGATGATGAAGATGATGAAGATGATGAGGGTGATGAAGATGATGAGGGTGATTAGGATGATGAAGATGATGAGGGTGATGAGGATGATGAAGATGATGAGGAAGATGAGGGTGATGAAGATTAGGATGGTGAAGATGATGAGGGTGATGAAGATGAGGATGATGAAGGTGATGAGGATGCTGAAGATGAGGGTGATGAGGATGATGAAGATGATGAAGATGATGCGGGTTATGAAGATGATGAGGATGATGAAGATGATGCGGGTGATGAAGATGATGAGGATGATGAAGATGATGCGGGTGATGAAGCTGATGCGGGTGATGAAGATGATGAGGATGATGAAGATGATGAAGATGATGAGGGTGATGAAGATGATGAGGGTGATGAAGATGATAAGGGTGATGAAGATGATGAGGGTGATGAAGATGATGAGGATGCTGAAGATGAGGGTGATGAGGGTAATGAAGATGATGAGGATGATGAAGATGATGAGGGTGATGAAGATGATGAGGATGATGAAGATGATGAGGGTGATGAAGATGATGAGGATGATGAAGATGATTAAGATGATGAGGGTGATGAAGATGATGAGGGTGATGAAGATGATGAGGGTAATGAGAGTGATGAAGATGATGAAGATGATGAGGGTGATGAGGATGATGAGGGTGATGAAGATGATGAAGATGATGAGGGTGATGAAGATGATCCGGGTGATGAAGGTGATGAGGATGATGAAGATGATGAGGGTGATGAAGATTAGGATGATGAAGATGATGAGGGTGATGAAGATGATTAGGATGATGAAGATGATGAAGATGATGAGGGTGATGACGATGATCCGGGTGATGAAGATAATGAGGGTGATTAGGATTATGAAGATGATGAGGGTGATGAGGATGATGAAGATGATGAAGATGATGAGGGTGGTGAAGATTATGAGGATGATGAAGATTATGAAGATGATGAGGGTGATGAAGATGATGAGGGTGATGAAGATGAGGATGATGAAGGTGATGAGGATGCTGAAGATGAGGGTGATGAGGATGATGAAGATGATGAAGATGATGCGGGTTATGAAGATGATGAGGATGATGAAGATGATGCGGGTGATGAAGATGATGAGGATGATGAAGATCATGAAGATGATGAGGGTGATGAAGATGATGAGGGTGATTAGGATGATGAAGATGATGAGGGTGATGAGGATGATGAAGATGATGAGGAAGATGAGGGTGATAGTGAGGGTGATGAAGATGATCCGGGTGATGAAGATGATGAGGGTGATGAGGATCATGAAGATTATGAGGATGATGAGGGTGATGAAGATGATGCAGGTGATGAAGATGATGAGGGTGATAACGATGATGAGATTTATGATGATGAATATTATGAGGATGATGAGGGTGATGAAGATGATGCGGGTGATGAAGATGATGAGGATGATGAAGATGATGGTGATGAGGGTGATGAAGATGATGCGGGTGATGAAGATGATGAGGATGATGAAGATGATTGAGATGATGAGGGTGATGAAGATGATGAGGGTGATGAAGATGTTTAGGATGATGAGGGTGATGAGGATGATGAAGATGATGAGGGTAATGAGGGTGATGAAGATGATGAGGGTGATGAGGATGATGAAGATGATGAGGGTGATGAGGATGTTGAAGATCATGAGGATGATGAGGGTGATGAAGATGGTTAGGATGATGAAGATGATGAGGATGATGAAGATGATGAGGATGATGAAGATTATGAAGATGATGAGGGTGATGAAGATGATGAGCATGATGAAGATGATGAGGGTGATGAAGATGATGAGGATGCTGAAGATGAGGGTGATGAGGGTAATGAAGATGATGAGGATGATGAAGATGATGAGGGTGATGAAGATGATGAGGATGATGAAGATGATGAGGGTGATGAAGATGATGAGGATGATGAAGATGATTAAGATGATGAGGGTGATGAAGATGATGAGGGTGATGAAGATGATGAAGATGATGAGGGTGATGAGGACGATGAAGATGATGAGGGTGATGAAGATGATTAGGATGATGAAGATGATGAGGGTGATGAGGATGATGAAGATGATGAAGATGATGAGGGTGATGAAGATGATGAGGATGATGAAGATGATGGTGATGAGGGTAATGAAGATGATGCGGGTGATGAAGATGTTTAGGATTTTTAGGGTCATGAGGATGATGAAGATGATGAGGGTAATGAGGATGATGAAGATGATGAGGGTGATGAGGATGATGAATATTATGAGGATGATGAGGGTGATGAGGATGATTGGGATGATGAAGATGATGAGGGTGATGAAGATGATGAGGATGATGAAGATGATGGTGATGAGGGTAATGAAGATGATGCGGGTGATGAAGATGATGCGGGTGATGAAGATGAT
Source organism: Telmatherina bonti (assembly GCF_933228915.1). Lineage (NCBI taxonomy): Eukaryota > Metazoa > Chordata > Actinopteri > Atheriniformes > Telmatherinidae > Telmatherina > Telmatherina bonti. The sequence goes on along the minus strand of NC_136621.1, from coordinate 43,706,035 downwards.
GAAGATGATGAGGGTGATGAAGATTAGGATGATGAAGATGATGAGGGTGATGAAGATGATGAGGGTGATGAAGATGATTAGGATGATGAAGATGATGAGGGTGATGAGGATGATGAAGATGATGAGGGTGATGATGATGAAGATGATGAGGGTGATGAGGATGATGAAGATGATGAGGATGATGAGGGTGATGAAGACGATTAGGATGATGAAGATGATGAAGATGATGAGGGTGATGACGATGATCCGGGTGATGAAGATAATGAGGGTGATTAGGATTATGAAGATGATGAGGGTGGTGAAGATTATGAGGATGATGTAGATTATGAAGATGATGAGGGTGATGAAGATGATGAGGGTGATGAAGATGATGAGGATGATGAAGGTGATGCGGATGCTGAAGATGAGGGTGATGAGGATGATGAAGATGATGAAGATGATGCGGGTGATGAAGATGATGAGGATGATGAAGATGATGAAGATGATGAGGGTGATGAAGATGATGAGGGTGATTAGGATGATGAAGATGATGAGGGTGATGAGGATGATGAAGATGATGAGGAAGATGAGGGTGATGAAGATTAGGATGGTGAAGATGATGAGGGTGATGAAGATGTTTAGGATGATGAGGATGATGAAGATGATGAGGGTAATGAGAGTGATGAAGATGATGAAGATGATGAGGGTGATGAGGATGATGAGGGTGATGAAGATGATGAAGATGATGAGGGTGATGAAGATGATCCGGGTGATGAAGGTGATGAGGATGATGAAGATGATGAGGGTGATGAAGATTAGGATGATGAAGATGATGAGGGTGATGAAGATGATGAGGGTGATGAGGATGATGAAGATGATGAGGATGTTGAAGATGATGAGGATGATGAGGGTGATGAAGACGATTAGGATGATGAAGATGATGAAGATGATGAGGGTGATGACGATGATCCGGGTGATGAAGATAATGAGGGTGATTAGGATTATGAAGATGATGAGGGTGATGAGGATGATGAAGATGATGAAGATGATGAGGGTGGTGAAGATTATGAGGATGATGAAGATTATGAAGATGATGAGGGTGATGAAGATGATGAGGGTGATGAGGATGATGAAGATGATGAGGATGATGAAGATGATGAGGGTGATGAGGACGATGAAGATGATGAAGATGATGAGGGTGATAAAGATGATTAGGATGATGAAGATGATGAGGGTGATGAGGGTGATTAGGATGACGAAGATGATTAGGATGATGAAGATGATGAGGGTGATGAAGATGATGAGGATGATGAAGATGATCCGGGTGATGAAGATGATGAGGGTGATGAGGATGATGAGGGTGATGAGGATGATGAAGATGATGAGGGTGATGAGGATGGTGAAGATGATGAGGATGATGAGGGTGATGAAGATGATTAGGATGATGAAGATGATGAGGGTGATGAGGATGGTGAAGATGATGAGGATGATGAGGGTGATGAAGATGATTAGGATGATGAAGATGATGAGGGTGATAAGGGTGATTAGGATGATGAAGATAATGAGGGTGATGAAGATGATGAGGAAGATTAGGGTGATGAAGATGATGAGGGTGATGAGGGTAATGAGGGTGATGAAGATGATGAGGGTGATGAAGATGATGAGGGTGATGAGGATGATGAATATTATGAGGATGATGAGGGTGATGAAGATGATTGGGATGATGAAGATGATGAGGGTGATGAAGATGATGGTGATGAGGGTAATGAAGATGATGCGGGTGATGAAGATGATGCGGGTGATGAAGATGTTTAGGATTTTTAGGGTCATGAGGATGATGAAGATGATGAGGGTAATGAGGGTGATGAAGATGATGAAGATGATGAGGGTGATGAGGATGATGAAGATGATGAGGGTGATGAGGATGATGAATATTATGAGGATGATGAGGGTGATGAAGATGATTGGGATGATGAAGATGATGAGGATGATGAAGATGATTGAGATGAGGGTGATGAAGATGTTTAGGATGATGAGGGTGATGAGGATGATGAAGATGATGAGGGTAATGAGGGTGATGAAGATGATGAAGATGATGAGGGTGATGAGGATGATGAAGATGATGAGGGTGATGAGGATGTTGAAGATCATGAGGATGATGAGGGTGATGAAGATGGTTAGGATGATGAAGATGAGGGTGATGAGGGTAATGAAGATGATGAGGATGATGAAGATGATGAGAGTGATGAAGATGATGAGGATGATGAAGATGATGAGGGTGATGAAGATGATGAGGATGATGAAGATGATTAAGATGATGAGGGTGATGAAGATGATGAGGGTGATGAAGATGATGAAGATGATGAGGGTGATGAGGACGATGAAGATGATGAGGGTGATGAAGATGATCCGGGTGATGAAGATTAGGATGATGAAGATGATGAGGGTGATGAAGATGATTAGGATGATGAAGATGATGAGGGTGATGAGGATGATGAAGATGATGAAGATGATGAGGGTGATGAAGATGATTGGGATGATGAAGATGATGAGGATGATGAAGATGATGAGGGTGATGAGGACGATGAAGATGATGAGGGTGATGAAGATGATTAGGATGATGAAGATGATGAGGGTGATGAAGATGATGAGGATGATGAAGATGATTAGGATGATGAAGATGATGAGGGTGATGAAGATGATGAGGATGATGAAGATGATCCGGGTGATGAAGATGATGAAGATGATGAGGGTGATGAAGATGATCCGGGTGATGAAGGTGATGAGGATGATGAAGATGATGAGGATGATGAGGGTGATGAAGATTAGGATGATGAAGATGATGAGGGTGATGAAGATGATTAGGATGATGAAGATGATGAGGGTGATGAGGATGATGAAGATGATGAGGATGTTGAAGATGATGAGGATGATGAGGGTGATGAAGACGATTAGGATGATGAAGATGATGCGGGTGATGACGATGATCCGGGTGATGAAGATAATGAGGGTGATTAGGATTATGAAGATGATGAGGGTGATGAGGATGATGAAGATGATGAAGATGATGAGGGTGGTGAAGATTATGAGGATGATGAAGATTATGAAGATGATGAGGGTGATGAAGATGATGAGGGTGATGAGGATGATGAAGATGATGAAGATGATGAGGGTGATGAAGATGATTGGGATAATGAAGATGATGAGGATGATGAAGATGATGAGGGTGATGAGGACGATGAAGATGATGAAGATGATGAGGGTGATGAAGATGATTAGGATGATGAAGATGATGAGGGTGATGAGGGTGATTAGGATGATGAAGATGATGAGGATGATGAAGATGATGAGGGTGATGAAGATGATGAGGATGATGAAGATGATCCGGGTGATGAAGATGATGAGGATGATGAGGGTGATGAAGATGATCCGGGTGATGAAGGTGATGAGGATGATGAAGATGATGAGGGTGATGAAGATTAGGATGATGAAGATGATGAGGGTGATGAAGATGATTAGGATGATGAAGATGATGAGGGTGATGAGGATGATGAAGATGATGAGGATGTTGAAGATGATGAGGATGATGAGGGTGATGAAGACGATTAGGATGATGAAGATGATGAAGATGATTGAGATGATGAGGGTGATGAAGATGATGAGGGTGATGAAGATGGTTAGGATGATGAGGGTGATGAGGATGATGAAGATGATGAGGGTAATGAGGGTGATGAAGATGATGAAGATGATGAGGGTGATGAAGATGATGAGGATGATGAAGATGATGAGGGTGATGAAGATGATGAAGATGATGAGGGTGATGAGGACGATGAAGATGATGAGGGTGATGAAGATGATCCGGGTGATGAAGATTAGGATGATGAAGATGATGAGGGTGATGAGGATGATGAAGATGATGAAGATGATGAGGGTGATGAAGATGATTGGGATGATGAAGATGATGAGGATGATGAGGGTGATGAGGACGATGAAGATGATGAGGGTGATGAAGACGATTAGGATGATGAAGATGATGAAGATGATGAGGGTGATGACGATGATCCGGGTGATGAAGATAATGAGGGTGATTAGGATGATGAAGATGATGAGGGTGATGAGGATGATGAAGATGATGAAGATGATGAGGGTGGTGAAGATTATGAGGATGATGAAGATTATGAAGATAATGAGGGTGATGAAGATGATGAGGGTGATGAAGATGAGGATGATGAAGGTGATGAGGATGCTGAAGATGAGGGTGATGAGGATGATGAAGATGATGAAGATGATGCGGGTTATGAAGATGATGAGGATGATGAAGATGATGAAGATGATGAGGGTGATGAAGATGATGAGGATGATGAAGATGATGGTGATGAGGGTAATGAAGATGATGCGGGTGATGAAGATGATGCGGGTGATGAAGATGTTTAGGATTTTTAGGGTCATGAGGATGATGAAGATGATGAGGGTGATGAAGATGATGAAGATGATGAAGATGATGAGGGTGATGAAGATGATGAGGATGATGAAGATGATGAGGGTGATGAAGGTGATGAGGATGATGAAGATGATGAGGGTGATGAAGATTAGGATGATGAAGATGATGAGGGTGATGAAGATGATTAGGATGATGAAGATGATGAGGGTGATGAGGATGATAAAGATGATGAGGATGTTGAAGATGATGAAGATGATGAAGATGATGAGGGTGATGAAGATGATGAGGGTGATGAAGATGATTAGGATGATGAAGATGATGAGGGTGATGAGGGTGATTAGGATGATGAAGATGATGAGGATGATGAAGATGATGAGGGTGATGAAGATGATGAGGATGATGAAGGTGATGAGGATGATGAAGATGATGAGGGTGATGAAGATTAGGATGATGAAGATGATGAGGGTGATGAAGATGATTAGGATGATGAAGATGATGAGGGTGATGAGGATGATGAAGATGATGAGGATGTTGAAGATGATGAGGATGATGAGGGTGATGAAGACGATTAGGATGATGAAGATGATTGAGATGATGAGGGTGATGAAGATGATGAGGGTGATGAAGATGTTTAGGATGATGAGGGTGATGAGGATGATGAAGATGATGAAGATGATGAGGGTGATGAAGATGATGAGGATGATGAAGATGATGAGGGTGATGAAGATGATGAGGGTGATGAAGATGATGAAGATGATGAGGGTGATGAGGACGATGAAGATAATGAGGGTGATGAAGATGATCCGGGTGATGAAGATTAGGATGATGAAGATGATGAGGGTGATGAAGATGATTAGGATGATGAAGATGATGAGGGTGATGAGGATGATGAAGATGATGAAGATGATGAGGGTGATGAAGATGATTGGGATGATGAAGATGATGAGGATGATGAGGGTGATGAGGACGATGAAGATGATGAGGGTGATGAAGACGATTAGGATGATGAAGATGATGAAGATGATGAGGGTGATGACGATGATCCGGGTGATGAAGATAATGAGGGTGATTAGGATGATGAAGATGATGAGGGTGATGAGGATGATGAAGATGATGAAGATGATGAGGGTGGTGAAGATTATGAGGATGATGAAGATTATGAAGATGATGAGGGTGATGAAGATGATGAGGGTGATGAAGATGAGGATGATGAAGGTGATGAGGATGCTGAAGATGAGGGTGATGAGGATGATGAAGATGATGAAGATGATGCGGGTTATGAAGATGATGAGGATGATGAAGATGATGAAGATGATGAGGGTGATGAAGATGATGAGGATGATGAAGATGAGGATGATGAAGGTGATGAGGATGCTGAAGATGAGGGTGATGAGGATGATGAAGATGATGAAGATGATGCGGGTTATGAAGATGATGAGGATGATGAAGATGATGAAGATGATGCGGGTGATGAAGATGATGCGGGTGATGAAGATGTTTAGGATTTTTAGGGTCATGAGGATGATGAAGATGATGAGGGTGATGAAGATGATGAAGATGATGAAGATGATGAGGGTGATGAAGATGATGAGGATGATGAAGATGATGAGGGTGATGAAGATGATGAGGATGATGAAGATGATGGTGATGAGGGTAATGAAGATGATGCGGGTGATGAAGATGATGCGGGTGATGAAGATGTTTAGGATTTTTAGGGTCATGAGGATGATGAAGATGATGAGGGTAATGAGGGTGATGAAGATGATGAGGATGATGAGGGTGATGAAGATGATGAGGATGATGAAGATGATGAGGGTGATGAAGATGATGAGGATGATGAAGATGATTAAGATGATGCGGGTGATGAAGATGTTTAGGATTTTTAGGGTCATGAGGATGATGAAGATGATGAGGGTGATGAAGATGATGAAGATGATGAGGGTGATGAAGATGATGAGGATGATGAAGATGATGAGGGTGATGAAGATGATGAGGATGATGAAGATGATGGTGATGAGGGTAATGAAGATGATGCGGGTGATGAAGATGATGCGGGTGATGAAGATGTTTAGGATTTTTAGGGTCATGAGGATGATGAAGATGATGCGGGTGATGAAGATGATGAGGATAATGAAGATGATGAAGATGATGAGGGTGATGAAGATGATCCGGGTGATGAAGATGATGAGGGTGATGAGAATGATGAAGATGATGAGGATGATGAGGGTGATGAAGATTAGGATGATGAAGATCATGAGGGTGATGAAGATGATTTGGATGATGAAGATGATGAGGGTGATGAGGATGATGAAGATGATGATGGTGATGAGGGTGATGAAGATGATGAGGGTGATGAGGATGATGAAGATGATGAGGGTGATGAAGATGATGGTGATGAGGGTAATGAAGATGATGCAGGTGATGGAGATAATGAAGATCATGAGGATGATGAAGATGATGAGGGTGATGAAGATGATCCGGGTGATGAAGATGATGAGGGTGATGAGGATGATGAATATTATGAGGATGATGAGGGTGATGAAGATGATTGGGATGATGAAGATGATGAGGGTTATTGGGATGAAGAAGATGATGAGGGTGATGAAGATGATGAGGATGATGAGGGTGATGAAGATTAGCATGATGAAGATGATGAGGGCGATGAAGATGATGAAGGTGATGAGGATGATGAAGATGATGAGGGTGATGAAGATGATGAAGACGATGAGGGTGATGAGGATGATGAAGATGATGAGGGTGATGAGGATGATGAAGATAATGAGGGTGATGAGGATGATGAAGATGATGAGGGTGATGAAGATGATGAGGGTGATGAAGATGATGAGGGTGATGAGGGTGATGAGGATGATGAAGATGATGAGGGTGATGAGGGTGATGAAGATGATGAGGATGATGAAGATGATGAGGATGATGAAGAAGATGAGGGTGATGAGGATGATGAAGATGATGAGGATGATGAGGGTGATGAAGATGATGAGGGTGATGAGGATGATGAAGATGATGAGGGTGATGAGGATGATGAAGATGATGAGGATGATGAAGAAGATGAGGGTGATGAGGATGATGAAGATGATGAGGATGATGAGGGTGATGAGGATGATGAGGGTGATGAAGATGATGAGGGTGATGAAGATGATGAAGATGATGAGGGTGATGAGGATGATGAAGATGATGAGGATGATGAAGAAGATGAGGGTGATGAGGATGATGAAGATGATGAGGGTGATGAGGATGATGAAGATGATGAGGGTGATGAAGATGATGAGGGTGATGAAGATGATGAGGGTGATGAAGATGATGAGGATGATGAAGATGATGAGGATGATGAAGAAGATGAGGATGATGAAGATGATGAGTATGATGAGGGTGATGAAGATGATGAGGGTGATGAGGATGATGAAGATGATGAGGGTGATGAAGATGATGAGGATGATGAAGATGATGAGGATGATGAAGAAGATGAGGGTGATGAGGATGATGAAGATGATGAGGATGATGAGGGTGATGAAGATGATGAGGGTGATGAGGATGATGAGGGTGATGAAGATGATGAGGGTGATGAAGATGATGAAGATGATGAGGGTGATGAGGGTGATGAAGATGATGAGGATGATGAGGATGATGAAGAAGATGAGGGTGATGAGGATGATGAGGATGATGAGGGTGATGAAGATGATGAGGGTGATGAGGATGATGAAGATGATGAGGGTGATGGAGATGATGAGGATGATGAAGATGATGAGGATGATGAAGAAGATGAGGGTGATGAGGATGATGAAGATGATGAGGATGATGAGGGTGATGAAGATGATGAGGGTGATGAGGATGATAAAGATGATGAGGGTGATGAAGATGATAAGGATGATGAAGATTATGAGGATGATGAAGATGATGAGGGTGATGAAGATAATGAGGGTGATGAGGATGATGAAGATGATGAGGGTGATGAAGATGATGAGGGTGATGAAGATGATGAAGATGATGAGGGTGATGAAGATGATGAGGATGATGAAGATGATGAGGGTGATGAAGATGATGAGGATGATGAAGATGATGGTGATGAGGGTAATGAAGATGATGCGGGTGATGAAGATGATGCGGGTGATGAAGATGTTTAGGATTTTTAGGGTCATGAGGATGATGAAGATGATGAGGGTAATGAGGGTGATGAAGATGATGAGGGTGATGAAGATGATGAGGATGATGAAGATGATGAGGGTGATGAAGATGATGAGGATGATGAAGATGATTAAGATGATGAGGGTGATGAAGATGATGAGGGTGATGAAGATGATGAAGATGATGAGGGTGATGAGGACGATGAAGATGATGAGGGTGATGAAGATGATCCGGGTGATGAAGATTAGGATGATGAAGATGATGAGGATGATGAAGATGATTAGGATGATGAAGATGATGAGGGTGATGAGGATGATGAAGATGATGAAGATGATGAGGGTGATGAAGATGATGAGGATGATGAAGATGATGGTGATGAGGGTAATGAAGATGATGCGGGTGATGAAGATGATGCGGGTGATGAAGATGATGAGGATAATGAAGATGATGAAGATGAAGAGGGTGATGAAGATGATCCGGGTGATGAAGATGATGAGGGTGATGAGAATGATGAAGATGATGAGGATGATGAGGGTGATGAAGATTAGGATGATGAAGATCATGAGGGTGATGAAGATGATTTGGATGATGAAGATGATGAGGGTGATGAGGATGATGAAGATGATGATGGTGATGAGGGTGATGAAGATGATGAGGGTGATGAGGATGATGAAGATGATGAGGGTGATGAAGATGATTAGGATGATGAAGATGATGAGGATGATGAAGATGATGGTGATGAGGGTAATGAAGATGATGCAGGTGATGGAGATAATGAAGATCATGAGGATGATGAAGATGATGAGGGTGATGAAGATGATCCGGGTGATGAAGATGATGAGGGTGATGAGGATGATGAATATTATGAGGATGATGAGGGTGATGAAGATGATTGGGATGATGAAGATGATGAGGGTTATTGGGATGAAGAAGATGATGAGGGTGATGAAGATGATGAGGATGATGAGGGTGATGAAGATTAGCATGATGAAGATGATGAGGGCGATGAAGATGATGAGGGTGATGAGGATGATGAAGATGATGAGGGTGATGAAGATGATGAAGACGATGAGGGTGATGAGGATGATGAAGATGATGAGGGTGATGAGGATGATGAAGATAATGAGGGTGATGAGGATGATGAAGATGATGAGGGTGATGAAGATGATGAGGGTGATGAAGATGATGAGGGTGATGAGGGTGATGAGGATGATGAAGATGATGAGGGTGATGAGGGTGATGAAGATGATGAGGATGATGAAGATGATGAGGATGATGAAGAAGATGAGGGTGATGAGGATGATGAAGATGATGAGGATGATGAGGGTGATGAAGATGATGAGGGTGATGAGGATGATGAAGATGATGAGGGTGATGAGGATGATGAAGATGATGAGGATGATGAAGAAGATGAGGGTGATGAGGATGATGAAGATGATGAGGATGATGAGGGTGATGAGGATGATGAGGGTGATGAAGATGATGAGGGTGATGAAGATGATGAAGATGATGAGGGTGATGAGGATGATGAAGATGATGAGGATGATGAAGAAGATGAGGGTGATGAGGATGATGAAGATGATGAGGGTGATGAGGATGATGAAGATGATGAGGGTGATGAAGATGATGAGGGTGATGAAGATGATGAGGGTGATGAAGATGATGAGGATGATGAAGATGATGAGGATGATGAAGAAGATGAGGATGATGAAGATGATGAGTATGATGAGGGTGATGAAGATGATGAGGGTGATGAGGATGATGAAGATGATGAGGGTGATGAAGATGATGAGGATGATGAAGATGATGAGGATGATGAAGAAGATGAGGGTGATGAGGATGATGAAGATGATGAGGATGATGAGGGTGATGAAGATGATGAGGATGATGAGGGTGATGAAGATGATGAGGGTGATGAAGATGATGAAGATGATGAGGGTGATGAGGGTGATGAAGATGATGAGGATGATGAGGATGATGAAGAAGATGAGGGTGATGAGGATGATGAGGATGATGAGGGTGATGAAGATGATGAGGGTGATGAGGATGATGAAGATGATGAGGGTGATGGAGATGATGAGGATGATGAAGATGATGAGGATGATGAAGAAGATGAGGGTGATGAGGATGATGAAGATGATGAGGATGATGAGGGTGATGAAGATGATGAGGGTGATGAGGATGATAAAGATGATGAGGTTGATGAAGATGATAAGGATGATGAAGATTATGAGGATGATGAAGATGATGAGGGTGATGAAGATAATGAGGGTGATGAGGATGATGAAGATGATGAGGGTGATGAGGATGATGAAGATGATGACGGTGATGAGGATGAAGATGATGAGGATGATGAAGATGATGCGGGTGATGAAGATGATGAGGATGATGAAGATGATGAGGATGATGAAGATGATGAGGGTGATGAGGATGAAGATGATGAGGATGATGAAGATGATGCGGGTGATGAAGATGATGCGGGTGATGAAGATGATGCGGGTGATGAAGATGATGAAGATGATGACGATGATGAGGATGTCCTACCTGTTCTGACCTGGTCCTATCTGGTCTTATCTGGTCTTATCTTATCCTACCTGGTCCGACCTGGTCCTATCTGGTCAGGTCCTACCTGGTTCTCCCTGGTCCGACCTGGTCTTATCTGATCCTACCTGGTTCGGCCTGGTTCTACCTCGTCCTACCTGGTCCGACCTGGTCCGACCTGGTTCTACCTGGTCCGACCTGGTCCGACCTGGTTCTACCTGGTCCTACCTGGTCCGACCTGATTCTACCTGGTCCTACCTTGTCCGACCTGGTTCTACCTGGTCCTACCTTGTCCGACCTGGTTCTACCTGGTCCTACCTTGTCCGACCTGGCCTTAACTGGTCCTACCTTGTCCGACCTGGTTCTACCTGGTCCTACCTTGTCCGACCTGGTTCTACCTGGTCCTACCTTGTCCGACCTGGCCTTAACTGGTCCTACCTTGTCCGACCTGGTTCTACCTGGTCCTACCTTGTCCGACCTGGCCTTAACTGGTCCTACCTGGTCCGACCTGATTCTACCTGGTCCTACCTTGTCCGACCTGGTTCTACCTGGTCCTACCTTGTCCGACCTGGTTCTACCTGGTCCTACCTTGTCCGACCTGGCCTTAACTGGTCCTACCTTGTCCGACCTGGTTCTACCTGGTCCTACCTTGTCCGACCTGGCCTTAACTGGTCCTACCTTGTCCGACCTGGTTCTACCTGGTCCTACCTTGTCCGACCTGGTTTTACCTGGTCCTACCTTGTCCGACCTGGCCTTAACTGGTCCTACCTTGTCCGACCTGGCCTTAACTGGTCCTACCTTGTCCGACCTGGCCTTAACTGGTCCTACCTTGTCCGACCTGGTTCTACCTGGTCCTACCTTGTCCGACCTGGTTCTACCTGGTCCTACCTTGTCCGACCTGGCCTTAACTGGTCCTACCTTGTCCGACCTGGTTCTACCTGGTCCTACCTTGTCCGACCTGGTTCTACCTGGTCCTACCTTGTCCGACCTGGCCTTAACTGGTCCTACCTTGTCCGACCTGGTTCTACCTGGTCCTACCTTGTCCGACCTGGTTTTACCTGGTCCTACCTTGTCCGACCTGGCCTTAACTGGTCCTACCTTGTCCGACCTGGCCTTAACTGGTCCTACCTTGTCCGACCTGGTTCTACCTGGTCCTACCTTGTCCGACCTGGTTCTACCTGGTCCTACCTTGTCCGACCTGGCCTTAACTGGTCCTACCTTGTCCGACCTGGTTCTACCTGGTCCTACCATGTCCGACCTGGTTCTACCTGGTCCTACCTTGTCCGACCTGGTTCTACCTGGTCCTACCTTGTCCGACCTGGCCTTAACTGGTCCTACCTTGTCCGACCTGGTTCTACCTGGTCCTACCATGTCCGACCTGGTTCTACCTGGTCCTACCTTGTCCGACCTGGCCTTAACTGGTCCTACCTTGTCCGACCTGGTTCTACCTGGTCCTACCTTGTCCGATCTGGTTCTACCTGGTCCTACCTTGTCCGACCTGGCCTTAACTGGTCCTACCTTGTCCGACCTGGTTCTACCTGGTCCTACCTTGTCCGACCTGGCCTTAACTGGTCCTACATGGTCCTATCTTGTAAACTTGTAAACCCCTCCATCTGCACAGCTTGGTAAGTGTGTCAGCACGTTGTGAAGCTTCGCTGCTCCACCGCATTGAAAATCCTCTTCTGTCAGTTTGTCCCTTGACGGATGCACCTCCTCTTCACGTCATCCAAGGAGAGAACTTTGAGTCCTTCTACCTTGAAGAGAGTTGTTCCCCTTCTTGCTGGACAGGGAGGACCCTCAGCTCTGCGGACCCCGTTGGCTGGGCTGTGGAGAAGAACCACATGTAGCAGGATATCCTTCATCCTGTGCCAGATGTGGTTTGGTCAGCATCTTCAGCAGCTCGGACATGGCTCAGGCACTGCCCTTTACACCACTGACAGCTTAGTGAATGGACCACCACCTCATGTATGCAGCGGGGTGAACTTCCGTTGGGGTTCGTCCAGTTGTTTGTGCAGCTTGTTGCTTCTGACAGCAGAGTTACTGCTGAAACGTTCCAGACGGACAGCAGCACCCACCAGATCTCAGTTCCTCTGAGTGTTTCAACTCGTTGGCGGCATCCTGTCATTACAGCAGCTCCATCATACAAGCTTCGCAGTTGCTTCACATCTACAATAGATCTGGTCTTCCACCTGCCATTTCAGAGTTCCTATGACGTTTGGTTTTCATCTCCTTGTCCTCTGTGTATCTGACATAGCTAATGAGTGGCTTTCTGTTGCTGATGTCAGTGGATTCATCCAGTGTTAATGAAAACACAGGAGTTCTTCGTACAACTTCCATAAGTATGCTTGCAATTATAGACATCATATCAGTAGGTACAACACCCATCTTGGATGGGTCTCCATGCGCCTCCAATGCATTTATCTGTAAGGTGTAGGTCCAACCACAACAATAACTTCACCAAGTTTTACCTGATTTTTCTCACAGTTGGGTTTGTTACAATTGACAGAGATATTGCTATGATACAGATCACTGTCTGATATTCCGCAGGGTGGCCGGGCTCCTTTCGGGATCGGGTGAGTCATCCAGGAGATCAGAGTAGAGCCGCTGCTCCTGCTGATCTGTAACTGGGATGCCAGAAATAGTTGTAGAGCTGGATGTTCCAGACAGAGAAGTATCTACTTGGATGCTCTGCATCAGAGAAACAATATAAGCAGGAATAGACTCAGCAACCATGTAAAACTCTCTTTGTGAAACATCAATATCATATTTTTCCATAAACACCTCATAGGGGTAAAATTATTAGGGCAGATTATTGACTGTATTAACATTATTTATAAACCAGTTATGTAGAGAATTATTTTGTTTGTGTGTAATATATACGTGTTGTTCCACAGAAAACAGTTATGTGGAGAAACTACAATGACTCTGCAGCAAGACTCGAAAGCAGAGACCCATCCAATATGGCGGTGACCCATCCAATATGGCGGAGACCCATCCAATATGGCGGTGACCCATCCAATATGGCGGTGACCCATCCAATATGGCGGAGACCCATCCAATATGGCGGTGACCCATCCAATATGGCGGTGACCCATCCAATATGGCGGAGACCCATCCAAAAAGGCGCCGACCCATCCAATATGGTGGAGACACTTGTCCACTCTCCAGCGCACAATGAGGCGTTTGTGTAGACATGTCTATGCTTGCATGGACTGGTGCATTTCAGCCCCTTTTTGTGCATGAAACTGCCGTGGCGTGGCCGTTCCGTGTTTAGCTTAATGAAAGCAGGACGCTCCACATCTTTCATGAACTTCACTCAGGTTTCAGTGGTAACGTTAGTCTCCTCTTCGCTGTGCAGCTGCTCCTCCTCAGCACATCACACGCATCTGATTGGATCTGAGGTCATTTTTGTTGCCATGGACACAGTCTGAGCCAGTTAGTCGGGAAGTTACCTTTGGGTTGCTTGGCAATGTTGCAGCCACCAACGCTACCTATCCGGATGGTGTGGATGATTATTCACATCACTGGCAGCAGTACTGGCTCTTTCTTCAGGTTCTATTTTCGGACCGGGTTCTGTGGATCGGAACTTGTGCACACCTTTACACACGACTGTAATTGTACACCGGAGTTCCCCTCATTATGAGCTCGATTTCCGGGAATTGATCATGTGATGCGCGGGTCCTGCTGTGAGTTTTATGTCAGAGACCCGGCTCTTACCCCACCAACTGGATCGGACAGACCCAGTTCTGTTGGAACAGACTCTTTAGAACTGACTCCTGGTCTCTTCAGCAGGTTGTGGGTCAGGATGTTTGGTGGTGTGTCAGATCTGATCCAGAGGGACCGGGACCGAACCGGTGGTCTGGGTTCAGTCCAGAAGGCCGTTCCCTACCTAAACCAGGATTTCCAGGTCCTGAAGGAGGAATGCCATCGGACCAGGTCTCTGTTCCAGGACCCCATGTTCCCCGCAGAACCGGCTTCACTGGGCTTCAAGGAACTTGGACCGTTCACGGCCAAGACCAGAGGGGTGGAGTGGAAGAGGCCCACGGTGAGAACCACACACCTGGACACACACCTACACACACCTGGACACACCTTCACACACCTACACACACCTGGACACACACCCGCTCACACCTGGACACACCTTCACACACCTACACACACCTGGACACACCTTCACACACCTACACACACCTGGACACACACCTACACACACCTGGACACACACCCGCTCACACCTGGACACACACCCGCTCACACCTGGACACACCTTCACATACCTGGACACACACCCGCACACACCTGGACACACCTTCACACACCTTCACACACCTGGACACACACCCGCACACACCTGCACACACCTGGACACACCTACACACACCTACACACACCTGGACACACACCTACACACACCTGGACACACACCTGCACACACCTGGACACACACCCGCTCACACCTGGACACACACCCGCTCACACCTGGACACACCTTCACATACCTGGACACACACCCGCACACACCTGGACACACCTTCACACACCTTCACACACCTGGACACACCTTCACACACCTACACACACCTGGACACACACCTACACACACCTGGACACACCTTCACACACCTACACACACCTGGACACACACCCGCTCACACCTGGACACACCTTCACACACCTACACACACCTGGACACACCTTCACACACCTACACACACCTGGACACACACCTACACACACCTGGACACACACCCGCTCACACCTGGACACACACCCGCTCACACCTGGACACACCTTCACATACCTGGACACACACCCGCACACACCTGGACACACCTTCACACACCTTCACACACCTGGACACACACCCGCACACACCTGCACACACCTGGACACACCTACACACACCTGGACACACCTTCACACACCTACACACACCTGGACACACACCTACACACACCTGGACACACACCCGCTCACACCTGGACACACCTTCACACACCTGGACACACCTACACACACCTGGACACACCTTCACACACCTACACACACCTGGACACACACCTACACACACCTGGACACACACCCGCTCACACCTGGACACACACCCGCTCACACCTGGACACACCTTCACATACCTGGACACACACCCGCACACACCTGGACACACCTTCACACACCTTCACACACCTGGACACACACCCGCACACACCTGCACACACCTGGACACACCTACACACACCTGGACACACCTTCACACACCTACACACACCTGGACACACACCTACACACACCTGGACACACACCCGCTCACACCTGGACACACCTTCACACACCTGGACACACCTACACACACCTGGACACACCTTCACACACCTACACACACCTGGACACACACCTACACACACCTGGACACACACCCGCTCACACCTGGACACACACCCGCTCACACCTGGACACACCTTCACATACCTGGACACACACCCGCACACACCTGGACACACCTTCACACACCTTCACACACCTGGACACACACCCGCACACACCTGCACACACCTGGACACACCTTCACACATCTACACACACCTACACACACCTGGACACACCTTCACACACCTGGACACACACCTGGACACACACCCGCACACACCTGGACACACCTTCACACACCTGGACACACCTTCACACACCTTCACACACCTGGACACACACCCGCACACACCCGCACACACCTGGACACACCTGGACACACCTTCACACACCTGGACACACTTTCACACACCTACACACACCTGGACACACCCGCACACACCTGGACACACCTTCACACACCTGGACACACTTTCACACACCTACACACACCTGGACACACACCTACACACACCTGGACACACACCCGCTCACACCTGGACACACACCTACACACATCTGGACACACATTCACACACCTGGACACACACCTGCACACACCTGGACACACCTTCACACACCTGGACACACCTGGACATACCTGGACACACCTTCACACACCTGGACACACCTACACACACCTGGACACACACCTACACACACCTGGACACACACCTGCACACACCTGGACACACACCCGCTCACACCTGGACACACACCCACTCACACCTGGACACACCTTCACATACCTGGACACACACCCGCACACACCTGGACACACCTTCACACACCTTCACACACCTGGACACACCTTCACACACCTACACACACCTGGACACACACCTACACACACCTGGACACACCTTCACACACCTACACACACCTGGACACACACCCGCTCACACCTGGACACACCTTCACACACCTACACACACCTGGACACACCTTCACACACCTACACACACCTGGACACACACCTACACACACCTGGACACACACCCGCTCACACCTGGACACACACCCGCTCACACCTGGACACACCTTCACATACCTGGACACACACCCGCACACACCTGGACACACCTTCACACACCTTCACACACCTGGACACACACCCGCACACACCTGCACACACCTGGACACACCTACACACACCTGGACACACCTTCACACACCTACACACACCTGGACACACACCTACACACACCTGGACACACACCCGCTCACACCTGGACACACCTTCACACACCTGGACACACCTACACACACCTGGACACACCTTCACACACCTACACACACCTGGACACACACCTACACACACCTGGACACACACCCGCTCACACCTGGACACACACCCGCTCACACCTGGACACACCTTCACATACCTGGACACACACCCGCACACACCTGGACACACCTTCACACACCTTCACACACCTGGACACACACCCGCACACACCTGCACACACCTGGACACACCTACACACACCTGGACACACCTTCACACACCTACACACACCTGGACACACACCTACACACACCTGGACACACACCCGCTCACACCTGGACACACCTTCACACACCTGGACACACCTACACACACCTGGACACACCTTCACACACCTACACACACCTGGACACACACCTACACACACCTGGACACACACCCGCTCACACCTGGACACACACCCGCTCACACCTGGACACACCTTCACATACCTGGACACACACCCGCACACACCTGGACACACCTTCACACACCTTCACACACCTGGACACACACCCGCACACACCTGCACACACCTGGACACACCTTCACACATCTACACACACCTACACACACCTGGACACACACCTACACACACCTGGACACACCTTCACACACCTGGACACACACCTGGACACACACCCGCACACACCTGGACACACCTTCACACACCTGGACACACCTTCACACACCTTCACACACCTGGACACACACCCGCACACACCCGCACACACCTGGACACACCTGGACACACCTTCACACACCTGGACACACTTTCACACACCTACACACACCTGGACACACCCGCACACACCTGGACACACCTTCACACACCTGGACACACTTTCACACACCTACACACACCTGGACACACACCTACACACACCTGGACACACACCCGCTCACACCTGGACACACACCTACACACATCTGGACACACATTCACACACCTGGACACACACCTGCACACACCTGGACACACCTTCACACACCTGGACACACCTGGACATACCTGGACACACCTTCACACACCTGGACACACCTTCACACACCTTCACACACCTGGACACACCTGGACACACCTTCACACACCTGGACACACCTGGACACACCTTCACACACCTGGACACACCTGGACACACCTGGACACATCTGCACACACCTGGACACACACCCGCACACACCTGGACACACCTTCACACACCTGGACACACACCCGCACACACCTGAACACACCTTCACACACCTGGACACACATCTGCACACACCTGGACACACCTTCACACACCTGGACACACCTGCACACACCTGGACACACCTTCACACACCTGGACACACCTTCACACACCTGGACACACACCCGCACACACCTGGACACACCTTCACACACCTGGACACACCTTCACACATCTGGACACACCTGGACACACCTTCACACACCTGGACACACATGCACACACCTGCACACACCTGGACACACCTGGACACACCTGGACACACACCCGCACACACCTGGACACACACCCGCACACACCTGGACACACCTTCACACACCTGGACACACCAGGACACACCTGGACACACCTTCACACACCTGGACACACCAGGACACACCTGGACACACCTGGACACACCTGGACACACCTGGACATGTACAGATAAAAGAGTGGACTTGTTTAATGTTTTTTCTGACTAATGCTTGTCTCCGATTGGCTGTTCCAGGAACTGACAGCTGACCCTCAGTTCATTGTAGGCGGGGCAACCAGGACAGACATCTGTCAGGGGGCACTGGGTGAGTTGGAAGGTCATGTGACCTCAGCCTGTGGCAGGATTGTTCTCTGCTCTATCTGTCTGTTTGTCTATCTTTCTATTGTGTTTCTAGCAAGCTGGCATTTTGTTTATTTATCATACTGTGTTAAGTTAGTTTTGTAAGAGTGCAGATTGAATGGGACACACCTGCTGAGTTTCTATGAAAGCAGCAGGTATAAGGTTGGCTAGGATCTGTATGTCGCGGGCTTTGAGACATTTCAGTTTTTCACTAAGCTGCAGGGTTAGGGTTAGACTCAGAGAAAGCAGGACCGCGTAGAGAAAATCCTAACAATGAAAAACCAAACTATCCATCCATTTATTTCTCCATCCATCTTCATACTGCTTATCCGGGGTCGGGTCGCGGGGGCAGCAGCCTAAGCAGGGAAGCCCAGACTTCCCTCTCCCCAGCCACATTTGCCAACTCTGCGGGGGGGATCCCGAGGCGTTCCCAGGCCAGCCGAGAGATATAATCCCTCCAGCGTGTCCTGGGTCTTCCCCGGGGTCTCCTCCCAGAGGGACGTGCCTGGAACACCTCACCAGGGAGGTCCAGGAGGCATCCTGACCAGATGCCCGAGCCACCTCAACTGGTTCCTCTCGATGCGAAGGAGCAGCGGCTCTACTCTGATCTCCTCCCGGATGACCGAGCTCCTCACCCTATTCTACAGTCATTTAGCAGACGCTTTTATCCAAAGCGATTTACATATGAGTGAGAACAACACAAGCACGAAATCAAACAGTAGAGGACATCGTAGGAAGGTGCTGGTGGACTGTCTCCTTCCATTTCATGGAAGGACCTGTGGAGTGACATGAACCCGTTTGGGTTGGTTGAAGACCAGATGTGCTGCTGGTTCTGGATCATCTGCAGAGGTTTAACCAGCATGCAGACAGACCTGCCAGTAGGGAACTGCAGTAATCCATGTGACCAGAACCTGAACCAACAGCTGGGTCGTGTGTTCTGTCGGTACGTCTGATTCTCTTGATGTTGTAGAGAGCATATCGGCAGGTACGGGCAACCGAGGCAACATGGACCTTAAAGGTCAGCTGGTCATCCACCATGACACCCAGATTCCAGGTGTAAACCACATAGTGCTGCGAGTATGTATCGCTATAGTGCCGGATTGTCCTTGAACGCACCGTTTGTTCACGTGACACTTTACGCATGCACGCACGGTGACGCCTGAGCCTGTCTGGCCAATCCGAGTTGCGGCAATTCTTCTTACACGCTGCTGGCGTCTTTCCCAGTAGGTGTGTGAGAAACGTCAGAGGAGGCTGCAACAGGTTGGTCCCGAACAAACTCATTCAGACGCCATCAGGTGTTTCTTGTGACTTATGACAGTTGTCATATATTTTAGACACGTCTATGCCCGCCGTGGGCGCTGTGAACGTCATTGCAGGCGGACCCCTACCTTGGATTGGTGAGTCTGCCTGTTTGTGGCTGTGCCTACATTGGTGCATCCACTGCTGATGCTGACGCTGTCAGTTGAATGGTTTGATTTTGTGTTTTATGAATTCAGCAACATACTGTAACTGCATAGAGTGTTGCATTGATATGTTTTCTATTATTGTATGTGTTGCTTAAGTAACCTGAACAGATTTTGAAGTGATTTGAACTGTGTGCACCAAGTTAATGGAATTAGTGAAAATAACCAAGGGTTCATGAATCCTGATGATTAGTTTTGACTGATGATTTGCTTTGCTGTTTTGATGCAGGCCAGGTGTGCCCTGTGGGGTACAAGGAATTGGATGGTGAGCTAGAACAAGAGCCTGAACTGCTAGCCGGATTGTCTCCCCTACAGTCTGGTAGGAGATTGTTGCAGCCAGCTGCTCCCACCGTTGTCCACTCAAACACACTATGCGCATTTGGACATTCAGCACTCATGGACTCAAAAAGAACTGATATATATATTTCTACATATGGACAATTCTCATCTCTTTGAACTGCAAACCTTGACTTGGATAACTGGGAGCGAAGACAGCGAAACTGGCTGGATTGAATGAAATCTTATTTGTTGCAACCTTTTGAATAACCTGAACAGCTGTAAATATTATACATTGTGCCATGTCACTGTTAATAATAATCCACCTGTTATCCAAACTTATAACATTTGTCGCTGTTCACTGTATCCCTACCTCCTCCAGCAGTTACCTAGACTTCTGATTTAATTGCCCAGATTAATAGTCTACACTCTTACATATAATGTTGGCTACACAGACAGCAGACGTAGGAACAAGTGTGATAGAGTGGAGCTTCACACGTATCTGCAGATGTAAGGAAGGATCGGCTGGACAGACAATGAGCTCTGTCTTGGACAGATGGAGCTGAAGGTGGCGATCCTTCATCCATGCAGAGATATCAGCAAGACAAGCTGATATTCTTTTTTTTTTTTCTTTTTTTTTTGTTTGTCTTGTCCAGCATTTAAGCAAGCAGACTGATGTTCTGCTGAGCAAATTTATTTTGCCAAGGGGAACTTTTGTAGATGTAATGATCCCCTTGTATTTCTTGATTCTTATTTTATTTTTCAATTTGTTTTGGATAATAGCTTGTATTACAGAGTTTATGCTGCTGGACCCGACCGGAAAGGACAGGAAAGGGGCAGAAAGAGAACAGAAAAGAGAACATAAAAAAACAAAAAAAAAAAACAAAAGACAGAGATCAATGCATACATGTATATGCACATACATACCCACCTACATATATATGTATATACACTCGCACATACATTATATATATACATATATACATACATACATACATACATATACACACACATACACATGCATACACACACGTACACATACATGCATACATAAAGATAGATATACATACATACATATACACATACACACACATACACATACATATACATACATACACACACACATATATATATATATATATATATATATACACATATACATACTCACATACATACACATACACATACACTCACACATATGCATACATATATACATATCCATACACATACATACATACACATACACATAAGTACACACACATACCCACCCACACACATAAATATATACACCCACACAAGCCAACTCTAGATTCGTGGAGAACAAAACCGTTGACAATCAGGAGGACCAGAAACTAGCAAGTTAAGTCAGAAAGACAGAAAGAGAGCTACCTGCTGTTAATGAATAAACTTGCTGGATGACTCAGTGACTGTGACACATGCAGAACATTCATGCAGAACATTTAGAGTGGAACGTGTTTAGAGAAGAGTGATCATGCCAATGTGACCCCGCCCGCCTAGGGCTAGAGGAAGGCCAGGAGAACCCAGAGACCCGGGTAACCGACAGTCACCCCCAGGTACAGATCCCAACCCCCCCACTCCAGAGCCAGCCATGCATCTGCCCAGGAGGTGGCGAAGGAGGTGCCCAACCAGAGTCCCCCGCAGTCAGGGGGAACAGGCCCCAGCAGGCCCAGGCCGGCAAGGGCCGATCCCGCCGGGCACCGGCCCCCCAGGGCAGACAGAGCGCAGGCCCCAGGGCCCCAAGAGCCCGAGAGCAGCCCCCCACCCCTGCAGGCAGAGGGCCCAGCCCACACCGACGGAGGACCAGGATCCCCAGACCGCCACCTAGCGGCAGCCAGGTCGCACCCCAGTGCACCAGCTGCGCCCCCGGGTACAGGACACCCCCCCCCCCCCCCCCCCCCCCCCCACCACCAAACCACACACACATAAACATGCATACCCTCCCTCCCCCAACACGCACTCCCCTCTCAGCCCCCATCCACACACCCCTCCGCAATCCACACACATCTCCCATCACATACACAACCCCACCCCACCTCTACTCACTCACCCATACCAAGTCACACAAACCCCAACCCACCCCTCCCCCCCTCCCCACCCCCACACACGCTCACCCCCCCCCACACACGCTCACACCCCGCCACCCCATCCCTCTACTTCTACCCAACCACACATGCCCCACCAAACACCCCTCCACCACCCACAGCCCCCCTCCAAACTTCACCCTCACTCACACATCCCATTCCGCATATACGCCCCCCCTACACACACACACACACACACACACACACACACACACACACCTCACTCCTCCAACACAGGCACACCCCAATACAACCCACGCGCCAACATACCCCTCCACACACACATCTACTCATCCTCACACATCCCTATCCCCTACCCACCTATATCCCCAACCCTAATCCCCCCCCCCCCCCCCCCGTCCTCTCCCCCACCTGTGGGGGAGAGGACAGGATGGCCCCGATCAGGGCCCCCATAATTACCGCCCACCACTCCCAGCGTCCCCCCCACCACTCCCAGCGTCCCCCCCACCACCCCACAGATGCAGCCGACCCAGCACCCCCCCAGGGCCGGCGACAACCCTCCTACAGCCAGGCCAGCCCAGACTTAGGTCTAATGGACGGCACTCTTCCCCCACCCGTACCCCCCCCCCCCCCAGTAAAGCCCCGAGAGCAGGGGCATGAGAAGACCCTATCGTCCCCCCCCCCCCCCCCCCCCGCTTATGACTGATTGTGAAGTATGTATTAGTTGCAATTAAAACTGAGGGAATTGCCACGCGGTGCTGGGAGAGGGACCACCTAAGCAGCCCCGCCCACCATACACCGCATGCCCCCCCCCCTAATCATGTGAGTCGTCAGTGTTTTGGTGTTTGGTGTCTAAGTGTAATTAAAACTGGGAGGTGAGCCGAGGCTGGGTGCAGCGATCAAGACCACCTTGATGGCCTTTCTCACCACCCAGCGCCACGTGCACACCTCCCAATACCCTGCCTGTGTGTGATGGGGAGCGGGGAGGAAGAGGGGTTGAGGGATTTAAGTCTGGAGGAAAGTGAGCTTTCCTCCAGAAGGTGAGCCGCCCGCGGCACTGGGCATGCCCCCTACTCCCAGGGCCCCCCAAGGACCAGGACAAGCCGGGGACAGCCATCCCCGTAACCAGAGCCTTCGGCGACTAACCAGAGAGTCATCACCGACCCAAGAGGGGACCAACTCACCACATGCAGAAGGGGGGCACGAGGACAAAGAGGAGGCGGGGCGGCAGAAGGGGAATCCCAGACCGATTGTCCACCGCCCCCTCACTCACAGAGGACACCCCCACCTGGGGACATGAAGTCCCCCCTTGTCCACACATCGGCACCTCACACTGTCTCAGCACACACCTACAGCCACACACACACACACTTCCGGACACATTCAGGTCCACCCAGCCACCCGTTCAGCCCACCCTTAAAACCATCCTCCTGACCCCCCCGTCACATCCAAATCTCCCCCCCCCCCATCCATCATATCTACACTTATCCACCAACCTACCACACACATGCACCACCCACTCCCCCATACATACACCCCCCCCCCCCCCACACACACAGACAGCACGCCCCCCCTCCCCCCATCCTCCCCCCCCCACACACACACCCGTATACATGCACCACCGCCACTCCCCACATACACGCATCACCCCACTCCCCTACACACACGGCACTACCCCCCCCCACAGACACCACGACACCCCCCCCACACACGCATCATCACACTTCCCCACCCACACACATCCACATACCTATGTACCGCCACCAGTCCTCAACGCACACCCCCTACACACATCCCTCCATACACACTCACATCCCATCCACACTATCAAACACCCCCCACTCAACAAGTCCCAGGGTCGCAACCAGGCACCAGAGCACGTACCTGCCCGCCGCCGCAGCGGCAGGTCCAGGTCAGCCCAGCCCCCCCCCCGGCACAAGCCGACCCCCCACCCCCAAGAGACAGGGGACAACCCCGGGCACCGGAGCCCGGGACCCCGCCCAGCCCACCCCACGGCGGCACAGGCGCCCGTTACGGAGTCACGCCCGCCAACCCATCCCCCGCCAGCGACCTCGCCCCGCCGCTGCGCGGCAACTCCAGCCGCCGGCCCATCCAGGTCCACAGTAGGGCTAGAAACCTAGCCACTCCAGCAATGGAGCAGTCAAAATCCCCCCCCCAGGAGCCCACCACAGACCCACAGCCCCCAGAGAACCCCAACCGGCCACCAACCCCGAGCGCAATAAGGTCACATTCTCCCCCCATACTAAGTGATGGAGCTGATCACAGGGGACCAGAGGGAATAAAGTTCAGCTGACTGATCTCTTGAGGAGGCAGACATCATCTCGACACTGATGTGATCTAATAAGAGATTTCTGAACTGCTGGATACACAGACTTTGTTTGCTTTTCCAGTTTAGAAGGATAGTTTTCTTTGCGATACATAAACTGGTGAGGATTAAGTTTGCAGAATTAAATTCTATGTTAATTTCACCCAAGTAACCCAGTAGGCCCAGTTTGGGGTTTGTAGGGATGTTACATTTGAAGCAATTTGACAGATCTTTACATACCTGAAACCAGAATTCCTGGACAGGTGGGCAAGACCACAAAGCATGGTAGTAGCTGTCAGTCGTGTTGCCAGTGCAGTGTGGACAGATGTTTGGTTGTGACAGACCCATCCTGAACATCCTGTGTCCTGTATAATGAGTTCTATGCAGAATTTTAAATTGTATTAGTTGCATGTTTGAATTCTTAGTCATTGTAAATGTATTTGAACAGATTTGTGACCATTCATTTTGGTCAAAGTTACTGGATAAGTCTGCTTCCCATTTAGAAGTTGGGAGACATATGGAATCGTCTAGCTTTGATAGTAATCTGTATATTTTGGATAACAGTTTCGGGGCATTGAGATTTAAGAATTCTGCAGCCCTGATAGGTAGCTGCAAGTTTAATTGATCAGGGGTGTATTTCTTACCTATAATAGATTTAAGTTGGTGGTATTCTAAGAATTTTGTGCTGCTGATTTCATATCGTGAAGTAATTGTGTCAAAAGGGAGAAAGTTCCCGTTTTCTATTAAATGTTCTAACTGTTTTATTCCTTTATTCTTCCACTGAGGGAAGTTTATCATTTTCTGGTTTTGCTGGATGTCGGGATTGTTCCAAATAGGTGTAAGTTTGCATGGAATAAGCAAGGACTTGGTTAGTTTAAGAAATTCCCACCAGGCCATTAGTGAGGAGCTGATATTAATGCTTTTAAAGCATTTTTGGCGTTTGACAGCTGTGCTGATAAATGGCAGGTCTGAAATTGCCATATCCTCACACATAGCTTCTTCTATATTAAGCCATGGTTCATCTAGATAGCTAGGTTTAAGCCATTTAGAGATGTATTGTAGTCTATTGCTTATAAAGTAATTTTGGAAATTAGGCAAGTCTAAGCCACCGCTATCTTTAGTCTTCTGGAGTGTTTTTAGACTAATCCGTGGTGGTTTGTCTTTCCAGAGAAATCTAGTAACATTAGAGTCCAGCGATTTAAACCAGGTGGAGGGAGGTTTAATGGGGATCATTGAAAACAGATAATTGATTTTAGGTAGAATCATCATTTTTATAGTTGCAACTCTTCCCATTAGTGATATGGGTAAAGATTTCCACCGTGTGAGATCGTCCTCAATTGTTTTTAGTAGAGGGACATAATTTAGCTTTATAAGGTCTGACAGTCTGGGTGAGATGTTTATTCCCAAGTATCTAATATCTCCTGACTGTAAAGCAGCGTCAGGAGTATTATGGAAGGGACAGTTGATGGGTAGAACGGTGGTTTTAGACCAATTAATGGAATATTCAGAAATTGATGAGAATTTATTGATGAGTGCGATTGTCTGACAGATGGATGATTGTGAATTTTGAAGGAAAAGTAAAACATCATCAGCATAAAGACTGGTCTTATGCTCCATATTTCTACAGTTAATGCCTTTAATGTCTTTGTTTTGTCTAATTATGCTGCTAAGGGTTCAATAAAGATTGCAAAAAGTGAGGGGGAGAGTGGACAGCCTTGTCTGGTGCCTCTCTGCAATCTGAAGCTGTGAGAAGTTTGATCATTTGTCCTGACGCATGCATTTGGATTGCTATACAGTATCTTTATCCAGTCGATAAACGATGAGCCAAACCCCAATTTTCTTAATGTTGCAAATAAGAATTTCCAGTTCACCCTGTCAAATGCTTTTTCAGCATCTAGAGAGATTATTGTAGTTTCCAGGTTATGTATGGTGGCATAATCAATTAGATTTATTAGTCTGCGCGTATTAGTGGTGGAATGTCGTCCCTTGATAAATCCTGTTTGATCAGGATGTATGATAAGTGGAGTTATTCACGGTTCCATTCCGAGGAGCTGAAACATGAAGATCCATGACCTCAACTGCTCCTCGGTGTCCACAAGGTCCTCCATGTGATGCACTAACCTGTCGCTCCATGCTCCAGTCCACTCCACCTGTCCCCACGGGTTCCTGATCCGGATCAGACTCTCCGGCCGTCCGTTGTAGTCCACCTGCAGGACCAAAACCCACACAGACTAAATCATATTGATCCGCCATCGTACTGCGTCGGGGTGTCCTAATGTACATCCTGTCTGTCACAGGGGTCTCAAGATCTTACAAGTCTTATGACAGTCTCTATTCTATTCTATTCTATTCTATTCTATTCTATTCTATTCTATTTATTTAGCAAATGCTTTTTTCCAAAGCGACTTACAAGTGAGAGTGAGAACAAGAGAGCATATCAGCAGGTACGGGCAACCGAGGCAACATGGACCTTAAAGGTCAGCTGGTCATCCACCATGACACCCAGATTCCAGGCAGCAGACGTAGGAACAAGTGTGATAGAGTGGAGCTTCACACGTATCTGTGGAGGTAAGGAAGGATTGGCTGGACAGACAATGAGCTGTCTTGGACAGATGGAGCTGAAGGTGGTGATCCTTCATCCATGCAGAGATATCAGCAAGACAAGCTGATATTCTCAGTGAAACGTTGCGTTGTCTGGTGGGAAGGAGAGGAAAAGCTGAGTGTCATCTGCATAGCAGTGGTAGGAGAAGCCATGAGAGCTTCTAACTGCACCGAGTGAGGAGGTGGATGGTGGAAAGAGAAGAGGACCGAGCACCGATCCCTGAGGCTCCCCTGTTTTCATGTGATCTGGACACTTCTCCTCACCAGGATACTCTGAAGGATCTTCCTGAGAGGTAGGACGTGGACCAGGAGAGGACAGATCCAGAGATGCCGAGCTCAGAGAGTGGAGAGGAGAATCTGATGGTTGGCAGAAGCAGCAGACAGGTCCAGCAGGACCAGGACTGACCGGTGGATCTGGTCCAGCAGGACCAGGACTGACCGGTGGATCTGGTCCAGCAGGACCAGGACTGACCGGTGGATCTGGTCCAGCAGGACCAGGACCGACCGGTGGATCTGGTCCAGCAGGACCAGGACCGACCGGTGGATCTGGTCCAGCAGGACCAGGACTGACAGGTGGATCTGGTCCAGCAGGACCAGGACTGACCAGTGGATCTGGTGTTAGGGAACCAGTAGCAGACAGGAGACCAGTTCCAGAGGAGTGAAGCCAGACTGATGTGGATCTAACTGGTTTCTATCATGGAGGAACTGGGAGAGTGAAGACGACCCGCTCCAGTAGTGTGGACATGAACGGCACCAGTGGGACCAGCCGGTAGTTTCCAACCTGGACTGGGTTGAGTGTGGGTTTCTTCAGCAGCGGGGTGACCCGAGCTTGCTGGAAGACAGAGGGAAAGACAGCGGATTCCAGAGAGGAGATGATAATATGGGTCACTGCAGATTGATTGGAGGTAAAATGCTCTGCAGGATGTCGGTAGGGACCGGATCCAGAGGACAGATAGTGGCTTTAGAGTTGACTAGAAGTTTAGAGACTTGGTCCTCATTCAGAGGGCAGAAAGAGCAAAGTGAGGCACCACTAGCTGGATGTGGTGGACTGAGCTGGTCAGGCTCAGAGAAGTGATTCCTGATGGTAGCAACCTTTTCAGTAAAACAGGAAGCCAACATGTCTGCAGTCAGCGTGGCGGGATGTTTCTGGAGCCTCATTAACAGACAGGAAGGAGGAGTCTGAATCAGAGGGGAGAGTTAACCTCATCAGACAGCTGTGCTGGACTTAGAGATCTCAGGTTTCTGCGGTAGGAAACCGTCCTCGGAGCCTCTTTAGCGCCATGAGGAAGGAGGGCTGAGAATGTGACCAGGAGGTGGTCTGAGAGGTGCGGGGGGGGGACTGGCAGATCAGCTGTGGACCAGTTCCTGGTCAGGACCAGATCCATAGTGCTGCCGGCTTAGTGTGTCGGAGGAGTCTGGACCGGTCTGAGACTGAAGGAGGTTCATTAAGTCATTGATCTGAGTTTTGCCAGTGTGAATATTTAGGTCTCCATGACAACCAGCGGTGTGACATCATCAGGTGTGTCAGAGAGTAACATATCCATCTCAGAGATAAAGTGGTTCATGTTGCCTCCTGGAGGCCATATATGACCAGAATGTATGTATCGGTCGGAGCAGAGACCTGGATTACATGATGAGCAGGAAGCCATGGGACACAGAGAGGTAAAGCTCCATGTTTTAGGAAGCAGGACGTCCGTTCCACCTCCTCGTCCAGCAGAGCGAGGTGTCTGGGTGAAATCTGCGTTAAGGGAGAGGACAGCAGGAGTCGCTGTGTTTTCTGGATGGATCCAGGTCTCAGTCAGGACCAGGACCTGAACGTCTGAGACTGACATCAGAGAACTGATGAATTCTGTTTTATTTACTACGGACTGACAGTTCCAGAGACGGGAGGTGAGAGAGGATGAGGACAGTGTGGGAGACGGTGGTCCAGAGAGGTTTAGAGGACTGCCTTGTCTGTGGGAGACAGGCCTTGGTCTGTCCCCGTATCAGACGGGGATGGTTGGAGACACGTGGTAATGTGAGCTTAGCTGCTCGTGTCTCGGTGGACTGGCGCAGGTAGACTCGCAGGTCTTCACCCGTAGTGGTCTGAACCCGACGTGGGACACAGTGGCTGACACGACAGCGCACCTGGACTGCTGACGTACCTGGGACGGACCCAGCTGGGTCCACTCAGCCTGATTTAACAGCCGGCTGAAACCACCTCTTTCTGCTTGCCCCTGGCAGTTGAACCCTATCTCTAAGGGAGAGCCCGGCCACCCTGCGGAGGAAACTCATTTCAGCCGCCTGTATACGAGATCTCCTTCTTTCGGTCACGACCCACAGCTCATGACCATAGGTGAGGGTAGGAACGTAGATCGACTGGTAAATGGAGAGCTTCGCCTTCTGGCTCAGCTCCTTCTTCACCACGACAGACCGGCGCAGAGTCCGCATTACTGCAGACGCCGCACCGATCCGTCTGTCGATCTCACGCTCCATCATTCCCTCACTCGTGAACAAGACCCCGAGATATTTAAACTCCTCCACTTGAGGCAGGACCTGACTCCCGACCCGGAGAGGACAATCCACCCTATTCCGGCTGAGGACCATGGTCTCAGATTTGGAGGTGCTGATTCTCATCCCAGCCGCTTCACACTCGGCCGCGAATCGCTCAAGTGAGAGCTGGAGATCACGACCAGATGAAGCCAACAGGACCACGTCATCTGCAAAAAGCAGGGACCCAATCCTGAGGCCACCAAGTCGGATCCCCTCAACACCTCGGCTGCACCTAGAAATTCTGTCCATATAAGTTATGAACAGAATCGGTGATAAAGGGCAGCCTTGGCGGAGTCCAACCCTTCAGTGAGGGTAATATAAACTAACAGGCCAGATAATTGTGATCAGTACATTTAATAAGTTTTACATTTAAACACAACAGGTCGAATGGTGGATTTTGATC
Source organism: Telmatherina bonti (assembly GCF_933228915.1). Lineage (NCBI taxonomy): Eukaryota > Metazoa > Chordata > Actinopteri > Atheriniformes > Telmatherinidae > Telmatherina > Telmatherina bonti. The sequence goes on along the minus strand of NC_136621.1, from coordinate 43,674,767 downwards.
AGATCAAATGATTTTCCTACTTCTGATTCTTAACTTCCTGCTGGTCAAATAGTCTGATTAAACCCCTTTAAACCACTTCCAGAAACTTTCAGCATCCTGGAAACTCTTTCCGCTATGATAGAAGTTTCTGAAAACAACTAATGTTACAGGAAGCGCCTAAATGCACCACTTCCGCTGGTATTGATCTTTTCATTGATCTGCAAATGGATATCCATTATCCGTTGTTAATGTTTGTGTTTAGCTTAGCATTAGCATGTCCCCAAAGACCATCACGGTAATGGAGTCAGCTGATGTTTGGGCTGATCTGAAGAAAGTGCTAACAGGAAGCATTTCCTGCTGAGAAAACAACGCATTAGGTCTGGAATTTGCTGACTGAAGCTTAAATGATGAAGAATTGACTGGAACATGAAGATTGCTGTTGAATCATGTGACCAGCAGGAGGCACTGCAGGCCCACTCAGAGAACAGACTACAGCAACACGGCAGTTGCTTTTAATCAGATAAGCTCTGAAGACACCTCCGGTGATTTCAGTTGTTGAGCTTAAATCTGGAAGCTGGATTGATGCTCACGATGAGACTCTGGGGTCGGTTACAGCGTCACAATCATAGGGTCCACATAGATAGATCCAGCTTCAGCTGACGGGTCATGGGACCTCGGTCTGTTTCCAGGTGACTGTTGGCTGCTGGCTGCCATTGGCTCTCTGACTCTGAACGACCGTCTGCTGCATCGTGTTGTTCCCCATGGCCAGAACTTCAGTCAGCAGTATGCCGGCATCTTCCACTTCCAGGTGAGACGCCGTCTGTCCAAAGTCCACATGTCCAAAGACCACACCCAGCTTCACAAAGACCACACCCACTTTCACAAAGACCACACCCAGCTTCACAAAGACCACACCCACCTTCACAAAGACCACACCCACCTTCACAAAGACCACACCCACCTTCACAAAGACCACAATTCTTTTTTTTTCTTTTTTTCCCCTTTTTTTTCCACAATTCATGAAAAAAACGTAAAAAAAAAAAAACAGAACATGAGGGACTAATTTAGTGGAAGGATCAAAGCAGTAGCACAGTTTGTAAAGATAAGCTATGAGTTTGGACGGGAAGTGATGTGGCGATCAGGGGTATGATGGAGCCAAGTAGTGAAGAACCGTCAAGCTCAGGTTTAAAGTTCCAAAATAAGGGATTTTAATATAACCCAAAAAAGGGAGAGACAATTTTAACATGAAGGAATAAATCGGATCCATAAAAGAGGTCAACATAACCAAACTATTCTCAACTAACTAACTAACTCACAAAAGCAAGCAAAATGAAACAAACTGACCTACAAATGACACACAGGGTGAAACTTAAACCAAAACAGACAAAGAGGATGACACACATGAGCCTGAACAGAGGAAAACCCTGAAGTCCTGCTGCAACTGTTCTGGTCCAAGCAGCTGGATCCACCCAGTCTGGCTGTGAACCTGCTGGTTCACAGCCAGACTGGAGCCACTGAAATGCAACAAATGAAAACATCATACCACCACAACATAAACTAAAATGTGAACTGTGTTGTGATGCTAAATTAAATTAATGTCTAACAAGATATTATTTGTCTGTAAATGAAATCCTGGTTAAACCAGCTGAATCTAAGTGTACGTGTGATGCAGACTGATATAACCGATGTGTGGCTGTAGACCAGTGTTTCTTACTGCCAGGCCCCCCCGCCCTGCATGGTTTAGACATGATCCTCTTCCAAAGACCTGAGTCAGATTATTGAGCTTCCTCATCAAGTTGTTTGCAGCCTGTTAACGGGTTGCCTCTAAAGCATGCAGGGAGGGGGCCTAAGGACTTGGGCTGAGAAACACTGCTGACCCCTAACCCCCTAACACTGAGAGACACAGCCATGATGGGGGAACTATGGAAAGCTCTGCCTTCCATGGAGAAGAGGTGTGAAAATGGCAAAGTGAGACAGCATCGAAGGGTGTAAACGGGTGTAGCAATGTATATCAGGTCTGAGATGGCCTTGTGAGGGAACAACAACTAACCCTAACCCAACCCTAACCCAAATAACCCTAACCCTAACCCAACTAACCCTGACCCAACCCAACCCTAACACAAATAACCCTAACCCAACTAACCCTAACCCAACCCCAACCCTAACCCACATAACCCTAACTCTAAACCAACTAACCATAACCCAACCCCAACCCTAACACAAATAACCCTAACCCAACTAACCCTAACCCAACCCCAACCCTAACCCACATGACCCTAACTCTAAACCAACTAATCCTAACCCAACCCCAACCCTAACCCAAATAACCCTAACCCTAACCCAACTAACCCTAACCCAACCCCAACCCTAACCCAAATAACCCTAAACCAACTAACCCTAACCCAACCCCAACCCTAACCCAAATAACCCTAACCCAACTAATCCTGACCCAACCCAACCCTAACACAAATAACCCTAACCCAACTAACCCTAACCCAACCCCAACCCTAACCCACATAACCCTAACTCTAAACCAACTAACCCAACCCCAACCCTAACCCAAATAACCCTAACCCAACTAACCCTAACCCAACCCCAACCCTAACCCACATGACCCTAACTCTAAACCAACTAATCCTAACCCAACCCCAACCCTAACCCAAATAACCCTAACCCTAACCCAACTAACCCTAACCCAACCCCAACCCTAACCCAAATAACCCTAAACCAACTAACCCTAACCCAACCCCAACCCTAACCCAAATAACCCTAACCCAACTAACCCTGACCCAACCCAACCCTAACCCAAATAACCCTAACCTTAACCGAACTAACCCTGACCCAACCCAACCCTAACCCAAATAACCCTAACCCAACCCCAACCCTAACTGAAATAACCCTAACTCTAAACCAACTAACCCTAACCCAACCCTAACCCAACCCAACCCTAACCCAAATAACCCTAACCTTAACCGAACTAACCCTGACCCAACCCAACCCTAACCCAAATAACCCTAACCCAACCCCAACCCTAACTGAAATAACCCTAACTCTAAACCAACTAACCCTAACCCAACCCTAACCCAAATAACCCTAACCCAACTAACCCTAACCTAACCAAACTAACACTAACCTAACCCCAACCCTAACCCAACTAACCCTAACCCAACCCAACCCTAACCCTAACTCTAAACCAACTAACCCTAACCCAACCCTAACCCAAATAACCCTAACCCAACTAACCCTAACCTAACCCCAACCCTAACCCAACTAACCCCAGCCCAACTAAGATTCTAAATAGGATGAGGAAATCCCAGCTACGACCCGTTCTGAACCAGGTAAAGGGAGTTGTGGTCTCAGCGAGACGCGACTAGACCATGAACGAGATGGAAGCAGTGAGGGAGGGGCCTGAATGATTAATCCTATGGAGATGATCTTATTGACATGGGAGGTGAAGGAGCTGTGCTACCGAGCAGGACACCGGACTGTTGACCTGCGTAGCGGTAAATAAGAGCATCAATGACAGCAGCAAACTGAGATTTGGCAGGAGTTTGTACCTACAAGGAGCATTTCCCATTTGCCACCGTTTGAAGGTGAAAGTGAAGCAGGATGGGTGTCGCCTGCAGAGCAGCTGAATGTGCTGTTTTCAGAAAACATGCCAAAGGGATGTTGGCGAGGCACAGCAGTACTGAGTACTACACCCGTACTGTAGCAGCAGCCAGAGACAAGAGTCCAAAGACGTCCATACCTGCTGGGAGCAGACGGCCTGCTTCAGTCAGATGCTTGTTGGTTCATTTTATTTGTTTCAAAGTGAATTTTTTATTTCTTCTTTCGGTCCATTCATCTGTGTTTTGTCCCTCCATCCTTCCCGTCCATTGGTTCCCGTGTCTGTCCTCAGTTCTGGCAGTTCGGGGAGTGGGTGGACGTAGTGATCGATGATCGTCTGCCGATTAAAGATGGAGAACTTCTGTTTGTCCACTCAGCTGAAGGCAGCGAGTTCTGGAGCGCCCTGCTGGAGAAGGCCTACGCCAAGTAAGACCGATCCGCCTGTGGAGACGGAGGATGGCTTGCCTCCAGACAGTCTGACGTTGTACAGGAAGAAAGCTGATTCTGAGGAAGTTCTGAGCTCTGTTCTCACCGGGTTCCAGGCTGAACGGATCGTACGAGGCGCTGTCTGGCGGCAGCACCGTGGAGGGCTTTGAAGATTTCACCGGTGGCGTGTCGGAGATGTACGAGCTGAAGAACGCTCCCGGGGATCTCCATCGGATCATCAGCAAAGCTCTGCAGAGAGGATCTCTGCTGGGCTGCTCCATCGACGTCAGTGTTCAGAGACCTGCTGGAGTTTGTCCTTCAGAACCAAACAGAACCTCAGAACTTTGCTTCCTCTGCAGATCAGCAGTGCCGCGGACATGGAGGCCGTGACGTTCAAGAAGCTGGTGAAAGGTCACGCCTACTCAGTCACAGGCCTCAGACAGGTGAGCACCTGGATCCTGCAGCCATGCGACCTTTACAGATGGTATGTCTAACCCTAACACCCATGCCCCAACCCCCCAATCAGCCCCAACCCCCCAATCAGCTCCAACCAGCCCCAACCCCCCAACCAGCCCCAACCCCCCAATCAGCCCCAACCAGCCCCAACCCCCCAACCAGCCCCAACCCCCCAATCAGCCCCAATCCCCCAATCAGCCCCAACCAGCCCCAATCAGCCCCAACCAGCCCCAATCAGCCCCAACCCCCCAACCAGCCCCAACCCCCCAACCAGCCCCAACCCCCCAACCCCCCAATCAGCCCCAACCCCCCAACCCCCCAATCAGCCCCAACCAGCCCCAATCAGCCCCAACCCCCCAACCAGCCCCAATCAGCCCCAACCCCCCAATCAGCCCCAACCCCCCAACCAGCCCCAATCAGCCCCAACCCCCCAACCAGCCCCAACCCCCCAATCAGCCCCAACCCCCCAACCAGCCCCAACCCCCCAATCAGCCCCAACCCCCCAATCAGCCCCAACCAGCCCCAATCAGCCCCAACCCCCCAACCAGCCCCAACCAGCCCCAATCAGCCCCAACCCCCCAACCAGCCCCAACCCCCCAATCAGCCCCAACCCCCCAACCAGCCCCAACCCCCCAACCCCCCAATCAGCCCCAACCAGCCCCAACCAGCCCCAATCAGCCCCAACCCCCCAACCAGCCCCAATCAGCCCCAACCCCCCAACCAGCCCCAATCAGCCCCAACCCCCCAACCAGCCCCAACCCCCCAATCAGCCCCAACCAGCCCCAATCAGCCCCAACCCCCCAACCAGCCCCAATCAGCCCCAACCCCCCAACCAGCCCCAACCCCCCAACCCCCAATCAGCCCCAACCAGCCCCAACCAGCCCCAACCCCCCAACCAGCCCCAATCAGCCCCAACCCCCCAACCCCCCAACCAGCCCCAACCCCCCAACCCCCCAATCAGCCCCAACCAGCCCCAATCAGCCCCAACCCCCCAACCAGCCCCAATCAGCCCCAACCCCCCAACCAGCCCCAACCCCCCAATCAGCCCCAACCCCCCAACCAGCCCCAATCAGCCCCAACCCCCCAATCAGCCCCAACCCCCCAACCAGCCCCAATCAGCCCCAACCCCCCAATCAGCCCCAACCCCCCAATCAGCCCCAACCCCCCTATCAGTCCTGCTGGACCAGATCTACCGGTCAGTCCTGATCCTGCTGGACCAGATCCACTGGTGAGTCCTCAGTACTGGTCCTGCTGGACCAGATCCACCGGTCAGTCCTGGTCCTGCTGGACCAGATCCACCGGTCAGTCCTGGTCCTGCTGGACCTGTCTGCTGCTTCTGCCAACCATCAGATTCTCTTCTCCACTCTCTGAGCTCGGCATCTCTGGATCTGTCCTCTCCTGGTCCACGTCCTACCTCTCAGGAAGATCCTTCAGAGTATCCTGGTGAGGAGAAGTGTCCAGATCACATGAAAACAGGGGAGCCTCAGGGATCGGTGCTCGGCCCTCTTCTCTTTCCACCATCCACCTCCTCACTCGGTGCAGTTAGAAGCTCTCATGGCTTCTCCTACCACTGCTATGCAGATGACACTCAGCTTTTCCTCTCCTTCCCACCAGACAACGCAACGTTTCACTGAGAATATCAGCTTGTCTTGCTGATATCTCTGCATGGATGAAGGATCGCCACCTTCAGCTCCATCTGTCCAAGACAGAGCTCATTGTCTGTCCAGCCGATCCTTCCTTACCTCCACAGATACGTGTGAAGCTCCACTCTATCACACTTGTTCCTACGTCTGCTGCCTGGAATCTGGGTGTCATGGTGGATGACCAGCTGACCTTTAAGGTCCATGTTGCCTCGGTTGCCCGTACCTGCCGATATGCTCTCTTGTTCTCACTCTCACTTGTAAGTCGCTTTGGAAAAAAGCATTTGCTAAATAAATAGAATAGAATAGAATAGAATAGAATAGAATAGAATAGAATAGAGACTGTCATAAGACTTGTAAGATCTTGAGACCCCTGTGACAGACAGGATGTACATTAGGACACCCCGACGCAGTACGATGGCGGATCAATATGATTTAGTCTTTGTGGGTTTTGGTCCTGCAGGTGGACTACAACGGACGGCCGGAGAGTCTGATCCGGATCAGGAACCCGTGGGGACAGGTGGAGTGGACTGGAGCATGGAGCGACAGGTTAGTGCATCACATGGAGGACCTTGTGGACACCGAGGAGCAGTTGAGGTCATGGATCTTCATGTTTCAGCTCCTCGGAATGGAACCGTGTCGACTCTGCAGAGAAAGATGAGATGCTGTGCAAGATGGAAGATGGGGAGTTCTGGTAGGTCGGTTCTGGTGTGACTGAGACTTCTGTAAGTCCTGAGTCCAGGAAGACATGTCTCTGTGTGTCAGGATGTCTTTCCAGGAGTTCCTGCGTCAGTTCTCTCGCTTGGAGATCTGTAATCTGACTCCGGACGCCCTGAGTCAAGAATCCACTGGGTACTGGACCACAGTGATGTTTGAGGGCAGCTGGAGGAAGGGAAGCACCGCCGGCGGCTGCAGGAACCACCCCAGTGAGGACGGACGGGGAGACCTTCCAGACACAGGAACGTGTTCTAGAACCAGAGTTCCTCAGAGTTTATCTCGTGATGTGTCCCTGCAGACACATTCTGGATCAACCCTCAGTATAAGATGTCTCTGCTGGAGGAGGACGACGACCCCGAGGACGACCAGGCCACCTGCAGCTTCCTGGTAGCTCTGATGCAGAAGGACCGCCGCCGCTACCGCCGCCACGGCCAGGACCTGCACACCATTGGCTTTGCCATCTATGAGGTCAGAGGTCTTCAATGCCATCATGGGGATTCCTTGGTTACGGCTACTGAGGACGTTAAAGACATTTTACACCGTAAACACGTAGTCATCCTTGTAGACGGGTCCAGTTCGGTCCCGGCGTCTCTCTAAACCATGTGACCGATCCGGACTTTCTGTTCTACATCACATCTTACAACTCAGTCAAACCTGAAACTCAGTGATGCTTGTTCTTCTTCACCTGAAATAGAATTTAGGTAGAAAACAGTAGAATTGCTTCTGTGTGTTCAGCAGACAGTCGGCTGCTCACCATTCCACAATCCAATCGATATGATTGATCTTTTCTGAGTCGTGACTTACAGCAGAGTTCCCGGAGGTCCACATCACCTTAGGACAACTTTTCTGTTTGTCTCTGTGGGACAAACAGGACACTGTTGTCATAGTAACATTAAGAGTCAGAGGACACCGTCGTCATGGTAACATTATCGTTTTTCCATCAGCTGGTTTCTAATGCGTCAGCTGATAAATTCCATCATGGCTGCCGTTTCAGAGCCTCCTTCCACCGCCAACGTCTGACCAGTCTTCTCCAATAAACACCTCTGATTCTTCATAGCAACCATTCAAACTGTAGTAACCATGGTAACTGCTCACAAGGCCCTAGCAGCCGCTGGCAGTCCCTGGTTCAACGTGATGATGTGAAGTTTGTGTCAGAAACAACTTCCTGCTCGGTCTCTACTTTAAACACTTCTTCTGTGTCTTCCCTCGTTGCTAGATCCCCGAGGAGGTGAGTTCATCACCGACTGTTCTTCTGAACTTGGCGTTGGCGTTGAAGTTAAAAGTGTGTCTACCCGGTAGTACCGAGGTTCTCCCAGCATCCACATGAAGAAGGACTTCTTTCTGCGCCACTCGTCCTGCGCTCGCTCCGAGACCTTCATCAACCTGAGGGAGGTGAGCGCCAGGCTCCGCCTCCCCCCAGGCGACTACCTCATCGTCCCATCGACCTTCGAACCCTCAAAGGAAGCCGACTTCGTTCTGAGAGTGTTCGCCGAGAAGCAGACGGAGATGCAGTGAGTTAGAACCAGAAACAGAACATCTGATCTGGTCTTTTCTGAGGTAAATGTTGTGTCATGTGACTCTCTGCAGGGACATGGACGACATTGTGGTCGCTGACGTTCCAGAAGAGGTCCACACACATTTCCTCCTACTTTCACACGGTTTTATAAAAACAGCTGAGTGTTAATGTTGAGGTGATTCTGCCCTCCAGGAGGACATCGCTGAGGGGGACATTGACGACTCCTTCAGGTCCATGTTTGCCCAGTTGGCTGGACACGTGAGTCCACATCGGTCTTTTTGTAGACCTGCCACTTTCCAACGTCCTTCTCAGAAATAATTTGATTAAATCAGATTTTCCTCCTCAGGACATGGCGATCTCAGTGCAGGAACTCAGAACCATCCTGAACCGGGTTGTGTCCAAACGTAAGTCGGTCTTCCCTAAAACAAAAGAGCTGGTCGGCCACAGAACCAGCAGAATCAGTAGCTGGTCCATCACTGGATCAGCAGCTGATCCACCAGCAGCACTTTCCTTGTCTACCTGCTTGCTGGTTTGGTTCCTGGTTTCATGTCAACACGGGTCCTGGTTTCATGTCAACATGACTCCTGATTTCATGTGAACGTGGTTCCTGCTTTCATGTGAACACGGTTCCTGGTTTCATGTGAACGTGGTTCCTGGTTTCATGTGAACGCGGTTCCTGGTTTCATGTGAACATGGTTCCTGGTTTCATGTGAACACGGTTCCTGGTTTCATGTGAACGTGGTTCCTGGTTTCATGTGAACACGGTTCCTGGTTTTATGTGAAAACGGTTCCTGGTTTCATGTGAACACGGTTCCTGGTTTAATGTGAACACGGTTCTTGGTTTATTGTGAACATGACTCCTGGTTTCATGTGAACACGGTTCTTGGTTTATTGTGAACATGACTCCTGGTTTCATGTGAACATGGTTCCTGGTTTCATGTGAACACGGTTCCTGGTTTTATGTGAAAACGGTTCCTGGTTTCATGTGAACATGGTTCCTGGTTTAATGTGAACACGGTTCTTGGTTTATTGTGAACATGACTCCTGGTTTCATGTGAACATGGTTCCTGGTTTCATGTGAACACGGTTCCTGGTTTTATGTGAACACGGTTCCTGGTTTCATGTGAACATGGTTCCTGGTTTCATGTGAACACGGTTCCTGGTTTTATGTGAAAACGGTTCCTGGTTTCATGTGAAAATGGTTCCTGGTTTCCTGTGAACACGGTTCCTGGTTTCATGTGAACGTGGTTCCTGGTTTCATGTGAACACGGTTCCTGGTTTAATGTGAACGTGGTTCTTGGTTTCATGTGAAGACGGTTCTTGGTTTATTGTGAACATGACTCCTGGTTTCATGTGAACAGGACTCCTGGTTTTATGAGAACATGATACCTGCTTTCATGTGAACATGGTTCCTGGTTTCATGTGAACACGGTTCCTGGTTTTATGTGAAAACGGTTCCTGGTTTCATGTGAACGTGGTTCCTGGTTTCATGTGAACACAGTTCCTCGTTTTATGTGAACGTGGTTCCTGGATTCATGTGAACATGGTTCCTGGTTTCATGTGAACATGGTTCCTCGTTTCATGTGAACATGGTTCCTGGTTTCATGTGAACTGGTTTCTTGTGAACGTGGTTTCATGTGTACACGGTTCCTGGTTTCATGTGAACACGGTTCCTGGTTTCATGTGAACACGGTTCCTGGTTTCATTTAAACACGGTTCCTGGTTTCAAGTAAACGTGGTTCTTGGTTTCATGTGAACACGGTTCTTGGTTTCATGTGAATATGGTTTCATGTCAACACGGTTCCTGGTTTCATGTGAACATGGTTCCTGGTTTCATGTCAACACGGTTCCTGGTTTCATGTCAACACGGTTCCTGTTTCATGTGAACATGGTTCCTGGTTTCATGTCAACACGGTTCCTGGTTTCATGTGAATTCGTTTCATGTGTACGTGGTTCCTGGTTTTATGTGAGCACGGTTCCTGGTTTCATGGCAACATGGTTCCTTTTTTCATGTGGACATGGTTCCTGGTTTCATGTGAACACGGTTCCTGGTTTCATGTGAACATGGTTCCTGGTTTCATGTGAACACGGGTCCTGGTTTCATGTGAACACGGTTCCTGGTTTCATGTGAACATGGTTCCTGGTTTCATGTGAACACTGTTCCTGATTTCATGTGAACACGGTACCTGGTTTCATGTGAACATGGTTCCTGGTTTCATGTGAACATGACTCCTGGTTTCATGTGAACACGGTTCTTGGTTTATTGTGAACATGACTCCTGGTTTCATGTGAACATGGTTCCTGGTTTCATGTGAACACGGTTCCTGGTTTTATGTGAAAACGGTTCCTGGTTTCATGTGAACATGGTTCCTGGTTTAATGTGAACACGGTTCTTGGTTTATTGTGAACATGACTCCTGGTTTCATGTGAACATGGTTCCTGGTTTCATGTGAACACGGTTCCTGGTTTTATGTGAACACGGTTCCTGGTTTCATGTGAACATGGTTCCTGGTTTCATGTGAAAATGGTTCCTGGTTTCCTGTGAACACGGTTCCTGGTTTCATGTGAACGTGGTTCCTGGTTTCATGTGAACACGGTTCCTGGTTTAATGTGAACGTGGTTCTTGGTTTCATGTGAAGACGGTTCTTGGTTTATTGTGAACATGACTCCTGGTTTCATGTGAACAGGACTCCTGGTTTTATGAGAACATGATACCTGCTTTCATGTGAACATGGTTCCTGGTTTCATGTGAACACGGTTCCTGGTTTTATGTGAAAACGGTTCCTGGTTTCATGTGAACGTGGTTCCTGGATTCATGTGAACACAGTTCCTCGTTTTATGTGAACGTGGTTCCTGGATTCATGTGAACATGGTTCCTGGTTTCATGTGAACATGGTTCCTCGTTTCATGTGAACATGGTTCCTGGTTTCATGTGAACTGGTTTCTTGTGAACGTGGTTTCATGTGTACACGGTTCCTGGTTTCATGTGAACACGGTTCCTGGTTTCATGTGAACACGGTTCCTGGTTTCATTTAAACACGGTTCCTGGTTTCAAGTAAACGTGGTTCTTGGTTTCATGTGAACACGGTTCTTGGTTTCATGTGAATATGGTTTCATGTCAACACGGTTCCTGGTTTCATGTGAACATGGTTCCTGGTTTCATGTCAACACGGTTCCTGGTTTCATGTCAACACGGTTCCTGTTTCATGTGAACATGGTTCCTGGTTTCATGTCAACACGGTTCCTGGTTTCATGTGAATTCGTTTCATGTGTACGTGGTTCCTGGTTTTATGTGAGCACGGTTCCTGGTTTCATGGCAACATGGTTCCTTTTTTCATGTGGACATGGTTCCTGGTTTCATGTGAACACGGTTCCTGGTTTCATGTGAACGTGGTTCCTGGTTTCATGTGAACACGGTTCCTGGTTTTATGAGAACACGGTTCCTGGTTTCATGTGAACATGGTTCCTGGTTTCATGTGAACACGGTTCTTGGTTTATTGTGAACATGACTCCTGGTTTCATGTGAACATGGTTCCTGGTTTCATGTGAACACGGTTCCTGGTTTTATGTGAAAACGGTTCCTGGTTTCATGTGAACACGGTTCCTGGTTTAATGTGAACACGGTTCTTGGTTTATTGTGAACATGACTCCTGGTTTCATGTGAACACGGTTCTTGGTTTATTGTGAACATGACTCCTGGTTTCATGTGAACATGGTTCCTGGTTTCATGTGAACACGGTTCCTGGTTTTATGTGAAAACGGTTCCTGGTTTCATGTGAACATGGTTCCTGGTTTAATGTGAACACGGTTCTTGGTTTATTGTGAACATGACTCCTGGTTTCATGTGAACATGGTTCCTGGTTTCATGTGAACACGGTTCCTGGTTTTATGTGAACACGGTTCCTGGTTTCATGTGAACATGGTTCCTGGTTTCATGTGAACACGGTTCCTGGTTTTATGTGAAAACGGTTCCTGGTTTCATGTGAAAATGGTTCCTGGTTTCCTGTGAACACGGTTCCTGGTTTCATGTGAACGTGGTTCCTGGTTTCATGTGAACACGGTTCCTGGTTTAATGTGAACGTGGTTCTTGGTTTCATGTGAAGACGGTTCTTGGTTTATTGTGAACATGACTCCTGGTTTCATGTGAACAGGACTCCTGGTTTTATGAGAACATGATACCTGCTTTCATGTGAACATGGTTCCTGGTTTCATGTGAACACGGTTCCTGGTTTTATGTGAAAACGGTTCCTGGTTTCATGTGAACGTGGTTCCTGGTTTCATGTGAACACAGTTCCTCGTTTTATGTGAACGTGGTTCCTGGATTCATGTGAACATGGTTCCTGGTTTCATGTGAACATGGTTCCTCGTTTCATGTGAACATGGTTCCTGGTTTCATGTGAACTGGTTTCTTGTGAACGTGGTTTCATGTGTACACGGTTCCTGGTTTCATGTGAACACGGTTCCTGGTTTCATGTGAACACGGTTCCTGGTTTCATTTAAACACGGTTCCTGGTTTCAAGTAAACGTGGTTCTTGGTTTCATGTGAACACGGTTCTTGGTTTCATGTGAATATGGTTTCATGTCAACACGGTTCCTGGTTTCATGTGAACATGGTTCCTGGTTTCATGTCAACACGGTTCCTGGTTTCATGTCAACACGGTTCCTGTTTCATGTGAACATGGTTCCTGGTTTCATGTCAACACGGTTCCTGGTTTCATGTGAATTCGTTTCATGTGTACGTGGTTCCTGGTTTTATGTGAGCACGGTTCCTGGTTTCATGGCAACATGGTTCCTTTTTTCATGTGGACATGGTTCCTGGTTTCATGTGAACACGGTTCCTGGTTTCATGTGAACATGGTTCCTGGTTTCATGTGAACACGGGTCCTGGTTTCATGTGAACACGGTTCCTGGTTTCATGTGAACATGGTTCCTGGTTTCATGTGAACACTGTTCCTGATTTCATGTGAACACGGTACCTGGTTTCATGTGAACATGGTTCCTGGTTTCATGTGAACATGACTCCTGGTTTCATGTGAACACGGTTCTTGGTTTATTGTGAACATGACTCCTGGTTTCATGTGAACATGGTTCCTGGTTTCATGTGAACACGGTTCCTGGTTTTATGTGAAAACGGTTCCTGGTTTCATGTGAACATGGTTCCTGGTTTAATGTGAACACGGTTCTTGGTTTATTGTGAACATGACTCCTGGTTTCATGTGAACATGGTTCCTGGTTTCATGTGAACACGGTTCCTGGTTTTATGTGAACACGGTTCCTGGTTTCATGTGAACATGGTTCCTGGTTTCATGTGAACACGGTTCCTGGTTTTATGTGAAAACGGTTCCTGGTTTCATGTGAAAATGGTTCCTGGTTTCCTGTGAACACGGTTCCTGGTTTCATGTGAACGTGGTTCCTGGTTTCATGTGAACACGGTTCCTGGTTTAATGTGAACGTGGTTCTTGGTTTCATGTGAAGACGGTTCTTGGTTTATTGTGAACATGACTCCTGGTTTCATGTGAACAGGACTCCTGGTTTTATGAGAACATGATACCTGCTTTCATGTGAACATGGTTCCTGGTTTCATGTGAACACGGTTCCTGGTTTTATGTGAAAACGGTTCCTGGTTTCATGTGAACGTGGTTCCTGGATTCATGTGAACACAGTTCCTCGTTTTATGTGAACGTGGTTCCTGGATTCATGTGAACATGGTTCCTGGTTTCATGTGAACATGGTTCCTCGTTTCATGTGAACATGGTTCCTGGTTTCATGTGAACTGGTTTCTTGTGAACGTGGTTTCATGTGTACACGGTTCCTGGTTTCATGTGAACACGGTTCCTGGTTTCATGTGAACACGGTTCCTGGTTTCATTTAAACACGGTTCCTGGTTTCAAGTAAACGTGGTTCTTGGTTTCATGTGAACACGGTTCTTGGTTTCATGTGAATATGGTTTCATGTCAACACGGTTCCTGGTTTCATGTGAACATGGTTCCTGGTTTCATGTCAACACGGTTCCTGGTTTCATGTCAACACGGTTCCTGTTTCATGTGAACATGGTTCCTGGTTTCATGTCAACACGGTTCCTGGTTTCATGTGAATTCGTTTCATGTGTACGTGGTTCCTGGTTTTATGTGAGCACGGTTCCTGGTTTCATGGCAACATGGTTCCTTTTTTCATGTGGACATGGTTCCTGGTTTCATGTGAACACGGTTCCTGGTTTCATGTGAACATGGTTCCTGGTTTCATGTGAACACGGGTCCTGGTTTCATGTGAACACGGTTCCTGGTTTCATGTGAACATGGTTCCTGGTTTCATGTGAACACTGTTCCTGATTTCATGTGAACACGGTACCTGGTTTCATGTGAACATGGTTCCTGGTTTCATGTGAACACGGTTCCTGGTTTCATGTGAACACGGTTCCTGGTTTCATGTCAACACGGTTCCTGGTTTCATGTGAACACGGTTCCTGGTTTCATGTGAACATGGTTCCTGGTTTCATGTGAACACGGTTCCTGGTTTCATGTGAACACGGTTCCTGGTTTCATGTGAACATGGTTCCTGGTTTCATATGAACATGGTTCCTGGTTTCATGTGAACACGGTTCCTGGTTTCATGTGAACATGGTTCCTGGTTTCATGTGAACACGGTTCCTGGTTTCATGTGAACACGGTTCCTGGTTTCATGTGAACATGGTTCCTGGTTTCATATGAACACGGTTCCTGGTTTCATGTGAACACGGTTCCTGGTTTCATGTAAACACAGTTCCTGGTTTCATGTGAACACAGTTCCTAGTTTCATGTGAACGTGGTTCCTGGTTTTATGTGAACACGGTTCCTGGTTTCATGTGAACGTGGTTCCTGGTTTCATGTGACTGTGGTTCCTGGTTTCATGTGAACACGGTTCCTGGTTTCATGTGAACACGGTTCCTGGATTATTGTGAACATGGTTCCTGGTTTCATGGCAACACGGTTCCTGGTTTCAAGTGAACGTGGTTCTTGGTTTCATGTGAACACGGTTCCTGGTTTCATGTGAACATGGTTCCTGGTTTCATGTGAACATGGTTCCTCGTTTCATGTGAACATGGTTCCTGGTTTCATGTGAACTGGTTTCTTGTGAACGTGGTTTCATGTGTACACGGTTCCTGGTTTCATGTGAACACGGTTCCTGGTTTCATGTGAACACGGTTCCTGGTTTCATTTAAACACGGTTCCTGTTTCATGTGAACATGGTTCCTGGTTTCATGTCAACACGGTTCCTGGTTTCATGTGAATTCGTTTCATGTGTACGTGGTTCCTGGTTTTATGTGAGCACGGTTCCTGGTTTCATGGCAACATGGTTCCTTTTTTCATGTGGACATGGTTCCTGGTTTCATGTGAACACGGTTCCTGGTTTCATGTGAACATGGTTCCTGGTTTCATGTGAACACGGGTCCTGGTTTCATGTGAACACGGTTCCTGGTTTCATGTGAACATGGTTCCTGGTTTCATGTGAACATTGTTCCTGATTTCATGTGAACACTGTTCCTGATTTCATGTGAACACGGTACCTGGTTTCATGTGAACATGGTTCCTGGTTTCATGTGAACACGGTTCCTGGTTTCATGTGAACACGGTTCCTGGTTTCATGTCAACACGGTTCCTGGTTTCATGTGAACACGGTTCCTCGTTTCATGTGAACATGGTTCCTGGTTTCATGTGAACACGGTTCCTGGTTTCATGTGAACACGGTTCCTGGTTTCATGTGAACATGGTTCCTGGTTTCATGTGAACATGGTTCCTGGTTTCATGTGAACACGGTTCCTGGTTTCATGTGAACATGGTTCCTGGTTTCATGTGAACACGGTTCCTGGTTTCATGTGAACACGGTTCCTGGTTTCATGTGAACATGGTTCCTGGTTTCATATGAACATTGTTCCTGGTTTCACGTGAACACGGTTCCTGGTTTCATGTAAACACAGTTCCTGGTTTCATGTGAACACAGTTCCTAGTTTCATGTGAACGTGGTTCCTGGTTTTATGTGAACACGGTTCCTGGTTTCATGTGAACGTGGTTCCTGGTTTCATGTGACTGTGGTTCCTGGTTTCATGTGAACACGGTTCCTGGTTTCATGTGAACACGGTTCCTGGATTATTGTGAACATGGTTCCTGGTTTCATGGCAACACGGTTCCTGGTTTCAAGTGAACGTGGTTCTTGGTTTCATGTGAAAACGGTTCCTGGTTTCATGTGAACATGGTTCCTGGTTTCATGTGAACATGGTTCCTGGTTTCATGTGAACATGGTTCCTGGTTTCATGTGAACATGGTTCCTGGTTTCATGTGAACATGGTTCCTGGTTTCATGTGAACGCAGTTCCTGGTTTTATGTGAACACGGTTCCTGGTTTCATGTGAACGTGGTTCCTGGTTTCATGTGAACACGGTTCCTGGTTTCATGTGAACATGGTTCCTGGTTTCATGTGAACATGGTTCCTGGTTTCATGTGAACATGGTTCCTTGTTTCATGTTAACGTGGTTCCTGGTGTCATGTCAACACGGTTCCTGGTGTCATGTGAACACGGTTCCTGGTTTCATGTGAACGTGGTTCCTGGTGTCATGTGAACACGGTTCCTGGTTTTATGTGAACACGGTTCCTGGTTTCATGTCAACACGGTTCCTGGTTTCATGTGAACACGGTTCCTGGTTTCAAGTGAACGTGGTTCCTGGTTTCATGTGAATATGGTTCTTGGTTTCATGTGAACACAGTTCCTGGTTTCATGTGAACACGGTTCCCGGTTTCATGTGAATATGGTTCTTGGTTTCATGTGAATATGGTTCTTGGTTTCATGTGAACACAGTTCCTGGTTTCATGTGAATATGGTTCTTGGTTTCATGTCAACACGGTTCCTGGTTTCATGTGAACACGGTTCCTGGTTTCATGTGAACGTGGTTCCTGGTGTCATGTGAACACGGTTCCTGGTTTAATGTGAACATGGTTCCTGGTTTCATGTGAACATCGTTCCTGGTTTTATGTGAACACGGTTCCTGGTTTAATGTGAACATGGTTCCTGGTTTCGTGTAAACACGGTTCCTGGTTTCAAGTGAACGTGGTTCCTGGTTTTATGTGAACGTGGTTCCTGGTTTTATGTGAACATGGTTCCTGGTTTCATGTAAACACGGTTCCTGGTTTCACGTGAACACGGTTCCTGGTTTCATGTGAACATGGTTCCTGGTTTCATGTGAACTGGTTTCTTGTGAACGTGGTTTCATGTGTACACGGTTCCTGGTTTCATGTGAACACGGTTCCTGGTTTCATGTGAACACGGTTCCTGGTTTCATTTAAACACGGTTCCTGGTTTCAAGTAAACGTGGTTCTTGGTTTCATGTGAACACGGTTCTTGGTTTCATGTGAATATGGTTTCATGTCAACACGGTTCCTGGTTTCATGTGAACATGGTTCCTGGTTTCATGTCAACACGGTTCCTGGTTTCATGTCAACACGGTTCCTGTTTCATGTGAACATGGTTCCTGGTTTCATGTCAACACGGTTCCTGGTTTCATGTGAATTCGTTTCATGTGTACGTGGTTCCTGGTTTTATGTGAGCACGGTTCCTGGTTTCATGGCAACATGGTTCCTTTTTTCATGTGGACATGGTTCCTGGTTTCATGTGAACATGGTTCCTGGTTTCATATGAACACGGTTCCTGGTTTCATGTGAACACGGTTCCTGGTTTCATGTAAACACAGTTGCTGGTTTCATGTGAACACAGTTCCTAGTTTCATGTGAACGTGGTTCCTGGTTTTGTGTGAACACGGTTCCTGGTTTCATGTGAACGTGGTTCCTGGTTTCATGTGACTGTGGTTCCTGGTTTCATGTGAACACGGTTCCTGGTTTCATGTGAACACGGTTCCTGGATTATTGTGAACATGGTTCCTGGTTTCATGGCAACACGGTTCCTGGTTTCAAGTGAACGTGGTTCTTGGTTTCATGTGAACACGGTTCCTGGTTTCATGTGAACATGGTTCCTGGTTTCATGTGAACATGGTTCCTGGTTTCATGTGAACATGGTTCCTGGTTTCATGTGAACATGGTTCCTGGTTTCATGTGAACGCAGTTCCTGGTTTTATGTGAAAACGGTTCCTGGTTTCATGTGAACGTGGTTCCTGGTTTCATGTGAACACGGTTCCTGGTTTCATGTGAACATGGTTCCTGGTTTCATGTGAACATGGTTCCTGGTTTCATGTGAACATGGTTCCTTGTTTCATGTTAACGTGGTTCCTGGTGTCATGTCAACACGGTTCCTGGTTTCATGTGAACACAGTTCCTGGTTTCATGTGAACGTGGTTCCTGGTTTTATGTGAACACGGTTCCTGGTTTCATGTGAACGTGGTTCCTGGTTTCATGTGACTGTGGTTCCTGGTTTCATGTGAACACGGTTCCTGGTTTCATGTGAACACGGTTCCTGGATTATTGTGAACATGGTTCCTGGTTTCATGGCAACACGGTTCCTGGTTTCAAGTGAACGTGGTTCTTGGTTTCATGTGAACACGGTTCCTGGTTTCATGTGAACATGGTTCCTGGTTTCATGTGAACATGGTTCCTCGTTTCATGTGAACATGGTTCCTGGTTTCATGTGTCCTGGTTTCATGTGAACACGGTTCCTGGTTTCATGTGAACACGGTTCCTGGATTATTGTGAACATGGTTCCTGGTTTCATGGCAACACGGTTCCTGGTTTCAAGTGAACGTGGTTCTTGGTTTCATGTGAACACGGTTCCTGGTTTCATGTGAACATGGTTCCTGGTTTCATGTGAACATGGTTCCTCGTTTCATGTGAACATGGTTCCTGGTTTCATGTGAACATGGTTCCTCGTTTCATGTGAACATGGTTCCTGGTTTCATGTGAACACGGTTCTTGGTTTCATGTGAACACGGTTCTTGGTTTCATGTGAATATGGTTTCATGTCAACACGGTTCCTGGTTTCATGTGAACATGGTTCCTGGTTTCATGTCAACACGGTTCCTGGTTTCATGTCAACACGGTTCCTGTTTCATGTGAACATGGTTCCTGGTTTCATGTCAACACGGTTCCTGGTTTCATGTGAATTCGTTTCATGTGTACGTGGTTCCTGGTTTTATGTGAGCACGGTTCCTGGTTTCATGGCAACATGGTTCCTTTTTTCATGTGGACATGGTTCCTGGTTTCATGTGAACACGGTTCCTGGTTTCATGTGAACACGGTTCCTGGTTTCATGTGAACACGGGTCCTGGTTTCATGTGAACACGGTTCCTGGTTTCATTTTAACATGGTTCCTGGTTTCATGTGAACACTGTTCCTGATTTCATGTGAACACAGTACCTGGTTTCATGTGAACATGGTTCCTGGTTTCATGTGAACACGGTTCCTGGTTTCATGTGAACACGGTTCCTGGTTTCATGTCAACACGGTTCCTGGTTTCATGTGAACACGGTTCCTGGTTTCATGTGAACATGGTTCCTGGTTCCATGTGAACACGGTTCCCGGTTTCATGTGAACATGGTTCCTGGTTTCATGTGAACATGGTTCCTGGTTTCATGTGAACACGGTTCCTGGTTTTATGTGAACATGGTTCCTGGTTTCATATGAACACGGTTCCTGGTTTCATGTGAACACGGTTCCTGGTTTCATGTAAACACAGTTCCTGGTTTCATGTGAACACAGTTCCTCGTTTCATGTGAACATGGTTCCTGGTTTCATGTGAACACGGTTCCTGGTTTCATGTGAACACGGTTCCTGGTTTCATGTGAACATGGTTCCTGGTTTCATGTGAACATGGTTCCTGGTTTCATGTGAACACGGTTCCTGGTTTCATGTGAACATGGTTCCTGGTTTCATGTGAACACGGTTCCTGGTTTCATGTGAACACGGTTCCTGGTTTCATGTGAACATGGTTCCTGGTTTCATATGAACACGGTTCCTGGTTTCATGTGAACACGGTTCCTGGTTTCATGTAAACACAGTTGCTGGTTTCATGTGAACACAGTTCCTAGTTTCATGTGAACGTGGTTCCTGGTTTTGTGTGAACACGGTTCCTGGTTTCATGTGAACGTGGTTCCTGGTTTCATGTGACTGTGGTTCCTGGTTTCATGTGAACACGGTTCCTGGTTTCATGTGAACACGGTTCCTGGATTATTGTGAACATGGTTCCTGGTTTCATGGCAACACGGTTCCTGGTTTCAAGTGAACGTGGTTCTTGGTTTCATGTGAACACGGTTCCTGGTTTCATGTGAACATGGTTCCTGGTTTCATGTGAACATGGTTCCTGGTTTCATGTGAACATGGTTCCTGGTTTCATGTGAACATGGTTCCTGGTTTCATGTGAACGCAGTTCCTGGTTTTATGTGAACACGGTTCCTGGTTTCATGTGAACGTGGTTCCTGGTTTCATGTGAACACGGTTCCTGGTTTCATGTGAACATGGTTCCTGGTTTCATGTGAACATGGTTCCTGGTTTCATGTGAACATGGTTCCTTGTTTCATGTTAACGTGGTTCCTGGTGTCATGTCAACACGGTTCCTGGTTTCATGTGAACACAGTTCCTGGTTTCATGTGAACGTGGTTCCTGGTTTTATGTGAACACGGTTCCTGGTTTCATGTGAACGTGGTTCCTGGTTTCATGTGACTGTGGTTCCTGGTTTCATGTGAACACGGTTCCTGGTTTCATGTGAACACGGTTCCTGGATTATTGTGAACATGGTTCCTGGTTTCATGGCAACACGGTTCCTGGTTTCAAGTGAACGTGGTTCTTGGTTTCATGTGAACACGGTTCCTGGTTTCATGTGAACATGGTTCCTGGTTTCATGTGAACATGGTTCCTCGTTTCATGTGAACATGGTTCCTGGTTTCATGTGAACTGGTTTCTTGTGAACGTGGTTTCATGTGTACACGGTTCCTGGTTTCATGTGAACACGGTTCCTGGTTTCATGTGAACACGGTTCCTGGTTTCATTTAAACACGGTTCCTGGTTTCAAGTAAACGTGGTTCTTGGTTTCATGTGAACACGGTTCTTGGTTTCATGTGAATATGGTTTCATGTCAACACGGTTCCTGGTTTCATGTGAACATGGTTCCTGGTTTCATGTCAACACGGTTCCTGGTTTCATGTCAACACGGTTCCTGTTTCATGTGAACATGGTTCCTGGTTTCATGTCAACACGGTTCCTGGTTTCATGTGAATTCGTTTCATGTGTACGTGGTTCCTGGTTTTATGTGAGCACGGTTCCTGGTTTCATGGCAACATGGTTCCTTTTTTCATGTGGACATGGTTCCTGGTTTCATGTGAACACGGTTCCTGGTTTCATGTGAACACGGTTCCTGGTTTCATGTGAACACGGGTCCTGGTTTCATGTGAACATGGTTCCTGGTTTCATTTTAACATGGTTCCTGGTTTCATGTGAACACTGTTCCTGATTTCATGTGAACACAGTACCTGGTTTCATGTGAACATGGTTCCTGGTTTCATGTGAACACGGTTCCTGGTTTCATGTGAACACGGTTCCTGGTTTCATGTCAACACGGTTCCTGGTTTCATGTGAACACGGTTCCTCGTTTCATGTGAACATGGTTCCTGGTTTCATGTGAACACGGTTCCTGGTTTCATGTGAACACGGTTCCCGGTTTCATGTGAACATGGTTCCTGGTTTCATGTGAACATGGTTCCTGGTTTCATGTGAACACGGTTCCTGGTTTTATGTGAACATGGTTCCTGGTTTCATATGAACACGGTTCCTGGTTTCATGTGAACACGGTTCCTGGTTTCATGTAAACACAGTTCCTGGTTTCATGTGAACACAGTTCCTAGTTTCATGTGAACGTGGTTCCTGGTTTTATGTGAACACGGTTCCTGGTTTCATGTGAACGTGGTTCCTGGTTTCATGTGACTGTGGTTCCTGGTTTCATGTCAACACGGTTCCTGGTTTCATGTGAACACGGTTCCTGGATTATTCTGAACATGGTTCCTGGTTTCATGGCAACACGGTTCCTGGTTTCAAGTGAACGTGGTTCTTGGTTTCATGTGAACACGGTTCCTGGTTTCATGTGAACATGGTTCCTGGTTTCATGTGAACATGGTTCCTGGTTTCATGTGAACATGGTTCCTGGTTTCATGTGAACATGGTTCCTGGTTTCATGTGAACGCAGTTCCTGGTTTTATGTGAACACGGTTCCTGGTTTCATGTGAACGTGGTTCCTGGTTTCATGTGAACACGGTTCCTGGTTTCATGTGAACATGGTTCCTGGTTTCATGTGAACATGGTTCCTGGTTTCATGTGAACATGGTTCCTTGTTTCATGTTAACGTGGTTCCTGGTGTCATGTCAACACGGTTCCTGGTGTCATGTGAACACGGTTCCTGGTTTCATGTGAACGTGGTTCCTGGTGTCATGTGAACACGGTTCCTGGTTTTATGTGAACACGGTTCCTGGTTTCATGTCAACACGGTTCCTGGTTTCATGTGAACACGGTTCCTGGTTTCAAGTGAACGTGGTTCCTGGTTTCATGTGAATATGGTTCTTGGTTTCATGTGAACACAGTTCCTGGTTTCATGTGAACATGGTTCCCGGTTTCATGTGAATATGGTTCTTGGTTTCATGTGAATATGGTTCTTGGTTTCATGTCAACACGGTTCCTGGTTTCATGTGAATTCGTTTCATGTGTACGTGGTTCCTGGTTTTATGTGAGCACGGTTCCTGGTTTCATGGCAACATGGTTCCTTTTTTCATGTGGACATGGTTCCTGGTTTCATGTGAACACGGTTCCTGGTTTCATGTGAACATGGTTCCTGGTTTCATGTGAACACGGGTCCTGGTTTCATGTGAACACGGTTCCTGGTTTCATGTGAACATGGTTCCTGGTTTCATGTGAACACTGTTCCTGATTTCATGTGAACACGGTACCTGGTTTCATGTGAACATGGTTCCTGGTTTCATGTGAACACGGTTCCTGGTTTCATGTGAACACGGTTCCTGGTTTCATGTCAACACGGTTCCTGATTTCATGTGAACACGGTTCCTGGTTTCATGTGAACATGGTTCCTGGTTTCATGTGAACACGGTTCCTGGTTTCATGAGAACACGGTTCCTGGTTTCATGTGAACATGGTTCCTGGTTTCATGTGAACACGGTTCCTGGTTTCATGTGAACACGGTTCCTGGTTTCATGTGAACACGGTTCCTGGTTTCATATGAACACGGTTCCTGGTTTCATGTGAACACGGTTCCTGGTTTCATGTAAACACAGTTCCTGGTTTCATGTGAACACAGTTCCTAGTTTCATGTGAACGTGGTTCCTGGTTTTATGTGAACACGGTTCCTGGTTTCATGTGAACGTGGTTCCTGGTTTCATGTGACTGTGGTTCCTGGTTTCATGTGAACACGGTTCCTGGTTTCATGTGAACACGGTTCCTGGATTATTGTGAACATGGTTCCTGGTTTCATGGCAACACGGTTCCTGGTTTCAAGTGAACGTGGTTCTTGGTTTCATGTGAACACGGTTCCTGGTTTCATGTGAACATGGTTCCTGGTTTCATGTGAACATGGTTCCTCGTTTCATGTGAACATGGTTCCTGGTTTCATGTGAACTGGTTTCTTGTGAACGTGGTTTCATGTGTACACGGTTCCTGGTTTCATGTGAACACGGTTCCTGGTTTCATGTGAACACGGTTCCTGGTTTCATTTAAACACGGTTCCTGGTTTCAAGTAAACGTGGTTCTTGGTTTCATGTGAACACGGTTCTTGGTTTCATGTGAATATGGTTTCATGTCAACACGGTTCCTGGTTTCATGTGAACATGGTTCCTGGTTTCATGTCAACACGGTTCCTGGTTTCATGTCAACACGGTTCCTGTTTCATGTGAACATGGTTCCTGGTTTCATGTCAACACGGTTCCTGGTTTCATGTGAATTCGTTTCATGTGTACGTGGTTCCTGGTTTTATGTGAGCACGGTTCCTGGTTTCATGGCAACATGGTTCCTTTTTTCATGTGGACATGGTTCCTGGTTTCATGTGAACACGGTTCCTGGTTTCATGTGAACATGGTTCCTGGTTTCATGTGAACACGGGTCCTGGTTTCATGTGAACACGGTTCCTGGTTTCATGTGAACATGGTTCCTGGTTTCATGTGAACACTGTTCCTGATTTCATGTGAACACGGTACCTGGTTTCATGTGAACATGGTTCCTGGTTTCATGTGAACACGGTTCCTGGTTTCATGTGAACACGGTTCCTGGTTTCATGTCAACACGGTTCCTGGTTTCATGTGAACACGGTTCCTCGTTTCATGTGAACACGGTTCCTGGTTTCATGTGAACACGGTTCCTGGTTTCATGTGAACACGGTTCCTGGTTTCATGTGAACATGGTTCCTGGTTTCATGTGAACATGGTTCCTGGTTTCATGTGAACACGGTTCCTGGTTTCATGTGAACATGGTTCCTGGTTTCATGTGAACACGGTTCCTGGTTTCATGTGAACACGGTTCCTGGTTTCATGTGAACATGGTTCCTGGTTTCATATGAACACGGTTCCTGGTTTCATGTGAACACGGTTCCTGGTTTCATGTAAACACAGTTCCTGGTTTCATGTGAACACAGTTCCTAGTTTCATGTGAACGTGGTTCCTGGTTTTATGTGAACACGGTTCCTGGTTTCATGTGAACGTGGTTCCTGGTTTCATGTGACTGTGGTTCCTGGTTTCATGTGAACACGGTTCCTGGTTTCATGTGAACATGGTTCCTGGATTATTGTGAACATGGTTCCTGGTTTCATGGCAACACGGTTCCTGGTTTCAAGTGAACGTGGTTCTTGGTTTCATGTGAACACGGTTCCTGGTTTCATGTGAACATGGTTCCTGGTTTCATGTGAACATGGTACCTGGTTTCATGTGAACATGGTTCCTGGTTTCATGTGAACATGGTTCCTGGTTTCATGTGAACGCAGTTCCTGGTTTTATGTGAACACGGTTCCTGGTTTCATGTGAACGTGGTTCCTGGTTTCATGTGAACACGGTTCCTGGTTTCATGTGAACATGGTTCCTGGTTTCATGTGAACATGGTTCCTGGTTTCATGTGAACATGGTTCCTTGTTTCATGTTAACGTGGTTCCTGGTGTCATGTCAACACGGTTCCTGGTTTCATGTGAACACAGTTCCTAGTTTCATGTGAACGTGGTTCCTGGTTTTATGTGAACATGGTTCCTGGTTTCATGTGAACGTGGTTCCTGGTTTCATGTGACTGTGGTTCCTGGTTTCATGTGAACACGGTTCCTGGTTTCATGTGAACACGGTTCCTGGATTATTGTGAACATGGTTCCTGGTTTCATGGCAACACGGTTCCTGGTTTCAAGTGAACGTGGTTCTTGGTTTCATGTGAACACGGTTCCTGGTTTCATGTGAACATGGTTCCTGGTTTCATGTGAACATGGTTCCTCGTTTCATGTGAACATGGTTCCTGGTTTCATGTGAACTGGTTTCTTGTGAACGTGGTTTCATGTGTACACGGTTCCTGGTTTCATGTGAACACGGTTCCTGGTTTCATGTGAACACGGTTCCTGGTTTCATTTAAACACGGTTCCTGGTTTCAAGTAAACGTGGTTCTTGGTTTCATGTGAACACGGTTCTTGGTTTCATGTGAATATGGTTTCATGTCAACACGGTTCCTGGTTTCATGTGAACATGGTTCCTGGTTTCATGTCAACACGGTTCCTGGTTTCATGTCAACACGGTTCCTGTTTCATGTGAACATGGTTCCTGGTTTCATGTCAACACGGTTCCTGGTTTCATGTGAATTCGTTTCATGTGTACGTGGTTCCTGGTTTTATGTGAGCACGGTTCCTGGTTTCATGGCAACATGGTTCCTTTTTTCATGTGGACATGGTTCCTGGTTTCATGTGAACACGGTTCCTGGTTTCATGTGAACATGGTTCCTGGTTTCATGTGAACACGGGTCCTGGTTTCATGTGAACACGGTTCCTGGTTTCATGTGAACATGGTTCCTGGTTTCATGTGAACACTGTTCCTGATTTCATGTGAACACGGTACCTGGTTTCATGTGAACATGGTTCCTGGTTTCATGTGAACACGGTTCCTGGTTTCATGTGAACATGGTTCCTGGTTTCATGTGAACACGGTTCCTGGTTTCATGTGAACACGGTTCCTCGTTTCATGTGAACATGGTTCCTGGTTTCATGTGAACACGGTTCCTGGTTTCATGTGAACACGGTTCCTGGTTTCATGTGAACATGGTTCCTGGTTTCATGTGAACATGGTTCGTGGTTTCATGTGAACACGGTTCCTGGTTTCATGTGAACATGGTTCCTGGTTTCATGTGAACACGGTTCCTGGTTTCATGTGAACACGGTTCCTGGTTTCATGTGAACATGGTTCCTGGTTTCATATGAACACGGTTCCTGGTTTCATGTGAACACGGTTCCTGGTTTCATGTAAACACAGTTCCTGGTTTCATGTGAACACAGTTCCTAGTTTCATGTGAACGTGGTTCCTGGTTTTATGTGAACACGGTTCCTGGTTTCATGTGAACGTGGTTCCTGGTTTCATGTGACTGTGGTTCCTGGTTTCATGTGAACACGGTTCCTGGTTTCATGTGAACACGGTTCCTGGATTATTGTGAACATGGTTCCTGGTTTCATGGCAACACGGTTCCTGGTTTCAAGTGAACGTGGTTCTTGGTTTCATGTGAACACGGTTCCTGGTTTCATGTGAACATGGTTCCTGGTTTCATGTGAACATGGTTCCTGGTTTCATGTGAACATGGTTCCTGGTTTCATGTGAACATGGTTCCTGGTTTCATGTGAACGCAGTTCCTGGTTTTATGTGAACACGGTTCCTGGTTTCATGTGAACGTGGTTCCTGGTTTCATGTGAACACGGTTCCTGGTTTCATGTGAACATGGTTCCTGGTTTCATGTGAACATGGTTCCTGGTTTCATGTGAACATGGTTCCTTGTTTCATGTTAACGTGGTTCCTGGTGTCATGTCAACACGGTTCCTGGTGTCATGTGAACACGGTTCCTGGTTTCATGTGAACGTGGTTCCTGGTGTCATGTGAACACGGTTCCTGGTTTTATGTTAACACGGTTCCTGGTTTCATGTCAACACGGTTCCTGGTTTCATGTGAACACGGTTCCTGGTTTCAAGTGAACGTGGTTCCTGGTTTCATGTGAATATGGTTCTTGGTTTCATGTGAACACAGTTCCTGGTTTCATGTGAACATGGTTCCCGGTTTCATGTGAATATGGTTCTTGGTTTCATGTGAATATGGTTCTTGGTTTCATGTGAACACAGTTCCTGGTTTCATGTGAATATGGTTCTTGGTTTCATGTCAACACGGTTCCTGGTTTCATGTGAACACGGTTCCTGGTTTCATGTGAACGTGGTTCCTGGTGTCATGTGAACACGGTTCCTGGTTTAATGTGAACATGGTTCCTGGTTTCATGTGAACATCGTTCCTGGTTTTATGTGAACACGGTTCCTGGTTTAATGTGAACATGGTTCCTGGTTTCGTGTAAACACGGTTCCTGGTTTCAAGTGAACGTGGTTCCTGGTTTTATGTGAACGTGGTTCCTGGTTTTATGTGAACACGGTTCCTGGTTTCACGTGAACACGGTTCCTGGTTTCATGTGAACATGGTTCCTGGTTTCATGTGAACTGGTTTCTTGTGAACGTGGTTTCATGTGTACACGGTTCCTGGTTTCACGTGAACACGGTTCCTGGTTTCATGTAAACATGGTTCCTGGTTTCATGTAAACACGGTTCCTGGTTTCACGTGAACACGGTTCCTGGTTTCATGTGAACATGGTTCCTGGTTTCATGTGAACTGGTTTCTTGTGAACGTGGTTTCATGTGTACACGGTTCCTGGTTTCATGTGAACACGGTTCCTGGTTTCATGTGAACACGGTTCCTGGTTTCATTTAAACACGGTTCCTGGTTTCAAGTAAACGTGGTTCTTGGTTTCATGTGAACACGGTTCTTGGTTTCATGTGAATATGGTTTCATGTCAACACGGTTCCTGGTTTCATGTGAACATGGTTCCTGGTTTCATGTCAACACGGTTCCTGGTTTCATGTCAACACGGTTCCTGTTTCATGTGAACATGGTTCCTGGTTTCATGTCAACACGGTTCCTGGTTTCATGTGAATTCGTTTCATGTGTACGTGGTTCCTGGTTTTATGTGAGCACGGTTCCTGGTTTCATGGCAACATGGTTCCTTTTTTCATGTGGACATGGTTCCTGGTTTCATGTGAACACGGTTCCTGGTTTCATGTGAACATGGTTCCTGGTTTCATGTGAACACGGGTCCTGGTTTCATGTGAACACGGTTCCTGGTTTCATGTGAACATGGTTCCTGGTTTCATGTGAACACTGTTCCTGATTTCATGTGAACACGGTACCTGGTTTCATGTGAACATGGTTCCTGGTTTCATGTGAACACGGTTCCTGGTTTCATGTGAACACGGTTCCTGGTTTCATGTCAACACGGTTCCTGGTTTCATGTGAACACGGTTCCTGGTTTCATGTGAACATGGTTCCTGGTTTCATGTGAACACGGTTCCTGGTTTCATGAGAACACGGTTCCTGGTTTCATGTGAACATGGTTCCTGGTTTCATGTGAACACGGTTCCTGGTTTCATGTGAACACGGTTCCTGGTTTCATGTGAACACGGTTCCTGGTTTCATATGAACACGGTTCCTGGTTTCATGTGAACACGGTTCCTGGTTTCATGTAAACACAGTTCCTGGTTTCATGTGAACACAGTTCCTAGTTTCATGTGAACGTGGTTCCTGGTTTTATGTGAACACGGTTCCTGGTTTCATGTGAACGTGGTTCCTGGTTTCATGTGACTGTGGTTCCTGGTTTCATGTGAACACGGTTCCTGGTTTCATGTGAACACGGTTCCTGGATTATTGTGAACATGGTTCCTGGTTTCATGGCAACACGGTTCCTGGTTTCAAGTGAACGTGGTTCTTGGTTTCATGTGAACACGGTTCCTGGTTTCATGTGAACATGGTTCCTGGTTTCATGTGAACATGGTTCCTGGTTTCATGTGAACATGGTTCCTGGTTTCATGTGAACATGGTTCCTGGTTTCATGTGAACGCAGTTCCTGGTTTTATGTGAACACGGTTCCTGGTTTCATGTGAACGTGGTTCCTGGTTTCATGTGAACACGGTTCCTGGTTTCATGTGAACATGGTTCCTGGTTTCATGTGAACATGGTTCCTGGTTTCATGTGAACATGGTTCCTTGTTTCATGTTAACGTGGTTCCTGGTGTCATGTCAACACGGTTCCTGGTGTCATGTGAACACGGTTCCTGGTTTCATGTGAACGTGGTTCCTGGTGTCATGTGAACACGGTTCCTGGTTTTATGTGAACACGGTTCCTGGTTTCATGTCAACACGGTTCCTGGTTTCATGTGAACACGGTTCCTGGTTTCAAGTGAACGTGGTTCCTGGTTTCATGTGAATATGGTTCTTGGTTTCATGTGAACACAGTTCCTGGTTTCATGTGAACATGGTTCCCGGTTTCATGTGAATATGGTTCTTGGTTTCATGTGAACATGGTTCCTGGTTTCATGTAAACACGGTTCCTGGTTTCACGTGAACACGGTTCCTGGTTTCATGTGAACATGGTTCCTGGTTTCATGTGAACATCGTTCCTGGTTTCATGTGAACATGGTTCCTGGTTTCATGTAAACACGGTTCCTGGTTTCATGTGAACACGGTTCCTGGTTTCATGTGAACACGGTTCCTGGTTTCATGTGATCACGGTTCCTGGTTTCATGTGAACACGGTTCCTGGTTTCATGTGAACACGGTTCCTGGTTTCATGTGAACACGGTTCCTGGTTTCATGTGATCACGGTTCCTGGTTCCATGTGAACTGGTTTCTTGTGAACGTGGTTTCATGTGAACATGGTTCCTGGTTTCATGTGAATATGGTTCCTGGTTTCATGTAAACACGGTTCCTGGTTTCATGTGAACACGGTTCCTGGTTTTCATGTGAACACAGTTCCTGGTTTTATGTCGACATAGTTCCTCGTTTCATGTGAACTGGTTTCTTGTGGACGTGGTTTCATGTGAACATGGTTCCTGGTTTCATGTCAACACGGTTCCTGGTTTCAAGTGAACGTGGTTCTTGGTTTCATGTGAACACGGTTCCTGGTTTTATGTGAACGTGGTTCCTGGTTTTATGTGAACACAGTTCCTGGTTTTAAGTGAACACAGTTCCTGGTTTTATGTGAACACAGTTCCTGGATTATTGTGAACATGGTTCCTGGTTTCATGTGAACACGGTTCCTGGATTATTGTGAACATGGTTCCTGGTTTCATGGCAACACGGTTCCTGGTTTCAAGTGAACGTGGTTCTTGGTTTCATGTGAACACGGTTCCTGGTTTCATGTGAACATGGTTCCTGGTGTCATGTGAACACGGTTCCTGGTTTCATGTGAACACGGTTCCTGGTTTCATGTGAACGCAGTTCCTGGTGTCATGTGAACACGGTTCCTGGTTTTATGTGAACGTGGTTCCTGGTTTTATGTGAACACAGTTCCTGGTTTTATGTGAACACAGTTCCTGGTTTTATGTGAACACAGTTCCTGGATTATTGTGAACATGGTTCCTGGTTTCATGTGAACACGGTTCCTGGATTATTGTGAACATGGTTCCTGGTTTCATGGCAACACGGTTCCTGGTTTCAAGTGAACGTGGTTCTTGGTTTCATGTGAACACGGTTCCTGGTTTCATGTGAACATGGTTCCTGGTGTCATGTGAACACGGTTCCTGGTTTCATGTGAACACGGTTCCTGGTTTCATGTGAACGCAGTTCCTGGTGTCATGTGAACACGGTTCCTGGTTTTATGTGAACGTGGTTCCTGGTTTTATGTGAACACAGTTCCTGGTTTTATGTGAACACAGTTCCTGGTTTTATGTGAACACAGTTCCTGGATTATTGTGAACATGGTACCTGGTTTCATGTGAACATGGTTCCTGGTTTCATGGCAACACGGTTCCTGGTTTCAAGTGAACGTGGTTCTTGGTTTCATGTGAACACGGTTCCTGGTTTCATGTGAACATGGTTCCTGGTTTCATGTGAACACGGTTCCTGGTGTCATGTGAACACGGTTCCTGGTTTCATGTGAACGCAGTTCCTGGTTTTATGTGAACACGGTTCCTGGTTTCATGTGAACGTGGTTCCTGGTTTCATGTGAACACGGTTCCTGGTTTCATGAGAACACGGTTCCTGGTTTCATGTGAACATGGTTCCTGGTTTCATGTGAACACGGTTCCTGGTTTCATGTGAACACGGTTCCTGGTTTCATGTGAACACGGTTCCTGGTTTCATATGAACACGGTTCCTGGTTTCATGTGAACACGGTTCCTGGTTTCATGTAAACACAGTTCCTGGTTTCATGTGAACACAGTTCCTAGTTTCATGTGAACGTGGTTCCTGGTTTTATGTGAACACGGTTCCTGGTTTCATGTGAACGTGGTTCCTGGTTTCATGTGACTGTGGTTCCTGGTTTCATGTGAACACGGTTCCTGGTTTCATGTGAACACGGTTCCTGGATTATTGTGAACATGGTTCCTGGTTTCATGGCAACACGGTTCCTGGTTTCAAGTGAACGTGGTTCTTGGTTTCATGTGAACACGGTTCCTGGTTTCATGTGAACATGGTTCCTGGTTTCATGTGAACATGGTTCCTGGTTTCATGTGAACACGGTTCCTGGTTTCATGTGAACATGGTTCCTGGTTTCATGTGAACGCAGTTCCTGGTTTTATGTGAACACGGTTCCTGGTTTCATGTGAACGTGGTTCCTGGTTTCATGTGAACACGGTTCCTGGTTTCATGTGAACATGGTTCCTGGTTTCATGTGAACATGGTTCCTGGTTTCATGTGAACATGGTTCCTTGTTTCATGTTAACGTGGTTCCTGGTGTCATGTCAACACGGTTCCTGGTGTCATGTGAACACGGTTCCTGGTTTCATGTGAACGTGGTTCCTGGTGTCATGTGAACACGGTTCCTGGTTTCATGTGAACGTGGTTCCTGGTGTCATGTGAACACGGTTCCTGGTTTAATGTGAACATGGTTCCTGGTTTCATGTGAACATCGTTCCTGGTTTTATGTGAACACGGTTCCTGGTTTAATGTGAACATGGTTCCTGGTTTCGTGTAAACACGGTTCCTGGTTTCAAGTGAACGTGGTTCCTGGTTTTATGTGAACGTGGTTCCTGGTTTTATGTGAACATGGTTCCTGGTTTCATGTAAACACGGTTCCTGGTTTCACGTGAACACGGTTCCTGGTTTCATGAGAACACGGTTCCTGGTTTCATGTGAACATGGTTCCTGGTTTCATGTGAACACGGTTCCTGGTTTCATGTGAACACGGTTCCTGGTTTCATGTGAACACGGTTCCTGGTTTCATATGAACACGGTTCCTGGTTTCATGTGAACACGGTTCCTGGTTTCATGTAAACACAGTTCCTGGTTTCATGTGAACACAGTTCCTAGTTTCATGTGAACGTGGTTCCTGGTTTTATGTGAACACGGTTCCTGGTTTCATGTGAACGTGGTTCCTGGTTTCATGTGACTGTGGTTCCTGGTTTCATGTGAACACGGTTCCTGGTTTCATGTGAACACGGTTCCTGGATTATTGTGAACATGGTTCCTGGTTTCATGGCAACACGGTTCCTGGTTTCAAGTGAACGTGGTTCTTGGTTTCATGTGAACACGGTTCCTGGTTTCATGTGAACATGGTTCCTGGTTTCATGTGAACATGGTTCCTGGTTTCATGTGAACATGGTTCCTGGTTTCATGTGAACATGGTTCCTGGTTTCATGTGAACGCAGTTCCTGGTTTTATGTGAACACGGTTCCTGGTTTCATGTGAACGTGGTTCCTGGTTTCATGTGAACACGGTTCCTGGTTTCATGTGAACATGGTTCCTGGTTTCATGTGAACATGGTTCCTGGTTTCATGTGAACATGGTTCCTTGTTTCATGTTAACGTGGTTCCTGGTGTCATGTCAACACGGTTCCTGGTGTCATGTGAACACGGTTCCTGGTTTCATGTGAACGTGGTTCCTGGTGTCATGTGAACACGGTTCCTGGTTTTATGTGAACACGGTTCCTGGTTTCATGTCAACACGGTTCCTGGTTTCATGTGAACACGGTTCCTGGTTTCAAGTGAACGTGGTTCCTGGTTTCATGTGAATATGGTTCTTGGTTTCATGTGAACACAGTTCCTGGTTTCATGTGAACATGGTTCCCGGTTTCATGTGAATATGGTTCTTGGTTTCATGTGAACATGGTTCCTGGTTTCATGTAAACACGGTTCCTGGTTTCACATGAACACGGTTCCTGGTTTCATGTGAACATGGTTCCTGGTTTCATGTGAACATCGTTCCTGGTTTCATGTGAACATGGTTCCTGGTTTCATGTAAACACGGTTCCTGGTTTCATGTGAACACGGTTCCTGGTTTCATGTGAACACGGTTCCTGGTTTCATGTGATCACGGTTCCTGGTTTCATGTGAACACGGTTCCTGGTTTCATGTGAACACGGTTCCTGGTTTCATGTGAACACGGTTCCTGGTTTCATGTGATCACGGTTCCTGGTTCCATGTGAACTGGTTTCTTGTGAACGTGGTTTCATGTGAACATGGTTCCTGGTTTCATGTGAATATGGTTCCTGGTTTCATGTAAACACGGTTCCTGGTTTCATGTGAACACGGTTCCTGGTTTTCATGTGAACACAGTTCCTGGTTTTATGTCGACATAGTTCCTCGTTTCATGTGAACTGGTTTCTTGTGGACGTGGTTTCATGTGAACATGGTTCCTGGTTTCATGTCAACACGGTTCCTGGTTTCAAGTGAACGTGGTTCTTGGTTTCATGTGAACACGGTTCCTGGTTTTATGTGAACGTGGTTCCTGGTTTTATGTGAACACAGTTCCTGGTTTTAAGTGAACACAGTTCCTGGTTTTATGTGAACACAGTTCCTGGATTATTGTGAACATGGTTCCTGGTTTCATGTGAACACGGTTCCTGGATTATTGTGAACATGGTTCCTGGTTTCATGGCAACACGGTTCCTGGTTTCAAGTGAACGTGGTTCTTGGTTTCATGTGAACACGGTTCCTGGTTTCATGTGAACATGGTTCCTGGTGTCATGTGAACACGGTTCCTGGTTTCATGTGAACACGGTTCCTGGTTTCATGTGAACGCAGTTCCTGGTTTCATGTGAACACGGTTCCTGGTTTTATGTGAACGTGGTTCCTGGTTTTATGTGAACACAGTTCCTGGTTTTATGTGAACACAGTTCCTGGTTTTATGTGAACACAGTTCCTGGATTATTGTGAACATGGTTCCTGGTTTCATGTGAACACGGTTCCTGGATTATTGTGAACATGGTTCCTGGTTTCATGGCAACACGGTTCCTGGTTTCAAGTGAACGTGGTTCTTGGTTTCATGTGAACACGGTTCCTGGTTTCATGTGAACATGGTTCCTGGTTTCATGTGAACACGGTTCCTGGTTTCATGTGAACACGGTTCCTGGTTTCATGTGAACGCAGTTCCTGGTTTTATGTGAACACGGTTCCTGGTTTCATGTGAACGTGGTTCCTGGTTTCATGTGTACACGGTTCCTGGTTTCATGAGAACACGGTTCCTGGTTTCATGTGAACATGGTTCCTGGTTTCATGTGAACACGGTTCCTGGTTTCATGTGAACACGGTTCCTGGTTTCATGTGAACACGGTTCCTGGTTTCATATGAACACAGTTCCTGGTTTCATGTGAACACGGTTCCTGGTTTCATGTAAACACAGTTCCTGGTTTCATGTGAACACAGTTCCTAGTTTCATGTGAACGTGGTTCCTGGTTTTATGTGAACACGGTTCCTGGTTTCATGTGAACGTGGTTCCTGGTTTCATGTGACTGTGGTTCCTGGTTTCATGTGAACACGGTTCCTGGTTTCATGTGAACACGGTTCCTGGATTATTGTGAACATGGTTCCTGGTTTCATGGCAACACGGTTCCTGGTTTCAAGTGAACGTGGTTCTTGGTTTCATGTGAACACGGTTCCTGGTTTCATGTGAACATGGTTCCTGGTTTCATGTGAACATGGTTCCTGGTTTCATGTGAACACGGTTCCTGGTTTCATGTGAACATGGTTCCTGGTTTCATGTGAACGCAGTTCCTGGTTTTATGTGAACACGGTTCCTGGTTTCATGTGAACGTGGTTCCTGGTTTCATGTGAACACGGTTCCTGGTTTCATGTGAACATGGTTCCTGGTTTCATGTGAACATGGTTCCTGGTTTCATGTGAACATGGTTCCTTGTTTCATGTTAACGTGGTTCCTGGTGTCATGTCAACACGGTTCCTGGTGTCATGTGAACACGGTTCCTGGTTTCATGTGAACGTGGTTCCTGGTGTCATGTGAACACGGTTCCTGGTTTTATGTGAACACGGTTCCTGGTTTCATGTCAACACGGTTCCTGGTTTCATGTGAACACGGTTCCTGGTTTCAAGTGAACGTGGTTCCTGGTTTCATGTGAATATGGTTCTTGGTTTCATGTGAACACAGTTCCTGGTTTCATGTGAACATGGTTCCCGGTTTCATGTGAATATGGTTCTTGGTTTCATGTGAATATGGTTCTTGGTTTCATGTGAACACAGTTCCTGGTTTCATGTGAATATGGTTCTTGGTTTCATGTCAACACGGTTCCTGGTTTCATGTGAACACGGTTCCTGGTTTCATGTGAACGTGGTTCCTGGTGTCATGTGAACACGGTTCCTGGTTTAATGTGAACATGGTTCCTGGTTTCATGTGAACATCGTTCCTGGTTTTATGTGAACACGGTTCCTGGTTTAATGTGAACATGGTTCCTGGTTTCGTGTAAACACGGTTCCTGGTTTCAAGTGAACGTGGTTCCTGGTTTTATGTGAACGTGGTTCCTGGTTTTATGTGAACATGGTTCCTGGTTTCATGTAAACACGGTTCCTGGTTTCACGTGAACACGGTTCCTGGTTTCATGTGAACATGGTTCCTGGTTTCATGTGAACATCGTTCCTGGTTTCATGTGAACATGGTTCCTGGTTTCATGTAAACACGGTTCCTGGTTTCATGTGAACACGGTTCCTGGTTTCATGTGAACACGGTTCCTGGTTTCATGTGATCACGGTTCCTGGTTTCATGTGAACACGGTTCCTGGTTTCATGTGAACACAGTTCCTGGTTTTATGTCGACATAGTTGCTGGTTCCATGTGAACTGGTTTCTTGTGAACGTGGTTTCATGTGAACATGGTTCCTGGTTTCATGTGAATATGGTTCCTGGTTTCATGTAAACACGGTTCCTGGTTTCATGTGAACACGGTTCCTGGTTTTAATGTGAACACAGTTCCTGGTTTTATGTCGACATAGTTCCTCGTTTCATGTGAACTGGTTTCTTGTGGACGTGGTTTCATGTGAACATGGTTCCTGGTTTCATGTCAACACGGTTCCTGGTTTCAAGTGAACGTGGTTCTTGGTTTCATGTGAACACGGTTCCTGGTTTTATGTGAACGTGGTTCCTGGTTTTATGTGAACACAGTTCCTGGTTTTATGTGAACACAGTTCCTGGTTTTATGTGAACACAGTTCCTGGATTATTGTGAACATGGTTCCTGGTTTCATGTGAACACGGTTCCTGGATTATTGTGAACATGGTTCCTGGTTTCATGGCAACACGGTTCCTGGTTTCAAGTGAACGTGGTTCTTGGTTTCATGTGAACACGGTTCCTGGTTTCATGTGAACATGGTTCCTGGTGTCATGTGAACACGGTTCCTGGTTTCATGTGAACACGGTTCCTGGTTTCATGTGAACGCAGTTCCTGGTTTCATGTGAACACGGTTCCTGGTTTTATGTGAACGTGGTTCCTGGTTTTATGTGAACACAGTTCCTGGTTTTATGTGAACAAAGTTCCTGGTTTTATGTGAACACAGTTCCTGGATTATTGTGAACATGGTTCCTGGTTTCATGTGAACACGGTTCCTGGATTATTGTGAACATGGTTCCTGGTTTCATGGCAACACGGTTCCTGGTTTCAAGTGAACGTGGTTCTTGGTTTCATGTGAACACGGTTCCTGGTTTCATGTGAACATGGTTCCTGGTTTCATGTGAACACGGTTCCTGGTTTCATGTGAACACGGTTCCTGGTTTCATGTGAACGCAGTTCCTGGTTTTATGTGAACACGGTTCCTGGTTTCATGTGAACGTGGTTCCTGGTTTCATGTGAACACGGTTCCTGGTTTCATGTGAACATGGTTCCTGGTTTCATGTGAACATGGTTCCTTGTTTCATGTTAACGTGGTTCCTGGTGTCATGTCAACACGGTTCCTGGTGTCATGTGAACACGGTTCCTGGTTTCATGTGAACGTGGTTCCTGGTGTCATGTGAACACGGTTCCTGGTTTTATGTGAACACGGTTCCTGGTTTCACTTCAACACGGTTCCTGGTTTCATGTGAACACGGTTCCTGGTTTCAAGTGAACGTGGTTCCTGGTTTCATGTGAATATGGTTCTTGGTTTCATGTGAACACAGTTCCTGGTTTCATGTGAACATAGTTCCCGGTTTCATGTGAATATGGTTCTTGGTTTCATGTGAATATGGTTCTTGGTTTCATGTGAACACAGTTCCTGGTTTCATGTGAATATGGTTCTTGGTTTCATGTCAACACGGTTCCTGGTTTCATGTGAACATGGTTCCTGGTTTCATGTGAACGTGGTTCCTGGTGTCATGTGAACACGGTTCCTGGTTTAATGTGAACATGGTTCCTGGTTTCATGTGAACATCGTTCCTGGTTTTATGTGAACACGGTTCCTGGTTTAATGTGAACATGGTTCCTGGTTTCGTGTAAACACGGTTCCTGGTTTCAAGTGAACGTGGTTCCTGGTTTTATGTGAACGTGGTTCCTGGTTTTATGTGAACATGGTTCCTGGTTTCATGTAAACGCGGTTCCTGGTTTCATGTGAACACGGTTCCTGGTTTCATGTGAACATGGTTCCTGGTTTCATGTGAACATCGTTCCTGGTTTCATGTGAACATGGTTCCTGGTTTCATGTAAACACGGTTCCTGGTTTCATGTGAACACGGTTCCTGGTTTCATGTGAACACGGTTCCTGGTTTCATGTGATCACGGTTCCTGGTTTCATGTGAACACGGTTCCTGGTTTCATGTGAACACAGTTCCTGGTTTCATGTGATCACGGTTCCTGGTTTCATGTGAACTGGTTTCTTGTGGACGTGGTTTCATGTGAACATGGTTCCTGGTTTCATGTCAACACGGTTCCTGGTTTCAAGTGAACGTGGTTCTTGGTTTCATGTGAACACGGTTCCTGGTTTTATGTGAACGTGGTTCCTGGTTTTATGTGAACATGGTTCCTGGTTTTATGTGAACACAGTTCCTGGTTTTATGTGAACACAGTTCCTGGATTATTGTGAACATGGTTCCTGGTTTCATGTGAACATGGTTCCTGGTTTCATGTGAACACGGTTCCTGGTTTCATGTGAACACGGTTCCTGGTTTCATGTCAACACGGTTCCTGGTTTCATGTGAACATGGTTCCTGGTTTCATGTAAACATGGTTCCTGGTTTCATGTGAACATGGTTCCTGGTTTCATGTGAACACGGTTCCTGGTTTCATGTGAACACGGTTCCTGGTTTCATGTCAACACGGTTCCTGGTTTCATGTGAACATGGTTCCTGGTTTCATGTAAACATGGTTCCTGGTTTCATGTGAACGCGGTTACCGGTTTCATGTGAATATGGTTCTTGGTTTCATGTGAAGATTGTTCTTGGTTTCATGTGAACACGGTTCCTGGTTTCATGTCAACACGGTTCCTGGTTTCATGTGAACACGGTTCCTGGTTTCAAGTGAACGTGGTTCCTGGTTTCATGTGAATATGGTTCTTGGTTTCATGTCAACACGGTTCCTGGTTTCATGTGAACACGGTTCCTGGTTTCATGTGAACGTGGTTCCTGGTGTCATGTGAACACGGTTCCTGGTTTCATGTGAACACGGTTCCTGGTTTCATGTCAACACGGTTCCTGGTTTCATGTGAACACGGTTCCTGGTTTCAAGTGAACGTGGTTCCTGGTTTCATGTGAACATGGTTCCTGGTTTCATGTGAACATGGTTCCTGGTTTCATGTAAACACGGTTCCTGGTTTCATGTGAATATGGTTCTTGGTTTCATGTGAATATGGTTCTTGGTTTCATGTGAACAAAGTTCCTGGTTTCATGTGAACACGGTTCCTGGTTTCAAGTGAACGTGGTTCCTGGTTTCATGTGAACGTGGTTCCTAGTTTCATGTGAACACGGTTCCTGGTTTCATGTCAACACGGTTCCTGGTTTCATGTGGACATAGTTCCTGGTTTCATGTGAACATGGTTCCTGGTTTCATGTGAACATGGTTCCTGGTTTCATGTGAACGTGGTTCCTGGTTTCAAGTGAACACGGTTCCTGGTTTCATGTGAACACGGTTCCTGGTTTCATGTGAACACGGTTCCTGGTTTCATGTGAACACGGTTCCTGGTTTCATGTGAACACGGTTCCTGGTTTCACGTGAACACGGTTCCTGGTTTTATGTGAACACAGTTCCTGGATTATTGTGAACATGGTTCCTGGTTTCATGTGAACATGGTTCCTGGTTTCATGTGAACACGGTTCCTGGTTTCATGTCAACACGGTTCCTGGTTTCATGTCAACACGGTTCCTGGTTTCATGTGAACATGGTTCCTGGTTTCATGTGAACATGGTTCCTGGTTTCATGTGAACGCGGTTCCTGGTTTCATGTGAATATGGTTCTTGGTTTCATGTGAACATGGTTCTTGGTTTCATGTGAACACGGTTCCTGGTTTCATGTCAACACGGTTCCTGGTTTCATGTGAACATGGTTCCTGGTTTCATGTGAACACAGTTCCTGGTTTCAAGTGAACGTGGTTCCTGGTTTCATGTGAACACGGTTCCTGGTTTCATGTGAACACGGTTCCTGGTTTCATGTGAACACGGTTCCTGGTTTAATGTGAACACGGTTCCTGGTTTCACGTGAACACGGTTCCTGGTTTCATGTGAACACGGTTCCTGGTTTCATGTCAACACGGTTCCTGGTTTCAAGTGAACGTGGTTCTTGGTTTCATGTGAACACGGTTCCTGGTTTTATGTGAACGTGGTTCCTGGTTTTATGTGAACACAGTTCCTGGTTTTATGTGAACACAGTTCCTGGATTATTGTGAACATGGTTCCTGGTTTCATGTGAACATGGTTCCTGGTTTCATGTGAACACGGTTCCTGGTTTCATGTCAACACGGTTCCTGGTTTCATGTCAACACGGTTCCTGGTTTCATGTGAACATGGTTCCTGGTTTCATGTGAACATGGTTCCTGGTTTCATGTGAACGTGGTTCCTGGTTTCATGTGAATATGGTTTTTGGTTTCATGTGAACATGGTTCTTGGTTTCATGTGAACATGGTTCCTGGTTTCATGTCAACACGGTTCCTGGTTTCATGTGAACACGGTTCCTGGTTTCAAGTGAACGTGGTTCCTGGTTTCATGTGAATATGGTTCTTGGTTTCATGTCAACACGGTTCCTGGTTTCATGTGAACACGGTTCCTGGTTTCATGTGAACGTGGTTCCTGGTGTCATGTGAACACGGTTCCTGGTTTCATGTCAACACGGTTCCTGGTTTCATGTCAACACGGTTCCTGGTTTCATGTGAACACGGTTCCTGGTTTCAAGTGAACGTGGTTCCTGGTTTCATGTGAACATGGTTCCTGGTTTCATGTGAACATGGTTCCTGGTTTCATGTAAACACGGTTCCTGGTTTCATGTGAATATGGTTCTTGGTTTCATGTGAATATGGTTCTTGGTTTCATGTGAACACAGTTCCTGGTTTCATGTGAACACGGTTCCTGGTTTCAAGTGAACGTGGTTCCTGGTTTCATGTGAACGTGGTTCCTAGTTTCATGTGAACACGGTTCCTGGTTTCAAG
This sequence comes from Telmatherina bonti, assembly GCF_933228915.1. Classification (NCBI taxonomy): domain Eukaryota; kingdom Metazoa; phylum Chordata; class Actinopteri; order Atheriniformes; family Telmatherinidae; genus Telmatherina; species Telmatherina bonti. Next base: position 43,633,394 of record NC_136621.1, on the reverse strand, counting down.
TGAACGTGGTTCCTGGTTTCATGTGAACGTGGTTCCTAGTTTCATGTGAACACGGTTCCTGGTTTCATGTCAACACGGTTCCTGGTTTCATGTGGACATAGTTCCTGGTTTCATGTGAACATGGTTCCTGGTTTCATGTGAACATGGTTCCTGGTTTCATGTGAACGTGGTTCCTGGTTTCAAGTGAACGTGGTTCCTGGTTTCATGTGAACACGGTTCCTGGTTTCATGTGAACACGGTTCCTGGTTTCATGTGAACACGGTTCCTGGTTTCATGTGAACACGGTTCCTGGTTTCACGTGAACACGGTTCCTGGTTTCATGTGAACACGGTTCCTGGTTTCATGTCAACACGGTTCCTGGTTTCATGTCAACACGGTTCCTGGTTTCATGTCAACATGGTTCCTGGTTTCATGTGAACACGGTTCCTGGTTTCATGTCAACACGGTTCCTGGTTTCATGTCAACACAGTTCCTGGTTTCATGTGAACATGGTTCCTGGTTTCATGTGAACATGGTTCCTGGTTTCATGTGAACGCGGTTCCTGGTTTCATGTGAATATGGTTCTTGGTTTCATGTGAACATGGTTCTTGGTTTCATGTGAACACAGTTCCTGGTTTCATGTGAACACGGTTCCTGGTTTCAAGTGAACGTGGTTCCTGGTTTCATGTGAATATGGTTCTTGGTTTCATGTCAACACGGTTCCTGGTTTCATGTGAACACGGTTCCTGGTTTCATGTGAACACGGTTCCTGGTTTCATGTGAACGTGGTTCCTGGTGTCATGTGAACACGGTTCCTGGTTTCATGTCAACACGGTTCCTGGTTTCATGTCAACACGGTTCCTGGTTTCATGTGAACACGGTTCCTGGTTTCAAGTGAACGTGGTTCCTGGTTTCATGTGAACATGGTTCCTGGTTTCATGTGAACATGGTTCCTGGTTTCATGTAAACACGGTTCCTGGTTTCATGTGAAAATGGTTCTTGGTTTCATGTGAATATGGTTCTTGGTTTCATGTGAACACGGTTCCTGGTTTCAAGTGAACGTGGTTCCTGGTTTCATGTGAACGTGGTTCCTAGTTTCATGTGAACACTGTTCCTGGTTTCATGTCAACACGGTTCCTGGTTTCATGTGAACACGGTTCCTGGTTTCATGTGAACACGGTTCCTGGTTTCATGTGAACGCGGTTCCTGGTTTCATGTGAATATGGTTCTTGGTTTCATGTGAACATGGTTCTTGGTTTCATGTGAACACGGTTCCTGGTTTCATGTCAACACGGTTCCTGGTTTCATGTGAACACGGTTCCTGGTTTCAAGTGAACGTGGTTCCTGGTTTCATGTGAATATGGTTCTTGGTTTCATGTCAACACGGTTCCTGGTTTCATGTGAACACGGTTCCTGGTTTCATGTCAACGTGGTTCCTGGTGTCATGTGAACACGGTTCCTGGTTTCATGTGAACACGGTTCCTGGTTTCATGTCAACACGGTTCCTGGTTTCATGTGAACACGGTTCCTGGTTTCAAGTGAACGTGGTTCCTGGTTTCATGTGAACATGGTTCCTGGTTTCATGTGAACATGGTTCCTGGTTTCATGTAAACACGGTTCCTGGTTTCATGTGAATATGGTTCTTGGTTTCATGTGAATATGGTTCTTGGTTTCATGTGAACACGGTTCCTGGTTTCATGTGAACACGGTTCCTGGTTTCAAGTGAACGTGGTTCCTGGTTTCATGTGAACGTGGTTCCTGGTTTCATGTGAACACGGTTCCTGGTTTCATGTCCACACGGTTCCTGGTTTCATGTGTACATAGTTCCTGGTTTCATGTGAACATGGTTCCTGGTTTCATGTGAACATGGTTCCTGGTTTCATGTGAACGTGGTTCCTGGTTTCAAGTGAACGTGGTTCCTGGTTTCATGTGAACACGGTTCCTGGTTTCATGTGAACACGGTTCCTGGTTTCATGTGAACACGGTTCCTGGTTTCACGTGAACACGGTTCCTGGTTTCATGTGAACACGGTTCCTGGTTTCATGTCAACACGGTTCCTGGTTTCATGTCAACACGGTTCCTGGTTTCATGTGAACACGGTTCCTGGTTTCAAGTGAACGTGGTTCCTGGTTTCATGTGAACATGGTTCCTGGTTTCATGTGAACATGGTTCCTGGTTTCATGTAAACACGGTTCCTGGTTTCATGTGAATATGGTTCTTGGTTTCATGTGAATATGGTTCTTGGTTTCATGTGAACACGGTTCCTGGTTTCAAGTGAACGTGGTTCCTGGTTTCATGTGAACGTGGTTCCTAGTTTCATGTGAACACTGTTCCTGGTTTCATGTCAACACGGTTCCTGGTTTCATGTGAACACGGTTCCTGGTTTCATGTGAACACGGTTCCTGGTTTCATGTGAACGCGGTTCCTGGTTTCATGTGAATATGGTTCTTGGTTTCATGTGAACATGGTTCTTGGTTTCATGTGAACACGGTTCCTGGTTTCATGTCAACACGGTTCCTGGTTTCATGTGAACACGGTTCCTGGTTTCAAGTGAACGTGGTTCCTGGTTTCATGTGAATATGGTTCTTGGTTTCATGTCAACACGGTTCCTGGTTTCATGTGAACACGGTTCCTGGTTTCATGTCAACGTGGTTCCTGGTGTCATGTGAACACGGTTCCTGGTTTCATGTGAACACGGTTCCTGGTTTCATGTCAACACGGTTCCTGATTTCATGTGAACACGGTTCCTGGTTTCAAGTGAACGTGGTTCCTGGTTTCATGTGAACATGGTTCCTGGTTTCATGTGAACATGGTTCCTGGTTTCATGTAAACACGGTTCCTGGTTTCATGTGAATATGGTTCTTGGTTTCATGTGAATATGGTTCTTGGTTTCATGTGAACACGGTTCCTGGTTTCATGTGAACACGGTTCCTGGTTTCAAGTGAACGTGGTTCCTGGTTTCATGTGAACGTGGTTCCTGGTTTCATGTGAACACGGTTCCTGGTTTCATGTCCACACGGTTCCTGGTTTCATGTGTACATAGTTCCTGGTTTCATGTGAACATGGTTCCTGGTTTCATGTGAACATGGTTCCTGGTTTCATGTGAACGTGGTTCCTGGTTTCAAGTGAACGTGGTTCCTGGTTTCATGTGAACACGGTTCCTGGTTTCATGTGAACACGGTTCCTGGTTTCATGTGAACACGGTTCCTGGTTTCACGTGAACACGGTTCCTGGTTTCATGTGAACACGGTTCCTGGTTTCATGTCAACACGGTTCCTGGTTTCATGTCAACACGGTTCCTGGTTTCATGTCAACATGGTTCCTGGTTTCATGTGAACATGGTTCCTGGTTTCATGTGAACATGGTTCCTGGTTTCATGTAAAAGCGGTTCCTGGTTTCATGTGAATATGGTTCTTGGTTTCATGTGAACATGGTTCTTGGTTTCATGTGAACACAGTTCCTGGTTTCATGTTAACACGGTTCCTGGTTTCATGTGAACGTGGTTCTTGGTTTCATGTCAACACGGTTCCTGGTTTCATGTGAACACGGTTCCTGGTTTCATGTGAACGTGGTTCCTGGTGTCATGTGAACACGGTTCCTGGTTTCATGTCAACACGGTTCCTGGTTTCATGTCAACACGGTTCCTGGTTTCATGTGAACACGGTTCCTGGTTTCAAGTGAACGTGGTTCCTGGTTTCATGTGAACATGGTTCCTGGTTTCATGTGAACATGGTTCCTGGTTTCATGTAAACACGGTTCCTGGTTTCATGTGAATATGGTTCTTGGTTTCATGTGAATATGGTTCTTGGTTTCATGTGAACACAGTTCCTGGTTTCATGTGAACACGGTTCCTGGTTTCAAGTGAACGTGGTTCCTGGTTTCATGTGAACGTGGTTCCTAGTTTCATGTGAACACGGTTCCTGGTTTCAAGTGAACGTGGTTCCTGGTTTCATGTGAACGTGGTTCCTAGTTTCATGTGAACACGGTTCCTGGTTTCATGTGAACACGGTTCCTGGTTTCATGTGGACATAGTTCCTGGTTTCATGTGAACATGGTTCCTGGTTTCATGTGAACATGGTTCCTGGTTTCATGTGAACGTGGTTCCTGGTTTCAAGTGAACGTGGTTCCTGGTTTCATGTGAACACGGTTCCTGGTTTCATGTGAACACGGTTCCTGGTTTCATGTGAACACGGTTCCTGGTTTCATGTGAACACGGTTCCTGGTTTCACGTGAACACGGTTCCTGGTTTCATGTGAACACGGTTCCTGGTTTCATGTCAACACGGTTCCTGGTTTCATGTCAACACGGTTCCTGGTTTCATGTCAACATGGTTCCTGGTTTCATGTGAACACGGTTCCTGGTTTCATGTCAACACGGTTCCTGGTTTCATGTCAACACAGTTCCTGGTTTCATGTGAACATGGTTCCTGGTTTCATGTGAACATGGTTCCTGGTTTCATGTGAACGCGGTTCCTGGTTTCATGTGAATATGGTTCTTGGTTTCATGTGAACATGGTTCTTGGTTTCATGTGAACACAGTTCCTGGTTTCATGTGAACACGGTTCCTGGTTTCAAGTGAACGTGGTTCCTGGTTTCATGTGAATATGGTTCTTGGTTTCATGTCAACACGGTTCCTGGTTTCATGTGAACACGGTTCCTGGTTTCATGTGAACACGGTTCCTGGTTTCATGTGAACGTGGTTCCTGGTGTCATGTGAACACGGTTCCTGGTTTCATGTCAACACGGTTCCTGGTTTCATGTCAACACGGTTCCTGGTTTCATGTGAACACGGTTCCTGGTTTCAAGTGAACGTGGTTCCTGGTTTCATGTGAACATGGTTCCTGGTTTCATGTGAACATGGTTCCTGGTTTCATGTAAACACGGTTCCTGGTTTCATGTGAATATGGTTCTTGGTTTCATGTGAATATGGTTCTTGGTTTCATGTGAACACGGTTCCTGGTTTCAAGTGAACGTGGTTCCTGGTTTCATGTGAACGTGGTTCCTAGTTTCATGTGAACACTGTTCCTGGTTTCATGTCAACACGGTTCCTGGTTTCATGTGAACACGGTTCCTGGTTTCATGTGAACACGGTTCCTGGTTTCATGTGAACGCGGTTCCTGGTTTCATGTGAATATGGTTCTTGGTTTCATGTGAACATGGTTCTTGGTTTCATGTGAACACGGTTCCTGGTTTCATGTCAACACGGTTCCTGGTTTCATGTGAACACGGTTCCTGGTTTCAAGTGAACGTGGTTCCTGGTTTCATGTGAATATGGTTCTTGGTTTCATGTCAACACGGTTCCTGGTTTCATGTGAACACGGTTCCTGGTTTCATGTCAACGTGGTTCCTGGTGTCATGTGAACACGGTTCCTGGTTTCATGTGAACACGGTTCCTGGTTTCATGTCAACACGGTTCCTGGTTTCATGTGAACACGGTTCCTGGTTTCAAGTGAACGTGGTTCCTGGTTTCATGTGAACATGGTTCCTGGTTTCATGTGAACATGGTTCCTGGTTTCATGTAAACACGGTTCCTGGTTTCATGTGAATATGGTTCTTGGTTTCATGTGAATATGGTTCTTGGTTTCATGTGAACACGGTTCCTGGTTTCATGTGAACACGGTTCCTGGTTTCAAGTGAACGTGGTTCCTGGTTTCATGTGAACGTGGTTCCTGGTTTCATGTGAACACGGTTCCTGGTTTCATGTCCACACGGTTCCTGGTTTCATGTGTACATAGTTCCTGGTTTCATGTGAACATGGTTCCTGGTTTCATGTGAACATGGTTCCTGGTTTCATGTGAACGTGGTTCCTGGTTTCAAGTGAACGTGGTTCCTGGTTTCATGTGAACACGGTTCCTGGTTTCATGTGAACACGGTTCCTGGTTTCATGTGAACACGGTTCCTGGTTTCACGTGAACACGGTTCCTGGTTTCATGTGAACACGGTTCCTGGTTTCATGTCAACACGGTTCCTGGTTTCATGTCAACACGGTTCCTGGTTTCATGTCAACATGGTTCCTGGTTTCATGTGAACATGGTTCCTGGTTTCATGTGAACATGGTTCCTGGTTTCATGTAAAAGCGGTTCCTGGTTTCATGTGAATATGGTTCTTGGTTTCATGTGAACATGGTTCTTGGTTTCATGTGAACACAGTTCCTGGTTTCATGTTAACACGGTTCCTGGTTTCATGTGAACGTGGTTCCTGGTGTCATGTGAACACGGTTCCTGGTTTCATGTGAACACGGTTCCTGGTTTCATGTCAACACGGTTCCTGGTTTCATGTCAACACGGTTCCTGGTTTCAAGTGAACGTGGTTCCTGGTTTCATGTGAACATGGTTCCTGGTTTCATGTGAACATGGTTCCTGGTTTCATGTAAACACGGTTCCTGGTTTCATGTGAATATGGTTCTTGGTTTCATGTGAATATGGTTCTTGGTTTCATGTGAACACAGTTCCTGGTTTCATGTGAACACGGTTCCTGGTTTCAAGTGAACGTGGTTCCTGGTTTCATGTGAACGTGGTTCCTAGTTTCATGTGAACACGGTTCCTGGTTTCATGTCAACACGGTTCCTGGTTTCATGTGAACACGGTTCCTGGTTTCATGTGAACACGGTTCCTGGTTTCATGTGAACACGGTTCCTGGTTTCAAGTGAACGTGGTTCCTGGTTTCATGTGAATATGGTTCTTGGTTTCATGTCAACACGGTTCCTGGTTTCATGTGAACACGGTTCCTGGTTTCATGTGAACACGGTTCCTGGTTTCATGTGAACGTGGTTCCTGGTGTCATGTGAACACGGTTCCTGGTTTCATGTCAACACGGTTCCTGGTTTCATGTCAACACGGTTCCTGGTTTCATGTGAACACGGTTCCTGGTTTCAAGTGAACGTGGTTCCTGGTTTCATGTGAACATGGTTCCTGGTTTCATGTGAACATGGTTCCTGGTTTCATGTAAACACGGTTCCTGGTTTCATGTGAATATGGTTCTTGGTTTCATGTGAATATGGTTCTTGGTTTCATGTGAACACGGTTCCTGGTTTCAAGTGAACGTGGTTCCTGGTTTCATGTGAACGTGGTTCCTAGTTTCATGTGAACACTGTTCCTGGTTTCATGTCAACACGGTTCCTGGTTTCATGTGAACACGGTTCCTGGTTTCATGTGAACACGGTTCCTGGTTTCATGTGAACGCGGTTCCTGGTTTCATGTGAATATGGTTCTTGGTTTCATGTGAACATGGTTCTTGGTTTCATGTGAACACGGTTCCTGGTTTCATGTCAACACGGTTCCTGGTTTCATGTGAACACGGTTCCTGGTTTCAAGTGAACGTGGTTCCTGGTTTCATGTGAATATGGTTCTTGGTTTCATGTCAACACGGTTCCTGGTTTCATGTGAACACGGTTCCTGGTTTCATGTCAACGTGGTTCCTGGTGTCATGTGAACACGGTTCCTGGTTTCATGTGAACACGGTTCCTGGTTTCATGTCAACACGGTTCCTGGTTTCATGTGAACACGGTTCCTGGTTTCAAGTGAACGTGGTTCCTGGTTTCATGTGAACATGGTTCCTGGTTTCATGTGAACATGGTTCCTGGTTTCATGTAAACACGGTTCCTGGTTTCATGTGAATATGGTTCTTGGTTTCATGTGAATATGGTTCTTGGTTTCATGTGAACACGGTTCCTGGTTTCATGTGAACACGGTTCCTGGTTTCAAGTGAACGTGGTTCCTGGTTTCATGTGAACGTGGTTCCTGGTTTCATGTGAACACGGTTCCTGGTTTCATGTCCACACGGTTCCTGGTTTCATGTGTACATAGTTCCTGGTTTCATGTGAACATGGTTCCTGGTTTCATGTGAACATGGTTCCTGGTTTCATGTGAACGTGGTTCCTGGTTTCAAGTGAACGTGGTTCCTGGTTTCATGTGAACACGGTTCCTGGTTTCATGTGAACACGGTTCCTGGTTTCATGTGAACACGGTTCCTGGTTTCATGTGAACACGGTTCCTGGTTTCACGTGAACACGGTTCCTGGTTTCATGTGAACACGGTTCCTGGTTTCATGTCAACACGGTTCCTGGTTTCATGTCAACACGGTTCCTGGTTTCATGTCAACATGGTTCCTGGTTTCATGTGAACATGGTTCCTGGTTTCATGTGAACATGGTTCCTGGTTTCATGTAAAAGCGGTTCCTGGTTTCATGTGAATATGGTTCTTGGTTTCATGTGAACATGGTTCTTGGTTTCATGTGAACACAGTTCCTGGTTTCATGTTAACACGGTTCCTGGTTTCATGTGAACGTGGTTCCTGGTGTCATGTGAACACGGTTCCTGGTTTCATGTGAACACGGTTCCTGGTTTCATGTCAACACGGTTCCTGGTTTCATGTCAACACGGTTCCTGGTTTCAAGTGAACGTGGTTCCTGGTTTCATGTGAACATGGTTCCTGGTTTCATGTGAACATGGTTCCTGGTTTCATGTAAACACGGTTCCTGGTTTCATGTGAATATGGTTCTTGGTTTCATGTGAATATGGTTCTTGGTTTCATGTGAACACAGTTCCTGGTTTCATGTGAACACGGTTCCTGGTTTCAAGTGAACGTGGTTCCTGGTTTCATGTGAACGTGGTTCCTAGTTTCATGTGAACACGGTTCCTGGTTTCATGTCAACACGGTTCCTGGTTTCATGTGAACACGGTTCCTGGTTTCATGTGAACACGGTTCCTGGTTTCATGTGAACACGGTTCCTGGTTTCAAGTGAACACGGTTCCTGGTTTCATGTGAACACGGTTCCTGGTTTCATGTGAACGTGGTTCCTGGTTTCAAGTGAACGTGGTTCCTGGTTTCATGTGAACACGGTTCCTGGTTTCATGTGAACACGGTTCCTGGTTTCATGTGAACACGGTTCCTGGTTTCATGTGAACACGGTTCCTGGTTTCAAGTGAACACGGTTCCTGGTTTCATGTGAACACGGTTCCTGGTTTCATGTGAACACGGTTCCTGGTTTTATGTGAACGTGGTTCCTGGTTTTATGTGAACACAGTTCCTGGTTTTATGTGAACACAGTTCCTGGTTTTATGTGAACACAGTTCCTGGATTATTGTGAACATGGTTCCTGGTTTCATGTGAACACGGTTCCTAGTTTCATGTGAACGTGGTTCCTGGTTTTATGTGAACACGGTTCCTGGTTTCATGTGAACATGGTTCCTGGTTTCATGTGAACATGGTTCCTGGTTTCATGTGAACGCGGTTCCTGGTTTCATGTGAACGCGGTTCCTGGTTTCATGTGAATATGGTTCTTGGTTTCATGTGAACATGGTTCTTGGTTTCATGTGAACACGGTTCCTGGTTTCATGTCAACACGGTTCCTGGTTTCATGTGAACGTGGTTCCTGGTTTCAAGTGAACGTGGTTCCTGGTTTCATGTGAATATGGTTCTTGGTTTCATGTCAACACGGTTCCTGGTTTCATGTGAACACGGTTCCTGGTTTCATGTGAACGTGGTTCCTGGTGTCATGTGAACACGGTTCCTGGTTTCATGTGAACACGGTTCCTGGTTTCATGTCAACACGGTTCCTGGTTTCATGTGAACACGGTTCCTGGTTTCAAGTGAACGTGGTTCCTGGTTTCATGTGAACATGGTTCCTGGTTTCATGTGAACATGGTTCCTGGTTTCATGTAAACACGGTTCCTGGTTTCATGTTAATATGGTTCTTGGTTTCATGTGAATATGGTTCTTGGTTTCATGTGAACACAGTTCCTGGTTTCATGTCAACACGGTTCCTGGTTTCATGTCAACATGGTTCCTGGTTTCATGTGAACACGGTTCCTGGTTTCATGTCAACACGGTTCCTGGTTTCATGTCAACACGGTTCCTGGTTTCATGTGAACATGGTTCCTGGTTTCATGTGAACATGGTTCCTGGTTTCATGTGAACGCGGTTCCTGGTTTCATGTGAATATGGTTCTTGGTTTCATGTGATCATGGTTCTTGGTTTCATGTGAACACAGTTCCTGGTTTCATGTTAACACGGTTCCTGGTTTCAAGTGAACGTGGTTCCTGGTTTCATGTGAATATGGTTCTTGGTTTCATGTCAACACGGTTCCTGGTTTCATGTGAACACGGTTCCTGGTTTCATGTGAACGTGGTTCCTGGTGTCATGTGAACACGGTTCCTGGTTTCATGTGAACACGGTTCCTGGTTTCATGTCAACACGGTTCCTGGTTTCATGTGAACATGGTTCCTGGTTTCAAGTGAACGTGGTTCCTGGTTTCATGTGAACATGGTTCCTGGTTTCATGTGAACATGGTTCCTGGTTTCATGTAAACACGGTTCCTGGTTTCATGTGAATATGGTTCTTGGTTTCATGTGAATATGGTTCTTGGTTTCATGTGAACACAGTTCCTGGTTTCATGTGAACACGGTTCCTGGTTTCAAGTGAACGTGGTTCCTGGTTTCATGTGAACGTGGTTCCTAGTTTCATGTGAACACGGTTCCTGGTTTCATGTCAACACGGTTCCTGGTTTCATGTGAACACGGTTCCTGGTTTCATGTGAACACGGTTCCTGGTTTCATGTGAACACGGTTCCTGGTTTCAAGTGAACACGGTTCCTGGTTTCATGTGAACATGGTTCCTGGTTTCATGTGAACGTGGTTCCTGGTTTCAAGTGAACGTGGTTCCTGGTTTCATGTCAACACGGTTCCTGGTTTCATGTCAACACGGTTCCTGGTTTCATGTGAACACGGTTCCTGGTTTCATGTGAACACGGTTCCTGGTTTCATGTGAACACGGTTCCTGGTTTCAAGTGAACACGGTTCCTGGTTTCATGTGAACACGGTTCCTGGTTTCATGTGAACACGGTTCCTGGTTTCATGTCAACACGGTTCCTGGTTTCATGTCAACACGGTTCCTGGTTTCATGTGAACACGGTTCCTGGTTTCATGTGAACATGGTTCCTGGTTTCATGTGAACACGGTTCCTGGTTTCATGTAAACACGGTTCCTGGTTTCATGTGAACACGGTTCCTGGTTTCATGTGAACACGGTTCCTGGTTTCATGTGAACACGGTTCCTGGTTTCCTGTGAACACAGTTCCTGGTTTTATGTCGACATAGTTCCTGGTTCCATGTGAACTGGTTTCTTGTGAACGTGGTTCCTGGTTTCATGTGAATATGGTTCCTGGTTTCATGTAAACACGGTTCCTGATTTTGTGTGAACACGGTTCCTGGTTTCATGTCAACACGGTTCCTGTTTCATGTGAACATGGTTCCTGGTTTCATGTCAACACGGTTCCTGGTTTCATGTGAACATGGTTCCTGGTTTCATGTCAACACGGTTCCTGGTTTCATGTCAACACGGTTCCTGGTTTCATGTGAACACGGTTCCTGGTTTCAAGTGAACGTGGTTCCTGGTTTCATGTGAACATGGTTCCTGGTTTCATGTGAACATGGTTCCTGGTTTCATGTAAACACGGTTCCTGGTTTCATGTGAATATGGTTCTTGGTTTCATGTGAATATGGTTCTTGGTTTCATGTGAACACGGTTCCTGGTTTCAAGTGAACGTGGTTCCTGGTTTCATGTGAACGTGGTTCCTAGTTTCATGTGAACACTGTTCCTGGTTTCATGTCAACACGGTTCCTGGTTTCATGTGAACACGGTTCCTGGTTTCATGTGAACACGGTTCCTGGTTTCATGTGAACGCGGTTCCTGGTTTCAGGTGAATATGGTTCTTGGTTTCATGTGAACATGGTTCTTGGTTTCATGTGAACACGGTTCCTGGTTTCATGTCAACACGGTTCCTGGTTTCATGTGAACACGGTTCCTGGTTTCAAGTGAACGTGGTTCCTGGTTTCATGTGAATATGGTTCTTGGTTTCATGTCAACACGGTTCCTGGTTTCATGTGAACACGGTTCCTGGTTTCATGTCAACGTGGTTCCTGGTGTCATGTGAACACGGTTCCTGGTTTCATGTGAACACGGTTCCTGGTTTCATGTCAACACGGTTCCTGGTTTCATGTGAACACGGTTCCTGGTTTCAAGTGAACGTGGTTCCTGGTTTCATGTGAACATGGTTCCTGGTTTCATGTGAACATGGTTCCTGGTTTCATGTAAACACGGTTCCTGGTTTCATGTGAATATGGTTCTTGGTTTCATGTGAATATGGTTCTTGGTTTCATGTGAACACGGTTCCTGGTTTCATGTGAACACGGTTCCTGGTTTCAAGTGAACGTGGTTCCTGGTTTCATGTGAACGTGGTTCCTGGTTTCATGTGAACACGGTTCCTGGTTTCATGTCCACACGGTTCCTGGTTTCATGTGTACATAGTTCCTGGTTTCATGTGAACATGGTTCCTGGTTTCATGTGAACATGGTTCCTGGTTTCATGTGAACGTGGTTCCTGGTTTCAAGTGAACGTGGTTCCTGGTTTCATGTGAACACGGTTCCTGGTTTCATGTGAACACGGTTCCTGGTTTCATGTGAACACGGTTCCTGGTTTCATGTGAACACGGTTCCTGGTTTCACGTGAACACGGTTCCTGGTTTCATGTGAACACGGTTCCTGGTTTCATGTCAACACGGTTCCTGGTTTCATGTCAACACGGTTCCTGGTTTCATGTCAACATGGTTCCTGGTTTCATGTGAACATGGTTCCTGGTTTCATGTGAACATGGTTCCTGGTTTCATGTAAAAGCGGTTCCTGGTTTCATGTGAATATGGTTCTTGGTTTCATGTGAACATGGTTCTTGGTTTCATGTGAACACAGTTCCTGGTTTCATGTTAACACGGTTCCTGGTTTCATGTGAACGTGGTTCCTGGTGTCATGTGAACACGGTTCCTGGTTTCATGTGAACACGGTTCCTGGTTTCATGTCAACACGGTTCCTGGTTTCATGTCAACACGGTTCCTGGTTTCAAGTGAACGTGGTTCCTGGTTTCATGTGAACATGGTTCCTGGTTTCATGTGAACATGGTTCCTGGTTTCATGTAAACACGGTTCCTGGTTTCATGTGAATATGGTTCTTGGTTTCATGTGAATATGGTTCTTGGTTTCATGTGAACACAGTTCCTGGTTTCATGTGAACACGGTTCCTGGTTTCAAGTGAACGTGGTTCCTGGTTTCATGTGAACGTGGTTCCTAGTTTCATGTGAACACGGTTCCTGGTTTCATGTCAACACGGTTCCTGGTTTCATGTGAACACGGTTCCTGGTTTCATGTGAACACGGTTCCTGGTTTCATGTGAACACGGTTCCTGGTTTCAAGTGAACACGGTTCCTGGTTTCATGTGAACATGGTTCCTGGTTTCATGTGAACGTGGTTCCTGGTTTCAAGTGAACGTGGTTCCTGGTTTCATGTGAACACGGTTCCTGGTTTCATGTGAACACGGTTCCTGGTTTCATGTGAACACGGTTCCTGGTTTCATGTGAACACGGTTCCTGGTTTCAAGTGAACACGGTTCCTGGTTTCATGTGAACACGGTTCCTGGTTTCATGTGAACACGGTTCCTGGTTTTATGTGAACGTGGTTCCTGGTTTTATGTGAACACAGTTCCTGGTTTTATGTGAACACAGTTCCTGGTTTTATGTGAACACAGTTCCTGGATTATTGTGAACATGGTTCCTGGTTTCATGTGAACACGGTTCCTAGTTTCATGTGAACGTGGTTCCTGGTTTTATGTGAACACGGTTCCTGGTTTCATGTGAACATGGTTCCTGGTTTCATGTGAACATGGTTCCTGGTTTCATGTGAACGCGGTTCCTGGTTTCATGTGAACGCGGTTCCTGGTTTCATGTGAATATGGTTCTTGGTTTCATGTGAACATGGTTCTTGGTTTCATGTGAACACGGTTCCTGGTTTCATGTCAACACGGTTCCTGGTTTCATGTGAACGTGGTTCCTGGTTTCAAGTGAACGTGGTTCCTGGTTTCATGTGAATATGGTTCTTGGTTTCATGTCAACACGGTTCCTGGTTTCATGTGAACACGGTTCCTGGTTTCATGTGAACGTGGTTCCTGGTGTCATGTGAACACGGTTCCTGGTTTCATGTGAACACGGTTCCTGGTTTCATGTCAACACGGTTCCTGGTTTCATGTGAACACGGTTCCTGGTTTCAAGTGAACGTGGTTCCTGGTTTCATGTGAACATGGTTCCTGGTTTCATGTGAACATGGTTCCTGGTTTCATGTAAACACGGTTCCTGGTTTCATGTTAATATGGTTCTTGGTTTCATGTGAATATGGTTCTTGGTTTCATGTGAACACAGTTCCTGGTTTCATGTCAACACGGTTCCTGGTTTCATGTCAACATGGTTCCTGGTTTCATGTGAACACGGTTCCTGGTTTCATGTCAACACGGTTCCTGGTTTCATGTCAACACGGTTCCTGGTTTCATGTGAACATGGTTCCTGGTTTCATGTGAACATGGTTCCTGGTTTCATGTGAACGCGGTTCCTGGTTTCATGTGAATATGGTTCTTGGTTTCATGTGAACATGGTTCTTGGTTTCATGTGAACACAGTTCCTGGTTTCATGTTAACACGGTTCCTGGTTTCAAGTGAACGTGGTTCCTGGTTTCATGTGAATATGGTTCTTGGTTTCATGTGAACACGGTTCCTGGTTTCATGTGAACACGGTTCCTGGTTTCATGTGAACGTGGTTCCTGGTGTCATGTGAACACGGTTCCTGGTTTCATGTGAACACGGTTCCTGGTTTCATGTCAACACGGTTCCTGGTTTCATGTGAACATGGTTCCTGGTTTCAAGTGAACGTGGTTCCTGGTTTCATGTGAACATGGTTCCTGGTTTCATGTGAACATGGTTCCTGGTTTCATGTAAACACGGTTCCTGGTTTCATGTGAATATGGTTCTTGGTTTCATGTGAATATGGTTCTTGGTTTCATGTGAACACAGTTCCTGGTTTCATGTGAACACGGTTCCTGGTTTCAAGTGAACGTGGTTCCTGGTTTCATGTGAACGTGGTTCCTAGTTTCATGTGAACACGGTTCCTGGTTTCATGTCAACACGGTTCCTGGTTTCATGTGAACACGGTTCCTGGTTTCATGTGAACACGGTTCCTGGTTTCATGTGAACACGGTTCCTGGTTTCAAGTGAACACGGTTCCTGGTTTCATGTGAACATGGTTCCTGGTTTCATGTGAACGTGGTTCCTGGTTTCAAGTGAACGTGGTTCCTGGTTTCATGTCAACACGGTTCCTGGTTTCATGTCAACACGGTTCCTGGTTTCATGTGAACACGGTTCCTGGTTTCATGTGAACACGGTTCCTGGTTTCATGTGAACACGGTTCCTGGTTTCAAGTGAACACGGTTCCTGGTTTCATGTGAACACGGTTCCTGGTTTCATGTGAACACGGTTCCTGGTTTCATGTCAACACGGTTCCTGGTTTCATGTCAACACGGTTCCTGGTTTCATGTGAACACGGTTCCTGGTTTCATGTGAACATGGTTCCTGGTTTCATGTGAACACGGTTCCTGGTTTCATGTAAACACGGTTCCTGGTTTCATGTGAACACGGTTCCTGGTTTCATGTGAACACGGTTCCTGGTTTCATGTGAACACGGTTCCTGGTTTCCTGTGAACACAGTTCCTGGTTTTATGTCGACATAGTTCCTGGTTCCATGTGAACTGGTTTCTTGTGAACGTGGTTCCTGGTTTCATGTGAATATGGTTCCTGGTTTCATGTAAACACGGTTCCTGATTTTGTGTGAACACGGTTCCTGGTTTCATGTCAACACGGTTCCTGTTTCATGTGAACATGGTTCCTGGTTTCATGTCAACACGGTTCCTGGTTTCATGTGAACATGGTTCCTGGTTTCATGTCAACACGGTTCCTGTTTCATGTGAACATGGTTCCTGGTTTCATGTCAACACGGTTCCTGGTTTCATGTGAACATGGTTCCTGGTTTCATGTGAATTCGTTTCATGTGTACGTGGTTCCTGGTTTTATGTTAGCACGGTTCCTGGTTTCATGGCAACATGGTTCCTTTTTTCATGTGGACATGGTTCCTGGTTTCATGTGAACACGGTTCCTGGTTTCATTTGAACATGGTTCCTGGTTTCATGTGAACACGGGTCCTGGTTTCATGTGAACACGGTTCTTGGTTTCATGTTAACATGGTTCCTGGTGTCATGTGAACAATGTTCCTGATTTTATGTGAACACGGTACCTGGTTTCATGTGAACATGGTTCCTGGTTTCATGTGAACACGGTTCCTGGTTTCATGTGAACACGGTTCCTGGTTTCATGTGAACACGGTTCCTGGTTTCATGTGAACACGGTTCCTGGTTTCATGTGAACATGGTTCCTGGTTTCATGTGAACACGGTTCCTGGTTTCATGTGAACACGGTTCCTGGTTTCATGTGAACACGGTTCCTGGTTTCATGTGAACATGGTTCCTGGTTTCATGTGAACACGGTTCCTGGTTTCATGTGAACATGGTTCCTGGTTTCATGTGAACACGGTTCCTGGTTTCATGTGAACACGGTTCCTGGTTTCATGTGAACATGGTTCCTGGTTTCATGTGAACACGGTTCCTGGTTTCATGTGAACACGGTTCCTGGTTTCATGTAAACACAGTTCCTGGTTTCATGTGAACACGGTTCCTAGTTTCATGTGAACGTGGTTCCTGGTTTCATGTGAACACGGTTCCTGGTTTCATGTGAACGTGGTTCCTGGTTTCATGTGACTGTGGTTCCTGGTTTCATGTGAACACGGTTCCTGGTTTCATGTGAACACGGTTCCTGGATTATTGTGAACATGGTTCCTGGTTTCATGGCAACACGGTTCCTGGTTTCATGTCAACACGGTTCCTGGTTTCATGTGAACACGGTTCCTGGTTTCAAGTGAACGTGGTTCCTGGTTTCATGTGAACATGGTTCCTGGTTTCATGTGAACATGGTTCCTGGTTTCATGTAAACACGGTTCCTGGTTTCATGTTAATATGGTTCTTGGTTTCATGTGAATATGGTTCTTGGTTTCATGTGAACACAGTTCCTGGTTTCATGTGAACACGGTTCCTGGTTTCATGTGAACACGGTTCCTGGTTTCATGTGAACATGGTTCCTGGTTTCATGTGAACACGGTTCCTGGTTTCATGTGAACGTGGTTCCTGGTTTCATGTGAACACGGTTCCTGGTTTCATGTGAACATGGTTCCTGGTTTCATGTCAACACGGTTCCTGGTTTCATGTGAACACGGTTCCTGGTTTCATGTGAACGTGGTTCCTGGTGTCATGTGAACACGGTTCCTGGTTTCATGTGAACACGGTTCCTGGTTTCATGTCAACACGGTTCCTGGTTTCATGTGAACACGGTTCCTGGTTTCAAGTGAACGTGGTTCCTGGTTTCATGTGAACATGGTTCCTGGTTTCATGTGAACATGGTTCCTGGTTTCATGTAAACACGGTTCCTGGTTTCATGTGAATATGGTTCTTGGTTTCATGTGAATATGGTTCTTGGTTTCATGTGAACACAGTTCCTGGTTTCATGTGAACACGGTTCCTGGTTTCAAGTGAACGTGGTTCCTGGTTTCATGTGAACGTGGTTCCTAGTTTCAGGTGAACACGGTTCCTGGTTTCATGTCAACACGGTTCCTGGTTTCATGTGAACACGGTTCCTGGTTTCATGTGAACACGGTTCCTGGTTTCATGTGAACACGGTTCCTGGTTTCAAGTGAACACGGTTCCTGGTTTCATGTGAACACGGTTCCTGGTTTCATGTGAACGTGGTTCCTGGTTTCAAGTGAACGTGGTTCCTGGTTTCATGTGAACACGGTTCCTGGTTTCATGTGAACACGGTTCCTGGTTTCATGTGAACACGGTTCCTGGTTTCATGTGAACACGGTTCCTGGTTTCAAGTGAACACGGTTCCTGGTTTCATGTGAACACGGTTCCTGGTTTCATGTCAACACGGTTCCTGGTTTCATGTCAACACGGTTCCTGGTTTCATGTCAACACGGTTCCTGGTTTCATGTGAACACGGTTCCTGGTTTCATGTGAACACGGTTCCTGGTTTCATGTGAACACGGTTCCTGGTTTCATGTAAACACGGTTCCTGGTTTCATGTGAACACGGTTCCTGGTTTCATGTGAACACGGTTCCTGGTTTCATGTGAACACGGTTCCTGGTTTCATGTGAACACGGTTCCTGGTTTCCTGTGAACACAGTTCCTGGTTTTATGTCGACATAGTTCCTGGTTCCATGTGAACTGGTTTCTTGTGAACGTGGTTCCTGGTTTCATGTGAATATGGTTCCTGGTTTCATGTAAACACGGTTCCTGATTTCGTGTGAACACGGTTCCTGGTTTCATGTCAACACGGTTCCTGTTTCATGTGAACATGGTTCCTGGTTTCATGTCAACACGGTTCCTGGTTTCATGTGAACATGGTTCCTGGTTTCATGTCAACACGGTTCCTGTTTCATGTGAACATGGTTCCTGGTTTCATGTCAACACGGTTCCTGGTTTCATGTGAACATGGTTCCTGGTTTCATGTGAATTCGTTTCATGTGTACGTGGTTCCTGGTTTTATGTTAGCACGGTTCCTGGTTTCATGGCAACATGGTTCCTTTTTTCATGTGGACATGGTTCCTGGTTTCATGTGAACACGGTTCCTGGTTTCATGTGAACATGGTTCCTGGTTTCATGTGAACACGGGTCCTGGTTTCATGTGAACACGGTTCTTGGTTTCATGTTAACATGGTTCCTGGTGTCATGTGAACAATGTTCCTGATTTTATGTGAACACGGTACCTGGTTTCATGTGAACACGGTTCCTGGTTTCATGTGAACACGGTTCCTGGTTTCATGTGAACACGGTTCCTGGTTTCATGTGAACATGGTTCCTGGTTTCATGTGAACACGGTTCCTGGTTTCATGTGAACACGGTTCCTGGTTTCATGTGAACATGGTTCCTGGTTTCATGTGAACATGGTTCCTGGTTTCATGTGAACACGGTTCCTGGTTTCATGTGAACATGGTTCCTGGTTTCATGTGAACATGGTTCCTGGTTTCATGTGAACATGGTTCCTGGTTTCATGTGAACATGGTTCCTGGTTTCATGTGAACATCGTTCCTGGTTTTATGTGAACACGGTTCCTGGTTTAATGTGAACACGGTTCCTGGTTTCAAGTGAACGTGGTTCCTGGTTTTATGTGAACATGGTTCCTGGTTTTTTGTGAACATGGTTCCTGGTTTCATGTTAACGTGGTTCCTGGTGTCATGTCAACACGGTTCCTGGTGTCATGTGAACACGGTTCCTGGTTTCATGTGAACGTGGTTCCTGGTGTCATGTGAACACGGTTCCTGGTTTTATGTGAACACGGTTCCTGGTTTCATGTCAACACGGTTCCTGGTTTCATGTCAACACGGTTCCTGGTTTCATGTCAACACGGTTCCTGGTTTCAAGTGAACGTGGTTCCTGGTTTCATGTGAATATGGTTCTTGGTTTCATGTGAACACAGTTCCTGGTTTCATGTGAACATGGTTCCCGGTTTCATGTGAACATGGTTCTTGGTTTCATGTGAATATGGTTCTTGGTTTCATGTGAACACAGTTCCTGGTTTCATGTGAATATGGTTCTTGGTTTCATGTCAACACGGTTCCTGGTTTCATGTGAACACGGTTCCTGGTTTCATGTGAACGTGGTTCCTGGTGTCATGTGAACACGGTTCCTGGTTTAATGTGAACATGGTTCCTGGTTTCATGTGAACATCGTTCCTGGTATTATGTGAACACGGTTCTTGGTTTAATGTGAACATGGTTCCTGGTTTCGTGTAAACACGGTTCCTGGTTTCAAGTGAACGTGGTTCCTGGTTTCATGTGAACACGGTTCCTGGTTTCATGTGAACATGGTTCCTGGTTTCATGTGAACACGGTTCCTGGTTTCATGTGAACATGGTTCCTGGTTTCATGTGAACACGGGTCCTGGTTTCATGTGAACACGGTTCTTGGTTTCATGTTAGCATGGTTCCTGGTGTCATGTGAACAATGTTCCTGATTTTATGTGAACACGGTACCTGGTTTCATGTGAACATGGTTCCTGGTTTCATGTGAACACGGTTCCTGGTTTCATGTGAACACGGTTCCTGGTTTCATGTGAACACGGTTCCTGGTTTCATGTGAACACGGTTCCTGGTTTCATGTGAACATGGTTCCTGGTTTCATGTGAACACGGTTCCTGGTTTCATGTGAACACGGTTCCTGGTTTCATGTGAACATGGTTCCTGGTTTCATGTGAACATGGTTCCTGGTTTCATGTGAACACGGTTCCTGGTTTCATGTGAACATGGTTCCTGGTTTCATGTGAACACGGTTCCTGGTTTCATGTGAACACGGTTCCTGGTTTCATGTGAACATGGTTCCTGGTTTCATGTGAACACGGTTCCTGGTTTCATGTGAACACGGTTCCTGGTTTCATGTAAACACAGTTCCTGGTTTCATGTGAACACGGTTCCTAGTTTCATGTGAACGTGGTTCCTGGTTTTATGTGAACACGGTTCCTGGTTTCATGTGAACGTGGTTCCTGGTTTCATGTGACTGTGGTTCCTGGTTTCATGTGAACACGGTTCCTGGTTTCATGTGAACACGGTTCCTGGATTATTGTGAACATGGTTCCTGGTTTCATGGCAACACGGTTCCTGGTTTCAAGTGAACGTGGTTCTTGGTTTCATGTGAACACGGTTCCTGGTTTCATGTGAACATGGTTCCTGGTTTCATGTGAACATGGTTCCTGGTTTCATGTGAACATGGTTCCTGGTTTCATGTGAACATGGTTCCTGGTTTCATGTGAACGCAGTTCCTGGTTTTATGTGAACACGGTTCCTGGTTTCATGTGAACGTGGTTCCTGGTTTCATGTGAACACGGTTCCTGGTTTCATGTGAACATGGTTCCTGGTTTCATGTGAACATGGTTCCTGGTTTCATGTGAACATGGTTCCTGGTTTCATGTTAACGTGGTTCCTGGTGTCATGTCAACACGGTTCCTGGTGTCATGTGAACACGGTTCCTGGTTTCATGTGAACGTGGTTCCTGGTGTCATGTGAACACGGTTCCTGGTTTCATGTGAACACGGTTCCTGGTTTCATGTCAACACGGTTCCTGGTTTCATGTGAACACGGTTCCTGGTTTCAAGTGAACATGGTTCCTGGTTTCATGTGAACATGGTTCCTGGTTTCATGTGGACATGGTTCCTGGTTTCATGTAAACACGGTTCCTGGTTTCATGTGAATGTGGTTCTTGGTTTCATGTGAATATGGTTCTTGGTTTCATGTGAACACAGTTCCTGGTTTCAAGTGAACATGGTTCCTGGTTTCATGTGAACATGGTTCCTGGTTTCATGTGGACATGGTTCCTGGTTTCATGTAAACACGGTTCCTGGTTTCATGTGAACACGGTTCCTGGTTTCATGTGAACGTGGTTCCTGGTGTCATGTGAACACGGTTCCTGGTTTAATGTGAACATGGTTCCTGGTTTCATGTGAACATCGTTCCTGGTATTATGTGAACACGGTTCTTGGTTTAATGTGAACATGGTTCCTGGTTTCGTGTAAACACGGTTCCTGGTTTCAAGTGAACGTGGTTCCTGGTTTCATGTGAACACGGTTCCTGGTTTCATGTGAACATGGTTCCTGGTTTCATGTGAACACGGTTCCTGGTTTCATGTGAACATGGTTCCTGGTTTCATGTGAACACGGGTCCTGGTTTCATGTGAACACGGTTCTTGGTTTCATGTTAGCATGGTTCCTGGTGTCATGTGAACAATGTTCCTGATTTTATGTGAACACGGTACCTGGTTTCATGTGAACATGGTTCCTGGTTTCATGTGAACACGGTTCCTGGTTTCATGTGAACACGGTTCCTGGTTTCATGTGAACACGGTTCCTGGTTTCATGTGAACACGGTTCCTGGTTTCATGTGAACACGGTTCCTGGTTTCATGTGAACATGGTTCCTGGTTTCATGTGAACACGGTTCCTGGTTTCATGTGAACACGGTTCCTGGTTTCATGTGAACATGGTTCCTGGTTTCATGTGAACATGGTTCCTGGTTTCATGTGAACACGGTTCCTGGTTTCATGTGAACATGGTTCCTGGTTTCATGTGAACACGGTTCCTGGTTTCATGTGAACACGGTTCCTGGTTTCATGTGAACATGGTTCCTGGTTTCATGTGAACACGGTTCCTGGTTTCATGTGAACACGGTTCCTGGTTTCATGTAAACACAGTTCCTGGTTTCATGTGAACACGGTTCCTAGTTTCATGTGAACGTGGTTCCTGGTTTTATGTGAACACGGTTCCTGGTTTCATGTGAACGTGGTTCCTGGTTTCATGTGACTGTGGTTCCTGGTTTCATGTGAACACGGTTCCTGGTTTCATGTGAACACGGTTCCTGGATTATTGTGAACATGGTTCCTGGTTTCATGGCAACACGGTTCCTGGTTTCAAGTGAACGTGGTTCTTGGTTTCATGTGAACACGGTTCCTGGTTTCATGTGAACATGGTTCCTGGTTTCATGTGAACATGGTTCCTGGTTTCATGTGAACATGGTTCCTGGTTTCATGTGAACATGGTTCCTGGTTTCATGTGAACGCAGTTCCTGGTTTTATGTGAACACGGTTCCTGGTTTCATGTGAACGTGGTTCCTGGTTTCATGTGAACACGGTTCCTGGTTTCATGTGAACATGGTTCCTGGTTTCATGTGAACATGGTTCCTGGTTTCATGTGAACATGGTTCCTCGTTTCATGTTAACGTGGTTCCTGGTGTCATGTCAACACGGTTCCTGGTGTCATGTGAACACGGTTCCTGGTTTCATGTGAACGTGGTTCCTGGTGTCATGTGAACACGGTTCCTGGTTTCATGTGAACACGGTTCCTGGTTTCATGTCAACACGGTTCCTGGTTTCATGTGAACATGGTTCCTGGTTTCAAGTGAACGTGGTTCCTGGTTTCATGTGAACATGGTTCCTGGTTTCATGTGAACATGGTTCCTGGTTTCATGTAAACACGGTTCCTGGTTTCATGTGAATATGGTTCTTGGTTTCATGTGAATATGGTTCTTGGTTTCATGTGAACACAGTTCCTGGTTTCATGTGAACGTGGTTCCTGGTTTCAAGTGAACGTGGTTCCTGGTTTCATGTGAACGTGGTTCCTAGTTTCATGTGAACACGGTTCCTGGTTTCATGTGAACACGGTTCCTGGTTTCATGTGAACACGGTTCCTGGTTTCATGTGAACACGGTTCCTGGTTTCATGTGAACACGGTTCCTGGTTTCAAGTGAACACGGTTCCTGGTTTCATGTGAACATGGTTCCTGGTTTCATGTGAACGTGGTTCCTGGTTTCAAGTGAACGTGGTTCCTGGTTTCATGTGAACACGGTTCCTGGTTTCATGTCAACACGGTTCCTGGTTTCATGTGAACACGGTTCCTGGTTTCATGTGAACACGGTTCCTGGTTTCATGTGAACACGGTTCCTGGTTTCAAGTGAACACGGTTCCTGGTTTCATGTGAACACGGTTCCTGGTTTCATGTCAACACGGTTCCTGGTTTCATGTCAACACGGTTCCTGGTTTCATGTCAACACGGTTCCTGGTTTCATGTGAACACGGTTCCTGGTTTCATGTGAACATGGTTCCTGGTTTCATGTGAACACGGTTCCTGGTTTCATGTAAACACGGTTCCTGGTTTCATGTGAACACGGTTCCTGGTTTCATGTGAACACGGTTCCTGGTTTCATGTGAACACGGTTCCTGGTTTCCTGTGAACACAGTTCCTGGTTTTATGTCGACATAGTTCCTGGTTCCATGTGAACTGGTTTCTTGTGAACGTGGTTCCTGGTTTCATGTGAATGTGGTTCCTGGTTTCATGTAAACACGGTTCCTGATTTTGTGTGAACACGGTTCCTGGTTTCATGTCAACACGGTTCCTGTTTCATGTGAACATGGTTCCTGGTTTCATGTGAACACGGTTCCTGGTTTCATGTGAACGTGGTTCCTGGTTTCATGTGAACACGGTTCCTGGTTTCATGTGAACATGGTTCCTGGTTTCATGTGAACATGGTTCCTGGTTTCATGTGAACATGGTTCCTCGTTTCATGTTAACGTGGTTCCTGGTGTCATGTCAACACGGTTCCTGGTGTCATGTGAACACGGTTCCTGGTTTCATGTGAACGTGGTTCCTGGTGTCATGTGAACACGGTTCCTGGTTTCATGTGAACACGGTTCCTGGTTTCATGTCAACACGGTTCCTGGTTTCATGTGAACATGGTTCCTGGTTTCAAGTGAACGTGGTTCCTGGTTTCATGTGAACATGGTTCCTGGTTTCATGTGAACATGGTTCCTGGTTTCATGTAAACACGGTTCCTGGTTTCATGTGAATATGGTTCTTGGTTTCATGTGAATATGGTTCTTGGTTTCATGTGAACACAGTTCCTGGTTTCATGTGAACACGGTTCCTGGTTTCAAGTGAACGTGGTTCCTGGTTTCATGTGAACGTGGTTCCTAGTTTCATGTGAACACGGTTCCTGGTTTCATGTGAACACGGTTCCTGGTTTCATGTGAACACGGTTCCTGGTTTCATGTGAACACGGTTCCTGGTTTCATGTGAACACGGTTCCTGGTTTCAAGTGAACACGGTTCCTGGTTTCATGTGAACATGGTTCCTGGTTTCATGTGAACGTGGTTCCTGGTTTCAAGTGAACGTGGTTCATGGTTTCATGTGAACACGGTTCCTGGTTTCATGTCAACACGGTTCCTGGTTTCATGTGAACACGGTTCCTGGTTTCATGTGAACACGGTTCCTGGTTTCATGTGAACACGGTTCCTGGTTTCAAGTGAACACGGTTCCTGGTTTCATGTGAACACGGTTCCTGGTTTCATGTGAACACGGTTCCTGGTTTCATGTCAACACGGTTCCTGGTTTCATGTCAACACGGTTCCTGGTTTCATGTGAACACGGTTCCTGGTTTCATGTGAACATGGTTCCTGGTTTCATGTGAACACGGTTCCTGGTTTCATGTAAACACGGTTCCTGGTTTCATGTGAACACGGTTCCTGGTTTCATGTGAACACGGTTCCTGGTTTCATGTGAACACGGTTCCTGGTTTCCTGTGAACACAGTTCCTGGTTTTATGTCGACATAGTTCCTGGTTCCATGTGAACTGGTTTCTTGTGAACGTGGTTCCTGGTTTCATGTGAATGTGGTTCCTGGTTTCATGTAAACACGGTTCCTGATTTTGTGTGAACACGGTTCCTGGTTTCATGTCAACACGGTTCCTGTTTCATGTGAACATGGTTCCTGGTTTCATGTCAACACGGTTCCTGGTTTCATGTGAACATGGTTCCTGGTTTCATGTCAACACGGTTCCTGTTTCATGTGAACATGGTTCCTGGTTTCATGTCAACACGGTTCCTGGTTTCATGTGAACATGGTTCCTGGTTTCATGTGAATTCGTTTCATGTGTACGTGGTTCCTGGTTTTATGTTAGCACGGTTCCTGGTTTCATGGCAACATGGTTCCTTTTTTCATGTGGACATGGTTCCTGGTTTCATGTGAACACGGTTCCTGGTTTCATGTGAACATGGTTCCTGGTTTCATGTGAACACGGGTCCTGGTTTCATGTGAACACGGTTCTTGGTTTCATGTTAACATGGTTCCTGGTGTCATGTGAACAATGTTCCTGATTTTATGTGAACACGGTACCTGGTTTCATGTGAACATGGTTCCTGGTTTCATGTGAACACGGTTCCTGGTTTCATGTGAACACGGTTCCTGGTTTCATGTGAACACGGTTCCTGGTTTCATGTGAACACGGTTCCTGGTTTCATGTGAACATGGTTCCTGGTTTCATGTGAACACGGTTCCTGGTTTCATGTGAACACGGTTCCTGGTTTCATGTGAACACGGTTCCTGGTTTCATGTGAACATGGTTCCTGGTTTCATGTGAACACGGTTCCTGGTTTCATGTGAACATGGTTCCTGGTTTCATGTGAACACGGTTCCTGGTTTCATGTGAACACGGTTCCTGGTTTCATGTGAACATGGTTCCTGGTTTCATGTGAACACGGTTCCTGGTTTCATGTGAACACGGTTCCTGGTTTCATGTAAACACAGTTCCTGGTTTCATGTGAACACGGTTCCTAGTTTCATGTGAACGTGGTTCCTGGTTTTATGTGAACACGGTTCCTGGTTTCATGTGAACGTGGTTCCTGGTTTCATGTGACTGTGGTTCCTGGTTTCATGTGAACACGGTTCCTGGTTTCATGTGAACACGGTTCCTGGATTATTGTGAACATGGTTCCTGGTTTCATGGCAACACGGTTCCTGGTTTCATGTCAACACGGTTCCTGGTTTCATGTGAACACGGTTCCTGGTTTCAAGTGAACGTGGTTCCTGGTTTCATGTGAACATGGTTCCTGGTTTCATGTGAACATGGTTCCTGGTTTCATGTAAACACTGTTCCTGGTTTCATGTTAATATGGTTCTTGGTTTCATGTGAATATGGTTCTTGGTTTCATGTGAACACAGTTCCTGGTTTCATGTGAACACGGTTCCTGGTTTCATGTGAACGTGGTTCCTAGTTTCATGTGAACACGGTTCCTGGTTTCATGTCAACACGGTTCCTGGTTTCATGTGGACATGGTTCCTGGTTTCATGTGAACATGGTTCCTGGTTTCATGTGAACGTGGTTCCTGGTTTCAAGTGAACGTGGTTCCTGGTTTCATGTGAACACGGTTCCTGGTTTCATGTGAACACGGTTCCTGGTTTCACGTGAACACGGTTCCTGGTTTCATGTGAACACGGTTCCTGGTTTCATGTCAACACGGTTCCTGGTTTCATGTCAACACGGTTCCTGGTTTCATGTCAACATGGTTCCTGGTTTCATGTGAACACGGTTCCTGGTTTCATGTCAACACGGTTCCTGGTTTCATGTCAACACGGTTCCTGGTTTCATGTGAACATGGTTCCTGGTTTCATGTGAACATGGTTCCTGGTTTCATGTGAACGCGGTTCCTGGTTTCATGTGAATATGGTTCTTGGTTTCATGTGAACATGGTTCTTGGTTTCATGTGAACACAGTTCCTGGTTTCATGTTAACACGGTTCCTGGTTTCAAGTGAACGTGGTTCCTGGTTTCATGTGAATATGGTTCTTGGTTTCATGTCAACACGGTTCCTGGTTTCATGTGAACACGGTTCCTGGTTTCATGGCAACATGGTTCCTTTTTTCATGTGGACATGGTTCCTGGTTTCATGTGAACACGGTTCCTGGTTTCATGTGAACATGGTTCCTGGTTTCATGTGAACACGGGTCCTAGTTTCATGTGAACACGGTTCTTGGTTTCATGTTAACATGGTTCCTGGTGTCATGTGAACAATGTTCCTGATTTTATGTGAACACGGTACCTGGTTTCATGTGAACATGGTTCCTGGTTTCATGTGAACACGGTTCCTGGTTTCATGTGAACACGGTTCCTGGTTTCATGTGAACACGGTTCCTGGTTTCATGTGAACACGGTTCCTGGTTTCATGTGAACATGGTTCCTGGTTTCATGTGAACACGGTTCCTGGTTTCATGTGAACACGGTTCCTGGTTTCATGTGAACACGGTTCCTGGTTTCATGTGAACATGGTTCCTGGTTTCATGTCAACACGGTTCCTGGTTTCATGTGAACATGGTTCCTGGTTTCATGTGAACGCGGTTCCTGGTTTCATGTGAATATGGTTCTTGGTTTCATGTGAACATGGTTCTTGGTTTCATGTGAACACAGTTCCTGGTTTCATGTTAACACGGTTCCTGGTTTCAAGTGAACGTGGTTCCTGGTTTCATGTGAATATGGTTCTTGGTTTCATGTCAACACGGTTCCTGGTTTCATGTGAACACGGTTCCTGGTTTCATGGCAACATGGTTCCTTTTTTCATGTGGACATGCTTCCTGGTTTCATGTGAACACGGTTCCTGGTTTCATGTGAACATGGTTCCTGGTTTCATGTGAACACGGGTCCTAGTTTCATGTGAACACGGTTCTTGGTTTCATGTTAACATGGTTCCTGGTGTCATGTGAACAATGTTCCTGATTTTATGTGAACACGGTACCTGGTTTCATGTGAACATGGTTCCTGGTTTCATGTGAACACGGTTCCTGGTTTCATGTGAACACGGTTCCTGGTTTCATGTGAACACGGTTCCTGGTTTCATGTGAACACGGTTCCTGGTTTCATGTGAACATGGTTCCTGGTTTCATGTGAACACGGTTCCTGGTTTCATGTGAACACGGTTCCTGGTTTCATGTGAACACGGTTCCTGGTTTCATGTGAACATGGTTCCTGGTTTCATGTGAACACGGTTCCTGGTTTCATGTGAACATGGTTCCTGGTTTCATGTGAACACGGTTCCTGGTTTCATGTGAACACGGTTCCTGGTTTCATGTGAACATGGTTCCTGGTTTCATGTGAACACGGTTCCTGGTTTCATGTGAACACGGTTCCTGGTTTCATGTAAACACAGTTCCTGGTTTCATGTGAACACGGTTCCTAGTTTCATGTGAACGTGGTTCCTGGTTTTATGTGAACACGGTTCCTGGTTTCATGTGAACGTGGTTCCTGGTTTCATGTGACTGTGGTTCCTGGTTTCATGTGAACACGGTTCCTGGTTTCATGTGAACACGGTTCCTGGATTATTGTGAACATGGTTCCTGGTTTCATGGCAACACGGTTCCTGGTTTCAAGTGAACGTGGTTCTTGGTTTCATGTGAACACGGTTCCTGGTTTCATGTGAACATGGTTCCTGGTTTCATGTGAACATGGTTCCTGGTTTCATGTGAACATGGTTCCTGGTTTCATGTGAACATGGTTCCTGGTTTCATGTGAACGCAGTTCCTGGTTTTATGTGAACACGGTTCCTGGTTTCATGTGAACGTGGTTCCTGGTTTCATGTGAACACGGTTCCTGGTTTCATGTGAACATGGTTCCTGGTTTCATGTGAACATGGTTCCTGGTTTCATGTGAACATGGTTCCTCGTTTCATGTTAACGTGGTTCCTGGTGTCATGTCAACACGGTTCCTGGTGTCATGTGAACACGGTTCCTGGTTTCATGTGAACGTGGTTCCTGGTGTCATGTGAACACGGTTCCTGGTTTCATGTGAACGTGGTTCCTGGTGTCATGTGAACACGGTTCCTGGTTTCATGTGAACACGGTTCCTGGTTTCATGTCAACACGGTTCCTGGTTTCATGTGAACACGGTTCCTGGTTTCAAGTGAACGTGGTTCCTGGTTTCATGTGAACATGGTTCCTGGTTTCATGTGAACATGGTTCCTGGTTTCATGTAAACACGGTTCCTGGTTTCATGTGAATATGGTTCTTGGTTTCATGTGAATATGGTTCTTGGTTTCATGTGAACACAGTTCCTGGTTTCATGTGAACACGGTTCCTGGTTTCAAGTGAACGTGGTTCCTGGTTTCATGTGAACGTGGTTCCTAGTTTCAGGTGAACACGGTTCCTGGTTTCATGTCAACACGGTTCCTGGTTTCATGTGAACACGGTTCCTGGTTTCATGTGAACACGGTTCCTGGTTTCATGTGAACACGGTTCCTGGTTTCAAGTGAACACGGTTCCTGGTTTCATGTGAACAAGGTTCCTGGTTTCATGTGAACTGGTTTCTTGTGAACGTGGTTCCTGGTTTCATGTGAATATGGTTCCTGGTTTCATGTAAACACGGTTCCTGATTTCGTGTGAACACGGTTCCTGGTTTCATGTCAACACGGTTCCTGTTTCATGTGAACATGGTTCCTGGTTTCATGTCAACACGGTTCCTGGTTTCATGTGAACATGGTTCCTGGTTTCATGTCAACACGGTTCCTGTTTCATGTCAACATGGTTCCTGGTTTCATGTCAACACGGTTCCTGGTTTCATGTGAACATGGTTCCTGGTTTCAAGTGAACGTGGTTCCTGGTTTCATGTGAACATGGTTCCTGGTTTCATGTGAACATGGTTCCTGGTTTCATGTAAACACGGTTCCTGGTTTCATGTGAATATGGTTCTTGGTTTCATGTGAATATGGTTCTTGGTTTCATGTGAACACAGTTCCTGGTTTCATGTGAACACGGTTCCTGGTTTCAAGTGAACGTGGTTCCTGGTTTCATGTGAACGTGGTTCCTAGTTTCATGTGAACACGGTTCCTGGTTTCATGTCAACACGGTTCCTGGTTTCATGTGAACACGGTTCCTGGTTTCATGTGAACACGGTTCCTGGTTTCATGTGAACACGGTTCCTGGTTTCAAGTGAACACGGTTCCTGGTTTCATGTGAACATGGTTCCTGGTTTCATGTGAACGTGGTTCCTGGTTTCAAGTGAACGTGGTTCCTGGTTTCATGTGAACATGGTTCCTGGTTTCATGTGAACACGGTTCCTGGTTTCATGTGAACACGGTTCCTGGTTTCATGTGAACACGGTTCCTGGTTTCAAGTGAACACGGTTCCTGGTTTCATGTGAACACGGTTCCTGGTTTCATGTGAACACGGTTCCTGGTTTCATGTCAACACGGTTCCTGGTTTCATGTCAACACGGTTCCTGGTTTCATGTCAACACGGTTCCTGGTTTCATGTGAACATGGTTCCTGGTTTCATGTGAACACGGTTCCTGGTTTCATGTAAACACGGTTCCTGGTTTCATGTGAACACGGTTCCTGGTTTCATGTGAACACGGTTCCTGGTTTCATGTGAACACGGTTCCTGGTTTCATGTGAACACGGTTCCTGGTTTCCTGTGAACACAGTTCCTGGTTTTATGTCGACATAGTTCCTTGTTCCATGTGAACTGGTTTCTTGTGAACGTGGTTCCTGGTTTCATGTGAATATGGTTCCTGGTTTCATGTAAACACGGTTCCTGATTTTGTGTGAACACGGTTCCTGGTTTCATGTCAACACGGTTCCTGTTTCATGTGAACATGGTTCCTGGTTTCATGTCAACATGGTTCCTGGTTTCATGTGAACATGGTTCCTGGTTTCATGTCAACACGGTTCCTGTTTCATGTGAACATGGTTCCTGGTTTCATGTCAACACGGTTCCTGGTTTCATGTGAACATGGTTCCTGGTTTCAGGTGAACACGGTTCCTGGTTTCATGTCAACACGGTTCCTGGTTTCATGTGAACACGGTTCCTGGTTTCATGTGAACACGGTTCCTGGTTTCATGTGAACACGGTTCCTGGTTTCAAGTGAACACGGTTCCTGGTTTCATGTGAACAAGGTTCCTGGTTTCATGTGAACTGGTTTCTTGTGAACGTGGTTCCTGGTTTCATGTGAATATGGTTCCTGGTTTCATGTAAACACGGTTCCTGATTTCGTGTGAACACGGTTCCTGGTTTCATGTCAACACGGTTCCTGTTTCATGTGAACATGGTTCCTGGTTTCATGTCAACACGGTTCCTGGTTTCAAGTGAACACGGTTCCTGGTTTCATGTGAACAAGGTTCCTGGTTTCATGTGAACTGGTTTCTTGTGAACGTGGTTCCTGGTTTCATGTGAATATGGTTCCTGGTTTCATGTAAACACGGTTCCTGATTTCGTGTGAACACGGTTCCTGGTTTCATGTCAACACGGTTCCTGTTTCATGTGAACATGGTTCCTGGTTTCATGTCAACACGGTTCCTGGTTTCATGTGAACATGGTTCCTGGTTTCATGTCAACACGGTTCCTGTTTCATGTCAACATGGTTCCTGGTTTCATGTCAACACGGTTCCTGGTTTCATGTGAACATGGTTCCTGGTTTCAAGTGAACGTGGTTCCTGGTTTCATGTGAACATGGTTCCTGGTTTCATGTGAACATGGTTCCTGGTTTCATGTAAACACGGTTCCTGGTTTCATGTGAATATGGTTCTTGGTTTCATGTGAATATGGTTCTTGGTTTCATGTGAACACAGTTCCTGGTTTCATGTGAACACGGTTCCTGGTTTCAAGTGAACGTGGTTCCTGGTTTCATGTGAACGTGGTTCCTAGTTTCATGTGAACACGGTTCCTGGTTTCATGTCAACACGGTTCCTGGTTTCATGTGAACACGGTTCCTGGTTTCATGTGAACACGGTTCCTGGTTTCATGTGAACACGGTTCCTGGTTTCAAGTGAACACGGTTCCTGGTTTCATGTGAACATGGTTCCTGGTTTCATGTGAACGTGGTTCCTGGTTTCAAGTGAACGTGGTTCCTGGTTTCATGTGAACATGGTTCCTGGTTTCATGTGAACACGGTTCCTGGTTTCATGTGAACACGGTTCCTGGTTTCATGTGAACACGGTTCCTGGTTTCAAGTGAACACGGTTCCTGGTTTCATGTGAACACGGTTCCTGGTTTCATGTGAACACGGTTCCTGGTTTCATGTCAACACGGTTCCTGGTTTCATGTCAACACGGTTCCTGGTTTCATGTCAACACGGTTCCTGGTTTCATGTGAACATGGTTCCTGGTTTCATGTGAACACGGTTCCTGGTTTCATGTAAACACGGTTCCTGGTTTCATGTGAACACGGTTCCTGGTTTCATGTGAACACGGTTCCTGGTTTCATGTGAACACGGTTCCTGGTTTCATGTGAACACGGTTCCTGGTTTCCTGTGAACACAGTTCCTGGTTTTATGTCGACATAGTTCCTTGTTCCATGTGAACTGGTTTCTTGTGAACGTGGTTCCTGGTTTCATGTGAATATGGTTCCTGGTTTCATGTAAACACGGTTCCTGATTTTGTGTGAACACGGTTCCTGGTTTCATGTCAACACGGTTCCTGTTTCATGTGAACATGGTTCCTGGTTTCATGTCAACATGGTTCCTGGTTTCATGTGAACATGGTTCCTGGTTTCATGTCAACACGGTTCCTGTTTCATGTGAACATGGTTCCTGGTTTCATGTCAACACGGTTCCTGGTTTCATGTGAACATGGTTCCTGGTTTCATGTGAATTCGTTTCATGTGTACGTGGTTCCTGGTTTTATGTTAGCACGGTTCCTGGTTTCATGGCAACATGGTTCCTTTTTTCATGTGGACATGGTTCCTGGTTTCATGTGAACACGGTTCCTGGTTTCATGTGAACATGGTTCCTGGTTTCATGTGAACACGGGTCCTGGTTTCATGTGAACACGGTTCTTGGTTTCATGTTAACATGGTTCCTGGTGTCATGTGAACAATGTTCCTGATTTTATGTGAACACGGTACCTGGTTTCATGTGAACATGGTTCCTGGTTTCATGTGAACACGGTTCCTGGTTTCATGTGAACACGGTTCCTGGTTTCATGTGAACACGGTTCCTGGTTTCATGTGAACACGGTTCCTGGTTTCATGTGAACACGGTTCCTGGTTTCATGTGAACACGGTTCCTGGTTTCATGTGAACACGGTTCCTGGTTTCATGTGAACACGGTTCCTGGTTTCATGTGAACATGGTTCCTGGTTTCATGTGAACACGGTTCCTGGTTTCATGTGAACACGGTTCCTGGTTTCATGTGAACATGGTTCCTGGTTTCATGTGAACACGGTTCCTGGTTTCATGTGAACACGGTTCCTGGTTTCATGTAAACACAGTTCCTGGTTTCATGTGAACACGGTTCCTAGTTTCATGTGAACGTGGTTCCTGGTTTTATGTGAACACGGTTCCTGGTTTCATGTGAACACGGTTCCTGGTTTCATGTGACTGTGGTTCCTGGTTTCATGTGAACACGGTTCCTGGTTTCATGTGAACGCGGTTCCTGGATTATTGTGAACATGGTTCCTGGTTTCATGGCAACACGGTTCCTGGTTTCAAGTGAACGTGGTTCTTGGTTTCATGTGAACACGGTTCCTGGTTTCATGTGAACATGGTTCCTGGTTTCATGTGAACATGGTTCCTGGTTTCATGTGAACATGGTTCCTGGTTTCATGTGAACATGGTTCCTGGTTTCATGTGAACGCAGTTCCTGGTTTTATGTGAACACGGTTCCTGGTTTCATGTGAACGTGGTTCCTGGTTTCATGTGAACACGGTTCCTGGTTTCATGTGAACATGGTTCCTGGTTTCATGTGAACATGGTTCCTGGTTTCATGTGAACATGGTTCCTCGTTTCATGTTAACGTGGTTCCTGGTGTCATGTCAACACGGTTCCTGGTGTCATGTGAACACGGTTCCTGGTTTCATGTGAACGTGGTTCCTGGTGTCATGTGAACACGGTTCCTGGTTTCATGTGAACACGGTTCCTGGTTTCATGTCAACACGGTTCCTGGTTTCATGTGAACACGGTTCCTGGTTTCAAGTGAACGTGGTTCCTGGTTTCATGTGAACATGGTTCCTGGTTTCATGTGAACATGGTTCCTGGTTTCATGTAAACACGGTTCCTGGTTTCATGTGAATATGGTTCTTGGTTTCATGTGAATATGGTTCTTGGTTTCATGTGAACACAGTTCCTGGTTTCATGTGAACACGGTTCCTGGTTTCAAGTGAACGTGGTTCCTGGTTTCATGTGAACGTGGTTCCTAGTTTCAGGTGAACACGGTTCCTGGTTTCATGTCAACACGGTTCCTGGTTTCATGTGAACACGGTTCCTGGTTTCATGTGAACACGGTTCCTGGTTTCATGTGAACACGGTTCCTGGTTTCAAGTGAACACGGTTCCTGGTTTCATGTGAACATGGTTCCTGGTTTCATGTGAACGTGGTTCCTGGTTTCAAGTGAACGTGGTTCCTGGTTTCATGTGAACACGGTTCCTGGTTTCATGTGAACACGGTTCCTGGTTTCAAGTGAACACGGTTCCTGGTTTCATGTGAACACGGTTCCTGGTTTCATGTCAACACGGTTCCTGGTTTCATGTCAACACGGTTCCTGGTTTCATGTCAACACGGTTCCTGGTTTCATGTGAACACGGTTCCTGGTTTCATGTGAACACGGTTCCTGGTTTCATGTGAACACGGTTCCTGGTTTCATGTAAACACGGTTCCTGGTTTCATGTGAACACGGTTCCTGGTTTCATGTGAACACGGTTCCTGGTTTCATGTGAACACGGTTCCTGGTTTCATGTGAACACGGTTCCTGGTTTCATGTGAACACGGTTCCTGGTTTCCTGTGAACACCGTTCCTGGTTTTATGTCGACATAGTTCCTGGTTCCATGTGAACTGGTTTCTTGTGAACGTGGTTCCTGGTTTCATGTGAATATGGTTCCTGGTTTCATGTAAACACGGTTCCTGATTTCGTGTGAACACGGTTCCTGGTTTCATGTCAACACGGTTCCTGTTTCATGTGAACATGGTTCCTGGTTTCATGTCAACACGGTTCCTGGTTTCATGTGAACATGGTTCCTGGTTTCATGTCAACACGGTTCCTGTTTCATGTGAACATGGTTCCTGGTTTCATGTCAACACGGTTCCTGGTTTCATGTGAACATGGTTCCTGGTTTCATGTGAATTCGTTTCATGTGTACGTGGTTCCTGGTTTTATGTTAGCACGGTTCCTGGTTTCATGGCAACATGGTTCCTTTTTTCATGTGGACATGGTTCCTGGTTTCATGTGAACACGGTTCCTGGTTTCATGTGAACATGGTTCCTGGTTTCATGTGAACACGGGTCCTGGTTTCATGTGAACACGGTTCTTGGTTTCATGTTAACATGGTTCCTGGTGTCATGTGAACAATGTTCCTGATTTTATGTGAACACGGTACCTGGTTTCATGTGAACACGGTTCCTGGTTTCATGTGAACACGGTTCCTGGTTTCATGTGAACACGGTTCCTGGTTTCATGTGAACACGGTTCCTGGTTTCATGTGAACATGGTTCCTGGTTTCATGTGAACACGGTTCCTGGTTTCATGTGAACACGGTTCCTGGTTTCATGTGAACATGGTTCCTGGTTTCATGTGAACATGGTTCCTGGTTTCATGTGAACACGGTTCCTGGTTTCATGTGAACATGGTTCCTGGTTTCATGTGAACATGGTTCCTGGTTTCATGTGAACATGGTTCCTGGTTTCATGTGAACATGGTTCCTGGTTTCATGTGAACATCGTTCCTGGTTTTATGTGAACACGGTTCCTGGTTTAATGTGAACACGGTTCCTGGTTTCAAGTGAACGTGGTTCCTGGTTTTATGTGAACATGGTTCCTGGTTTTATGTGAACATGGTTCCTGGTTTCATGTTAACGTGGTTCCTGGTGTCATGTCAACACGGTTCCTGGTGTCATGTGAACACGGTTCCTGGTTTCATGTGAACGTGGTTCCTGGTGTCATGTGAACACGGTTCCTGGTTTTATGTGAACACGGTTCCTGGTTTCATGTCAACACGGTTCCTGGTTTCATGTCAACACGGTTCCTGGTTTCATGTCAACACGGTTCCTGGTTTCAAGTGAACGTGGTTCCTGGTTTCATGTGAATATGGTTCTTGGTTTCATGTGAACACAGTTCCTGGTTTCATGTGAACATGGTTCCCGGTTTCATGTGAACATGGTTCCTGGTTTCATGTGAACACGGTTCCTGGTTTCATGTGAACGTGGTTCCTGGTGTCATGTGAACACGGTTCCTGGTTTAATGTGAACATGGTTCCTGGTTTCATGTGAACATCGTTCCTGGTATTATGTGAACACGGTTCTTGGTTTAATGTGAACATGGTTCCTGGTTTCGTGTAAACACGGTTCCTGGTTTCAAGTGAACGTGGTTCCTGGTTTCATGTGAACACGGTTCCTGGTTTCATGTGAACACGGTTCCTGGTTTCATGTGAACACGGTTCC
Organism: Telmatherina bonti; assembly: GCF_933228915.1. NCBI lineage: Eukaryota > Metazoa > Chordata > Actinopteri > Atheriniformes > Telmatherinidae > Telmatherina > Telmatherina bonti. Next base: position 43,596,728 of record NC_136621.1, on the reverse strand, counting down.
TGGTTTCATGTGAACATGGTTCCTGGTTTCATGTGAACACGGGTCCTGGTTTCATGTGAACACGGTTCTTGGTTTCATGTTAACATGGTTCCTGGTGTCATGTGAACAATGTTCCTGATTTTATGTGAACACGGTACCTGGTTTCACTTGAACATGGTTCCTGGTTTCATGTGAACACGGTTCCTGGTTTCATGTGAACACGGTTCCTGGTTTCATGTGAACACGGTTCCTGGTTTCATGTGAACACAGTTCCTGGTTTCATGTGAACATGGTTCCTGGTTTCATGTGAACACGGTTCCTGGTTTCATGTGAACACGGTTCCTGGTTTCATGTGAACATGGTTCCTGGTTTCATGTGAACACGGTTCCTGGTTTCATGTGAACACGGTTCCTGGTTTCATGTGAACACGGTTCCTGGTTTCATGTGAACACGGTTCCTGGTTTCATGTGAACGTGGTTCCTGGTGTTATGTGAACACGGTTCCTGGTTTTATGTGAACACGGTTCCTGGTTTCATGTCAACACGGTTCCTGGTTTCATGTGAACATGGTTCCTGGTTTCAAGTGAACGTGGTTCCTGGTTTCATGTGAATATGGTTCTTGGTTTCATGTGAACACAGTTCCTGGTTTCATGTGAACATGGTTCCCGGTTTCATGTGAATATGGTTCTTGGTTTCATGTGAATATGGATCTTGGTTTCATGTGAACACAGTTCCTGGTGTCATGTGAATATGGTTCTTGGTTTCATGTCAACACGGTTCCTGGTTTCATGTGAACACGGTTCCTGGTTTCATGTGAACGTGGTTCCTGGTGTCATGTGAACACGGTTCCTGGTTTAATGTGAACATGGTTCCTGGTTTCATGTGAACATCGTTCCTGGTATTATGTGAACACGGTTCTTGGTTTAATGTGAACATGGTTCCTGGTTTCGTGTAAACACGGTTCCTGGTTTCAAGTGAACGTGGTTCCTGGTTTCATGTGAACACGGTTCCTGGTTTCATGTGAACATGGTTCCTGGTTTCATGTGAACACGGTTCCTGGTTTCATGTGAACATGGTTCCTGGTTTCATGTGAACACGGGTCCTGGTTTCATGTGAACACGGTTCTTGGTTTCATGTTAGCATGGTTCCTGGTGTCATGTGAACAATGTTCCTGATTTTATGTGAACACGGTACCTGGTTTCATGTGAACATGGTTCCTGGTTTCATGTGAACACGGTTCCTGGTTTCATGTGAACACGGTTCCTGGTTTCATGTGAACACGGTTCCTGGTTTCATGTGAACACGGTTCCTGGTTTCATGTGAACATGGTTCCTGGTTTCATGTGAACACGGTTCCTGGTTTCATGTGAACACGGTTCCTGGTTTCATGTGAACATGGTTCCTGGTTTCATGTGAACATGGTTCCTGGTTTCATGTGAACACGGTTCCTGGTTTCATGTGAACATGGTTCCTGGTTTCATGTGAACACGGTTCCTGGTTTCATGTGAACACGGTTCCTGGTTTCATGTGAACATGGTTCCTGGTTTCATGTGAACACGGTTCCTGGTTTCATGTGAACACGGTTCCTGGTTTCATGTAAACACAGTTCCTGGTTTCATGTGAACACGGTTCCTAGTTTCATGTGAACGTGGTTCCTGGTTTTATGTGAACACGGTTCCTGGTTTCATGTGAACGTGGTTCCTGGTTTCATGTGACTGTGGTTCCTGGTTTCATGTGAACACGGTTCCTGGTTTCATGTGAACACGGTTCCTGGATTATTGTGAACATGGTTCCTGGTTTCATGGCAACACGGTTCCTGGTTTCAAGTGAACGTGGTTCTTGGTTTCATGTGAACACGGTTCCTGGTTTCATGTGAACATGGTTCCTGGTTTCATGTGAACATGGTTCCTGGTTTCATGTGAACATGGTTCCTGGTTTCATGTGAACATGGTTCCTGGTTTCATGTGAAAGCAGTTCCTGGTTTTATGTGAACACGGTTCCTGGTTTCATGTGAACGTGGTTCCTGGTTTCATGTGAACACGGTTCCTGGTTTCATGTGAACATGGTTCCTGGTTTCATGTGAACATGGTTCCTGGTTTCATGTGAACATGGTTCCTCGTTTCATGTTAACGTGGTTCCTGGTGTCATGTCAACACGGTTCCTGGTGTCATGTGAACACGGTTCCTGGTTTCATGTGAACGTGGTTCCTGGTGTCATGTGAACACGGTTCCTGGTTTCATGTGAACACGGTTCCTGGTTTCATGTCAACACGGTTCCTGGTTTCATGTGAACACGGTTCCTGGTTTCAAGTGAACATGGTTCCTGGTTTCATGTGAACATGGTTCCTGGTTTCATGTGGACATGGTTCCTGGTTTCATGTAAACACGGTTCCTGGTTTCATGTGAATGTGGTTCTTGGTTTCATGTGAATATGGTTCTTGGTTTCATGTGAACACAGTTCCTGGTTTCATGTGAACATGGTTCCTGGTTTCAAGTGAACGTGGTTCCTGGTTTCATGTGAACGTGGTTCCTAGTTTCATGTGAACACGGTTCCTGGTTTCATGTCAACACGGTTCCTGGTTTCATGTGAACACGGTTCCTGGTTTCATGTGAACACGGTTCCTGGTTTCATGTGAACACGGTTCCTGGTTTCAAGTGAACACGGTTCCTGGTTTCATGTGAACATGGTTCCTGGTTTCATGTGAACGTGGTTCCTGGTTTCAAGTGAACGTGGTTCCTGGTTTCATGTGAACACGGTTCCTGGTTTCATGTGAACACGGTTCCTGGTTTCATGTGAACACGGTTCCTGGTTTCATGTGAACACGGTTCCTGGTTTCAAGTGAACACGGTTCCTGGTTTCATGTGAACACGGTTCCTGGTTTCATGTGAACACGGTTCCTGGTTTCATGTCAACACGGTTCCTGGTTTCATGTCAACACGGTTCCTGGTTTCATGTGAACACGGTTCCTGGTTTCATGTGAACACGGTTCCTGGTTTCATGTGAACACGGTTCCTGGTTTCATGTGAACACGGTTCCTGGTTTTATGTCGACATAGTTCCTGGTTCCATGTGAACTGGTTTCTTGTGAACGTGGTTCCTGGTTTCATGTGAATATGGTTCCTGGTTTCATGTAAACACGGTTCCTGATTTCGTGTGAACACGGTTCCTGGTTTCATGTCAACACGATTCCTGTTTCATGTGAACATGGTTCCTGGTTTCATGTCAACACGGTTCCTGGTTTCATGTGAACATGGTTCCTGGTTTCATGTCAACACGGTTCCTGTTTACTGTGAACATGGTTCCTGGTTTCATGTCAACACGGTTCCTGGTTTCATGTGAACATGGTTCCTGGTTTCATGTGAATTCGTTTCATGTGTAGGTGATTCCTGGTTTTATGTTAGCACGGTTCCTGGTTTCATGGCAACATGGTTCCTTTTTTCATGTGGACATGGTTCCTGGTTTCATGTGAACACGGTTCCTGGTTTCATGTGAACATGGTTCCTGGTTTCATGTGAACACGGGTCCTGGTTTCATGTGAACATGGTTCCTGGTTTCATGTGAACATGGTTCCTGGTTTCATGTGAACATGGTTCCTGGTTTCATGTGAACACGGTTCCTGGTTTCATGTGAACACGGTTCCTGGTTTCATGTCAACACGGTTCCTGGTTTCAAGTGAACGTGGTTCCTGGTTTCATGTGAATATGGTTCTTGGTTTCATATGAACACAGTTCCTGGTTTCATGTGAACATGGTTCCCGGTTTCATGTGAACATGGTTGTTGGTTTCATGTGAATATGGTTGTTGGTTTCATGTGAACACAGTTCCTGGTTTCATGTGAATATGGTTCTTGGTTTCATGTCAACACGGTTCCTGGTTTCATGTGAACACGGTTCCTGGTTTCATGTGAACGTGGTTCCTGGTGTCATGTGAACACGGTTCCTGGTTTAATGTGAACATGGTTCCTGGTTTCATGTGAACATCGTTCCTGGTATTATGTGAACACGGTTCTTGGTTTAATGTGAACATGGTTCCTGGTTTCGTGTAAACACGGTTCCTGGTTTCAAGTGAACGTGGTTCCTGGTTTCATGTGAACACGGTTCCTGGTTTCATGTGAACACGGTTCCTGGTTTCATGTGAACACGGTTCCTGGTTTCATGTGAACATGGTTCCTGGTTTCATGTGAACACGGGTCCTTGTTTCATGTGAACACGGTTCTTGGTTTCATGTTAACATGGTTCCTGGTGTCATGTGAACAATGTTCCTGATTTTATGTGAACACGGTACCTGGTTTCACTTGAACATGGTTCCTGGTTTCATGTGAACACGGTTCCTGGTTTCATGTGAACACGGTTCCTGGTTTCATGTGAACACGGTTCCTGGTTTCATGTGAACACGGTTCCTGGTTTCATGTGAACACGGTTCCTGGTTTCATGTGAACACGGTTCCTGGTTTCATGTGAACACGGTTCCTGGTTTCATGTGAACACGGTTCCTGGTTTCATGTGAACACGGTTCCTGGTTTCATGTGAACACGGTTCCTGGTTTCATGTGAACACGGTTCCTGGTTTCATGTGAACACGGTTCCTGGTTTCATGTGAACACGGTTCCTGGTTTCATGTGAACGTGGTTCCTGGTGTTATGTGAACACGGTTCCTGGTTTTATGTGAACACGGTTCCTGGTTTCATGTCAACACGGTTCCTGGTTTCATGTGAACACGGTTCCTGGTTTCAAGTGAACGTGGTTCCTGGTTTCATGTGAATATGGTTCTTGGTTTCATGTGAACACAGTTCCTGGTTTCATGTGAACATGGTTCCCGGTTTCATGTGAATATGGTTCTTGGTTTCATGTGAATATGGTTCTTGGTTTCATGTGAACACAGTTCCTGGTTTCATGTGAATATGGTTCTTGGTTTCATGTCAACACGGTTCCTGGTTTCATGTGAACACGGTTCCTGGTTTCATGTGAACGTGGTTCCTGGTGTCATGTGAACACGGTTCCTGGTTTAATGTGAACATGGTTCCTGGTTTCATGTGAACATCGTTCCTGGTATTATGTGAACACGGTTCTTGGTTTAATGTGAACATGGTTCCTGGTTTCGTGTAAACACGGTTCCTGGTTTCAAGTGAACGTGGTTCCTGGTTTCATGTGAACACGGTTCCTGGTTTCATGTGAACATGGTTCCTGGTTTCATGTGAACACGGTTCCTGGTTTCATGTGAACATGGTTCCTGGTTTCATGTGAATATGGTTCTTGGTTTCATGTGAATATGGTTCTTGGTTTCATGTGAACACAGTTCCTGGTGTCATGTGAATATGGTTCTTGGTTTCATGTCAACACGGTTCCTGGTTTCATGTGAACACGGTTCCTGGTTTCATGTGAACGTGGTTCCTGGTGTCATGTGAACACGGTTCCTGGTTTAATGTGAACATGGTTCCTGGTTTCATGTGAACATCGTTCCTGGTATTATGTGAACACGGTTCTTGGTTTAATATGAACATGGTTCTTGGTTTCGTGTAAACACGGTTCCTGGTTTCAAGTGAACGTGGTTCCTGGTTTCATGTGAACACGGTTCCTGGTTTCATGTGAACATGGTTCCTGGTTTCATGTGAACACGGTTCCTGGTTTCATGTGAACATGGTTCCTGGTTTCATGTGAACACGGGTCCTGGTTTCATGTGAACACGGTTCTTGGTTTCATGTTAGCATGGTTCCTGGTGTCATGTGAACAATGTTCCTGATTTTATGTGAACACGGTACCTGGTTTCATGTGAACATGGTTCCTGGTTTCATGTGAACACGGTTCCTGGTTTCATGTGAACACGGTTCCTGGTTTCATGTGAACACGGTTCCTGGTTTCATGTGAACACGGTTCCTGGTTTCATGTGAACATGGTTCCTGGTTTCATGTGAACACGGTTCCTGGTTTCATGTGAACACGGTTCCTGGTTTCATGTGAACATGGTTCCTGGTTTCATGTGAACATGGTTCCTGGTTTCATGTGAACACGGTTCCTGGTTTCATGTGAACATGGTTCCTGGTTTCATGTGAACACGGTTCCTGGTTTCATGTGAACACGGTTCCTGGTTTCATGTGAACATGGTTCCTGGTTTCATGTGAACACGGTTCCTGGTTTCATGTGAACACGGTTCCTGGTTTCATGTAAACACGGTTCCTGGTTTCATGTGAACACGGTTCCTAGTTTCATGTGAACGTGGTTCCTGGTTTTATGTGAACACGGTTCCTGGTTTCATGTGAACGTGGTTCCTGGTTTCATGTGACTGTGGTTCCTGGTTTCATGTGAACACGGTTCCTGGTTTCATGTGAACACGGTTCCTGGATTATTGTGAACATGGTTCCTGGTTTCATGGCAACACGGTTCCTGGTTTCAAGTGAACGTGGTTCTTGGTTTCATGTGAACACGGTTCCTGGTTTCATGTGAACATGGTTCCTGGTTTCATGTGAACATGGTTCCTGGTTTCATGTGAACATGGTTCCTGGTTTCATGTGAACATGGTTCCTGGTTTCATGTGAACGCAGTTCCTGGTTTTATGTGAACACGGTTCCTGGTTTCATGTGAACGTGGTTCCTGGTTTCATGTGAACACGGTTCCTGGTTTCATGTGAACATGGTTCCTGGTTTCATGTGAACATGGTTCCTCGTTTCATGTTAACGTGGTTCCTGGTGTCATGTCAACACGGTTCCTGGTTTCATGTGAACACGGTTCCTGGTTTCATGTGAACGTGGTTCCTGGTGTCATGTGAACACGGTTCCTGGTTTCATGTGAACACGGTTCCTGGTTTCATGTCAACACGGTTCCTGGTTTCATGTGAACACGGTTCCTGGTTTCAAGTGAACATGGTTCCTGGTTTCATGTGAACATGGTTCCTGGTTTCATGTGGACATGGTTCCTGGTTTCATGTAAACACGGTTCCTGGTTTCATGTGAATGTGGTTCTTGGTTTCATGTGAATATGGTTCTTGGTTTCATGTGAACACAGTTCCTGGTTTCATGTGAACATGGTTCCTGGTTTCAAGTGAACGTGGTTCCTGGTTTCATGTGAACGTGGTTCCTGGTGTCATGTGAACACGGTTCCTGGTTTCATGTCAACACGGTTCCTGGTTTCATGTGAACACGGTTCCTGGTTTCATGTGAACACGGTTCCTGGTTTCATGTGAACACGGTTCCTGGTTTCAAGTGAACACGGTTCCTGGTTTCATGTGAACATGGTTCCTGGTTTCATGTGAACGTGGTTCCTGGTTTCAAGTGAACGTGGTTCCTGGTTTCATGTGAACACGGTTCCTGGTTTCATGTGAACACGGTTCCTGGTTTCATGTGAACACGGTTCCTGGTTTCATGTGAACACGGTTCCTGGTTTCAAGTGAACACGGTTCCTGGTTTCATGTGAACACGGTTCCTGGTTTCATGTCAACACGGTTCCTGGTTTCATGTCAACACGGTTCCTGGTTTCATGTCAACACGGTTCCTGGTTTCATGTGAACACGGTTCCTGGTTTCATGTGAACACGGTTCCTGGTTTCATGTGAACACGGTTCCTGGTTTCATGTAAACACGGTTCCTGGTTTCATGTGAACACGGTTCCTGGTTTCATGTGAACACGGTTCCTGGTTTCATGTGAACACGGTTCCTGGTTTCATGTGAACACGGTTCCTGGTTTTATGTCGACATAGTTCCTGGTTCCATGTGAACTGGTTTCTTGTGAACGTGGTTCCTGGTTTCATGTGAATATGGTTCCTGGTTTCATGTAAACACGGTTCCTGATTTCGTGTGAACACGGTTCCTGGTTTCATGTCAACACGATTCCTGTTTCATGTGAACATGGTTCCTGGTTTCATGTCAACACGGTTCCTGGTTTCATGTGAACATGGTTCCTGGTTTCATGTCAACACGGTTCCTGTTTACTGTGAACATGGTTCCTGGTTTCATGTCAACACGGTTCCTGGTTTCATGTGAACATGGTTCCTGGTTTCATGTGAATTCGTTTCATGTGTACGTGATTCCTGGTTTTATGTTAGCACGGTTCCTGGTTTCATGGCAACATGGTTCCTTTTTTCATGTGGACATGGTTCCTGGTTTCATGTGAACACGGTTCCTGGTTTCATGTGAACATGGTTCCTGGTTTCATGTGAACACGGGTCCTGGTTTCATGTGAACATGGTTCCTGGTTTCATGTGAACATGGTTCCTGGTTTCATGTGAACATGGTTCCTGGTTTCATGTGAACACGGTTCCTGGTTTCATGTGAACACGGTTCCTGGTTTCATGTCAACACGGTTCCTGGTTTCAAGTGAACGTGGTTCCTGGTTTCATGTGAATATGGTTCTTGGTTTCATGTGAACACAGTTCCTGGTTTCATGTGAACATGGTTCCCGGTTTCATGTGAACATGGTTGTTGGTTTCATGTGAATATGGTTCTTGGTTTCATGTGAACACAGTTCCTGGTTTCATGTGAATATGGTTCTTGGTTTCATGTCAACACGGTTCCTGGTTTCATGTGAACACGGTTCCTGGTTTCATGTGAACGTGGTTCCTGGTGTCATGTGAACACGGTTCCTGGTTTAATGTGAACATGGTTCCTGGTTTCATGTGAACATCGTTCCTGGTATTATGTGAACACGGTTCTTGGTTTAATGTGAACATGGTTCCTGGTTTCGTGTAAACACGGTTCCTGGTTTCAAGTGAACGTGGTTCCTGGTTTCATGTGAACACGGTTCCTGGTTTCATGTGAACACGGTTCCTGGTTTCATGTGAACATGGTTCCTGGTTTCATGTGAACACGGGTCCTGGTTTCATGTGAACACGGTTCTTGGTTTCATGTTAACATGGTTCCTGGTGTCATGTGAACAATGTTCCTGATTTTATGTGAACACGGTACCTGGTTTCACTTGAACATGGTTCCTGGTTTCATGTGAACACGGTTCCTGGTTTCATGTGAACACGGTTCCTGGTTTCATGTGAACACGGTTCCTGGTTTCATGTGAACACGGTTCCTGGTTTCATGTGAACATGGTTCCTGGTTTCATGTGAACACGGTTCCTGGTTTCATGTGAACACGGTTCCTGGTTTCATGTGAACATGGTTCCTGGTTTCATGTGAACACGGTTCCTGGTTTCATGTGAACACGGTTCCTGGTTTCATGTGAACACGGTTCCTGGTTTCATGTGAACACGGTTCCTGGTTTCATGTGAACGTGGTTCCTGGTGTTATGTGAACACGGTTCCTGGTTTTATGTGAACACGGTTCCTGGTTTCATGTCAACACGGTTCCTGGTTTCATGTGAACACGGTTCCTGGTTTCAAGTGAACGTGGTTCCTGGTTTCATGTGAATATGGTTCTTGGTTTCATGTGAACACAGTTCCTGGTTTCATGTGAACATGGTTCCCGGTTTCATGTGAATATGGTTCTTGGTTTCATGTGAATATGGTTCTTGGTTTCATGTGAACACAGTTCCTGGTTTCATGTGAATATGGTTCTTGGTTTCATGTCAACACGGTTCCTGGTTTCATGTGAACACGGTTCCTGGTTTCATGTGAACGTGGTTCCTGGTGTCATGTGAACACGGTTCCTGGTTTAATGTGAACATGGTTCCTGGTTTCATGTGAACATCGTTCCTGGTATTATGTGAACACGGTTCTTGGTTTAATGTGAACATGGTTCCTGGTTTCGTGTAAACACGGTTCCTGGTTTCAAGTGAACGTGGTTCCTGGTTTCATGTGAACACGGTTCCTGGTTTCATGTGAACATGGTTCCTGGTTTCATGTGAACACGGTTCCTGGTTTCATGTGAACATGGTTCCTGGTTTCATGTGAACACGGGTCCTGGTTTCATGTGAACACGGTTCTTGGTTTCATGTTAGCATGGTTCCTGGTGTCATGTGAACAATGTTCCTGATTTTATGTGAACACGGTACCTGGTTTCATGTGAACATGGTTCCTGGTTTCATGTGAACACAGTTCCTGGTTTCATGTGAACACGGTTCCTAGTTTCATGTGAACGTGGTTCCTGGTTTTATGTGAACACGGTTCCTGGTTTCATGTGAACGTGGTTCCTGGTTTCATGTGACTGTGGTTCCTGGTTTCATGTGAACACGGTTCCTGGTTTCATGTGAACACGGTTCCTGGATTATTGTGAACATGGTTCCTGGTTTCATGGCAACACGGTTCCTGGTTTCAAGTGAACGTGGTTCTTGGTTTCATGTGAACACGGTTCCTGGTTTCATGTGAACATGGTTCCTGGTTTCATGTGAACATGGTTCCTGGTTTCATGTGAACATGGTTCCTGGTTTCATGTGAACATGGTTCCTGGTTTCATGTGAACGCAGTTCCTGGTTTTATGTGAACACGGTTCCTGGTTTCATGTGAACGTGGTTCCTGGTTTCATGTGAACACGGTTCCTGGTTTCATGTGAACATGGTTCCTGGTTTCATGTGAACATGGTTCCTGGTTTCATGTGAACATGGTTCCTCGTTTCATGTTAACGTGGTTCCTGGTGTCATGTCAACACGGTTCCTGGTGTCATGTGAACACGGTTCCTGGTTTCATGTGAACGTGGTTCCTGGTGTCATGTGAACACGGTTCCTGGTTTCATGTGAACACGGTTCCTGGTTTCATGTCAACACGGTTCCTGGTTTCATGTGAACACGGTTCCTGGTTTCAAGTGAACATGGTTCCTGGTTTCATGTGAACATGGTTCCTGGTTTCATGTGGACATGGTTCCTGGTTTCATGTAAACACGGTTCCTGGTTTCATGTGAACACGGTTCCTGGTTTCATGTGAACACGGTTCCTGGTTTCATGTGAACACGGTTCCTGGTTTCATGTGAACACGGTTCCTGGTTTCAAGTGAACACGGTTCCTGGTTTCATGTGAACACGGTTCTTGGTTTCATGTTAACATGGTTCCTGGTGTCATGTGAACAATGTTCCTGATTTTATGTGAACACGGTACCTGGTTTCACTTGAACATGGTTCCTGGTTTCATGTGAACACGGTTCCTGGTTTCATGTGAACACGGTTCCTGGTTTCATGTGAACACGGTTCCTGGTTTCATGTGAACACGGTTCCTGGTTTCATGTGAACATGGTTCCTGGTTTCATGTGAACACGGTTCCTGGTTTCATGTGAACACGGTTCCTGGTTTCATGTGAACATGGTTCCTGGTTTCATGTGAACACGGTTCCTGGTTTCATGTGAACACGGTTCCTGGTTTCATGTGAACACGGTTCCTGGTTTCATGTGAACACGGTTCCTGGTTTCATGTGAACGTGGTTCCTGGTGTTATGTGAACACGGTTCCTGGTTTTATGTGAACACGGTTCCTGGTTTCATGTCAACACGGTTCCTGGTTTCATGTGAACACGGTTCCTGGTTTCAAGTGAACGTGGTTCCTGGTTTCATGTGAATATGGTTCTTGGTTTCATGTGAACACAGTTCCTGGTTTCATGTGAACATGGTTCCCGGTTTCATGTGAATATGGTTCTTGGTTTCATGTGAATATGGTTCTTGGTTTCATGTGAACACAGTTCCTGGTTTCATGTGAATATGGTTCTTGGTTTCATGTCAACACGGTTCCTGGTTTCATGTGAACACGGTTCCTGGTTTCATGTGAACGTGGTTCCTGGTGTCATGTGAACACGGTTCCTGGTTTAATGTGAACATGGTTCCTGGTTTCATGTGAACATCGTTCCTGGTATTATGTGAACACGGTTCTTGGTTTAATGTGAACATGGTTCCTGGTTTCGTGTAAACACGGTTCCTGGTTTCAAGTGAACGTGGTTCCTGGTTTCATGTGAACACGGTTCCTGGTTTCATGTGAACATGGTTCCTGGTTTCATGTGAACACGGTTCCTGGTTTCATGTGAACATGGTTCCTGGTTTCATGTGAACACGGGTCCTGGTTTCATGTGAACACGGTTCTTGGTTTCATGTTAGCATGGTTCCTGGTGTCATGTGAACAATGTTCCTGATTTTATGTGAACACGGTACCTGGTTTCATGTGAACATGGTTCCTGGTTTCATGTGAACACAGTTCCTGGTTTCATGTGAACACGGTTCCTAGTTTCATGTGAACGTGGTTCCTGGTTTTATGTGAACACGGTTCCTGGTTTCATGTGAACGTGGTTCCTGGTTTCATGTGACTGTGGTTCCTGGTTTCATGTGAACACGGTTCCTGGTTTCATGTGAACACGGTTCCTGGATTATTGTGAACATGGTTCCTGGTTTCATGGCAACACGGTTCCTGGTTTCAAGTGAACGTGGTTCTTGGTTTCATGTGAACACGGTTCCTGGTTTCATGTGAACATGGTTCCTGGTTTCATGTGAACATGGTTCCTGGTTTCATGTGAACATGGTTCCTGGTTTCATGTGAATATGGTTCCTGGTTTCATGTGAACGTGGTTCCTGGTTTCAAGTGAACGTGGTTCCTGGTTTCATGTGAATATGGTTCCTGGTTTCATGTGAACGTGGTTCCTGGTTTCAAGTGAACGTGGTTCCTGGTTTCATGTGAACACGGTTCCTGGTTTCATGTGAACACGGTTCCTGGTTTCATGTGAACACGGTTCCTGGTTTCATGTGAACACGGTTCCTGGTTTCATGTCAACACGGTTCCTGGTTTCATGTGAACACGGTTCCTGGTTTTATGTCGACATAGTTCCTGGTTCCATGTGAACTGGTTTCATGTGAACACGGTTCCTGGTTTCATGTGAACACGGTTCCTGGTTTCATGTGAACACGGTTCCTGGTTTCATGTGAACACGGTTCCTGGTTTCATGTGAACACGGTTCCTGGTTTCATGTGAACACGGTTCCTGGTTTCATGTGAACACGGTTCCTGGTTTCATGTGAACACGGTTCCTGGTTTTATGTCGACATAGTTCCTGGTTCCATGTGAACTGGTTTCTTGTGAACGTGGTTCCTGGTTTCATGTGAACATGGTTCCTGGTTTCATGTGAACGTGGTTCCTGGTTTCAAGTGAACGTGGTTCCTGGTTTCATGTAAACACGGTTCCTGGTTTCATGTGAACACGGTTCCTGGTTTCATGTGAACACGGTTCCTGGTTTCATGTGAACACGGTTCCTGGTTTCAAGTGAACACGGTTCCTGGTTTCATGTGAACACGGTTCCTGGTTTCATGTCAACACGGTTCCTGGTTTCATGTCAACACGGTTCCTGGTTTCATGTCAACACGGTTCCTGGTTTCATGTGAACACGGTTCCTGGTTTCATGTGAACACGGTTCCTGGTTTCATGTGAACACGGTTCCTGGTTTCATGTAAACACGGTTCCTGGTTTCATGTGAACACGGTTCCTGGTTTCATGTGAACACGGTTCCTGGTTTCATGTGAACACGGTTCCTGGTTTCATGTGAACACGGTTCCTGGTTTTATGTCGACATAGTTCCTGGTTCCATGTGAACTGGTTTCTTGTGAACGTGGTTCCTGGTTTCATGTGAATATGGTTCCTGGTTTCATGTAAACACGGTTCCTGATTTCGTGTGAACACGGTTCCTGGTTTCATGTCAACACGATTCCTGTTTCATGTGAACATGGTTCCTGGTTTCATGTCAACACGGTTCCTGGTTTCATGTGAACATGGTTCCTGGTTTCATGTCAACACGGTTCCTGTTTACTGTGAACATGGTTCCTGGTTTCATGTCAACACGGTTCCTGGTTTCATGTGAACATGGTTCCTGGTTTCATGTGAATTCGTTTCATGTGTACGTGATTCCTGGTTTTATGTTAGCACGGTTCCTGGTTTCATGGCAACATGGTTCCTTTTTTCATGTGGACATGGTTCCTGGTTTCATGTGAACACGGTTCCTGGTTTCATGTGAACATGGTTCCTGGTTTCATGTGAACACGGGTCCTGGTTTCATGTGAACATGGTTCCTGGTTTCATGTGAACATGGTTCCTGGTTTCATGTGAACATGGTTCCTGGTTTCATGTGAACACGGTTCCTGGTTTCATGTGAACACGGTTCCTGGTTTCATGTCAACACGGTTCCTGGTTTCAAGTGAACGTGGTTCCTGGTTTCATGTGAATATGGTTCTTGGTTTCATGTGAACACAGTTCCTGGTTTCATGTGAACATGGTTCCCGGTTTCATGTGAACATGGTTGTTGGTTTCATGTGAATATGGTTCTTGGTTTCATGTGAACACAGTTCCTGGTTTCATGTGAATATGGTTCTTGGTTTCATGTCAACACGGTTCCTGGTTTCATGTGAACACGGTTCCTGGTTTCATGTGAACGTGGTTCCTGGTGTCATGTGAACACGGTTCCTGGTTTAATGTGAACATGGTTCCTGGTTTCATGTGAACATCGTTCCTGGTATTATGTGAACACGGTTCTTGGTTTAATGTGAACATGGTTCCTGGTTTCGTGTAAACACGGTTCCTGGTTTCAAGTGAACGTGGTTCCTGGTTTCATGTGAACACGGTTCCTGGTTTCATGTGAACACGGTTCCTGGTTTCATGTGAACATGGTTCCTGGTTTCATGTTAGCATGGTTCCTGGTGTCATGTGAACAATGTTCCTGATTTTATGTGAACACGGTACCTGGTTTCATGTGAACATGGTTCCTGGTTTCATGTGAACACAGTTCCTGGTTTCATGTGAACACGGTTCCTAGTTTCATGTGAACGTGGTTCCTGGTTTTATGTGAACACGGTTCCTGGTTTCATGTGAACGTGGTTCCTGGTTTCATGTGACTGTGGTTCCTGGTTTCATGTGAACACGGTTCCTGGTTTCATGTGAACACGGTTCCTGGATTATTGTGAACATGGTTCCTGGTTTCATGGCAACACGGTTCCTGGTTTCAAGTGAACGTGGTTCTTGGTTTCATGTGAACACGGTTCCTGGTTTCATGTGAACATGGTTCCTGGTTTCATGTGAACATGGTTCCTGGTTTCATGTGAACATGGTTCCTGGTTTCATGTGAACATGGTTCCTGGTTTCATGTGAACGCAGTTCCTGGTTTTATGTGAACACGGTTCCTGGTTTCATGTGAACGTGGTTCCTGGTTTCATGTGAACACGGTTCCTGGTTTCATGTGAACATGGTTCCTGGTTTCATGTGAACATGGTTCCTGGTTTCATGTGAACATGGTTCCTCGTTTCATGTTAACGTGGTTCCTGGTGTCATGTCAACACGGTTCCTGGTGTCATGTGAACACGGTTCCTGGTTTCATGTGAACGTGGTTCCTGGTGTCATGTGAACACGGTTCCTGGTTTCATGTGAACACGGTTCCTGGTTTCATGTCAACACGGTTCCTGGTTTCATGTGAACACGGTTCCTGGTTTCAAGTGAACATGGTTCCTGGTTTCATGTGAACATGGTTCCTGGTTTCATGTGGACATGGTTCCTGGTTTCATGTAAACACGGTTCCTGGTTTCATGTGAACACGGTTCCTGGTTTCATGTGAACACGGTTCCTGGTTTCATGTGAACACGGTTCCTGGTTTCATGTGAACACGGTTCCTGGTTTCAAGTGAACACGGTTCCTGGTTTCATGTGAACACGGTTCTTGGTTTCATGTTAACATGGTTCCTGGTGTCATGTGAACAATGTTCCTGATTTTATGTGAACACGGTACCTGGTTTCACTTGAACATGGTTCCTGGTTTCATGTGAACACGGTTCCTGGTTTCATGTGAACACGGTTCCTGGTTTCATGTGAACACGGTTCCTGGTTTCATGTGAACACGGTTCCTGGTTTCATGTGAACATGGTTCCTGGTTTCATGTGAACACGGTTCCTGGTTTCATGTGAACACGGTTCCTGGTTTCATGTGAACATGGTTCCTGGTTTCATGTGAACACGGTTCCTGGTTTCATGTGAACACGGTTCCTGGTTTCATGTGAACACGGTTCCTGGTTTCATGTGAACACGGTTCCTGGTTTCATGTGAACACGGTTCCTGGTTTCAAGTGAACGTGGTTCCTGGTTTCATGTGAATATGGTTCTTGGTTTCATGTGAACACAGTTCCTGGTTTCATGTGAACATGGTTCCCGGTTTCATGTGAATATGGTTCTTGGTTTCATGTGAATATGGTTCTTGGTTTCATGTGAACACAGTTCCTGGTTTCATGTGAATATGGTTCTTGGTTTCATGTCAACACGGTTCCTGGTTTCATGTGAACACGGTTCCTGGTTTCATGTGAACGTGGTTCCTGGTGTCATGTGAACACGGTTCCTGGTTTAATGTGAACATGGTTCCTGGTTTCATGTGAACATCGTTCCTGGTATTATGTGAACACGGTTCTTGGTTTAATGTGAACATGGTTCCTGGTTTCATGTGAACACAGTTCCTGGTTTCATGTGAACACGGTTCCTAGTTTCATGTGAACGTGGTTCCTGGTTTTATGTGAACACGGTTCCTGGTTTCATGTGAACGTGGTTCCTGGTTTCATGTGACTGTGGTTCCTGGTTTCATGTGAACACGGTTCCTGGTTTCATGTGAACACGGTTCCTGGATTATTGTGAACATGGTTCCTGGTTTCATGGCAACACGGTTCCTGGTTTCAAGTGAACGTGGTTCTTGGTTTCATGTGAACACGGTTCCTGGTTTCATGTGAACATGGTTCCTGGTTTCATGTGAACATGGTTCCTGGTTTCATGTGAACATGGTTCCTGGTTTCATGTGAACATGGTTCCTGGTTTCATGTGAACGCAGTTCCTGGTTTTATGTGAACACGGTTCCTGGTTTCATGTGAACGTGGTTCCTGGTTTCATGTGAACACGGTTCCTGGTTTCATGTGAACATGGTTCCTGGTTTCATGTGAACATGGTTCCTGGTTTCATGTGAACATGGTTCCTCGTTTCATGTTAACGTGGTTCCTGGTGTCATGTCAACACGGTTCCTGGTGTCATGTGAACACGGTTCCTGGTTTCATGTGAACGTGGTTCCTGGTGTCATGTGAACACGGTTCCTGGTTTCATGTGAACACGGTTCCTGGTTTCATGTCAACACGGTTCCTGGTTTCATGTGAACACGGTTCCTGGTTTCAAGTGAACATGGTTCCTGGTTTCATGTGAACATGGTTCCTGGTTTCATGTGAACACAGTTCCTGGTTTCATGTGAACACGGTTCCTAGTTTCATGTGAACGTGGTTCCTGGTTTTATGTGAACACGGTTCCTGGTTTCATGTGAACGTGGTTCCTGGTTTCATGTGACTGTGGTTCCTGGTTTCATGTGAACACGGTTCCTGGTTTCATGTGAACACGGTTCCTGGATTATTGTGAACATGGTTCCTGGTTTCATGGCAACACGGTTCCTGGTTTCAAGTGAACGTGGTTCTTGGTTTCATGTGAACACGGTTCCTGGTTTCATGTGAACATGGTTCCTGGTTTCATGTGAACATGGTTCCTGGTTTCATGTGAACATGGTTCCTGGTTTCATGTGAACATGGTTCCTGGTTTCATGTGAACGCAGTTCCTGGTTTTATGTGAACACGGTTCCTGGTTTCATGTGAACGTGGTTCCTGGTTTCATGTGAACACGGTTCCTGGTTTCATGTGAACATGGTTCCTGGTTTCATGTGAACATGGTTCCTGGTTTCATGTGAACATGGTTCCTCGTTTCATGTTAACGTGGTTCCTGGTGTCATGTCAACACGGTTCCTGGTGTCATGTGAACACGGTTCCTGGTTTCATGTGAACGTGGTTCCTGGTGTCATGTGAACACGGTTCCTGGTTTCATGTGAACACGGTTCCTGGTTTCATGTCAACACGGTTCCTGGTTTCATGTGAACACGGTTCCTGGTTTCAAGTGAACATGGTTCCTGGTTTCATGTGAACATGGTTCCTGGTTTCATGTGGACATGGTTCCTGGTTTCATGTAAACACGGTTCCTGGTTTCATGTGAACACGGTTCCTGGTTTCATGTGAACACGGTTCCTGGTTTCATGTGAACACGGTTCCTGGTTTCATGTGAACACGGTTCCTGGTTTCAAGTGAACACGGTTCCTGGTTTCATGTGAACACGGTTCTTGGTTTCATGTTAACATGGTTCCTGGTGTCATGTGAACAATGTTCCTGATTTTATGTGAACACGGTACCTGGTTTCACTTGAACATGGTTCCTGGTTTCATGTGAACACGGTTCCTGGTTTCATGTGAACACGGTTCCTGGTTTCATGTGAACACGGTTCCTGGTTTCATGTGAACACGGTTCCTGGTTTCATGTGAACATGGTTCCTGGTTTCATGTGAACACGGTTCCTGGTTTCATGTGAACACGGTTCCTGGTTTCATGTGAACATGGTTCCTGGTTTCATGTGAACACGGTTCCTGGTTTCATGTGAACACGGTTCCTGGTTTCATGTGAACACGGTTCCTGGTTTCATGTGAACACGGTTCCTGGTTTCATGTGAACGTGGTTCCTGGTGTTATGTGAACACGGTTCCTGGTTTTATGTGAACACGGTTCCTGGTTTCATGTCAACACGGTTCCTGGTTTCATGTGAACACGGTTCCTGGTTTCAAGTGAACGTGGTTCCTGGTTTCATGTGAATATGGTTCTTGGTTTCATGTGAACACAGTTCCTGGTTTCATGTGAACATGGTTCCCGGTTTCATGTGAATATGGTTCTTGGTTTCATGTGAATATGGTTCTTGGTTTCATGTGAACACAGTTCCTGGTTTCATGTGAATATGGTTCTTGGTTTCATGTCAACACGGTTCCTGGTTTCATGTGAACACGGTTCCTGGTTTCATGTGAACGTGGTTCCTGGTGTCATGTGAACACGGTTCCTGGTTTAATGTGAACATGGTTCCTGGTTTCATGTGAACATCGTTCCTGGTATTATGTGAACACGGTTCTTGGTTTAATGTGAACATGGTTCCTGGTTTCGTGTAAACACGGTTCCTGGTTTCAAGTGAACGTGGTTCCTGGTTTCATGTGAACACGGTTCCTGGTTTCATGTGAACATGGTTCCTGGTTTCATGTGAACACGGTTCCTGGTTTCATGTGAACATGGTTCCTGGTTTCATGTGAACACGGGTCCTGGTTTCATGTGAACACGGTTCTTGGTTTCATGTTAGCATGGTTCCTGGTGTCATGTGAACAATGTTCCTGATTTTATGTGAACACGGTACCTGGTTTCATGTGAACATGGTTCCTGGTTTCATGTGAACACAGTTCCTGGTTTCATGTGAACACGGTTCCTAGTTTCATGTGAACGTGGTTCCTGGTTTTATGTGAACACGGTTCCTGGTTTCATGTGAACGTGGTTCCTGGTTTCATGTGACTGTGGTTCCTGGTTTCATGTGAACACGGTTCCTGGTTTCATGTGAACACGGTTCCTGGATTATTGTGAACATGGTTCCTGGTTTCATGGCAACACGGTTCCTGGTTTCAAGTGAACGTGGTTCTTGGTTTCATGTGAACACGGTTCCTGGTTTCATGTGAACATGGTTCCTGGTTTCATGTGAACATGGTTCCTGGTTTCATGTGAACATGGTTCCTGGTTTCATGTGAATATGGTTCCTGGTTTCATGTGAACGTGGTTCCTGGTTTCAAGTGAACGTGGTTCCTGGTTTCATGTGAATATGGTTCCTGGTTTCATGTGAACGTGGTTCCTGGTTTCAAGTGAACGTGGTTCCTGGTTTCATGTGAACACGGTTCCTGGTTTCATGTGAACACGGTTCCTGGTTTCATGTGAACACGGTTCCTGGTTTCATGTGAACACGGTTCCTGGTTTCATGTCAACACGGTTCCTGGTTTCATGTGAACACGGTTCCTGGTTTTATGTCGACATAGTTCCTGGTTCCATGTGAACTGGTTTCATGTGAACACGGTTCCTGGTTTCATGTGAACACGGTTCCTGGTTTCATGTGAACACGGTTCCTGGTTTCATGTGAACACGGTTCCTGGTTTCATGTGAACACGGTTCCTGGTTTCATGTGAACACGGTTCCTGGTTTCATGTGAACACGGTTCCTGGTTTCATGTGAACACGGTTCCTGGTTTTATGTCGACATAGTTCCTGGTTCCATGTGAACTGGTTTCTTGTGAACGTGGTTCCTGGTTTCATGTGAACATGGTTCCTGGTTTCATGTGAACGTGGTTCCTGGTTTCAAGTGAACGTGGTTCCTGGTTTCATGTAAACACGGTTCCTGGTTTCATGTGAACACGGTTCCTGGTTTCATGTGAACACGGTTCCTGGTTTCATGTGAACACGGTTCCTGGTTTCAAGTGAACACGGTTCCTGGTTTCATGTGAACACGGTTCCTGGTTTCATGTCAACACGGTTCCTGGTTTCATGTCAACACGGTTCCTGGTTTCATGTCAACACGGTTCCTGGTTTCATGTGAACACGGTTCCTGGTTTCATGTGAACACGGTTCCTGGTTTCATGTGAACACGGTTCCTGGTTTCATGTAAACACGGTTCCTGGTTTCATGTGAACACGGTTCCTGGTTTCATGTGAACACGGTTCCTGGTTTCATGTGAACACGGTTCCTGGTTTCATGTGAACACGGTTCCTGGTTTTATGTCGACATAGTTCCTGGTTCCATGTGAACTGGTTTCTTGTGAACGTGGTTCCTGGTTTCATGTGAATATGGTTCCTGGTTTCATGTAAACACGGTTCCTGATTTCGTGTGAACACGGTTCCTGGTTTCATGTCAACACGATTCCTGTTTCATGTGAACATGGTTCCTGGTTTCATGTCAACACGGTTCCTGGTTTCATGTGAACATGGTTCCTGGTTTCATGTCAACACGGTTCCTGTTTACTGTGAACATGGTTCCTGGTTTCATGTCAACACGGTTCCTGGTTTCATGTGAACATGGTTCCTGGTTTCATGTGAATTCGTTTCATGTGTACGTGATTCCTGGTTTTATGTTAGCACGGTTCCTGGTTTCATGGCAACATGGTTCCTTTTTTCATGTGGACATGGTTCCTGGTTTCATGTGAACACGGTTCCTGGTTTCATGTGAACATGGTTCCTGGTTTCATGTGAACACGGGTCCTGGTTTCATGTGAACATGGTTCCTGGTTTCATGTGAACATGGTTCCTGGTTTCATGTGAACATGGTTCCTGGTTTCATGTGAACACGGTTCCTGGTTTCATGTGAACACGGTTCCTGGTTTCATGTCAACACGGTTCCTGGTTTCAAGTGAACGTGGTTCCTGGTTTCATGTGAATATGGTTCTTGGTTTCATGTGAACACAGTTCCTGGTTTCATGTGAACATGGTTCCCGGTTTCATGTGAACATGGTTGTTGGTTTCATGTGAATATGGTTCTTGGTTTCATGTGAACACAGTTCCTGGTTTCATGTGAATATGGTTCTTGGTTTCATGTCAACACGGTTCCTGGTTTCATGTGAACACGGTTCCTGGTTTCATGTGAACGTGGTTCCTGGTGTCATGTGAACACGGTTCCTGGTTTAATGTGAACATGGTTCCTGGTTTCATGTGAACATCGTTCCTGGTATTATGTGAACACGGTTCTTGGTTTAATGTGAACATGGTTCCTGGTTTCGTGTAAACACGGTTCCTGGTTTCAAGTGAACGTGGTTCCTGGTTTCATGTGAACACGGTTCCTGGTTTCATGTGAACACGGTTCCTGGTTTCATGTGAACATGGTTCCTGGTTTCATGTGAACACGGGTCCTGGTTTCATGTGAACACGGTTCTTGGTTTCATGTTAACATGGTTCCTGGTGTCATGTGAACAATGTTCCTGATTTTATGTGAACACGGTACCTGGTTTCACTTGAACATGGTTCCTGGTTTCATGTGAACACGGTTCCTGGTTTCATGTGAACACGGTTCCTGGTTTCATGTGAACACGGTTCCTGGTTTCATGTGAACACGGTTCCTGGTTTCATGTGAACATGGTTCCTGGTTTCATGTGAACACGGTTCCTGGTTTCATGTGAACACGGTTCCTGGTTTCATGTGAACATGGTTCCTGGTTTCATGTGAACACGGTTCCTGGTTTCATGTGAACACGGTTCCTGGTTTCATGTGAACACGGTTCCTGGTTTCATGTGAACACGGTTCCTGGTTTCATGTGAACGTGGTTCCTGGTGTTATGTGAACACGGTTCCTGGTTTTATGTGAACACGGTTCCTGGTTTCATGTCAACACGGTTCCTGGTTTCATGTGAACACGGTTCCTGGTTTCAAGTGAACGTGGTTCCTGGTTTCATGTGAATATGGTTCTTGGTTTCATGTGAACACAGTTCCTGGTTTCATGTGAACATGGTTCCCGGTTTCATGTGAATATGGTTCTTGGTTTCATGTGAATATGGTTCTTGGTTTCATGTGAACACAGTTCCTGGTTTCATGTGAATATGGTTCTTGGTTTCATGTCAACACGGTTCCTGGTTTCATGTGAACACGGTTCCTGGTTTCATGTGAACGTGGTTCCTGGTGTCATGTGAACACGGTTCCTGGTTTAATGTGAACATGGTTCCTGGTTTCATGTGAACATCGTTCCTGGTATTATGTGAACACGGTTCTTGGTTTAATGTGAACATGGTTCCTGGTTTCGTGTAAACACGGTTCCTGGTTTCAAGTGAACGTGGTTCCTGGTTTCATGTGAACACGGTTCCTGGTTTCATGTGAACATGGTTCCTGGTTTCATGTGAACACGGTTCCTGGTTTCATGTGAACATGGTTCCTGGTTTCATGTGAACACGGGTCCTGGTTTCATGTGAACACGGTTCTTGGTTTCATGTTAGCATGGTTCCTGGTGTCATGTGAACAATGTTCCTGATTTTATGTGAACACGGTACCTGGTTTCATGTGAACATGGTTCCTGGTTTCATGTGAACACAGTTCCTGGTTTCATGTGAACACGGTTCCTAGTTTCATGTGAACGTGGTTCCTGGTTTTATGTGAACACGGTTCCTGGTTTCATGTGAACGTGGTTCCTGGTTTCATGTGACTGTGGTTCCTGGTTTCATGTGAACACGGTTCCTGGTTTCATGTGAACACGGTTCCTGGATTATTGTGAACATGGTTCCTGGTTTCATGGCAACACGGTTCCTGGTTTCAAGTGAACGTGGTTCTTGGTTTCATGTGAACACGGTTCCTGGTTTCATGTGAACATGGTTCCTGGTTTCATGTGAACATGGTTCCTGGTTTCATGTGAACATGGTTCCTGGTTTCATGTGAACATGGTTCCTGGTTTCATGTGAACGCAGTTCCTGGTTTTATGTGAACACGGTTCCTGGTTTCATGTAAACGTGGTTCCTGGTTTCATGTGAACACGGTTCCTGGTTTCATGTGAACACGGTTCCTGGTTTCATGTGAACATGGTTCCTGGTTTCATGTGAACATGGTTCCTCGTTTCATGTTAACGTGGTTCCTGGTGTCATGTCAACACGGTTCCTGGTGTCATGTGAACACGGTTCCTGGTTTCATGTGAACGTGGTTCCTGGTGTCATGTGAACACGGTTCCTGGTTTCATGTGAACACGGTTCCTGGTTTCATGTCAACACGGTTCCTGGTTTCATGTGAACACGGTTCCTGGTTTCAAGTGAACATGGTTCCTGGTTTCATGTGAACATGGTTCCTGGTTTCATGTGGACATGGTTCCTGGTTTCATGTAAACACGGTTCCTGGTTTCATGTGAACACGGTTCCTGGTTTCATGTGAACACGGTTCCTGGTTTCATGTGAACACGGTTCCTGGTTTCATGTGAACACGGTTCCTGGTTTCAAGTGAACACGGTTCCTGGTTTCATGTGAACACGGTTCTTGGTTTCATGTTAACATGGTTCCTGGTGTCATGTGAACAATGTTCCTGATTTTATGTGAACACGGTACCTGGTTTCACTTGAACATGGTTCCTGGTTTCATGTGAACACGGTTCCTGGTTTCATGTGAACACGGTTCCTGGTTTCATGTGAACACGGTTCCTGGTTTCATGTGAACACGGTTCCTGGTTTCATGTGAACATGGTTCCTGGTTTCATGTGAACACGGTTCCTGGTTTCATGTGAACACGGTTCCTGGTTTCATGTGAACACGGTTCCTGGTTTCATGTGAACACGGTTCCTGGTTTCATGTGAACACGGTTCCTGGTTTCATGTGAACGTGGTTCCTGGTGTTATGTGAACACGGTTCCTGGTTTTATGTGAACACGGTTCCTGGTTTCATGTCAACACGGTTCCTGGTTTCATGTGAACACGGTTCCTGGTTTCAAGTGAACGTGGTTCCTGGTTTCATGTGAATATGGTTCTTGGTTTCATGTGAACACAGTTCCTGGTTTCATGTGAACATGGTTCCCGGTTTCATGTGAATATGGTTCTTGGTTTCATGTGAATATGGTTCTTGGTTTCATGTGAACACAGTTCCTGGTTTCATGTGAATATGGTTCTTGGTTTCATGTCAACACGGTTCCTGGTTTCATGTGAACACGGTTCCTGGTTTCATGTGAACGTGGTTCCTGGTGTCATGTGAACACGGTTCCTGGTTTAATGTGAACATGGTTCCTGGTTTCATGTGAACATCGTTCCTGGTATTATGTGAACACGGTTCTTGGTTTAATGTGAACATGGTTCCTGGTTTCGTGTAAACACGGTTCCTGGTTTCAAGTGAACGTGGTTCCTGGTTTCATGTGAACACGGTTCCTGGTTTCATGTGAACATGGTTCCTGGTTTCGTGTAAACACGGTTCCTGGTTTCAAGTGAACGTGGTTCCTGGTTTCATGTGAACACGGTTCCTGGTTTCATGTGAACATGGTTCCTGGTTTCATGTGAACACGGTTCCTGGTTTCATGTGAACATGGTTCCTGGTTTCATGTGAACACGGGTCCTGGTTTCATGTGAACACGGTTCTTGGTTTCATGTTAGCATGGTTCCTGGTGTCATGTGAACAATGTTCCTGATTTTATGTGAACACGGTACCTGGTTTCATGTGAACATGGTTCCTGGTTTCATGTGAACACAGTTCCTGGTTTCATGTGAACACGGTTCCTAGTTTCATGTGAACGTGGTTCCTGGTTTTATGTGAACACGGTTCCTGGTTTCATGTGAACGTGGTTCCTGGTTTCATGTGACTGTGGTTCCTGGTTTCATGTGAACACGGTTCCTGGTTTCATGTGAACACGGTTCCTGGATTATTGTGAACATGGTTCCTGGTTTCATGGCAACACGGTTCCTGGTTTCAAGTGAACGTGGTTCTTGGTTTCATGTGAACACGGTTCCTGGTTTCATGTGAACATGGTTCCTGGTTTCATGTGAACATGGTTCCTGGTTTCATGTGAACATGGTTCCTGGTTTCATGTGAACATGGTTCCTGGTTTCATGTGAACGCAGTTCCTGGTTTTATGTGAACACGGTTCCTGGTTTCATGTGAACGTGGTTCCTGGTTTCATGTGAACACGGTTCCTGGTTTCATGTGAACATGGTTCCTGGTTTCATGTGAACATGGTTCCTGGTTTCATGTGAACATGGTTCCTCGTTTCATGTTAACGTGGTTCCTGGTGTCATGTCAACACGGTTCCTGGTGTCATGTGAACACGGTTCCTGGTTTCATGTGAACGTGGTTCCTGGTGTCATGTGAACACGGTTCCTGGTTTCATGTGAACACGGTTCCTGGTTTCATGTCAACACGGTTCCTGGTTTCATGTGAACACGGTTCCTGGTTTCAAGTGAACATGGTTCCTGGTTTCATGTGAACATGGTTCCTGGTTTCATGTGGACATGGTTCCTGGTTTCATGTAAACACGGTTCCTGGTTTCATGTGAACACGGTTCCTGGTTTCATGTGAACACGGTTCCTGGTTTCATGTGAACACGGTTCCTGGTTTCATGTGAACACGGTTCCTGGTTTCAAGTGAACACGGTTCCTGGTTTCATGTGAACACGGTTCCTGGTTTCATGTGAACACGGTTCCTGGTTTCATGTCAACACGGTTCCTGGTTTCATGTCAACACGGTTCCTGGTTTCATGTGAACACGGTTCCTGGTTTCATGTGAACACGGTTCCTGGTTTCATGTGAACACGGTTCCTGGTTTCATGTAAACACGGTTCCTGGTTTCATGTGAACACGGTTCCTGGTTTCATGTGAACACGGTTCCTGGTTTCATGTGAACACGGTTCCTGGTTTCATGTGAACACGGTTCCTGGTTTCATGTGAACACGGTTCCTGGTTTTATGTCGACATAGTTCCTGGTTCCATGTGAACTGGTTTCTTGTGAACGTGGTTCCTGGTTTCATGTGAATATGGTTCCTGGTTTCATGTAAACACGGTTCCTGATTTCGTGTGAACACGGTTCCTGGTTTCATGTCAACACGATTCCTGTTTCATGTGAACATGGTTCCTGGTTTCATGTCAACACGGTTCCTGGTTTCATGTGAACATGGTTCCTGGTTTCATGTCAACACGGTTCCTGTTTACTGTGAACATGGTTCCTGGTTTCATGTCAACACGGTTCCTGGTTTCATGTGAACATGGTTCCTGGTTTCATGTGAATTCGTTTCATGTGTACGTGATTCCTGGTTTTATGTTAGCACGGTTCCTGGTTTCATGGCAACATGGTTCCTTTTTTCATGTGGACATGGTTCCTGGTTTCATGTGAACACGGTTCCTGGTTTCATGTGAACATGGTTCCTGGTTTCATGTGAACACGGGTCCTGGTTTCATGTGAACATGGTTCCTGGTTTCATGTGAACATGGTTCCTGGTTTCATGTGAACATGGTTCCTGGTTTCATGTGAACACGGTTCCTGGTTTCATGTGAACACGGTTCCTGGTTTCATGTGAACACGGTTCCTGGTTTCAAGTGAACGTGGTTCCTGGTTTCATGTGAATATGGTTCTTGGTTTCATGTGAACACAGTTCCTGGTTTCATGTGAACATGGTTCCCGGTTTCATGTGAACATGGTTGTTGGTTTCATGTGAATATGGTTCTTGGTTTCATGTGAACACAGTTCCTGGTTTCATGTGAATATGGTTCTTGGTTTCATGTCAACACGGTTCCTGGTTTCATGTGAACACGGTTCCTGGTTTCATGTGAACGTGGTTCCTGGTGTCATGTGAACACGGTTCCTGGTTTAATGTGAACATGGTTCCTGGTTTCATGTGAACATCGTTCCTGGTATTATGTGAACACGGTTCTTGGTTTAATGTGAACATGGTTCCTGGTTTCGTGTAAACACGGTTCCTGGTTTCAAGTGAACGTGGTTCCTGGTTTCATGTGAACACGGTTCCTGGTTTCATGTGAACACGGTTCCTGGTTTCATGTGAACATGGTTCCTGGTTTCATGTGAACACGGGTCCTGGTTTCATGTGAACACGGTTCTTGGTTTCATGTTAACATGGTTCCTGGTGTCATGTGAACAATGTTCCTGATTTTATGTGAACACGGTACCTGGTTTCACTTGAACATGGTTCCTGGTTTCATGTGAACACGGTTCCTGGTTTCATGTGAACACGGTTCCTGGTTTCATGTGAACACGGTTCCTGGTTTCATGTGAACACGGTTCCTGGTTTCATGTGAACATGGTTCCTGGTTTCATGTGAACACGGTTCCTGGTTTCATGTGAACACGGTTCCTGGTTTCATGTGAACATGGTTCCTGGTTTCATGTGAACACGGTTCCTGGTTTCATGTGAACACGGTTCCTGGTTTCATGTGAACACGGTTCCTGGTTTCATGTGAACACGGTTCCTGGTTTCATGTGAACGTGGTTCCTGGTTTCATGTGAACACGGTTCCTGGTTTCATGTGAACATGGTTCCTGGTTTCATGTGAACATGGTTCCTGGTTTCATGTGAACATGGTTCCTCGTTTCATGTTAACGTGGTTCCTGGTGTCATGTCAACACGGTTCCTGGTGTCATGTGAACACGGTTCCTGGTTTCATGTGAACGTGGTTCCTGGTGTCATGTGAACACGGTTCCTGGTTTCATGTGAACACGGTTCCTGGTTTTATGTCGACATAGTTCCTGGTTCCATGTGAACTGGTTTCTTGTGAACGTGGTTCCTGGTTTCATGTGAATATGGTTCCTGGTTTCATGTAAACACGGTTCCTGATTTCGTGTGAACACGGTTCCTGGTTTCATGTCAACACGATTCCTGTTTCATGTGAACATGGTTCCTGGTTTCATGTCAACACGGTTCCTGGTTTCATGTGAACATGGTTCCTGGTTTCATGTCAACACGGTTCCTGTTTACTGTGAACATGGTTCCTGGTTTCATGTCAACATGGTTCCTGGTTTCATGTGAACATGGTTCCTGGTTTCATGTGAATTCGTTTCATGTGTACGTGATTCCTGGTTTTATGTTAGCACGGTTCCTGGTTTCATGGCAACATGGTTCCTTTTTTCATGTGGACATGGTTCCTGGTTTCATGTGAACACGGTTCCTGGTTTCATGTGAACATGGTTCCTGGTTTCATGTGAACACGGGTCCTGGTTTCATGTGAACATGGTTCCTGGTTTCATGTGAACATGGTTCCTGGTTTCATGTGAACATGGTTCCTGGTTTCATGTGAACACGGTTCCTGGTTTCATGTGAACACGGTTCCTGGTTTCATGTCAACACGGTTCCTGGTTTCAAGTGAACGTGGTTCCTGGTTTCATGTGAATATGGTTCTTGGTTTCATGTGAACACAGTTCCTGGTTTCATGTGAACATGGTTCCCGGTTTCATGTGAACATGGTTGTTGGTTTCATGTGAATATGGTTCTTGGTTTCATGTGAACACAGTTCCTGGTTTCATGTGAATATGGTTCTTGGTTTCATGTCAACACGGTTCCTGGTTTCATGTGAACACGGTTCCTGGTTTCATGTGAACGTGGTTCCTGGTGTCATGTGAACACGGTTCCTGGTTTTATGTGAACACGGTTCCTGGTTTCATGTCAACACGGTTCCTGGTTTCATGTGAACACGGTTCCTGGTTTCAAGTGAACGTGGTTCCTGGTTTCATGTGAATATGGTTCTTGGTTTCATGTGAACACAGTTCCTGGTTTCATGTGAACATGGTTCCCGGTTTCATGTGAATATGGTTCTTGGTTTCATGTGAATATGGTTCTTGGTTTCATGTGAACACAGTTCCTGGTTTCATGTGAATATGGTTCTTGGTTTCATGTCAACACGGTTCCTGGTTTCATGTGAACACGGTTCCTGGTTTCATGTGAACGTGGTTCCTGGTGTCATGTGAACACGGTTCCTGGTTTAATGTGAACATGGTTCCTGGTTTCATGTGAACATCGTTCCTGGTATTATGTGAACACGGTTCTTGGTTTAATGTGAACATGGTTCCTGGTTTCGTGTAAACACGGTTCCTGGTTTCAAGTGAACGTGGTTCCTGGTTTCATGTGAACACGGTTCCTGGTTTCATGTGAACATGGTTCCTGGTTTCATGTGAACACGGTTCCTGGTTTCATGTGAACATGGTTCCTGGTTTCATGTGAACACGGGTCCTGGTTTCATGTGAACACGGTTCTTGGTTTCATGTTAGCATGGTTCCTGGTGTCATGTGAACAATGTTCCTGATTTTATGTGAACACGGTACCTGGTTTCATGTGAACATGGTTCCTGGTTTCATGTGAACACAGTTCCTGGTTTCATGTGAACACGGTTCCTAGTTTCATGTGAACGTGGTTCCTGGTTTTATGTGAACACGGTTCCTGGTTTCATGTGAACGTGGTTCCTGGTTTCATGTGACTGTGGTTCCTGGTTTCATGTGAACACGGTTCCTGGTTTCATGTGAACACGGTTCCTGGATTATTGTGAACATGGTTCCTGGTTTCATGGCAACACGGTTCCTGGTTTCAAGTGAACGTGGTTCTTGGTTTCATGTGAACACGGTTCCTGGTTTCATGTGAACATGGTTCCTGGTTTCATGTGAACATGGTTCCTGGTTTCATGTGAACATGGTTCCTGGTTTCATGTGAACATGGTTCCTGGTTTCATGTGAACGCAGTTCCTGGTTTTATGTG
This sequence comes from Telmatherina bonti, assembly GCF_933228915.1. Classification (NCBI taxonomy): domain Eukaryota; kingdom Metazoa; phylum Chordata; class Actinopteri; order Atheriniformes; family Telmatherinidae; genus Telmatherina; species Telmatherina bonti. The sequence goes on along the minus strand of NC_136621.1, from coordinate 43,566,864 downwards.
AACACGGTTCCTGGTTTCATGTGAACGTGGTTCCTGGTTTCATGTGAACACGGTTCCTGGTTTCATGTGAACATGGTTCCTGGTTTCATGTGAACATGGTTCCTGGTTTCATGTGAACATGGTTCCTCGTTTCATGTTAACGTGGTTCCTGGTGTCATGTCAACACGGTTCCTGGTGTCATGTGAACACGGTTCCTGGTTTCATGTGAACGTGGTTCCTGGTGTCATGTGAACACGGTTCCTGGTTTCATGTGAACACGGTTCCTGGTTTCATGTCAACACGGTTCCTGGTTTCATGTGAACACGGTTCCTGGTTTCAAGTGAACATGGTTCCTGGTTTCATGTGAACATGGTTCCTGGTTTCATGTGGACATGGTTCCTGGTTTCATGTAAACACGGTTCCTGGTTTCATGTGAATGTGGTTCTTGGTTTCATGTGAATATGGTTCTTGGTTTCATGTGAACACAGTTCCTGGTTTCATGTGAACATGGTTCCTGGTTTCAAGTGAAAGTGGTTCCTGGTTTCATGTGAACGTGGTTCCTAGTTTCATGTGAACACGGTTCCTGGTTTCATGTCAACACGGTTCCTGGTTTCATGTGAACACGGTTCCTGGTTTCATGTGAACACGGTTCCTGGTTTCATGTGAACACGGTTCCTGGTTTCAAGTGAACACGGTTCCTGGTTTCATGTGAACATTGTTCCTGGTTTCATGTGAACGTGGTTCCTGGTTTCAAGTGAACGTGGTTCCTGGTTTCATGTGAACACGGTTCCTGGTTTCATGTGAACACGGTTCCTGGTTTCATGTGAACACGGTTCCTGGTTTCATGTGAACACGGTTCCTGGTTTCAAGTGAACACGGTTCCTGGTTTCATGTGAACACGGTTCCTGGTTTCATGTGAACACGGTTCCTGGTTTCATGTCAACACGGTTCCTGGTTTCATGTGAACACGGTTCCTGGTTTCATGTGAACACGGTTCCTGGTTTCATGTGAACATGGTTCCTGGTTTCATGTGAACACGGTTCCTGGTTTCATGTAAACACGGTTCCTGGTTTCATGTGAACACGGTTCCTGGTTTCATGTGAACACGGTTCCTGGTTTCATGTGAACACGGTTCCTGGTTTCATGTGAACACGGTTCCTGGTTTCCTGTGAACACGGTTCCTGGTTTTATGTCGACATAGTTCCTGGTTCCATGTGAACTGGTTTCTTGTGAACGTGGTTCCTGGTTTCATGTGAATATGGTTCCTGGTTTCATGTAAACACGGTTCCTGATTTCGTGTGAACACGGTTCCTGGTTTCATGTCAACACGATTCCTGTTTCATGTGAACATGGTTCCTGGTTTCATGTCAACACGGTTCCTGGTTTCATGTGAACATGGTTCCTGGTTTCATGTCAACACGGTTCCTGTTTACTGTGAACATGGTTCCTGGTTTCATGTCAACACGGTTCCTGGTTTCATGTGAACATGGTTCCTGGTTTCATGTGAATTCGTTTCATGTGAACGTGATTCCTGGTTTTATGTTAGCACGGTTCCTGGTTTCATGGCAACATGGTTCCTTTTTTCATGTGGACATGGTTCCTGGTTTCATGTGAACACGGTTCCTGGTTTCATGTGAACATGGTTCCTGGTTTCATGTGAACACGGGTCCTGGTTTCATGTGAACATGGTTCCTGGTTTCATGTGAACATGGTTCCTGGTTTCATGTGAACACGGTTCCTGGTTTCATGTGAACATGGTTCCTGGTTTCATGTGAACACGGTTCCTGGTTTCATGTGAACACGGTTCCTGGTTTCATGTGAACATGGTTCCTGGTTTCATGTGAACACGGTTCCTGGTTTCATGTGAACACGGTTCCTGGTTTCATGTGAACGTGGTTCCTGGTTTCAAGTGAACGTGGTTCCTGGTTTCATGTGAACACGGTTCCTGGTTTCATGTGAACACGGTTCCTGGTTTCATGTGAACACGGTTCCTGGTTTCATGTAAACACAGTTCCTGGTTTCATGTGAACACGGTTCCTGGTTTCATGTGAACGTGGTTCCTGGTTTTATGTGAACACGGTCCCTGGTTTCATGTGAACGTGGTTCCTGGTTTCATGTGACTGTGGTTCCTGGTTTCATGTGAACACGGTTCCTGGTTTCATGTGAACACGGTTCCTGGATTATTGTGAACATGGTTCCTGGTTTCATGGCAACACGGTTCCTGGTTTCAAGTGAACGTGGTTCTTGGTTTCATGTGAACACGGTTCCTGGTTTCATGTGAACATGGTTCCTGGTTTCATGTGAACATGGTTCCTGGTTTCATGTGAACATGGTTCCTGGTTTCATGTGAACATGGTTCCTGGTTTCATGTGAACGCAGTTCCTGGTTTTATGTGAACACGGTTCCTGGTTTCATGTGAACGTGGTTCCTGGTTTCATGTGAACACGGTTCCTGGTTTCATGTGAACATGGTTCCTGGTTTCATGTGAACATGGTTCCTGGTTTCATGTGAACATGGTTCCTCGTTTCATGTTAACGTGGTTCATGGTGTCATGTCAACACGGTTCCTGGTGTCATGTGAACACGGTTCCTGGTGTCATGTCAACACGGTTCCTGGTGTCATGTGAACACGGTTCCTGGTTTCATGTGAACGTGGTTCCTGGTGTCATGTGAACACGGTTCCTGGTTTCATGTGAACACGGTTCCTGGTTTCATGTCAACACGGTTCCTGGTTTCATGTGAACACGGTTCCTGGTTTCAAGTGAACGTGGTTCCTGGTTTCATGTGAACATGGTTCCTGGTTTCATGTGAACATGGTTCCTGGTTTCATGTAAACACGGTTCCTGGTTTCATGTGAACATGGTTCCTGGTTTCAAGTGAACGTGGTTCCTGGTTTCATGTGAACGTGTTTCCTAGTTTCATGTGAACACGGTTCCTGGTTTCATGTCAACACGGTTCCTGGTTTCATGTGAACACGGTTCCTGGTTTCATGTGAACACGGTTCCTGGTTTCATGTGAACACGGTTCCTGGTTTCAAGTGAACACGGTTCCTGGTTTCATGTGAACATGGTTCCTGGTTTCATGTGAACGTGGTTCCTGGTTTCAAGTGAACGTGGTTCCTGGTTTCATGTGAACACGGTTCCTGGTTTCATGTGAACACGGTTCCTGGTTTCATGTGAACACGGTTCCTGGTTTCATGTGAACACGGTTCCTGGTTTCAAGTGAACACGGTTCCTGGTTTCATGTGAACACGGTTCCTGGTTTCATGTGAACACGGTTCCTGGTTTCATGTGAACACGGTTCCTGGTTTCATGTCAACACGGTTCCTGGTTTCATGTGAACACGGTTCCTGGTTTCATGTGAACATGGTTCCTGGTTTCATGTGAACACGGTTCCTGGTTTCATGTAAACACGGTTCCTGGTTTCATGTGAACACGGTTCCTGGTTTCATGTGAACACGGTTCCTGGTTTCATGTGAACACGGTTCCTGGTTTCATGTGAACACGGTTCCTGGTTTCCTGTGAACACAGTTCCTGGTTTTATGTCGACATAGTTCCTGGTTCCATGTGAACTGGTTTCTTGTGAACGTGGTTCCTGGTTTCATGTGAATATGGTTCCTGGTTTCATGTAAACACGGTTCCTGATTTCGTGTGAACACGGTTCCTGGTTTCATGTCAACACGATTCCTGTTTCATGTGAACATGGTTCCTGGTTTCATGTCAACACGGTTCCTGGTTTCATGTGAACATGGTTCCTGGTTTCATGTCAACACGGTTCCTGTTTACTGTGAACATGGTTCCTGGTTTCATGTCAACACGGTTCCTGGTTTCATGTGAACATGGTTCCTGGTTTCATGTGAATTCGTTTCATGTGTACGTGATTCCTGGTTTTATGTTAGCACGGTTCCTGGTTTCATGGCAACATGGTTCCTTTTTTCATGTGGACATGGTTCCTGGTTTCATGTGAACACGGTTCCTGGTTTCATGTGAACATGGTTCCTGGTTTCATGTGAACACGGGTCCTGGTTTCATGTGAACATGGTTCCTGGTTTCATGTCAACACGGTTCCTGGTTTCATGTGAACATGGTTCCTGGTTTCATGTGAATTCGTTTCATGTGTACGTGATTCCTGGTTTTATGTTAGCACGGTTCCTGGTTTCATGGCAACATGGTTCCTTTTTTCATGTGGACATGGTTCCTGGTTTCATGTGAACACGGTTCCTGGTTTCATGTGAACATGGTTCCTGGTTTCATGTGAACACGGGTCCTGGTTTCATGTGAACATGGTTCCTGGTTTCATGTGAACATGGTTCCTGGTTTCATGTGAACACGGTTCCTGGTTTCATGTGAACACGGTTCCTGGTTTCATGTGAACATGGTTCCTGGTTTCATGTGAACACGGTTCCTGGTTTCATGTGAACACGGTTCCTGGTTTCATGTAAACACAGTTCCTGGTTTCATGTGAACACGGTTCCTAGTTTCATGTGAACGTGGTTCCTGGTTTTATGTGAACACGGTCCCTGGTTTCATGTGAACGTGGTTCCTGGTTTCATGTGACTGTGGTTCCTGGTTTCATGTGAACACGGTTCCTGGTTTCATGTGAACACGGTTCCTGGATTATTGTGAACATGGTTCCTGGTTTCATGGCAACACGGTTCCTGGTTTCAAGTCAACGTGGTTCTTGGTTTCATGTGAACACGGTTCCTGGTTTCATGTGAACATGGTTCCTGGTTTCATGTGAACATGGTTCCTGGTTTCATGTGAACATGGTTCCTGGTTTCATGTGAACATGGTTCCTGGTTTCATGTGAACGCAGTTCCTGGTTTTATGTGAACACGGTTCCTGGTTTCATGTGAACGTGGTTCCTGGTTTCATGTGAACACGGTTCCTGGTTTCATGTGAACATGGTTCCTGGTTTCATGTGAACATGGTTCCTGGTTTCATGTGAACATGGTTCCTCGTTTCATGTTAACGTGGTTCCTGGTGTCATGTCAACACGGTTCCTGGTGTCATGTGAACACGGTTCCTGGTTTCATGTGAACGTGGTTCCTGGTGTCATGTGAACACGGTTCCTGGTTTTATGTGAACACGGTTCCTGGTTTCATGTCAACACGGTTCCTGGTTTCATGTGAACACGGTTCCTGGTTTCAAGTGAACGTGGTTCCTGGTTTCATGTGAATATGGTTCTTGGTTTCATGTGAACACAGTTCCTGGTTTCATGTGAACACGGTTCCTGGTTTCAAGTGAACATGGTTCCTGGTTTCATGTGAACATGGTTCCTGGTTTCATGTGGACATGGTTCCTGGTTTCATGTAAACACGGTTCCTGGTTTCATGTGAATGTGGTTCTTGGTTTCATGTGAATATGGTTCTTGGTTTCATGTGAACACAGTTCCTGGTTTCATGTGAACATGGTTCCTGGTTTCAAGTGAACGTGGTTCCTGGTTTCATGTGAACGTGGTTCCTAGTTTCATGTGAACACGGTTCCTGGTTTCATGTCAACACGGTTCCTGGTTTCATGTGAACACGGTTCCTGGTTTCATGTGAACACGGTTCCTGGTTTCATGTGAACACGGTTCCTGGTTTCAAGTGAACACGGTTCCTGGTTTCATGTGAACATGGTTCCTGGTTTCATGTGAACGTGGTTCCTGGTTTCAAGTGAACGTGGTTCCTGGTTTCATGTGAACACGGTTCCTGGTTTCATGTGAACACGGTTCCTGGTTTCATGTGAACACGGTTCCTGGTTTCATGTGAACACGGTTCCTGGTTTCAAGTGAACACGGTTCCTGGTTTCATGTGAACACGGTTCCTGGTTTCATGTGAACACGGTTCCTGGTTTCATGTCAACACGGTTCCTGGTTTCATGTCAACACGGTTCCTGGTTTCATGTGAACACGGTTCCTGGTTTCATGTGAACATGGTTCCTGGTTTCATGTGAACACGGTTCCTGGTTTCATGTAAACACGGTTCCTGGTTTCATGTGAACACGGTTCCTGGTTTCATGTGAACACGGTTCCTGGTTTCATGTGAACACGGTTCCTGGTTTCATGTGAACACGGTTCCTGGTTTCCTGTGAACACGGTTCCTGGTTTTATGTCGACATAGTTCCTGGTTCCATGTGAACTGGTTTCTTGTGAACGTGGTTCCTGGTTTCATGTGAATATGGTTCCTGGTTTCATGTAAACACGGTTCCTGATTTCGTGTGAACACGGTTCCTGGTTTCATGTCAACACGATTCCTGTTTCATGTGAACATGGTTCCTGGTTTCATGTCAACACGGTTCCTGGTTTCATGTGAACATGGTTCCTGGTTTCATGTCAACACGGTTCCTGTTTACTGTGAACATGGTTCCTGGTTTCATGTCAACACGGTTCCTGGTTTCATGTGAACATGGTTCCTGGTTTCATGTGAATTCGTTTCATGTGTACGTGATTCCTGGTTTTATGTTAGCACGGTTCCTGGTTTCATGGCAACATGGTTCCTTTTTTCATGTGGACATGGTTCCTGGTTTCATGTGAACACGGTTCCTGGTTTCATGTGAACATGGTTCCTGGTTTCATGTGAACACGGGTCCTGGTTTCATGTGAACATGGTTCCTGGTTTCATGTGAACATGGTTCCTGGTTTCATGTGAACACGGTTCCTGGTTTCATGTGAACATGGTTCCTGGTTTCATGTGAACACGGTTCCTGGTTTCATGTGAACACGGTTCCTGGTTTCATGTGAACATGGTTCCTGGTTTCATGTGAACACGGTTCCTGGTTTCATGTGAACACGGTTCCTGGTTTCATGTAAACACAGTTCCTGGTTTCATGTGAACACGGTTCCTAGTTTCATGTGAACGTGGTTCCTGGTTTTATGTGAACACGGTCCCTGGTTTCATGTGAACGTGGTTCCTGGTTTCATGTGACTGTGGTTCCTGGTTTCATGTGAACACGGTTCCTGGTTTCATGTGAACACGGTTCCTGGATTATTGTGAACATGGTACCTGGTTTCATGGCAACACGGTTCCTGGTTTCAAGTGAACGTGGTTCTTGGTTTCATGTGAACACGGTTCCTGGTTTCATGTGAACATGGTTCCTGGTTTCATGTGAACATGGTTCCTGGTTTCATGTGAACATGGTTCCTGGTTTCATGTGAACATGGTTCCTGGTTTCATGTGAACATGGTTCCTGGTTTCATGTGAACGCAGTTCCTGGTTTTATGTGAACACGGTTCCTGGTTTCATGTGAACGTGGTTCCTGGTTTCATGTGAACACGGTTCCTGGTTTCATGTGAACATGGTTCCTGGTTTCATGTGAACATGGTTCCTGGTTTCATGTGAACATGGTTCCTCGTTTCATGTTAACGTGGTTCCTGGTGTCATGTCAACACGGTTCCTGGTGTCATGTGAACACGGTTCCTGGTGTCATGTCAACACGGTTCCTGGTGTCATGTGAACACGGTTCCTGGTTTCATGTGAACGTGGTTCCTGGTGTCATGTGAACACGGTTCCTGGTTTCATGTGAACACGGTTCCTGGTTTCATGTCAACACGGTTCCTGGTTTCATGTGAACACGGTTCCTGGTTTCAAGTGAACGTGGTTCCTGGTTTCATGTGAACATGGTTCCTGGTTTCATGTGAACATGGTTCCTGGTTTCATGTAAACACGGTTCCTGGTTTCATGTGAACATGGTTCCTGGTTTCAAGTGAACGTGGTTCCTGGTTTCATGTGAACGTGGTTCCTAGTTTCATGTGAACACGGTTCCTGGTTTCATGTCAACACGGTTCCTGGTTTCATGTGAACACGGTTCCTGGTTTCATGTGAACACGGTTCCTGGTTTCATGTGAACACGGTTCCTGGTTTCAAGTGAACACGGTTCCTGGTTTCATGTGAACATGGTTCCTGGTTTCATGTGACGTGGTTCCTGGTTTCAAGTGAACGTGGTTCCTGGTTTCATGTGAACACGGTTCCTGGTTTCATGTGAACACGGTTCCTGGTTTCATGTGAACACGGTTCCTGGTTTCATGTGAACACGGTTCCTGGTTTCAAGTGAACACGGTTCCTGGTTTCATGTGAACACGGTTCCTGGTTTCATGTGAACACGGTTCCTGGTTTCATGTCAACACGGTTCCTGGTTTCATGTCAACACGGTTCCTGGTTTCATGTGAACACGGTTCCTGGTTTCATGTGAACATGGTTCCTGGTTTCATGTGAACACGGTTCCTGGTTTCATGTAAACACGGTTCCTGGTTTCATGTGAACACGGTTCCTGGTTTCATGTGAACACGGTTCCTGGTTTCATGTGAACACGGTTCCTGGTTTCATGTGAACACGGTTCCTGGTTTCCTGTGAACACAGTTCCTGGTTTTATGTCGACATAGTTCCTGGTTCCATGTGAACTGGTTTCTTGTGAACGTGGTTCCTGGTTTCATGTGAATATGGTTCCTGGTTTCATGTAAACACGGTTCCTGATTTCGTGTGAACACGGTTCCTGGTTTCATGTCAACACGATTCCTGTTTCATGTGAACATGGTTCCTGGTTTCATGTCAACACGGTTCCTGGTTTCATGTGAACATGGTTCCTGGTTTCATGTCAACACGGTTCCTGTTTACTGTGAACATGGTTCCTGGTTTCATGTCAACACGGTTCCTGGTTTCATGTGAACATGGTTCCTGGTTTCATGTGAACACGGTTCCTGGTTTCATGTGAACACGGTTCCTGGTTTCATGTAAACACAGTTCCTGGTTTCATGTGAACACGGTTCCTAGTTTCATGTGAACGTGGTTCCTGGTTTTATGTGAACACGGTCCCTGGTTTCATGTGAACGTGGTTCCTGGTTTCATGTGACTGTGGTTCCTGGTTTCATGTGAACACGGTTCCTGGTTTCATGTGAACACGGTTCCTGGATTATTGTGAACATGGTACCTGGTTTCATGGCAACACGGTTCCTGGTTTCAAGTGAACGTGGTTCTTGGTTTCATGTGAACACGGTTCCTGGTTTCATGTGAACATGGTTCCTGGTTTCATGTGAACATGGTTCCTGGTTTCATGTGAACATGGTTCCTGGTTTCATGTGAACATGGTTCCTGGTTTCATGTGAACATGGTTCCTGGTTTCATGTGAACGCAGTTCCTGGTTTTATGTGAACACGGTTCCTGGTTTCATGTGAACGTGGTTCCTGGTTTCATGTGAACACGGTTCCTGGTTTCATGTGAACATGGTTCCTGGTTTCATGTGAACATGGTTCCTGGTTTCATGTGAACATGGTTCCTCGTTTCATGTTAACGTGGTTCCTGGTGTCATGTCAACACGGTTCCTGGTGTCATGTGAACACGGTTCCTGGTGTCATGTCAACACGGTTCCTGGTGTCATGTGAACACGGTTCCTGGTTTCATGTGAACGTGGTTCCTGGTGTCATGTGAACACGGTTCCTGGTTTCATGTGAACACGGTTCCTGGTTTCATGTCAACACGGTTCCTGGTTTCATGTGAACACGGTTCCTGGTTTCAAGTGAACGTGGTTCCTGGTTTCATGTGAACATGGTTCCTGGTTTCATGTGAACATGGTTCCTGGTTTCATGTAAACACGGTTCCTGGTTTCATGTGAACATGGTTCCTGGTTTCAAGTGAACGTGGTTCCTGGTTTCATGTGAACGTGGTTCCTAGTTTCATGTGAACACGGTTCCTGGTTTCATGTCAACACGGTTCCTGGTTTCATGTGAACACGGTTCCTGGTTTCATGTGAACACGGTTCCTGGTTTCATGTGAACACGGTTCCTGGTTTCAAGTGAACACGGTTCCTGGTTTCATGTGAACATGGTTCCTGGTTTCATGTGACGTGGTTCCTGGTTTCAAGTGAACGTGGTTCCTGGTTTCATGTGAACACGGTTCCTGGTTTCATGTGAACACGGTTCCTGGTTTCATGTGAACACGGTTCCTGGTTTCATGTGAACACGGTTCCTGGTTTCAAGTGAACACGGTTCCTGGTTTCATGTGAACACGGTTCCTGGTTTCATGTGAACACGGTTCCTGGTTTCATGTCAACACGGTTCCTGGTTTCATGTCAACATGGTTCCTGGTTTCATGTGAACACGGTTCCTGGTTTCATGTGAACATGGTTCCTGGTTTCATGTGAACACGGTTCCTGGTTTCATGTAAACACGGTTCCTGGTTTCATGTGAACACGGTTCCTGGTTTCATGTGAACACGGTTCCTGGTTTCATGTGAACACGGTTCCTGGTTTCATGTGAACACGGTTCCTGGTTTCCTGTGAACACAGTTCCTGGTTTTATGTCGACATAGTTCCTGGTTCCATGTGAACTGGTTTCTTGTGAACGTGGTTCCTGGTTTCATGTGAATATGGTTCCTGGTTTCATGTAAACACGGTTCCTGATTTCGTGTGAACACGGTTCCTGGTTTCATGTCAACACGATTCCTGTTTCATGTGAACATGGTTCCTGGTTTCATGTCAACACGGTTCCTGGTTTCATGTGAACATGGTTCCTGGTTTCATGTCAACACGGTTCCTGTTTACTGTGAACATGGTTCCTGGTTTCATGTCAACACGGTTCCTGGTTTCATGTGAACATGGTTCCTGGTTTCATGTGAATTCGTTTCATGTGTACGTGATTCCTGGTTTTATGTTAGCACGGTTCCTGGTTTCATGGCAACATGGTTCCTTTTTTCATGTGGACATGGTTCCTGGTTTCATGTGAACATGGTTCCTGGTTTCATGTGAACACGGGTCCTGGTTTCATGTGAACATGGTTCCTGGTTTCATGTGAACATGGTTCCTGGTTTCATGTGAACACGGTTCCTGGTTTCATGTGAACATGGTTCCTGGTTTCATGTGAACACGGTTCCTGGTTTCATGTGAACACGGTTCCTGGTTTCATGTGAACATGGTTCCTGGTTTCATGTGAACACGGTTCCTGGTTTCATGTGAACACGGTTCCTGGTTTCATGTAAACACAGTTCCTGGTTTCATGTGAACACGGTTCCTAGTTTCATGTGAACGTGGTTCCTGGTTTTATGTGAACACGGTCCCTGGTTTCATGTGAACGTGGTTCCTGGTTTCATGTGACTGTGGTTCCTGGTTTCATGTGAACACGGTTCCTGGTTTCATGTGAACACGGTTCCTGGATTATTGTGAACATGGTTCCTGGTTTCATGGCAACACGGTTCCTGGTTTCAAGTCAACGTGGTTCTTGGTTTCATGTGAACACGGTTCCTGGTTTCATGTGAACATGGTTCCTGGTTTCATGTGAACATGGTTCCTGGTTTCATGTGAACATGGTTCCTGGTTTCATGTGAACATGGTTCCTGGTTTCATGTGAACGCAGTTCCTGGTTTTATGTGAACACGGTTCCTGGTTTCATGTGAACGTGGTTCCTGGTTTCATGTGAACACGGTTCCTGGTTTCATGTGAACATGGTTCCTGGTTTCATGTGAACATGGTTCCTGGTTTCATGTGAACATGGTTCCTCGTTTCATGTTAACGTGGTTCCTGGTGTCATGTCAACACGGTTCCTGGTGTCATGTGAACACGGTTCCTGGTTTCATGTGAACGTGGTTCCTGGTGTCATGTGAACACGGTTCCTGGTTTTATGTGAACACGGTTCCTGGTTTCATGTCAACACGGTTCCTGGTTTCATGTGAACACGGTTCCTGGTTTCAAGTGAACGTGGTTCCTGGTTTCATGTGAATATGGTTCTTGGTTTCATGTGAACACAGTTCCTGGTTTCATGTGAACATGGTTCCCGGTTTCATGTGAATATGGTTCTTGGTTTCATGTGAACACAGTTCCTGGTTTCATGTGAATATGGTTCTTGGTTTCATGTCAACACGGTTCCTGGTTTCATGTCAACACGGTTCCTGGTTTCATGTGAACGTGGTTCCTGGTGTCATGTGAACACGGTTCCTGGTTTAATGTGAACATGGTTCCTGGTTTTATGTGAACATCGTTCCTGGTTTTATGTGAACACAGTTCCTGGTTTAATGTGAACATGCTTCCTGGTTTCGTGTAAACACGGTTCCTGGTTTCAAGTGAACGTGGTTCCTGGTTTTATGTGAACATGGTTCCTGGTTTTATGTGAACATGGTTCCTGGTTTCATGTGAATTCGTTTCATGTGTACGTGGTTCCTGGTTTTATGTTAGCACGGTTCCTGGTTTCATGGCAACATGGTTCCTTTTTTCATGTGGACATGGTTCCTGGTTTCATGTGAACACGGTTCCTGGTTTCATGTGAACATGGTTCCTGGTTTCATGTGAACACGGGTCCTGGTTTCATGTGAACACGGTTCTTGGTTTCATGTTAACATGGTTCCTGGTGTCATGTGAACAATGTTCCTGATTTTATGTGAACACGGTACCTGGTTTCATGTGAACATGGTTCCTGGTTTCATGTGAACACGGTTCCTGGTTTCATGTGAACACGGTTCCTGGTTTCATGTGAACACGGTTCCTGGTTTCATGTGAACACGGTTCCTGGTTTCATGTGAACATGGTTCCTGGTTTCATGTGAACACGGTTCCTGGTTTCATGTGAACACGGTTCCTGGTTTCATGTGAACATGGTTCCTGGTTTCATGTGAACATGGTTCCTGGTTTCATGTGAACACGGTTCCTGGTTTCATGTGAACATGGTTCCTGGTTTCATGTGAACACGGTTCCTGGTTTCATGTGAACACGGTTCCTGGTTTCATGTGAACATGGTTCCTGGTTTCATGTGAACACGGTTCCTGGTTTCATGTGAACACGGTTCCTGGTTTCATGTAAACACAGTTCCTGGTTTCATGTGAACACGGTTCCTAGTTTCATGTGAACGTGGTTCCTGGTTTCATGTGACTGTGGTTCCTGGTTTCATGTGAACACGGTTCCTGGTTTCATGTGAACACGGTTCCTGGATTATTGTGAACATGGTTCCTGGTTTCATGGCAACACGGTTCCTGGTTTCAAGTGAACGTGGTTCTTGGTTTCATGTGAACACGGTTCCTGGTTTCATGTGAACATGGTTCCTGGTTTCATGTGAACATGGTTCCTGGTTTCATGTGAACATGGTTCCTGGTTTCATGTGAACATGGTTCCTGGTTTCATGTGAACGCAGTTCCTGGTTTTATGTGAACACGGTTCCTGGTTTCATGTGAACGTGGTTCCTGGTTTCATGTGAACACGGTTCCTGGTTTCATGTGAACATGGTTCCTGGTTTCATGTGAACATGGTTCCTGGTTTCATGTGAACATGGTTCCTCGTTTCATGTTAACGTGGTTCCTGGTGTCATGTCAACACGGTTCCTGGTGTCATGTGAACACGGTTCCTGGTTTCATGTGAACGTGGTTCCTGGTGTCATGTGAACACAGTTCCTGGTTTTATGTCAACACGGTTCCTGGTTTCATGTCAACACGGTTCCTGGTTTCATGTGAACACGGTTCCTGGTTTCAAGTGAACGTGGTTCCTGGTTTCATGTGAATATGGTTCTTGGTTTCATGTGAACACAGTTCCTGGTTTCATGTGAACATGGTTCCCGGTTTCATGTGAATATGGTTCTTGGTTTCATGTGAATATGGTTCTTGGTTTCATGTGAACACAGTTCCTGGTTTCATGTGAATATGGTTCTTGGTTTCATGTGAACACGGTTCCTGGTTTCATGTGAACACGGTTCCTGGTTTCATGTGAACGTGGTTCCTGGTGTCATGTGAACACGGTTCCTGGTTTAATGTGAACATGGTTCCTGGTTTCATGTGAACATCGTTCCTGGTTTTATGTGAACACGGTTCCTGGTTTAATGTGAACATGGTTCCTGGTTTCGTGTAAACACGGTTCCTGGTTTCAAGTGAACGTGGTTCCTGGTTTTATGTGAACATGGTTCCTGGTTTTATGTGAACATGGTTCCTGGTTTCATGTTAACGTGGTTCCTGGTGTCATGTCAACACGGTTCCTGGTGTCATGTGAACACGGTTCCTGGTTTCATGTGAACGTGGTTCCTGGTGTCATGTGAACACGGTTCCTGGTTTTATGTGAACACGGTTCCTGGTTTCATGTCAACACGGTTCCTGGTTTCATGTGAACACGGTTCCTGGTTTCAAGTGAACGTGGTTCCTGGTTTCATGTGAATATGGTTCTTGGTTTCATGTGAACACAGTTCCTGGTTTCATGTGAACATGGTTCCCGGTTTCATGTGAATATGGTTCTTGGTTTCATGTGAATATGGTTCTTGGTTTCATGTGAACACAGTTCCTGGTTTCATGTGAATATGGTTCTTGGTTTCATGTCAACACGGTTCCTGGTTTCATGTGAACACGGTTCCTGGTTTCATGTGAACGTGGTTCCTGGTGTCATGTGAACACGGTTCCTGGTTTCATGTGAACACGGTTCCTGGTTTCATGTGAACACTGTTCCTGGTTTCAAGTGAACACGGTTCCTGGTTTCATGTGAACACGGTTCCTGGTTTCATGTGAACACGGTTCCTGGTTTCATGTCAACACGGTTCCTGGTTTCATGTCAACACGGTTCCTGTTTACTGTGAACATGGTTCCTGGTTTCATGTCAACACGGTTCCTGGTTTCATGTGAACATGGTTCCTGGTTTCATGTGAATTCGTTTCATGTGTACGTGATTCCTGGTTTTATGTTAGCACGGTTCCTGGTTTCATGGCAACATGGTTCCTTTTTTCATGTGGACATGGTTCCTGGTTTCATGTGAACACGGTTCCTGGTTTCATGTGAACATGGTTCCTGGTTTCATGTGAACACGGGTCCTGGTTTCATGTGAACATGGTTCCTGGTTTCATGTGAACATGGTTCCTGGTTTCATGTGAACACGGTTCCTGGTTTCATGTGAACATGGTTCCTGGTTTCATGTGAACACGGTTCCTGGTTTCATGTGAACACGGTTCCTGGTTTCATGTGAACATGGTTCCTGGTTTTATGTGAACACGGTTCCTGGTTTCATGTGAACACGGTTCCTGGTTTCATGTAAACACAGTTCCTGGTTTCATGTGAACACGGTTCCTAGTTTCATGTGAACGTGGTTCCTGGTTTTATGTGAACACGGTCCCTGGTTTCATGTGAACGTGGTTCCTGGTTTCATGTGACTGTGGTTCCTGGTTTCATGTGAACACGGTTCCTGGTTTCATGTGAACACGGTTCCTGGATTATTGTGAACATGGTTCCTGGTTTCATGGCAACACGGTTCCTGGTTTCAAGTCAACGTGGTTCTTGGTTTCATGTGAACACGGTTCCTGGTTTCATGTGAACATAGTTCCTGGTTTCATGTGAACATGGTTCCTGGTTTCATGTGAACATGGTTCCTGGTTTCATGTGAACATGGTTCCTGGTTTCATGTGAACGCAGTTCCTGGTTTTATGTGAACACGGTTCCTGGTTTCATGTGAACGTGGTTCCTGGTTTCATGTGAACACGGTTCCTGGTTTCATGTGAACATGGTTCCTGGTTTCATGTGAACATGGTTCCTGGTTTCATGTGAACATGGTTCCTCGTTTCATGTTAACGTGGTTCCTGGTGTCATGTCAACACGGTTCCTGGTGTCATGTGAACACGGTTCCTGGTTTCATGTGAACGTGGTTCCTGGTGTCATGTGAACACGGTTCCTGGTTTTATGTGAACACGGTTCCTGGTTTCATGTCAACACGGTTCCTGGTTTCATGTGAACACGGTTCCTGGTTTCAAGTGAACGTGGTTCCTGGTTTCATGTGAATATGGTTCTTGGTTTCATGTGAACACAGTTCCTGGTTTCATGTGAACATGGTTCCCGGTTTCATGTGAATATGGTTCTTGGTTTCATGTGAACACAGTTCCTGGTTTCATGTGAATATGGTTCTTGGTTTCATGTCAACACGGTTCCTGGTTTCATGTGAACACGGTTCCTGGTTTCATGTGAACGTGGTTCCTGGTGTCATGTGAACACGGTTCCTGGTTTAATGTGAACATGGTTCCTGGTTTTATGTGAACATCGTTCCTGGTTTTATGTGAACACAGTTCCTGGTTTAATGTGAACATGCTTCCTGGTTTCGTGTAAACACGGTTCCTGGTTTCAAGTGAACGTGGTTCCTGGTTTTATGTGAACATGGTTCCTGGTTTTATGTGAACATGGTTCCTGGTTTCATGTGAATTCGTTTCATGTGTACGTGGTTCCTGGTTTTATGTTAGCACGGTTCCTGGTTTCATGGCAACATGGTTCCTTTTTTCATGTGGACATGGTTCCTGGTTTCATGTGAACACGGTTCCTGGTTTCATGTGAACATGGTTCCTGGTTTCATGTGAACACGGGTCCTGGTTTAATGTGAACACGGTTCTTGGTTTCATGTTAACATGGTTCCTGGTGTCATGTGAACAATGTTCCTGATTTTATGTGAACACGGTACCTGGTTTCATGTGAACATGGTTCCTGGTTTCATGTGAACACGGTTCCTGGTTTCATGTGAACACGGTTCCTGGTTTCATGTGAACACGGTTCCTGGTTTCATGTGAACACGGTTCCTGGTTTCATGTGAACATGGTTCCTGGTTTCATGTGAACACGGTTCCTGGTTTCATGTGAACACGGTTCCTGGTTTCATGTGAACATGGTTCCTGGTTTCATGTGAACATGGTTCCTGGTTTCATGTGAACACGGTTCCTGGTTTCATGTGAACATGGTTCCTGGTTTCATGTGAACACGGTTCCTGGTTTCATGTGAACACGGTTCCTGGTTTCATGTGAACATGGTTCCTGGTTTCATGTGAACACGGTTCCTGGTTTCATGTGAACACGGTTCCTGGTTTCATGTAAACACAGTTCCTGGTTTCATGTGAACACGGTTCCTAGTTTCATGTGAACGTGGTTCCTGGTTTCATGTGACTGTGGTTCCTGGTTTCATGTGAACACGGTTCCTGGTTTCATGTGAACACGGTTCCTGGATTATTGTGAACATGGTTCCTGGTTTCATGGCAACACGGTTCCTGGTTTCAAGTGAACGTGGTTCTTGGTTTCATGTGAACACGGTTCCTGGTTTCATGTGAACATGGTTCCTGGTTTCATGTTAACATGGTTCCTGGTTTCATGTGAACATGGTTCCTGGTTTCATGTGAACATGGTTCCTGGTTTCATGTGAACGCAGTTCCTGGTTTTATGTGAACACGGTTCCTGGTTTCATGTGAACGTGGTTCCTGGTTTCATGTGAACACGGTTCCTGGTTTCATGTGAACATGGTTCCTGGTTTCATGTGAACATGGTTCCTGGTTTCATGTGAACATGGTTCCTCGTTTCATGTTAACGTGGTTCCTGGTGTCATGTAAACACGGTTGCTGGTGTCATGTCAACACGGTTCCTGGTTTCATGTGAACGTGGTTCCTGGTGTCATGTGAACACAGTTCCTGGTTTTATGTCAACACGGTTCCTGGTTTCATGTCAACACGGTTCCTGGTTTCATGTGAACACGGTTCCTGGTTTCAAGTGAACGTGGTTCCTGGTTTCATGTGAATATGGTTCTTGGTTTCATGTGAACACAGTTCCTGGTTTCATGTGAACATGGTTCCCGGTTTCATGTGAATATGGTTCTTGGTTTCATGTGAATATGGTTCTTGGTTTCATGTGAACACAGTTCCTGGTTTCATGTGAATATGGTTCTTGGTTTCATGTGAACACGGTTCCTGGTTTCATGTGAACATGGTTCCTGGTTTCATGTGAACGTGGTTCCTGGTGTCATGTGAACACGGTTCCTGGTTTAATGTGAACATGGTTCCTGGTTTCATGTGAACATCGTTCCTGGTTTTATGTGAACACGGTTCCTGGTTTAATGTGAACATGGTTCCTGGTTTCGTGTAAACACGGTTCCTGGTTTCAAGTGAACGTGGTTCCTGGTTTTATGTGAACATGGTTCCTGGTTTTATGTGAACATGGTTCCTGGTTTCATGTTAACGTGGTTCCTGGTGTCATGTCAACACGGTTCCTGGTGTCATGTGAACACGGTTCCTGGTTTCATGTGAACGTGGTTCCTGGTGTCATGTGAACACGGTTCCTGGTTTTATGTGAACACGGTTCCTGGTTTCATGTCAACACGATTCCTGGTTTCATGTGAACACGGTTCCTGGTTTCAAGTGAACGTGGTTCCTGGTTTCATGTGAATATGGTTCTTGGTTTCATGTGAACACAGTTCCTGGTTTCATGTGAACATGGTTCCCGGTTTCATGTGAATATGGTTCTTGGTTTCATGTGAATATGGTTCTTGGTTTCATGTGAACACAGTTCCTGGTTTCATGTGAATATGGTTCTTGGTTTCATGTCAACACGGTTCCTGGTTTCATGTGAACACGGTTCCTGGTTTCATGTGAACGTGGTTCCTGGTGTCATGTGAACACGGTTCCTGGTTTCATGTGAACACGGTTCCTGGTTTCATGTGAACACGGTTCCTGGTTTCAAGTGAACACGGTTCCTGGTTTCATGTGAACACGGTTCCTGGTTTCATGTGAACACGGTTCCTGGTTTCATGTCAACACGGTTCCTGGTTTCATGTCAACACGGTTCCTGGTTTCATGTGAACACGGTTCCTGGTTTCATGTGAACATGGTTCCTGGTTTCATGTGAACACGGTTCCTGGTTTCATGTAAACACGGTTCCTGGTTTCATGTGAACACGGTTCCTGGTTTCATGTGAACACGGTTCCTGGTTTCATGTGAACACGGTTCCTGGTTTCATGTGAACACGGTTCCTGGTTTCCTGTGAACACGGTTCCTGGTTTTATGTCGACATAGTTCCTGGTTCCATGTGAACTGGTTTCTTGTGAACGTGGTTCTGGTTTCATGTGAATATGGTTCCTGGTTTCATGTAAACACGGTTCCTGATTTCGTGTGAACACGGTTCCTGGTTTCATGTCAACACGATTCCTGTTTCATGTGAACATGGTTCCTGGTTTCATGTCAACACGGTTCCTGGTTTCATGTGAACATGGTTCCTGGTTTCATGTGAATTCGTTTCATGTGTACGTGATTCCTGGTTTTATGTTAGCACGGTTCCTGGTTTCATGGCAACATGGTTCCTTTTTTCATGTGGACATGGTTCCTGGTTTCATGTGAACACGGTTCCTGGTTTCATGTGAACATGGTTCCTGGTTTCATGTGAACACGGGTCCTGGTTTCATGTGAACATGGTTCCTGGTTTCATGTGAACATGGTTCCTGGTTTCATGTGAACACGGTTCCTGGTTTCATGTGAACATGGTTCCTGGTTTCATGTGAACACGGTTCCTGGTTTCATGTGAACACGGTTCCTGGTTTCATGTGAACATGGTTCCTGGTTTCATGTGAACACGGTTCCTGGTTTCATGTGAACACGGTTCCTGGTTTCATGTAAACACAGTTCCTGGTTTCATGTGAACACGGTTCCTAGTTTCATGTGAACGTGGTTCCTGGTTTTATGTGAACACGGTCCCTGGTTTCATGTGAACGTGGTTCCTGGTTTCATGTGACTGTGGTTCCTGGTTTCATGTGAACACGGTTCCTGGTTTCATGTGAATATGGTTCTTGGTTTCATGTGAACACGGTTCCTGGTTTCATGTGAACACGGTTCCTGGTTTCATGTGAACGTGGTTCCTGGTGTCATGTGAACACGGTTCCTGGTTTAATGTGAACATGGTTCCTGGTTTCATGTGAACATCGTTCCTGGTTTTATGTGAACACGGTTCCTGGTTTAATGTGAACATGGTTCCTGGTTTCGTGTAAACACGGTTCCTGGTTTCAAGTGAACGTGGTTCCTGGTTTTATGTGAACATGGTTCCTGGTTTTATGTGAACATGGTTCCTGGTTTCATGTTAACGTGGTTCCTGGTGTCATGTCAACACGGTTCCTGGTGTCATGTGAACACGGTTCCTGGTTTCATGTGAACGTGGTTCCTGGTGTCATGTGAACACGGTTCCTGGTTTTATGTGAACACGGTTCCTGGTTTCATGTCAACACGGTTCCTGGTTTCATGTGAACACGGTTCCTGATTTCAAGTGAACGTGGTTCCTGGTTTCATGTGAATATGGTTCTTGGTTTCATGTGAACACAGTTCCTGGTTTCATGTGAACATGGTTCCCGGTTTCATGTGAATATGGTTCTTGGTTTCATGTGAATATGGTTCTTGGTTTCATGTGAACACAGTTCCTGGTTTCATGTGAATATGGTTCTTGGTTTCATGTCAACACGGTTCCTGGTTTCATGTGAACACGGTTCCTGGTTTCATGTGAACGTGGTTCCTGGTGTCATGTGAACACGGTTCCTGGTTTCATGTGAACACGGTTCCTGGTTTCATGTGAACACGGTTCCTGGTTTCAAGTGAACACGGTTCCTGGTTTCATGTGAACACGGTTCCTGGTTTCATGTGAACACGGTTCCTGGTTTCATGTCAACACGGTTCCTGGTTTCATGTGAACACGGTTCCTGGTTTCATGTGAACACGGTTCCTGGTTTCATGTGAACATGGTTCCTGGTTTCATGTGAACACGGTTCCTGGTTTCATGTAAACACGGTTCCTGGTTTCATGTGAACACGGTTCCTGGTTTCATGTGAACACGGTTCCTGGTTTCATGTGAACACGGTTCCTGGTTTCATGTGAACACGGTTCCTGGTTTCCTGTGAACACGGTTCCTGGTTTTATGTCGACATAGTTCCTGGTTCCATGTGAACTGGTTTCTTGTGAACGTGGTTCTGGTTTCATGTGAATATGGTTCCTGGTTTCATGTAAACACGGTTCCTGATTTCGTGTGAACACGGTTCCTGGTTTCATGTCAACACGATTCCTGTTTCATGTGAACATGGTTCCTGGTTTCATGTCAACACGGTTCCTGGTTTCATGTGAACATGGTTCCTGGTTTCATGTGAATTCGTTTCATGTGTACGTGATTCCTGGTTTTATGTTAGCACGGTTCCTGGTTTCATGGCAACATGGTTCCTTTTTTCATGTGGACATGGTTCCTGGTTTCATGTGAACACGGTTCCTGGTTTCATGTGAACATGGTTCCTGGTTTCATGTGAACATGGTTCCTGGTTTCATGTGAACACGGGTCCTGGTTTCATGTGAACATGGTTCCTGGTTTCATGTGAACATGGTTCCTGGTTTCATGTGAACACGGTTCCTGGTTTCATGTGAACATGGTTCCTGGTTTCATGTGAACACGGTTCCTGGTTTCATGTGAACATGGTTCCTGGTTTCATGTGAACATGGTTCCTGGTTTCATGTGAACACGGTTCCTGGTTTCATGTGAACACGGTTCCTGGTTTCATGTAAACACAGTTCCTGGTTTCATGTGAACACGGTTCCTAGTTTCATGTGAACGTGGTTCCTGGTTTTATGTGAACACGGTCCCTGGTTTCATGTGAACGTGGTTCCTGGTTTCATGTGACTGTGGTTCCTGGTTTCATGTGAACACGGTTCCTGGTTTCATGTGAACACGGTTCCTGGATCATTGTGAACATGGTTCCTGGTTTCATGGCAACACGGTTCCTGGTTTCAAGTGAACGTGGTTCTTGGTTTCATGTGAACACGGTTCCTGGTTTCATGTGAACATGGTTCCTGGTTTCATGTGAACATGGTTCCTGGTTTCATGTGAACGCAGTTCCTGGTTTTATGTGAACACGGTTCCTGGTTTCATGTGAACGTGGTTCCTGGTTTCATGTGAACACGGTTCCTGGTTTCATGTGAACATGGTTCCTGGTTTCATGTGAACATGGTTCCTGGTTTCATGTGAACATGGTTCCTCGTTTCATGTTAACGTGGTTCCTGGTGTCATGTCAACACGGTTCCTGGTGTCATGTGAACACGGTTCCTGGTGTCATGTCAACACGGTTCCTGGTGTCATGTGAACACGGTTCCTGGTTTCATGTGAACGTGGTTCCTGGTGTCATGTGAACACGGTTCCTGGTTTCATGTGAACACGGTTCCTGGTTTCATGTGAACACGGTTCCTGGTTTCAAGTGAACACGGTTCCTGGTTTCATGTGAACACGGTTCCTGGTTTCATGTGAACACGGTTCCTGGTTTCATGTCAACACGGTTCCTGGTTTCATGTGAACATGGTTCCTGGTTTCATGTGAACACGGTTCCTGGTTTCATGTGAACACGGTTCCTGGTTTCATGTGAACACGGTTCCTGGTTTCATGTGAACATGGTTCCTGGTTTCATGTGAACACGGTTCCTGGTTTCATGTAAACACGGTTCCTGGTTTCATGTGAACACGGTTCCTGGTTTCATGTGAACACGGTTCCTGGTTTCATGTGAACACGGTTCCTGGTTTCATGTGAACACAGTTCCTGGTTTCCTGTGAACACAGTTCCTGGTTTTATGTCGACATAGTTCCTGGTTCCATGTGAACTGGTTTCTTGTGAACGTGGTTCCTGGTTTCATGTGAATATGGTTCCTGGTTTCATGTAAACACGGTTCCTGATTTCGTGTGAACACGGTTCCTGGTTTCATGTCAACACGATTCCTGTTTCATGTGAACATGGTTCCTGGTTTCATGTCAACACGGTTCCTGGTTTCATGTGAACATGGTTCCTGGTTTCATGTCAACACGGTTCCTGTTTACTGTGAACATGGTTCCTGGTTTCATGTCAACACGGTTCCTGGTTTCATGTGAACATGGTTCCTGGTTTCATGTGAATTCGTTTCATGTGTACGTGATTCCTGGTTTTATGTTAGCACGGTTCCTGGTTTCATGGCAACATGGTTCCTTTTTTCATGTGGACATGGTTCCTGGTTTCATGTGAACACGGTTCCTGGTTTCATGTGAACATGGTTCCTGGTTTCATGTGAACACGGGTCCTGGTTTCATGTGAACATGGTTCCTGGTTTCATGTGAACATGGTTCCTGGTTTCATGTGAACACGGTTCCTGGTTTCATGTGAACATGGTTCCTGGTTTCATGTGAACACGGTTCCTGGTTTCATGTGAACACGGTTCCTGGTTTCATGTGAACATGGTTCCTGGTTTCATGTGAACACGGTTCCTGGTTTCATGTGAACACGGTTCCTGGTTTCATGTAAACACAGTTCCTGGTTTCATGTGAACACGGTTCCTAGTTTCATGTGAACGTGGTTCCTGGTTTTATGTTAACACGGTCCCTGGTTTCATGTGAACGTGGTTCCTGGTTTCATGTGACTGTGGTTCCTGGTTTCATGTGAACACGGTTCCTGGTTTCATGTGAACACGGTTCCTGGATTATTGTGAACATGGTTCCTGGTTTCATGGCAACACGGTTCCTGGTTTCAAGTGAACGTGGTTCTTGGTTTCATGTGAACACGGTTCCTGGTTTCATGTGAACATGGTTCCTGGTTTCATGTGAACATGGTTCCTGGTTTCATGTGAACATGGTTCCTGGTTTCATGTGAACATGGTTCCTGGTTTCATGTGAACGCAGTTCCTGGTTTTATGTGAACACGGTTCCTGGTTTCATGTGAACGTGGTTCCTGGTTTCATGTGAACACGGTTCCTGGTTTCATGTGAACATGGTTCCTGGTTTCATGTGAACATGGTTCCTGGTTTCATGTGAACATGGTTCCTCGTTTCATGTTAACGTGGTTCCTGGTGTCATGTCAACACGGTTCCTGGTTTCATGTGAACGTGGTTCCTGGTGTCATGTGAACACGGTTCCTGGTTTTATGTGAACACGGTTCCTGGTTTCATGTCAACACGGTTCCTGGTTTCATGTGAACACGGTTCCTGGTTTCAAGTGAACGTGGTTCCTGGTTTCATGTGAATATGGTTCTTGGTTTCATGTGAACACAGTTCCTGGTTTCATGTGAATATGGTTCTTGGTTTCATGTCAACACGGTTCCTGGTTTCATGTGAACACGGTTCCTGGTTTCATGTGAACGTGGTTCCTGGTTTCATGTGAACACGGTTCCTGGTTTAATGTGAACATGGTTCCTGGTTTCATGTGAACATCGTTCCTGGTTTTATGTGAACACAGTTCCTGGTTTAATGTGAACATGCTTCCTGGTTTCGTGTAAACACGGTTCCTGGTTTCATGTGAACGTGGTTCCTGGTTTTATGTGAACATGGTTCCTGGTTTTATGTGAACATGGTTCCTGGTTTCATGTGAATTCGTTTCATGTGTACGTGGTTCCTGGTTTTATGTTAGCACGGTTCCTGGTTTCATGGCAACATGGTTCCTTTTTTCATGTGGACATGGTTCCTGGTTTCATGTGAACACGGTTCCTGGTTTCATGTGAACATGGTTCCTGGTTTCATGTGAACACGGGTCCTGGTTTCATGTGAACACGGTTCTTGGTTTCATGTTAACATGGTTCCTGGTGTCATGTGAACAATGTTCCTGATTTTATGTGAACACGGTACCTGGTTTCATGTGAACATGGTTCCTGGTTTCATGTGAACACGGTTCCTGGTTTCATGTGAACACGGTTCCTGGTTTCATGTGAACACGGTTCCTGGTTTCATGTGAACACGGTTCCTGGTTTCATGTGAACATGGTTCCTGGTTTCATGTGAACACGGTTCCTGGTTTCATGTGAACACGGTTCCTGGTTTCATGTGAACATGGTTCCTGGTTTCATGTGAACATGGTTCCTGGTTTTATGTGAACACGGTTCCTGGTTTAATGTGAACATGGTTCCTGGTTTCGTGTAAACACGGTTCCTGGTTTCAAGTGAACGTGGTTCCTGGTTTTATGTCAACATGGTTCCTGGTTTTATGTGAACATGGTTCCTGGTTTCATGTTAACGTGGTTCCTGGTGTCATGTCAACACGGTTCCTGGTGTCATGTGAACACGGTTCCTGGTTTCATGTGAACGTGGTTCCTGGTGTCATGTGAACACGGTTCCTGGTTTTATGTGAACACGGTTCCTGGTTTCATGTCAACACGGTTCCTGGTTTCATGTGAACACGGTTCCTGGTTTCAAGTGAACGTGGTTCCTGGTTTCATGTGAATATGGTTCTTGGTTTCATGTGAACACAGTTCCTGGTTTCATGTGAACATGGTTCCCGGTTTCATGTGAATATGGTTCTTGGTTTCATGTGAATATGGTTCTTGGTTTCATGTGAACACAGTTCCTGGTTTCATGTGAATATGGTTCTTGGTTTCATGTCAACACGGTTCCTGGTTTCATGTGAACACGGTTCCTGGTTTCATGTGAACGTGGTTCCTGGTGTCATGTGAACACGGTTCCTGGTTTAATGTGAACATGGTTCCTGGTTTCATGTGAACATCGTTCCTGGTATTATGTGAACACAGTTCTTGGTTTAATGTGAACATGGTTCCTGGTTTCGTGTAAACACGGTTCCTGGTTTCAAGTGAACATGGTTCCTGGTTTTATGTGAACATGGTTCCTGGTTTTATGTGAACATGGTTCCTGGTTTCATGTGAACACGGTTCCTGGTTTCATGTGAACATGGTTCCTGGTTTCATGTAAACATCGTTCCTGGTGTCATGTGAACACGGTTCCTGGTTTCATGTGAACGTGGTTCCTGGTGTCATGTGAACACGGTTCCTGGTTTTATGTGAACACGGTTCCTGGTTTCATGTCAACACGGTTCCTGGTTTCATGTGAACACGGTTCCTGGTTTCAAGTGAACGTGGTTCCTGGTTTCATGTGAATATGGTTCTTGGTTTCATGTGAACACAGTTCCTGGTTTCATGTGAACATGGTTCCCGGTTTCATGTGAATATGGTTCTTGGTTTCATGTGAATATGGTTCTTGGTTTCATGTGAACACAGTTCCTGGTTTCATGTGAATATGGTTCTTGGTTTCATGTCAACACGGTTCCTGGTTTCATGTGAACACGGTTCCTGGTTTCATGTGAACGTGGTTCCTGGTGTCATGTGAACACGGTTCCTGGTTTAATGTGAACATGGTTCCTGGTTTCATGTGAACATCGTTCCTGGTATTATGTGAACACAGTTCTTGGTTTAATGTGAACATGGTTCCTGGTTTCGTGTAAACACGGTTCCTGGTTTCAAGTGAACATGGTTCCTGGTTTTATGTGAACATGGTTCCTGGTTTTATGTGAACATGGTTCCTGGTTTCATGTGAACACGGTTCCTGGTTTCATGTGAACATGGTTCCTGGTTTCATGTGAACATCGTTCCTGGTTTAATGTGAACATGGTTCCTGGTTTCATGTAAACACGGTTCCTGGTTTCATGTGAACACGGTTCCTGGTTTCATGTGAACACGGTTCCTGGTTTCATGTGAACACGGTTCCTGGTTTCATGTGAACACGTTTCCTGGTTTCATGTGAACACAGTTCCTGGTTTTATGTCGACATAGTTCCTGGTTCCATGTGAACTGGTTTCTTGTGAACGTGGTTTCATGTGAACATGATTCCTGGTTTCATGTGAATATGGTTCCTGGTTTCATGTAAACACAGTTCCTGGTTTCATGTGAACATGGTTCCTGGTTTCATGTCAACACGGTTCCTGGTTTCAAGTGAACGTGGTTCTTGGTTTCATGTGAACACGGTTCCTGGTTTTATGTGAACGTGGTTCCTGGTTTTATGTGAACACAGTTCCTGGTTTTATGTGAACACAGTTCCTGGATTATTGTGAACATGGTTCCTGGTTTCATGTGAACATGGTTCCTGGTTTCATGTGAACGTGGTTCCTGGTTTTATGTGAACACAGTTCCTTGTTTTATGTGAACACAGTTCCTGGTTTTATGTGAACACAGTTCCTGGATTATTGTGAACATGGTTCCTGGTTTCATGTGAACATGGTTCCTGGTTTCATGTCAACACGGTTCCTGGTTTCATGTCAACACGGTTCCTGGTTTCATGTGAACATGGTTCCTGGTTTCATGTGAACATGGTTCCTGGTTTCATGTGAACGCGGTTCCTGGTTTCATGTGAATATGGTTCTTGGTTTCATGTGAACATGGTTCTTGGTTTCATGTGAACACAGTTCCTGGTTTCATGTTAACACGGTTCCTGGTTTCAAGTGAACGTGGTTCTTGGTTTCATGTGAACACGGTTCCTGGTTTCATGTGAACATGGTTCCTGGTTTCATGTGAACATGGTTCCTGGTTTCATGTGAACATGGTTCCTGGTTTCATGTGAACGCAGTTCCTGGTTTTATGTGAACACGGTTCCTGGTTTCATGTGAACGTGGTTCCTGGTTTCATGTGAACACAGTTCCTTGTTTTATGTGAACACAGTTCCTGGTTTTATGTGAACACAGTTCCTGGATTATTGTGAACATGGTTCCTGGTTTCATGTGAACATGGTTCCTGGTTTCATGTCAACACGGTTCCTGGTTTCATGTCAACACGGTTCCTGGTTTCATGTCAACACGGTTCCTGGTTTCATGTGAACACGGTTCCTGGTTTTATGTGAACACGGTTCCTGGTTTAATGTGAACACGGTTCCTGGTTTCAAGTGAACGTGGTTCCTGGTTTTATGTGAACATGCTTCCTGGTTTTATGTGAACATGGTTCCTGGTTTCATGTTAACGTGGTTCCTGGTGTCATGTCAACACGGTTCCTGGTGTCATGTGAACACGGTTCCTGGTTTCATGTGAACGTGGTTCCTGGTGTCATGTGAACACGGTTCCTGGTTTTATGTGAACACGGTTCCTGGTTTCATGTCAACACGGTTCCTGGTTTCATGTGAACACGGTTCCTGGTTTCAAGTGAACGTGGTTCCTGGTTTCATGTGAATATGGTTCTTGGTTTCATGTGAACACAGTTCCTGGTTTCATGTGAACATGGTTCCCGGTTTCATGTGAACATGGTTCTTGGTTTCATGTGAATATGGTTCTTGGTTTCATGTGAACACAGTTCCTGGTTTCATGTGAATATGGTTCTTGGTTTCATGTCAACACGGTTCCTGGTTTCATGTGAACACGGTTCCTGGTTTCATGTGAACGTGGTTCCTGGTGTCATGTGAACACGGTTCCTGGTTTAATGTGAACATGGTTCCTGGTTTCATGTGAACATCGTTCCTGGTATTATGTGAACACGGTTCTTGGTTTAATGTGAACATGGTTCCTGGTTTCGTGTAAACACGGTTCCTGGTTTCAAGTGAACGTGGTTCCTGGTTTCATGTGAACACGGTTCCTGGTTTCATGTGAACACGGTTCCTGGTTTCATGTGAACACGGTTCCTGGTTTCATGTGAACATGGTTCCTGGCTTCATGTGAACACGGGTCCTGGTTTCATGTGAACACGGTTCTTGGTTTCATGTTAACATGGTTCCTGGTGTCATGTGAACAATGTTCCTGATTTTATGTGAACACGGTACCTGGTTTCATGTGAACATGGTTCCTGGTTTCATGTGAACACGGTTCCTGGTTTCATGTGAACACGGTTCCTGGTTTCATGTGAACACGGTTCCTGGTTTCATGTGAACACGGTTCCTGGTTTCATGTGAACACGGTTCCTGGTTTCATGTGAACACGGTTCCTGGTTTCATGTGAACACGGTTCCTGGTTTCATGTGAACACGGTTCCTGGTTTCATGTGAACACGGTTCCTGGTTTCATGTGAACACGGTTCCTGGTTTCATGTGAACACGGTTCCTGGTTTCATGTGAACACGGTTCCTGGTTTCATGTGAACATGGTTCCTGGTGTTATGTGAACACGGTTCCTGGTTTTATGTGAACACGGTTCCTGGTTTCATGTCAACACGGTTCCTGGTTTCATGTGAACACGGTTCCTGGTTTCAAGTGAACGTGGTTCCTGGTTTCATGTGAATATGGTTCTTGGTTTCATGTGAACACAGTTCCTGGTTTCATGTGAACATGGTTCCCGGTTTCATGTGAATATGGTTCTTGGTTTCATGTGAATATGGTTCTTGGTTTCATGTGAACACAGTTCCTGGTTTCATGTGAATATGGTTCTTGGTTTCATGTCAACACGGTTCCTGGTTTCATGTGAACACGGTTCCTGGTTTCATGTGAACACGTTTCCTGGTTTCATGTGAACACAGTTCCTGGTTTTATGTCGACATAGTTCCTGGTTCCATGTGAACTGGTTTCTTGTGAACGTGGTTTCATGTGAACATGGTTCCTGGTTTCATGTGAATATGGTTCCTGGTTTCATGTAAACACAGTTCCTGGTTTCATGTGAACATGGTTCCTGGTTTCATGTCAACACGGTTCCTGGTTTCAAGTGAACGTGGTTCTTGGTTTCATGTGAACACGGTTCCTGGTTTTATGTGAACGTGGTTCCTGGTTTTATGTGAACACAGTTCCTGGTTTTATGTGAACACAGTTCCTGGATTATTGTGAACATGGTTCCTGGTTTCATGTGAACATGGTTCCTGGTTTCATGTGAACGTGGTTCCTGGTTTTATGTGAACACAGTTCCTTGTTTTATGTGAACACAGTTCCTGGTTTTATGTGAACACAGTTCCTGGATTATTGTGAACATGGTTCCTGGTTTCATGTGAACATGGTTCCTGGTTTCATGTCAACACGGTTCCTGGTTTCATGTCAACACGGTTCCTGGTTTCATGTGAACATGGTTCCTGGTTTCATGTGAACATGGTTCCTGGTTTCATGTGAACGCGGTTCCTGGTTTCATGTGAATATGGTTCTTGGTTTCATGTGAACATGGTTCTTGGTTTCATGTGAACACAGTTCCTGGTTTCATGTTAACACGGTTCCTGGTTTCAAGTGAACGTGGTTCTTGGTTTCATGTGAACACGGTTCCTGGTTTCATGTGAACATGGTTCCTGGTTTCATGTGAACATGGTTCCTGGTTTCATGTGAACATGGTTCCTGGTTTCATGTGAACATGGTTCCTGGTTTCATGTGAACGCAGTTCCTGGTTTTATGTGAACACGGTTCCTGGTTTCATGTGAACGTGGTTCCTGGTTTCATGTGAACACAGTTCCTTGTTTTATGTGAACACAGTTCCTGGTTTTATGTGAACACAGTTCCTGGATTATTGTGAACATGGTTCCTGGTTTCATGTGAACATGGTTCCTGGTTTCATGTCAACACGGTTCCTAATTTCATGTCAACACGGTTCCTGGTTTCATGTGAACATGGTTCCTGGTTTCATGTGAACGCGGTTCCTGGTTTCATGTGAATATGGTTCTTGGTTTCATGTGAACATGGTTCTTGGTTTCATGTGAACACAGTTCCTGGTTACATGTTAACACGGTTCCTGGTTTCAAGTGAACGTGGTTCTTGGTTTCATGTGAACACGGTTCCTGGTTTCATGTGAACATGGTTCCTGGTTTCATGTGAACATGGTTCCTGGTTTCATGTGAACATGGTTCCTGGTTTCATGTGAACATGGTTCCTGGTTTCATGTGAACGCAGTTCCTGGTTTTATGTGAACACGGTTCCTGGTTTCATGTGAACGTGGTTCCTGGTTTCATGTGAACACGGTTCCTGGTTTCATGTGAACATGGTTCCTGGTTTCATGTGAACATGGTTCCTCGTTTCATGTTAACGTGGTTCCTGGTGTCATGTAAACACGGTTGCTGGTGTCATGTGAACACGGTTCCTGGTTTCATGTGAACGTGGTTCCTGGTGTCATGTGAACACAGTTCCTGGTTTTATGTCAACACGGTTCCTGGTTTCATGTCAACACGGTTCCTGGTTTCATGTGAACACGGTTCCTGGTTTCAAGTGAACGTGGTTCCTGGTTTCATGTGAACACAGTTCCTGGTTTCATGTGAACATGGTTCCCGGTTTCATGTGAATATGGTTCTTGGTTTCATGTGAATATGGTTCTTGGTTTCATGTGAACACAGTTCCTGGTTTCATGTGAATATGGTTCTTGGTTTCATGTGAACACGGTTCCTGGTTTCATGTGAACATGGTTCCTGGTTTCATGTGAACGTGGTTCCTGGTGTCATGTGAACACGGTTCCTGGTTTAATGTGAACATTGTTCCTGGTTTCATGTGAACATCGTTCCTGGTTTTATGTGAACACGGTTCCTGGTTTAATGTGAACATGGTTCCTGGTTTCATGTGAACGTGGTTCCTGGTTTCGTGTAAACACGGTTCCTGGTTTCAAGTGAACGTGGTTCCTGGTTTTATGTGAACATGGTTCCTGGTTTCATGTTAACGTGGTTCCTGGTGTCATGTCAACACGGTTCCTGGTGTCATGTGAACACGGTTCCTGGTTTCATGTGAACGTGGTTCCTGGTGTCATGTGAACACGGTTCCTGGTTTTATGTGAACACGGTTCCTGGTTTCATGTCAACACGGTTCCTGGTTTCATGTGAACACGGTTCCTGGTTTCAAGTGAACGTGGTTCCTGGTTTCATGTGAATATGGTTCTTGGTTTCATGTGAACACAGTTCCTGGTTTCATGTGAACATGGTTCCCGGTTTCATGTGAATATGGTTCTTGGTTTCATGTGAATATGGTTCTTGGTTTCATGTGAACACAGTTCCTGGTTTCATGTGAATATGGTTCTTGGTTTCATGTCAACACGGTTCCTGGTTTCATGTGAACACGGTTCCTGGTTTCATGTGAACGTGGTTCCTGGTGTCATGTGAACACGGTTCCTGGTTTAATGTGAACATGGTTCCTGGTTTCATGTGAACATCGTTCCTGGTATTATGTGAACACGGTTCTTGGTTTAATGTGAACATGGTTCCTGGTTTCGTGTAAACACGGTTCCTGGTTTCAAGTGAACATGGTTCCTGGTTTTATGTGAACATGGTTCCTGGTTTTATGTGAACATGGTTCCCGGTTTCATGTGAATATGGTTCTTGGTTTCATGTGAATATGGTTCTTGGTTTCATGTGAACACAGTTCCTGGTTTCATGTGAATATGGTTCTTGGTTTCATGTCAACACGGTTCCTGGTTTCATGTGAACGTGGTTCCTGGTGTCATGTGAACACGGTTCCTGGTTTAATGTGAACATGGTTCCTGGTTTCAAGTGAACATGGTTCCTGGTTTTATGTGAACATGGTTCCTGGTTTTATGTGAACATGGTTCCTGGTTTCATGTAAACACGGTTCCTGGTTTCATGTGAACACGGTTCCTGGTTTCATGTGAACATGGTTCCTGGTTTCATGTGAACATCGTTCCTGGTTTAATGTGAACATGGTTCCTGGTTTCATGTAAACACGGTTCCTGGTTTCATGTGAACACGGTTCCTGGTTTCATGTGAACACGGTTCCTGGTTTCATGTGAACACGGTTCCTGGTTTCATGTGAACACGTTTCCTGGTTTCATGTGAACACAGTTCCTGGTTTTATGTCGACATAGTTCCTGGTTCCATGTGAACTGGTTTCTTGTGAACGTGGTTTCATGTGAACATGGTTCCTGGTTTCATGTGAATATGGTTCCTGGTTTCATGTAAACACAGTTCCTGGTTTCATGTGAACATGGTTCCTGGTTTCATGTCAACACGGTTCCTGGTTTCAAGTGAACGTGGTTCTTGGTTTCATGTGAACACGGTTCCTGGTTTTATGTGAACGTGGTTCCTGGTTTTATGTGAACACAGTTCCTGGTTTTATGTGAACACAGTTCCTGGATTATTGTGAACATGGTTCCTGGTTTCATGTGAACATGGTTCCTGGTTTCATGTGAACGTGGTTCCTGGTTTTATGTGAACACAGTTCCTTGTTTTATGTGAACACAGTTCCTGGTTTTATGTGAACACGGTTCCTGGTTTCATGTGATCACGGTTCCTGGTTTCATGTGAACACGGTTCCTGGTTTCATGTCAACACGGTTCCTGGTTTCATGTCAACACGGTTCCTGGTTTCATGTGAACATGGTTCCTGGTTTCATGTGAACATGGTTCCTGGTTTCATGTGAACGCGGTTCCTGGTTTCATGTGAATATGGTTCTTGGTTTCATGTGAACATGGTTCTTGGTTTCATGTGAACACAGTTCCTGGTTTCATGTTAACACGGTTCCTGGTTTCAAGTGAACGTGGTTCCTGGTTTCATGTGAATATGGTTCCTGGTTTCATGTCAACACGGTTCCTGGTTTCATGTGAACACGGTTCCTGGTTTCATGTGAACGTGGTTCCTGGTGTCATGTGAACACGGTTCCTGGTTTCATGTGAACACGGTTCCTGGTTTCATGTCAACACGGTTCCTGGTTTCATGTGAACACGGTTCCTGGTTTCAAGTGAACGTGGTTCCTGGTTTCATGTGAACATGGTTCCTGGTTTCATGTGAACATGGTTCCTGGTTTCATGTAAACACGGTTCCTGGTTTCATGTGAA
This sequence comes from Telmatherina bonti, assembly GCF_933228915.1. Taxonomy (NCBI): domain Eukaryota; kingdom Metazoa; phylum Chordata; class Actinopteri; order Atheriniformes; family Telmatherinidae; genus Telmatherina; species Telmatherina bonti. The sequence continues at coordinate 43,533,782 of NC_136621.1, read as the reverse complement.
TATGGTTCTTGGTTTCATGTCAATATGGTTCTTGGTTTCATGTGAACACAGTTCCTGGTTTCATGTGAACACGGTTCCTGGTTTCATGTGAATATGGTTCTTGGTTTCATGTGAACACAGTTCCTGGTTTCATGTGAACATGGTTCCCGGTTTCATGTGAATATGGTTCTTGGTTTCATGTGAATATGGTTCTTGGTTTCATGTGAACACAGTTCCTGGTTTCATGTGAATATGGTTCTTGGTTTCATGTGAACACGGTTCCTGGTTTCATGTGAACATGGTTCCTGGTTTCATGTGAACGTGGTTCCTGGTGTCATGTGAACACGGTTCCTGGTTTAATGTGAACATGGTTCCTGGTTTCATGTGAACATCGTTCCTGGTTTTATGTGAACACAGTTCCTGGATTATTGTGAACATGGTTCCTGGTTTCATGTGAACATGGTTCCTGGTTTCATGTGAACGTGGTTCCTGGTTTTATGTGAACACAGTTCCTTGTTTTATGTGAACACAGTTCCTGGTTTTATGTGAACACGGTTCCTGGTTTCATGTGATCACGGTTCCTGGTTTCATGTGAACACGGTTCCTGGTTTCATGTCAACACGGTTCCTGGTTTCATGTCAACACGGTTCCTGGTTTCATGTGAACATGGTTCCTGGTTTCATGTGAACATGGTTCCTGGTTTCATGTGAACGCGGTTCCTGGTTTCATGTGAATATGGTTCTTGGTTTCATGTGAACATGGTTCTTGGTTTCATGTGAACACAGTTCCTGGTTTCATGTTAACACGGTTCCTGGTTTCAAGTGAACGTGGTTCCTGGTTTCATGTGAATATGGTTCCTGGTTTCATGTCAACACGGTTCCTGGTTTCATGTGAACACGGTTCCTGGTTTCATGTGAACGTGGTTCCTGGTGTCATGTGAACACGGTTCCTGGTTTCATGTGAACACGGTTCCTGGTTTCATGTCAACACGGTTCCTGGTTTCATGTGAACACGGTTCCTGGTTTCAAGTGAACGTGGTTCCTGGTTTCATGTGAACATGGTTCCTGGTTTCATGTGAACATGGTTCCTGGTTTCATGTAAACACGGTTCCTGGTTTCATGTCAATATGGTTCTTGGTTTCATGTGAATATGGTTCTTGGTTTCATGTGAACACAGTTCCTGGTTTCATGTGAACACGGTTCCTGGTTTCATGTGGACATAGTTCCTGGTTTCATGTGAACACGGTTCCTGGTTTCATGTCAACACGGTTCCTGGTTTCATGTGGACATAGTTCCTGGTTTCATGTGAACACAGTTCCTGGTTTCATGTGAACGTGGTTCCTGGTTTCAAGTGAACGTGGTTCCTGGTTTCATGTGAATATGGTTCTTGGTTTCATGTCAACACGGTTCCTGGTTTCATGTGAACACGGTTCCTGGTTTCATGTGAACGTGGTTCCTGGTGTCATGTGAACACGGTTCCTGGTTTCATGTCAACACGGTTCCTGGTTTCATGTCAACACGGTTCCTGGTTTCATGTCAACACGGTTCCTGGTTTCATGTCAACACGGTTCCTGGTTTCAAGTGAACGTGGTTCCTGGTTTCATGTGAACATGGTTCCTGGTTTCATGTGAACATGGTTCCTGGTTTCATGTAAACACGGTTCCTGGTTTCATGTGAATATGGTTCTTGGTTTCATGTGAATATGGTTCTTGGTTTCATGTGAACACAGTTCCTGGTTTCATGTGAACACGGTTCCTGGTTTCAAGTGAACGTGGTTCCTGGTTTCATGTGAACGTGGTTCCTAGTTTCATGTGAACACGGTTCCTGGTTTCATGTCAACACGGTTCCTGGTTTCATGTGGACATAGTTCCTGGTTTCATGTGAACATGGTTCCTGGTTTCATGTGAACATGGTTCCTGGTTTCATGTGAACGTGGTTCCTGGTTTCAAGTGAACGTGGTTCCTGGTTTCATGTGAACACGGTTCCTGGTTTCATGTGAACACGGTTCCTGGTTTCATGTGAACACGGTTCCTGGTTTCATGTGAACACGGTTCCTGGTTTCACGTGAACACGGTTCCTGGTTTCATGTGAACACGGTTCCTGGTTTCATGTCAACACGGTTCCTGGTTTCATGTCAACACGGTTCCTGGTTTCATGTCAACATGGTTCCTGGTTTCATGTGAACACGGTTCCTGGTTTCATGTCAACACGGTTCCTGGTTTCATGTCAACACGGTTCCTGGTTTCATGTGAACATGGTTCCTGGTTTCATGTGAACATGGTTCCTGGTTTCATGTGAACGCGGTTCCTTGTTTCATGTGAATATGGTTCTTGGTTTCATGTGAACATGGTTCTTGGTTTCATGTGAACACAGTTCCTGGTTTCATGTTAACACAGTTCCTGGTTTCAAGTGAACGTGGTTCCTGGTTTCATGTGAATATGGTTCTTGGTTTCATGTCAACACGGTTCCTGGTTTCATGTGAACACGGTTCCTGGTTTCATGTGAACACGGTTCCTGGTTTCACGTGAACACGGTTCCTGGTTTCATGTGAACACGGTTCCTGGTTTCATGTCAACACGGTTCCTGGTTTCATGTCAACACGGTTCCTGGTTTCATGTCAACATGGTTCCTGGTTTCATGTGAACACGGTTCCTGGTTTCATGTCAACACGGTTCCTGGTTTCATGTCAACACGGTTCCTGGTTTCATGTGAACATGGTTCCTGGTTTCATGTGAACATGGTTCCTGGTTTCATGTGAACGCGGTTCCTTGTTTCATGTGAATATGGTTCTTGGTTTCATGTGAACATGGTTCTTGGTTTCATGTGAACACAGTTCCTGGTTTCATGTTAACACAGTTCCTGGTTTCAAGTGAACGTGGTTCCTGGTTTCATGTGAATATGGTTCTTGGTTTCATGTCAACACGGTTCCTGGTTTCATGTGAACACGGTTCCTGGTTTCATGTGAACGTGGTTCCTGGTGTCATGTGAACACGGTTCCTGGTTTCATGTCAACACGGTTCCTGGTTTCATGTGAATATGGTTCTTGGTTTCATGTGAACACGGTTCCTGGTTTCATGTGAACACGGTTCCTGGTTTCACGTGAACACGGTTCCTGGTTTCATGTGAACACGGTTCCTGGTTTCATGTCAACACGGTTCCTGGTTTCATGTCAACACGGTTCCTGGTTTCATGTCAACATGGTTCCTGGTTTCATGTGAACACGGTTCCTGGTTTCATGTCAACACGGTTCCTGGTTTCATGTCAACACGGTTCCTGGTTTCATGTGAACATGGTTCCTGGTTTCATGTGAACATGGTTCCTGGTTTCATGTGAACGCGGTTCCTTGTTTCATGTGAATATGGTTCTTGGTTTCATGTGAACATGGTTCTTGGTTTCATGTGAACACAGTTCCTGGTTTCATGTTAACACAGTTCCTGGTTTCAAGTGAACGTGGTTCCTGGTTTCATGTGAATATGGTTCTTGGTTTCATGTCAACACGGTTCCTGGTTTCATGTGAACACGGTTCCTGGTTTCATGTGAACGTGGTTCCTGGTGTCATGTGAACACGGTTCCTGGTTTCATGTCAACACGGTTCCTGGTTTCATGTGAATATGGTTCTTGGTTTCATGTGAATATGGGTCTTGGTTTCATGTGAACACAGTTCCTGGTTTCATGTGAACACGGTTCCTGGTTTCAAGTGAACGTGGTTCCTGGTTTCATGTGAACGTGGTTCCTAGTTTCATGTGAATATGGTTCTTGGTTTCATGTGAACATGGTTCTTGGTTTCATGTGAACACGGTTCCTGGTTTCATGTGAACACGGTTCCTGGTTTCATATGAACGTGGTTCCTGGTGTCATGTGAACACGGTTCCTGGTTTCATGTCAACACGGTTCCTGGTTTCATGTGAATATGGTTCTTGGTTTCATGTGAACACAGTTCCTGGTTTCATGTGAACACGGTTCCTGGTTTCAAGTGAACGTGGTTCCTGGTTTCATGTGAACGTGGTTCCTAGTTTCATGTGAATATGGTTCTTGGTTTCATGTGAACATGGTTCCTGGTTTCATGTTAACACGGTTCCTGGTTTCAAGTGAACGTGGTTCCTGGTTTCATGTGAATATGGTTCCTGGTTTCATGTCAACACGGTTCCTGGTTCCATGTGAACACGGTTCCTGGTTTCATGTGAACGTGGTTCCTGGTGTCATGTGAACACGGTTCCTGGTTTCATGTGAACACGGTTCCTGGTTTCATGTCAACACGGTTCCTGGTTTCACGTGAACACGGTTCCTGGTTTCATGTGAACACGGTTCCTGGTTTCATGTCAACACGGTTCCTGGTTTCATGTCAACACGGTTCCTGGTTTCATGTCAACATGGTTCCTGGTTTCATGTGAACACGGTTCCTGGTTTCATGTCAACACGGTTCCTGGTTTCATGTCAACACGGTTCCTGGTTTCATGTGAACATGGTTCCTGGTTTCATGTGAACATGGTTCCTGGTTTCATGTGAACGCGGTTCCTGGTTTCATGTGAATATGGTTCTTGGTTTCATGTGAACATGGTTCTTGGTTTCATGTGAACACAGTTCCTGGTTTCATGTTAACACAGTTCCTGGTTTCAAGTGAACGTGGTTCCTGGTTTCATGTGAATATGGTTCTTGGTTTCATGTCAACACGGTTCCTGGTTTCATGTGAACACGGTTCCTGGTTTCATGTGAACGTGGTTCCTGGTGTCATGTGAACACGGTTCCTGGTTTCATGTCAACACGGTTCCTGGTTTCATGTGAATATGGTTCTTGGTTTCATGTGAATATGGTTCTTGGTTTCATGTGAACACAGTTCCTGGTTTCATGTGAACACGGTTCCTGGTTTCATGTGAACACGGTTCCTGGTTTCAAGTGAACACGGTTCCTGGTTTCATGTGAACATGGTTCCTGGTTTCATGTGAACGTGGTTCCTGGTTTCAAGTGAACGTGGTTCCTGGTTTCATGTGAACACGGTTCCTGGTTTCATGTGAACACGGTTCCTGGTTTCATGTGAACACGGTTCCTGGTTTCAAGTGAACACGGTTCCTGGTTTCATGTGAACACGGTTCCTGGTTTCATGTGAACACGGTTCCTGGTTTCATGTGAACACGGTTCCTGGTTTCATGTCAACACGGTTCCTGGTTTCATGTGAACACGGTTCCTGGTTTCATGTGAACATGGTTCCTGGTTTCATGTGAACACGGTTCCTGGTTTCATGTAAACACGGTTCCTGGTTTCATGTGAACACGGTTCCTGGTTTCATGTGAACACGGTTCCTGGTTTCATGTGAACACGGTTCCTGGTTTCATGTGAACACGGTTCCTGGTTTCCTGTGAACACGGTTCCTGGTTTTATGTCGACATAGTTCCTGGTTCCATGTGAACTGGTTTCTTGTGAACGTGGTTCCTGGTTTCATGTGAATATGGTTCCTGGTTTCATGTAAACACGGTTCCTGATTTCGTGTGAACACGGTTCCTGGTTTCATGTCAACACGATTCCTGTTTCATGTGAACATGGTTCCTGGTTTCATGTCAACACGGTTCCTGGTTTCATGTGAACATGGTTCCTGGTTTCATGTCAACACGGTTCCTGTTTACTGTGAACATGGTTCCTGGTTTCATGTCAACACGGTTCCTGGTTTCATGTGAACATGGTTCCTGGTTTCATGTGAATTCGTTTCATGTGTACGTGATTCCTGGTTTTATGTTAGCACGGTTCCTGGTTTCATGGCAACATGGTTCCTTTTTTCATGTGGACATGGTTCCTGGTTTCATGTGAACACGGTTCCTGGTTTCATGTGAACATGGTTCCTGGTTTCATGTGAACACGGGTCCTGGTTTCATGTGAACATGGTTCCTGGTTTCATGTGAACATGGTTCCTGGTTTCATGTGAACACGGTTCCTGGTTTCATGTGAACATGGTTCCTGGTTTCATGTGAACACGGTTCCTGGTTTCATGTGAACACGGTTCCTGGTTTCATGTGAACATGGTTCCTGGTTTCATGTGAACACGGTTCCTGGTTTCATGTGAACACGGTTCCTGGTTTCATGTAAACACAGTTCCTGGTTTCATGTGAACACGGTTCCTAGTTTCATGTGAACGTGGTTCCTGGTTTTATGTGAACACGGTCCCTGGTTTCATGTGAACGTGGTTCCTGGTTTCATGTGACTGTGGTTCCTGGTTTCATGTGAACACGGTTCCTGGTTTCATGTGAACACGGTTCCTGGATTATTGTGAACATGGTTCCTGGTTTCATGGCAACACGGTTCCTGGTTTCAAGTGAACGTGGTTCTTGGTTTCATGTGAACACGGTTCCTGGTTTCATGTGAACATGGTTCCTGGTTTCATGTGAACATGGTTCCTGGTTTCATGTGAACATGGTTCCTGGTTTCATGTGAACATGGTTCCTGGTTTCATGTGAACATGGTTCCTGGTTTCATGTGAACGCAGTTCCTGGTTTTATGTGAACACGGTTCCTGGTTTCATGTGAACGTGGTTCCTGGTTTCATGTGAACACGGTTCCTGGTTTCATGTGAACATGGTTCCTGGTTTCATGTGAACATGGTTCCTGGTTTCATGTGAACATGGTTCCTCGTTTCATGTTAACGTGGTTCCTGGTGTCATGTCAACACGGTTCCTGGTGTCATGTGAACACGGTTCCTGGTGTCATGTCAACACGGTTCCTGGTGTCATGTGAACACGGTTCCTGGTTTCATGTGAACGTGGTTCCTGGTGTCATGTGAACACGGTTCCTGGTTTCATGTGAACACGGTTCCTGGTTTCATGTCAACACGGTTCCTGGTTTCATGTGAACACGGTTCCTGGTTTCAAGTGAACGTGGTTCCTGGTTTCATGTGAACATGGTTCCTGGTTTCATGTGAACATGGTTCCTGGTTTCATGTAAACACGGTTCCTGGTTTCATGTGAACATGGTTCCTGGTTTCAAGTGAACGTGGTTCCTGGTTTCATGTGAACGTGGTTCCTAGTTTCATGTGAACACGGTTCCTGGTTTCATGTGAACACGGTTCCTGGTTTCATGTGAACACGGTTCCTGGTTTCATGTGAACACGGTTCCTGGTTTCATGTGAACACGGTTCCTGGTTTCAAGTGAACACGGTTCCTGGTTTCATGTGAACATGGTTCCTGGTTTCATGTGAACGTGGCTCCTGGTTTCAAGTGAACGTGGTTCCTGGTTTCATGTGAACACGGTTCCTGGTTTCATGTGAACACGGTTCCTGGTTTCATGTGAACACGGTTCCTGGTTTCATGTGAACACGGTTCCTGGTTTCAAGTGAACACGGTTCCTGGTTTCATGTGAACACGGTTCCTGGTTTCATGTGAACACGGTTCCTGGTTTCATGTCAACACGGTTCCTGGTTTCATGTCAACACGGTTCCTGGTTTCATGTGAACACGGTTCCTGGTTTCATGTGAACATGGTTCCTGGTTTCATGTGAACACGGTTCCTGGTTTCATGTAAACACGGTTCCTGGTTTCATGTGAACACGGTTCCTGGTTTCATGTGAACACGGTTCCTGGTTTCATGTGAACACGGTTCCTGGTTTCATGTGAACACGGTTCCTGGTTTCATGTGAACACGGTTCCTGGTTTCCTGTGAACACAGTTCCTGGTTTTATGTCGACATAGTTCCTGGTTCCATGTGAACTGGTTTCTTGTGAACGTGGTTCCTGGTTTCATGTGAATATGGTTCCTGGTTTCATGTAAACACGGTTCCTGATTTCGTGTGAACACGGTTCCTGGTTTCATGTCAACACGATTCCTGTTTCATGTGAACATGGTTCCTGGTTTCATGTCAACACGGTTCCTGGTTTCATGTGAACATGGTTCCTGGTTTCATGTGAACACGGTTCCTGTTTACTGTGAACATGGTTCCTGGTTTCATGTCAACACGGTTCCTGGTTTCATGTGAACATGGTTCCTGGTTTCATGTGAATTCGTTTCATGTGTACGTGATTCCTGGTTTTATGTTAGCACGGTTCCTGGTTTCATGGCAACATGGTTCCTTTTTTCATGTGGACATGGTTCCTGGTTTCATGTGAACACGGTTCCTGGTTTCATGTGAACATGGTTCCTGGTTTCATGTGAACACGGGTCCTGGTTTCATGTGAACATGGTTCCTGGTTTCATGTGAACATGGTTCCTGGTTTCATGTGAACACGGTTCCTGGTTTCATGTGAACATGGTTCCTGGTTTTATGTGAACACGGTTCCTGGTTTCATGTGAACACGGTTCCTGGTTTCATGTGAACATGGTTCCTGGTTTCATGTGAACACGGTTCCTGGTTTCATGTGAACACGGTTCCTGGTTTCATGTAAACACAGTTCCTGGTTTCATGTGAACACGGTTCCTAGTTTCATGTGAACGTGGTTCCTGGTTTTATGTGAACACGGTCCCTGGTTTCATGTGAACGTGGTTCCTGGTTTCATGTGACTGTGGTTCCTGGTTTCATGTGAACACGGTTCCTGGTTTCATGTGAACACGGTTCCTGGATTATTGTGAACATGGTTCCTGGTTTCATGGCAACATGGTTCCTGGTTTCAAGTCAACGTGGTTCTTGGTTTCATGTGAACACGGTTCCTGGTTTCATGTGAACATGGTTCCTGGTTTCATGTGAACATGGTTCCTGGTTTCATGTGAACATGGTTCCTGGTTTCATGTGAACATGGTTCCTGGTTTCATGTGAACGCAGTTCCTGGTTTTATGTGAACACGGTTCCTGGTTTCATGTGAACGTGGTTCCTGGTTTCATGTGAACACGGTTCCTGGTTTCATGTGAACATGGTTCCTGGTTTCATGTGAACATGGTTCCTGGTTTCATGTGAACATGGTTCCTCGTTTCATGTTAACGTGGTTCCTGGTGTCATGTCAACACGGTTCCTGGTGTCATGTGAACACGGTTCCTGGTTTCATGTGAACGTGGTTCCTGGTGTCATGTGAACACGGTTCCTGGTTTTATGTGAACACGGTTCCTGGTTTCATGTCAACACGGTTCCTGGTTTCATGTGAACACGGTTCCTGGTTTCAAGTGAACGTGGTTCCTGGTTTCATGTGAATATGGTTCTTGGTTTCATGTGAACACAGTTCCTGGTTTCATGTGAACATGGTTCCCGGTTTCATGTGAATATGGTTCTTGGTTTCATGTGAACACAGTTCCTGGTTTCATGTGAATATGGTTCTTGGTTTCATGTCAACACGGTTCCTGGTTTCATGTGAACACGGTTCCTGGTTTCATGTGAACGTGGTTCCTGGTGTCATGTGAACACGGTTCCTGGTTTAATGTGAACATGGTTCCTGGTTTTATGTGAACATCGTTCCTGGTTTTATGTCAACACAGTTCCTGGTTTAATGTGAACATGCTTCCTGGTTTCGTGTAAACACGGTTCCTGGTTTCAAGTGAACGTGGTTCCTGGTTTTATGTGAACATGGTTCCTGGTTTTATGTGAACATGGTTCCTGGTTTCATGTGAATTCGTTTCATGTGTACGTGGTTCCTGGTTTTATGTTAGCACGGTTCCTGGTTTCATGGCAACATGGTTCCTTTTTTCATGTGGACATGGTTCCTGGTTTCATGTGAACACGGTTCCTGGTTTCATGTGAACATGGTTCCTGGTTTCATGTGAACACGGGTCCTGGTTTCATGTGAACACGGTTCTTGGTTTCATGTTAACATGGTTCCTGGTGTCATGTGAACAATGTTCCTGATTTTATGTGAACACGGTACCTGGTTTCATGTGAACATGGTTCCTGGTTTCATGTGAACACGGTTCCTGGTTTCATGTGAACACGGTTCCTGGTTTCATGTGAACACGGTTCCTGGTTTCATGTGAACACGGTTCCTGGTTTCATGTGAACATGGTTCCTGGTTTCATGTGAACACGGTTCCTGGTTTCATGTGAACACGGTTCCTGGTTTCATGTGAACATGGTTCCTGGTTTCATGTGAACATGGTTCCTGGTTTCATGTGAACACGGTTCCTGGTTTCATGTGAACATGGTTCCTGGTTTCATGTGAACACGGTTCCTGGTTTCATGTGAACACGGTTCCTGGTTTCATGTGAACATGGTTCCTGGTTTCATGTGAACACGGTTCCTGGTTTCATGTGAACACGGTTCCTGGTTTCATGTAAACACAGTTCCTGGTTTCATGTGAACACGGTTCCTAGTTTCATGTGAACGTGGTTCCTGGTTTCATGTGACTGTGGTTCCTGGTTTCATGTGAACACGGTTCCTGGTTTCATGTGAACACGGTTCCTGGATTATTGTGAACATGGTTCCTGGTTTCATGGCAACACGGTTCCTGGTTTCAAGTGAACGTGGTTCTTGGTTTCATGTGAACACGGTTCCTGGTTTCATGTGAACATGGTTCCTGGTTTCATGTGAACATGGTTCCTGGTTTCATGTGAACATGGTTCCTGGTTTCATGTGAACATGGTTCCTGGTTTCATGTGAACGCAGTTCCTGGTTTTATGTGAACACGGTTCCTGGTTTCATGTGAACGTGGTTCCTGGTTTCATGTGAACACGGTTCCTGGTTTCATGTGAACATGGTTCCTGGTTTCATGTGAACATGGTTCCTGGTTTCATGTGAACATGGTTCCTCGTTTCATGTTAACGTGGTTCCTGGTGTCATGTAAACACGGTTGCTGGTGTCATGTGAACACGGTTCCTGGTTTCATGTGAACGTGGTTCCTGGTGTCATGTGAACACAGTTCCTGGTTTTATGTCAACACGGTTCCTGGTTTCATGTCAACACGGTTCCTGGTTTCATGTGAACACGGTTCCTGGTTTCAAGTGAACGTGGTTCCTGGTTTCATGTGAATATGGTTCTTGGTTTCATGTGAACACAGTTCCTGGTTTCATATGAACATGGTTCCCGGTTTCATGTGAATATGGTTCTTGGTTTCATGTGAATATGGTTCTTGGTTTCATGTGAACACAGTTCCTGGTTTCATGTGAATATGGTTCTTGGTTTCATGTGAACACGGTTCCTGGTTTCATGTGAACACGGTTCCTGGTTTCATGTGAACGTGGTTCCTGGTGTCATGTGAACACGGTTCCTGGTTTAATGTGAACATGGTTCCTGGTTTCATGTGAACATCGTTCCTGGTTTTATGTGAACACGGTTCCTGGTTTAATGTGAACATGGTTCCTGGTTTCGTGTAAACACGGTTCCTGGTTTCAAGTGAACGTGGTTCCTGGTTTTATGTGAACATGGTTCCTGGTTTTATGTGAACATGGTTCCTGGTTTCATGTTAACGTGGTTCCTGGTGTCATGTCAACACGGTTCCTGGTGTCATGTGAACACGGTTCCTGGTTTCATGTGAACGTGGTTCCTGGTGTCATGTGAACACGGTTCCTGGTTTTATGTGAACACGGTTCCTGGTTTCATGTCAACACGGTTCCTGGTTTCATGTGAACACGGTTCCTGGTTTCAAGTGAACGTGGTTCCTGGTTTCATGTGAATATGGTTCTTGGTTTCATGTGAACACAGTTCCTGGTTTCATGTGAACATGGTTCCCGGTTTCATGTGAATATGGTTCTTGGTTTCATGTGAATATGGTTCTTGGTTTCATGTGAACACAGTTCCTGGTTTCATGTGAATATGGTTCTTGGTTTCATGTCAACACGGTTCCTGGTTTCATGTGAACACGGTTCCTGGTTTCATGTGAACGTGGTTCCTGGTGTCATGTGAACACGGTTCCTGGTTTCATGTGAACACGGTTCCTGGTTTCATGTGAACACGGTTCCTGGTTTCAAGTGAACACGGTTCCTGGTTTCATGTGAACACGGTTCCTGGTTTCATGTGAACACGGTTCCTGGTTTCATGTCAACACGGTTCCTGGTTTCATGTCAACACGGTTCCTGGTTTCATGTGAACACGGTTCCTGGTTTCATGTGAACATGGTTCCTGGTTTCATGTGAACACGGTTCCTGGTTTCATGTAAACACGGTTCCTGGTTTCATGTGAACACGGTTCCTGGTTTCATGTGAACACGGTTCCTGGTTTCATGTGAACACGGTTCCTGGTTTCATGTGAACACGGTTCCTGGTTTCCTGTGAACACGGTTCCTGGTTTTATGTCGACATAGTTCCTGGTTCCATGTGAACTGGTTTCTTGTGAACGTGGTTCTGGTTTCATGTGAATATGGTTCCTGGTTTCATGTAAACACGGTTCCTGATTTCGTGTGAACACGGTTCCTGGTTTCATGTCAACACGATTCCTGTTTCATGTGAACATGGTTCCTGGTTTCATGTCAACACGGTTCCTGGTTTCATGTGAACATGGTTCCTGGTTTCATGTGAATTCGTTTCATGTGTACGTGATTCCTGGTTTTATGTTAGCACGGTTCCTGGTTTCATGGCAACATGGTTCCTTTTTTCATGTGGACATGGTTCCTGGTTTCATGTGAACACGGTTCCTGGTTTCATGTGAACATGGTTCCTGGTTTCATGTGAACACGGGTCCTGGTTTCATGTGAACATGGTTCCTGGTTTCATGTGAACATGGTTCCTGGTTTCATGTGAACACGGTTCCTGGTTTCATGTGAACATGGTTCCGGGTTTCATGTGAACACGGTTCCTGGTTTCATGTGAACACGGTTCCTGGTTTCATGTAAACACAGTTCCTGGTTTCATGTGAACACGGTTCCTAGTTTCATGTGAACGTGGTTCCTGGTTTTATGTGAACACGGTCCCTGGTTTCATGTGAACGTGGTTCCTGGTTTCATGTGACTGTGGTTCCTGGTTTCATGTGAACACGGTTCCTGGTTTCATGTGAACACGGTACCTGGATCATTGTGAACATGGTTCCTGGTTTCATGGCAACACGGTTCCTGGTTTCAAGTGAACGTGGTTCTTGGTTTCATGTGAACACGGTTCCTGGTTTCATGTGAACATGGTTCCTGGTTTCATGTGAACATGGTTCCTGGTTTCATGTGAACGCAGTTCCTGGTTTTATGTGAACACGGTTCCTGGTTTCATGTGAACGTGGTTCCTGGTTTCATGTGAACACGGTTCCTGGTTTCATGTGAACATGGTTCCTGGTTTCATGTGAACATGGTTCCTGGTTTCATGTGAACATGGTTCCTCGTTTCATGTTAACGTGGTTCCTGGTGTCATGTCAACACGGTTCCTGGTGTCATGTGAACACGGTTCCTGGTGTCATGTCAACACGGTTCCTGGTGTCATGTGAACACGGTTCCTGGTTTCATGTGAACGTGGTTCCTGGTGTCATGTGAACACGGTTCCTGGTTTCATGTGAACACGGTTCCTGGTTTCATGTCAACACGGTTCCTGGTTTCATGTGAACACGGTTCCTGGTTTCAAGTGAACGTGGTTCCTGGTTTCATGTGAACATGGTTCCTGGTTTCATATTAACATGGTTCCTGGTTTCATGTAAACACGGTTCCTGGTTTCATGTGAACATGGTTCCTGGTTTCAAGTGAACGTGGTTCCTGGTTTCATGTGAACGTGGTTCCTAGTTTCATGTGAACACGGTTCCTGGTTTCATGTCAACACGGTTCCTGGTTTCATGTGAACACGGTTCCTGGTTTCATGTGAACACGGTTCCTGGTTTCATGTGAACACGGTTCCTGGTTTCAAGTGAACACGGTTCCTGGTTTCATGTGAACATGGTTCCTGGTTTCATGTGAACGTGGTTCCTGGTTTCAAGTGAACGTGGTTCCTGGTTTCATGTGAACACGGTTCCTGGTTTCATGTGAACACGGTTCCTGGTTTCATGTGAACACGGTTCCTGGTTTCATGTGAACACGGTTCCTGGTTTCAAGTGAACACGGTTCCTGGTTTCATGTGAACACGGTTCCTGGTTTCATGTGAACACGGTTCCTGGTTTCATGTCAACACGGTTCCTGGTTTCATGTCAACACGGTTCCTGGTTTCATGTGAACACGGTTCCTGGTTTCATGTGAACACGGTTCCTGGTTTCATGTGAACACGGTTCCTGGTTTCATGTAAACACGGTTCCTGGTTTCATGTGAACACGGTTCCTGGTTTCATGTGAACACGGTTCCTGGTTTCATGTGAACACGGTTCCTGGTTTCATGTGAACACAGTTCCTGGTTTCCTGTGAACACAGTTCCTGGTTTTATGTCGACATAGTTCCTGGTTCCATGTGAACTGGTTTCTTGTGAACGTGGTTCCTGGTTTCATGTGAATATGGTTCCTGGTTTCATGTAAACACGGTTCCTGATTTCGTGTGAACACGGTTCCTGGTTTCATGTCAACACGATTCCTGTTTCATGTGAACATGGTTCCTGGTTTCATGTCAACACGGTTCCTGGTTTCATGTGAACATGGTTCCTGGTTTCATGTCAACACGGTTCCTGTTTACTGTGAACATGGTTCCTGGTTTCATGTCAACACGGTTCCTGGTTTCATGTGAACATGGTTCCTGGTTTCATGTGAATTCGTTTCATGTGTACGTGATTCCTGGTTTTATGTTAGCACGGTTCCTGGTTTCATGGCAACATGGTTCCTTTTTTCATGTGGACATGGTTCCTGGTTTCATGTGAACACGGTTCCTGGTTTCATGTGAACATGGTTCCTGGTTTCATGTGAACACGGGTCCTGGTTTCATGTGAACATTGTTCCTGGTTTCATGTGAACATGGTTCCTGGTTTCATGTGAACACGGTTCCTGGTTTCATGTGAACATGGTTCCTGGTTTCATGTGAACACGGTTCCTGGTTTCATGTGAACACGGTTCCTGGTTTCATGTGAACATGGTTCCTGGTTTCATGTGAACACGGTTCCTGGTTTCATGTGAACACGGTTCCTGGTTTCATGTAAACACAGTTCCTGGTTTCATGTGAACACGGTTCCTAGTTTCATGTGAACGTGGTTCCTGGTTTTATGTGAACACGGTCCCTGGTTTCATGTGAACATGGTTCCTGGTTTCATGTGACTGTGGTTCCTGGTTTCATGTGAACACGGTTCCTGGTTTCATGTGAACACGGTTCCTGGATTATTGTGAACATGGTTCCTGGTTTCATGGCAACACGGTTCCTGGTTTCAAGTGAACGTGGTTCTTGGTTTCATGTGAACACGGTTCCTGGTTTCATGTGAACATGGTTCCTGGTTTCATGTGAACATGGTTCCTGGTTTCATGTGAACATGGTTCCTGGTTTCATGTGAACATGGTTCCTGGTTTCATGTGAACGCAGTTCCTGGTTTTATGTGAACACGGTTCCTGGTTTCATGTGAACGTGGTTCCTGGTTTCATGTGAACACGGTTCCTGGTTTCATGTGAACATGGTTCCTGGTTTCATGTGAACATGGTTCCTGGTTTCATGTGAACATGGTTCCTCGTTTCATGTTAACGTGGTTCCTGGTGTCATGTCAACACGGTTCCTGGTGTCATGTGAACACGGTTCCTGGTTTCATGTGAACGTGGTTCCTGGTGTCATGTGAACACGGTTCCTGGTTTTATGTGAACACGGTTCCTGGTTTCATGTCAACACGGTTCCTGGTTTCATGTCAACACGGTTCCTGGTTTCATGTTAACACGGTTCCTGGTTTCATGTGAACATGGTTCCTGGTTTCATGTGAACACGGTTCCTGGTTTCATGTAAACACGGTTCCTGGTTTCATGTGAACACGGTTCCTGGTTTCATGTGAACACGGTTCCTGGTTTCATGTGAACACGGTTCCTGGTTTCATGTGAACACGGTTCCTGGTTTCCTGTGAACACGGTTCCTGGTTTTATGTCGACATAGTTCCTGGTTCCATGTGAACTGGTTTCTTGTGAACGTGGTTCTGGTTTCATGTGAATATGGTTCCTGGTTTCATGTAAACACGGTTCCTGATTTCGTGTGAACACGGTTCCTGGTTTCATGTCAACACGATTCCTGTTTCATGTGAACATGGTTCCTGGTTTCATGTCAACACGGTTCCTGGTTTCATGTGAACATGGTTCCTGGTTTCATGTGAATTCGTTTCATGTGTACGTGATTCCTGGTTTTATGTTAGCACGGTTCCTGTTTTCATGGCAACATGGTTCCTTTTTTCATGTGGACATGGTTCCTGGTTTCATGTGAACACGGTTCCTGGTTTCATGTGAACATGGTTCCTGGTTTCATGTGAACACGGGTCCTGGTTTCATGTGAACATGGTTCCTGGTTTCATGTGAACATGGGTCCTGGTTTCATGTGAACACGGTTCCTGGTTTCATGTGAACATGGTTCCTGGTTTCATGTGAACACGGTTCCTGGTTTCATGTGAACACGGTTCCTGGTTTCATGTCAACACGGTTCCTGGTTTCATGTCAACACGGTTCCTGGTTTCATGTGAACACGGTTCCTGGTTTCATGTGAACACGGTTCCTGGTTTCATGTGAACACGGTTCCTGGTTTCATGTAAACACGGTTCCTGGTTTCATGTGAACACGGTTCCTGGTTTCATGTGAACACGGTTCCTGGTTTCATGTGAACACGGTTCCTGGTTTCATGTGAACACAGTTCCTGGTTTCCTGTGAACACAGTTCCTGGTTTTATGTCGACATAGTTCCTGGTTCCATGTGAACTGGTTTCTTGTGAACGTGGTTCCTGGTTTCATGTGAATATGGTTCCTGGTTTCATGTAAACACGGTTCCTGATTTCGTGTGAACACGGTTCCTGGTTTCATGTCAACACGATTCCTGTTTCATGTGAACATGGTTCCTGGTTTCATGTCAACACGGTTCCTGGTTTCATGTGAACATGGTTCCTGGTTTCATGTCAACACGGTTCCTGTTTACTGTGAACATGGTTCCTGGTTTCATGTCAACACGGTTCCTGGTTTCATGTGAACATGGTTCCTGGTTTCATGTGAATTCGTTTCATGTGTACGTGATTCCTGGTTTTATGTTAGCACGGTTCCTGGTTTCATGGCAACATGGTTCCTTTTTTCATGTGGACATGGTTCCTGGTTTCATGTGAACACGGTTCCTGGTTTCATGTGAACATGGTTCCTGGTTTCATGTGAACACGGGTCCTGGTTTCATGTGAACATGGTTCCTGGTTTCATGTGAACATGGTTCCTGGTTTCATGTGAACACGGTTCCTGGTTTCATGTGAACATGGTTCCTGGTTTCATGTGAACACGGTTCCTGGTTTCATGTGAACACGGTTCCTGGTTTCATGTGAACATGGTTCCTGGTTTCATGTGAACACGGTTCCTTGTTTCATGTGAACACGGTTCCTGGTTTCATGTAAACACAGTTCCTGGTTTCATGTGAACACGGTTCCTAGTTTCATGTGAACGTGGTTCCTGGTTTTATGTGAACACGGTCCCTGGTTTCATGTGAACGTGGTTCCTGGTTTCATGTGACTGTGGTTCCTGGTTTCATGTGAACACGGTTCCTGGTTTCATGTGAACACGGTTCCTGGATTATTGTGAACATGGTTCCTGGTTTCATGGCAACACGGTTCCTGGTTTCAAGTGAACGTGGTTCTTGGTTTCATGTGAACACGGTTCCTGGTTTCATGTGAACATGGTTCCTGGTTTCATGTGAACATGGTTCCTGGTTTCATGTGAACATGGTTCCTGGTTTCATGTGAACATGGTTCCTGGTTTCATGTGAACGCAGTTCCTGGTTTTATGTGAACACGGTTCCTGGTTTCATGTGAACGTGGTTCCTGGTTTCATGTGAACACGGTTCCTGGTTTCATGTGAACATGGTTCCTGGTTTCATGTGAACATGGTTCCTGGTTTCATGTGAACATGGTTCCTCGTTTCATGTTAACGTGGTTCCTGGTGTCATGTCAACACGGTTCCTGGTGTCATGTGAACACGGTTCCTGGTTTCATGTGAACGTGGTTCCTGGTGTCATGTGAACACGGTTCCTGGTTTTATGTGAACACGGTTCCTGGTTTCATGTCAACACGGTTCCTGGTTTCATGTCAACACGGTTCCTGGTTTCATGTTAACACGGTTCCTGGTTTCATGTGAACATGGTTCCTGGTTTCATGTGAACACGGTTCCTGGTTTCATGTAAACACGGTTCCTGGTTTCATGTGAACACGGTTCCTGGTTTCATGTGAACACGGTTCCTGGTTTCATGTGAACACGGTTCCTGGTTTCATGTGAACACGGTTCCTGGTTTCCTGTGAACACGGTTCCTGGTTTTATGTCGACATAGTTCCTGGTTCCATGTGAACTGGTTTCTTGTGAACGTGGTTCTGGTTTCATGTGAATATGGTTCCTGGTTTCATGTAAACACGGTTCCTGATTTCGTGTGAACACGGTTCCTGGTTTCATGTCAACACGATTCCTGTTTCATGTGAACATGGTTCCTGGTTTCATGTCAACACGGTTCCTGGTTTCATGTGAACATGGTTCCTGGTTTCATGTGAATTCGTTTCATGTGTACGTGATTCCTGGTTTTATGTTAGCACGGTTCCTGGTTTCATGGCAACATGGTTCCTTTTTTCATGTGGACATGGTTCCTGGTTTCATGTGAACACGGTTCCTGGTTTCATGTGAACATGGTTCCTGGTTTCATGTGAACACGGGTCCTGGTTTCATGTGAACATGGTTCCTGGTTTCATGTGAACATGGTTCCTGGTTTCATGTGAACACGGTTCCTGGTTTCATGTGAACATGGTTCCTGGTTTCATGTGAACACGGTTCCTGGTTTCATGTGAACACGGTTCCTGGTTTCATGTAAACACAGTTCCTGGTTTCATGTGAACACGGTTCCTAGTTTCATGTGAACGTGGTTCCTGGTTTTATGTGAACACGGTCCCTGGTTTCATGTGAACGTGGTTCCTGGTTTCATGTGACTGTGGTTCCTGGTTTCATGTGAACACGGTTCCTGGTTTCATGTGAACACGGTTCCTGGATCATTGTGAACATGGTTCCTGGTTTCATGGCAACACGGTTCCTGGTTTCAAGTGAACGTGGTTCTTGGTTTCATGTGAACACGGTTCCTGGTTTCATGTGAACATGGTTCCTGGTTTCATGTGAACATGGTTCCTGGTTTCATGTGAACGCAGTTCCTGGTTTTATGTGAACACGGTTCCTGGTTTCATGTGAACGTGGTTCCTGGTTTCATGTGAACACGGTTCCTGGTTTCATGTGAACATGGTTCCTGGTTTCATGTGAACATGGTTCCTGGTTTCATGTGAACATGGTTCCTCGTTTCATGTTAACGTGGTTCCTGGTGTCATGTCAACACGGTTCCTGGTGTCATGTGAACACGGTTCCTGGTGTCATGTCAACACGGTTCCTGGTGTCATGTGAACACGGTTCCTGGTTTCATGTGAACGTGGTTCCTGGTGTCATGTGAACACGGTTCCTGGTTTCATGTGAACACGGTTCCTGGTTTCATGTCAACACGGTTCCTGGTTTCATGTGAACACGGTTCCTGGTTTCAAGTGAACGTGGTTCCTGGTTTCATGTGAACATGGTTCCTGGTTTCATGTGAACATGGTTCCTGGTTTCATGTAAACACGGTTCCTGGTTTCATGTGAACATGGTTCCTGGTTTCAAGTGAACGTGGTTCCTGGTTTCATGTGAACGTGGTTCCTAGTTTCATGTGAACACGGTTCCTGGTTTCATGTCAACACGGTTCCTGGTTTCATGTGAACACGGTTCCTGGTTTCATGTGAACACGGTTCCTGGTTTCATGTGAACACGGTTCCTGGTTTCAAGTGAACACGGTTCCTGGTTTCATGTGAACATGGTTCCTGGTTTCATGTGAACGTGGTTCCTGGTTTCAAGTGAACGTGGTTCCTGGTTTCATGTGAACACGGTTCCTGGTTTCATGTGAACACGGTTCCTGGTTTCATGTGAACACGGTTCCTGGTTTCAAGTGAACACGGTTCCTGGTTTCATGTGAACACGGTTCCTGGTTTCATGTGAACACGGTTCCTGGTTTCATGTCAACACGGTTCCTGGTTTCATGTCAACACGGTTCCTGGTTTCATGTGAACACGGTTCCTGGTTTCATGTGAACATGGTTCCTGGTTTCATGTGAACACGGTTCCTGGTTTCATGTAAACACGGTTCCTGGTTTCATGTGAACACGGTTCCTGGTTTCATGTGAACACGGTTCCTGGTTTCATGTGAACACGGTTCCTGGTTTCATGTGAACACAGTTCCTGGTTTCCTGTGAACACAGTTCCTGGTTTTATGTCGACATAGTTCCTGGTTCCATGTGAACTGGTTTCTTGTGAACGTGGTTCCTGGTTTCATGTGAATATGGTTCCTGGTTTCATGTAAACACGGTTCCTGATTTCGTGTGAACACGGTTCCTGGTTTCATGTCAACACGATTCCTGTTTCATGTGAACATGGTTCCTGGTTTCATGTCAACACGGTTCCTGGTTTCATGTGAACATGGTTCCTGGTTTCATGTCAACACGGTTCCTGTTTACTGTGAACATGGTTCCTGGTTTCATGTCAACACGGTTCCTGGTTTCATGTGAACATGGTTCCTGGTTTCATGTGAATTCGTTTCATGTGTACGTGATTCCTGGTTTTATGTTAGCACGGTTCCTGGTTTCATGGCAACATGGTTCCTTTTTTCATGTGGACATGGTTCCTGGTTTCATGTGAACACGGTTCCTGGTTTCATGTGAACATGGTTCCTGGTTTCATGTGAACACGGGTCCTGGTTTCATGTGAACATGGTTCCTGGTTTCATGTGAACATGGTTCCTGGTTTCATGTGAACACGGTTCCTGGTTTCATGTGAACATGGTTCCTGGTTTCATGTGAACATGGTTCCTGGTTTCATGTGAACACGGTTCCTGGTTTCATGTGAACATGGTTCCTGGTTTCATGTGAACACGGTTCCTGGTTTCATGTGAACACGGTTCCTGGTTTCATGTAAACACAGTTCCTGGTTTCATGTGAACACGGTTCCTAGTTTCATGTGAACGTGGTTCCTGGTTTTATGTGAACACGGTCCCTGGTTTCATGTGAACGTGGTTCCTGGTTTCATGTGACTGTGGTTCCTGGTTTCATGTGAACACGGTTCCTGGTTTCATGTGAACACGGTTCCTGGATTATTGTGAACATGGTTCCTGGTTTCATGGCAACACGGTTCCTGGTTTCAAGTGAACGTGGTTCTTGGTTTCATGTGAACACGGTTCCTGGTTTCATGTGAACATGGTTCCTGGTTTCATGTGAACATGGTTCCTGGTTTCATGTGAACATGGTTCCTGGTTTCATGTGAACATGGTTCCTGGTTTCATGTGAACGCAGTTCCTGGTTTTATGTGAACACGGTTCCTGGTTTCATGTGAACGTGGTTCCTGGTTTCATGTGAACACGGTTCCTGGTTTCATGTGAACATGGTTCCTGGTTTCATGTGAACATGGTTCCTGGTTTCATGTGAACATGGTTCCTCGTTTCATGTTAACGTGGTTCCTGGTGTCATGTCAACACGGTTCCTGGTGTCATGTGAACACGGTTCCTGGTTTCATGTGAACGTGGTTCCTGGTGTCATGTGAACACGGTTCCTGGTTTTATGTGAACACGGTTCCTGGTTTCATGTCAACACGGTTCCTGGTTTCATGTGAACACGGTTCCTGGTTTCAAGTGAACGTGGTTCCTGGTTTCATGTGAATATGGTTCTTGGTTTCATGTGAACACAGTTCCTGGTTTCATGTGAATATGGTTCTTGGTTTCATGTCAACACGGTTCCTGGTTTCATGTGAACACGGTTCCTGGTTTCATGTGAACGTGGTTCCTGGTGTCATGTGAACACGGTTCCTGGTTTAATGTGAACATGGTTCCTGGTTTTATGTGAACATCGTTCCTGGTTTTATGTGAACACAGTTCCTGGTTTAATGTGAACATGCTTCCTGGTTTCGTGTAAACACGGTTCCTGGTTTCAAGTGAACGTGGTTCCTGGTTTTATGTGAACATGGTTCCTGGTTTTATGTGAACATGGTTCCTGGTTTCATGTGAATTCGTTTCATGTGTACGTGGTTCCTGGTTTTATGTTAGCACGGTTCCTGGTTTCATGGCAACATGGTTCCTTTTTTCATGTGGACATGGTTCCTGGTTTCATGTGAACACGGTTCCTGGTTTCATGTGAACATGGTTCCTGGTTTCATGTGAACACGGGTCCTGGTTTCATGTGAACACGGTTCTTGGTTTCATGTTAACATGGTTCCTGGTGTCATGTGAACAATGTTCCTGATTTTATGTGAACACGGTACCTGGTTTCATGTGAACATGGTTCCTGGTTTCATGTGAACACGGTTCCTGGTTTCATGTGAACACGGTTCCTGGTTTCATGTGAACACGGTTCCTGGTTTCATGTGAACACGGTTCCTGGTTTCATGTGAACATGGTTCCTGGTTTCATGTGAACACGGTTCCTGGTTTCATGTGAACACGGTTCCTGGTTTCATGTGAACATGGTTCCTGGTTTCATGTGAACATGGTTCCTGGTTTTATGTGAACACGGTTCCTGGTTTAATGTGAACATGGTTCCTGGTTTCGTGTAAACACGGTTCCTGGTTTCAAGTGAACGTGGTTCCTGGTTTTATGTGAACATGGTTCCTGGTTTTATGTGAACATGGTTCCTGGTTTCATGTTAACGTGGTTCCTGGTGTCATGTCAACACGGTTCCTGGTGTCATGTGAACACGGTTCCTGGTTTCATGTGAACGTGGTTCCTGGTGTCATGTGAACACGGTTCCTGGTTTTATGTGAACACGGTTCCTGGTTTCATGTCAACACGGTTCCTGGTTTCATGTGAACACGGTTCCTGGTTTCAAGTGAACGTGGTTCCTGGTTTCATGTGAATATGGTTCTTGGTTTCATGTGAACACAGTTCCTGGTTTCATGTGAACATGGTTCCCGGTTTCATGTGAATATGGTTCTTGGTTTCATGTGAATATGGTTCTTGGTTTCATGTGAACACAGTTCCTGGTTTCATGTGAATATGGTTCTTGGTTTCATGTCAACACGGTTCCTGGTTTCATGTGAACACGGTTCCTGGTTTCATGTGAACGTGGTTCCTGGTGTCATGTGAACACGGTTCCTGGTTTAATGTGAACATGGTTCCTGGTTTCATGTGAACATCGTTCTTGGTATTATGTGAACACAGTTCTTGGTTTAATGTGAACATGGTTCCTGGTTTCGTGTAAACACGGTTCCTGGTTTCAAGTGAACATGGTTCCTGGTTTTATGTGAACATGGTTCCTGGTTTTATGTGAACATGGTTCCTGGTTTCATGTGAACACGGTTCCTGGTTTCATGTGAACATGGTTCCTGGTTTCATGTGAACATCGTTCCTGGTTTAATGTGAACATGGTTCCTGGTTTCATGTAAACACGGTTCCTGGTTTCATGTGAACACGGTTCCTGGTTTCATGTGAACACGGTTCCTGGTTTCATGTGAACACGGTTCCTGGTTTCATGTGAACACGGTTCCTGGTTTCATGTGAACACGTTTCCTGGTTTCATGTGAACACAGTTCCTGGTTTTATGTCGACATAGTTCCTGGTTCCATGTGAACTGGTTTCTTGTGAACGTGGTTTCATGTGAACATGGTTCCTGGTTTCATGTGAATATGGTTCCTGGTTTCATGTAAACACAGTTCCTGGTTTCATGTGAACATGGTTCCTGGTTTCATGTCAACACGGTTCCTGGTTTCAAGTGAACGTGGTTCTTGGTTTCATGTGAACACGGTTCCTGGTTTTATGTGAACGTGGTTCCTGGTTTTATGTGAACACAGTTCCTGGTTTTATGTGAACACAGTTCCTGGATTATTGTGAACATGGTTCCTTGTTTCATGTGAACATGGTTCCTGGTTTCATGTGAACGTGGTTCCTGGTTTTATGTGAACACAGTTCCTTGTTTTATGTGAACACAGTTCCTGGTTTTATGTGAACACAGTTCCTGGATTATTGTGAACATGGTTCCTGGTTTCATGTGAACATGGTTCCTGGTTTCATGTCAACACGGTTCCTGGTTTCATGTCAACACGGTTCCTGGTTTCATGTGAACATGGTTCCTGGTTTCATGTGAACATGGTTCCTGGTTTCATGTGAACGCGGTTCCTGGTTTCATGTGAATATGGTTCTTGGTTTCATGTGAACATGGTTCTTGGTTTCATGTGAACACAGTTCCTGGTTTCATGTTAACACGGTTCCTGGTTTCAAGTGAACGTGGTTCTTGGTTTCATGTGAACACGGTTCCTGGTTTCATGTGAACATGGTTCCTGGTTTCATGTGAACATGGTTCCTGGTTTCATGTGAACATGGTTCCTGGTTTCATGTGAACGCAGTTCCTGGTTTTATGTGAACACGGTTCCTGGTTTCATGTGAACGTGGTTCCTGGTTTCATGTGAACACAGTTCCTTGTTTTATGTGAACACAGTTCCTGGTTTTATGTGAACACAGTTCCTGGATTATTGTGAACATGGTTCCTGGTTTCATGTGAACATGGTTCCTGGTTTCATGTCAACACGGTTCCTGGTTTCATGTCAACACGGTTCCTGGTTTCATGTCAACACGGTTCCTGGTTTCATGTGAACACGGTTCCTGGTTTTATGTGAACACGGTTCCTGGTTTAATGTGAACACGGTTCCTGGTTTCAAGTGAACGTGGTTCCTGGTTTTATGTGAACATGCTTCCTGGTTTTATGTGAACATGGTTCCTGGTTTCATGTTAACGTGGTTCCTGGTGTCATGTCAACACGGTTCCTGGTGTCATGTGAACACGGTTCCTGGTTTCATGTGAACGTGGTTCCTGGTGTCATGTGAACACGGTTCCTGGTTTTATGTGAACACGGTTCCTGGTTTCATGTCAACACGGTTCCTGGTTTCATGTGAACACGGTTCCTGGTTTCAAGTGAACGTGGTTCCTGGTTTCATGTGAATATGGTTCTTGGTTTCATGTGAACACAGTTCCTGGTTTCATGTGAACATGGTTCCCGGTTTCATGTGAACATGGTTCTTGGTTTCA
Organism: Telmatherina bonti; assembly: GCF_933228915.1. NCBI lineage: Eukaryota > Metazoa > Chordata > Actinopteri > Atheriniformes > Telmatherinidae > Telmatherina > Telmatherina bonti. The sequence continues at coordinate 43,508,847 of NC_136621.1, read as the reverse complement.
TGTGAATATGGTTCTTGGTTTCATGTGAACATGGTTCCTGGTTTCATGTGAATATGGTTCTTGGTTTCATGTCAACACGGTTCCTGGTTTCATGTGAACACGGTTCCTGGTTTCATGTGAACGTGGTTCCTGGTGTCATGTGAACACGGTTCCTGGTTTAATGTGAACATGGTTGCTGGTTTCATGTGAACATCGTTCCTGGTATTATGTGAACACGGTTCTTGGTTTAATGTGAACATGGTTCCTGGTTTCGTGTAAACACGGTTCCTGGTTTCAAGTGAACGTGGTTCCTGGTTTCATGTGAACACGGTTCCTGGTTTCATGTGAACACGGTTCCTGGTTTCATGTGAACACGGTTCCTGGTTTCATGTGAACATGGTTCCTGGCTTCATGTGAACACGGGTCCTGGTTTCATGTGAACACGGTTCTTGGTTTCATGTTAACATGGTTCCTGGTGTCATGTGAACAATGTTCCTGATTTTATGTGAACACGGTACCTGGTTTCATGTGAACATGGTTCCTGGTTTCATGTGAACACGGTTCCTGGTTTCATGTGAACACGGTTCCTGGTTTCATGTGAACACGGTTCCTGGTTTCATGTGAACACGGTTCCTGGTTTCATGTGAACATGGTTCCTGGTTTCATGTGAACACGGTTCCTGGTTTCATGTGAACACGGTTCCTGGTTTCATGTGAACATGGTTCCTGGTTTCATGTGAACACGGTTCCTGGTTTCATGTGAACACGGTTCCTGGTTTCATGTGAACACGGTTCCTGGTTTCATGTGAACACGGTTCCTGGTGTTATGTGAACACGGTTCCTGGTTTTATGTGAACACGGTTCCTGGTTTCATGTCAACACGGTTCCTGGTTTCATGTGAACACGGTTCCTGGTTTCAAGTGAACGTGGTTCCTGGTTTCATGTGAATATGGTTCTTGGTTTCATGTGAACACAGTTCCTGGTTTCATGTGAACATGGTTCCCGGTTTCATGTGAATATGGTTCTTGGTTTCATGTGAATATGGTTCTTGGTTTCATGTGAACACAGTTCCTGGTTTCATGTGAATATGGTTCTTGGTTTCATGTCAACACGGTTCCTGGTTTCATGTGAACACGGTTCCTGGTTTCATGTGAACACGTTTCCTGGTTTCATGTGAACACAGTTCCTGGTTTTATGTCGACATAGTTCCTGGTTCCATGTGAACTGGTTTCTTGTGAACGTGGTTTCATGTGAACATGGTTCCTGGTTTCATGTGAATATGGTTCCTGGTTTCATGTAAACACAGTTCCTGGTTTCATGTGAACATGGTTCCTGGTTTCATGTCAACACGGTTCCTGGTTTCAAGTGAACGTGGTTCTTGGTTTCATGTGAACACGGTTCCTGGTTTTATGTGAACGTGGTTCCTGGTTTTATGTGAACACAGTTCCTGGTTTTATGTGAACACAGTTCCTGGATTATTGTGAACATGGTTCCTGGTTTCATGTGAACATGGTTCCTGGTTTCATGTGAACGTGGTTCCTGGTTTTATGTCAACACAGTTCCTTGTTTTATGTGAACACAGTTCCCGGTTTTATGTGAACACAGTTCCTGGATTATTGTGAACATGGTTCCTGGTTTCATGTGAACATGGTTCCTGGTTTCATGTCAACACGGTTCCTGGTTTCATGTCAACACGGTTCCTGGTTTCATGTGAACATGGTTCCTGGTTTCATGTGAACATGGTTCCTGGTTTCATGTGAACGCGGTTCCTGGTTTCATGTGAATATGGTTCTTGGTTTCATGTGAACATGGTTCTTGGTTTCATGTGAACACAGTTCCTGGTTTCATGTTAACACGGTTCCTGGTTTCAAGTGAACGTGGTTCTTGGTTTCATGTGAACACGGTTCCTGGTTTCATGTGAACATGGTTCCTGGTTTCATGTGAACATGGTTCCTGGTTTCATGTGAACATGGTTCCTGGTTTCATGTGAACATGGTTCCTGGTTTCATGTGAACGCAGTTCCTGGTTTTATGTGAACACGGTTCCTGGTTTCATGTGAACGTGGTTCCTGGTTTCATGTGAACACAGTTCCTTGTTTTATGTGAACACAGTTCCTGGTTTTATGTGAACACAGTTCCTGGATTATTGTGAACATGGTTCCTGGTTTCATGTGAACATGGTTCCTGGTTTCATGTCAACACGGTTCCTGGTTTCATGTCAACACGGTTCCTGGTTTCATGTGAACATGGTTCCTGGTTTCATGTGAACGCGGTTCCTGGTTTCATGTGAATATGGTTCTTGGTTTCATGTGAACATGGTTCTTGGTTTCATGTGAACACAGTTCCTGGTTTCATGTTAACACGGTTCCTGGTTTCAAGTGAACGTGGTTCTTGGTTTCATGTGAACACGGTTCCTGGTTTCATGTGAACATGGTTCCTGGTTTCATGTGAACATGGTTCCTGGTTTCATGTGAACATGGTTCCTGGTTTCATGTGAACATGGTTCCTGGTTTCATGTGAACGCAGTTCCTGGTTTTATGTGAACACGGTTCCTGGTTTCATGTGAACGTGGTTCCTGGTTTCATGTGAACACGGTTCCTGGTTTCATGTGAACATGGTTCCTGGTTTCATGTGAACATGGTTCCTGGTTTCATGTGAACATGGTTCCTCGTTTCATGTTAACGTGGTTCCTGGTGTCATGTAAACACGGTTGCTGGTGTCATGTGAACACGGTTCCTGGTTTCATGTGAACGTGGTTCCTGGTGTCATATGAACACAGTTCCTGGTTTTATGTCAACACGGTTCCTGGTTTCATGTCAACACGGTTCCTGGTTTCATGTGAACACGGTTCCTGGTTTCAAGTGAACGTGGTTCCTGGTTTCATGTGAACACAGTTCCTGGTTTCATGTGAACATGGTTCCCGGTTTCATGTGAATATGGTTCTTGGTTTCATGTGAATATGGTTCTTGGTTTCATGTGAACACAGTTCCTGGTTTCATGTGAATATGGTTCTTGGTTTCATGTGAACACGGTTCCTGGTTTCATGTGAACATGGTTCCTGGTTTCATGTGAACGTGGTTCCTGGTGTCATGTGAACACGGTTCCTGGTTTAATGTGAACATGGTTCCTGGTTTCATGTGAACATCGTTCCTGGTTTTATGTGAACACGGTTCCTGGTTTAATGTGAACATGGTTCCTGGTTTCGTGTAAACACGGTTCCTGGTTTCAAGTGAACGTGGTTCCTGGTTTTATGTGAACATGGTTCCTGGTTTCATGTTAACGTGGTTCCTGGTGTCATGTCAACACGGTTCCTGGTGTCATGTGAACACGGTTCCTGGTTTCATGTGAACGTGGTTCCTGGTGTCATGTGAACACGGTTCCTGGTTTTATGTGAACACGGTTCCTGGTTTCATGTCAACACGGTTCCTGGTTTCATGTGAACACGGTTCCTGGTTTCAAGTGAACGTGGTTCCTGGTTTCATGTGAATATGGTTCTTGGTTTCATGTGAACACAGTTCCTGGTTTCATGTGAACATGGTTCCCGGTTTCATGTGAATATGGTTCTTGGTTTCATGTGAATATGGTTCTTGGTTTCATGTGAACACAGTTCCTGGTTTCATGTGAATATGGTTCTTGGTTTCATGTCAACACGGTTCCTGGTTTCATGTGAACGTGGTTCCTGGTTTCATGTGAACGTGGTTCCTGGTGTCATGTGAACACGGTTCCTGGTTTAATGTGAACATGGTTCCTGGTTTCATGTGAACATCGTTCCTGGTATTATGTGAACACGGTTCTTGGTTTAATGTGAACATGGTTCCTGGTTTCGTGTAAACACGGTTCCTGGTTTCAAGTGAATATGGTTCCTGGTTTTATGTGAACATGGTTCCTGGTTTTATGTGAACATGGTTCCTGGTTTCATGTAAACACGGTTCCTGGTTTCATGTGAACACGGTTCCTGGTTTCATGTGAACATGGTTCCTGGTTTCATGTGAACATCGTTCCTGGTTTAATGTGAACATGGTTCCTGGTTTCATGTAAACACGGTTCCTGGTTTCATGTGAACACGGTTCCTGGTTTCATGTGAACACGGTTCCTGGTTTCATGTGAACACGGTTCCTGGTTTCATGTGAACACGCTTCCTGGTTTCATGTGAACACGTTTCCTGGTTTCATGTGAACACAGTTCCTGGTTTTATGTCGACATAGTTCCTGGTTCCATGTGAACTGGTTTCTTGTGAACGTGGTTTCATGTGAACATGGTTCCTGGTTTCATGTGAATATGGTTCCTGGTTTCATGTAAACACAGTTCCTGGTTTCATGTGAACATGGTTCCTGGTTTCATGTCAACACGGTTCCTGGTTTCAAGTGAACGTGGTTCTTGGTTTCATGTGAACACGGTTCCTGGTTTTATGTGAACGTGGTTCCTGGTTTTATGTGAACACAGTTCCTGGTTTTATGTGAGCACAGTTCCTGGATTATTGTGAACATGGTTCCTGGTTTCATGTGAACATGGTTCCTGGTTTCATGTGAACGTGGTTCCTGGTTTTATGTGAACACAGTTCCTTGTTTTATGTGAACACAGTTCCTGGTTTTATGTGAACACGGTTCCTGGTTTCATGTGATCACGGTTCCTGGTTTCATGTGAACACGGTTCCTGGTTTCATGTCAACACGGTTCCTGGTTTCATGTCAACACGGTTCCTGGTTTCATGTGAACATGGTTCCTGGTTTCATGTGAACATGGTTCCTGGTTTCATGTGAACGCGGTTCCTGGTTTCATGTGAATATGGTTCTTGGTTTCATGTGAACATGGTTCTTGGTTTCATGTGAACACAGTTCCTGGTTTCATGTTAACACGGTTCCTGGTTTCAAGTGAACGTGGTTCCTGGTTTCATGTGAATATGGTTCCTGGTTTCATGTCAACACGGTTCCTGGTTTCATGTGAACACGGTTCCTGGTTTCATGTGAACGTGGTTCCTGGTGTCATGTGAACACGGTTCCTGGTTTCATGTGAACACGGTTCCTGGTTTCATGTCAACACGGTTCCTGGTTTCATGTGAACACGGTTCCTGGTTTCAAGTGAACGTGGTTCCTGGTTTCATGTGAACATGGTTCCTGGTTTCATGTGAACATGGTTCCTGGTTTCATGTAAACACGGTTCCTGGTTTCATGTGAATATGGTTCTTGGTTTCATGTGAATATGGTTCTTGGTTTCATGTGAACACAGTTCCTGGTTTCATGTGAACACGGTTCCTGGTTTCATGTGAATATGGTTCTTGGTTTCATGTGAACACAGTTCCTGGTTTCATGTGAACATGGTTCCCGGTTTCATGTGAATATGGTTCTTGGTTTCATGTGAATATGGTTCTTGGTTTCATGTGAACACAGTTCCTGGTTTCATGTGAATATGGTTCTTGGTTTCATGTGAACACGGTTCCTGGTTTCATGTGAACATGGTTCCTGGTTTCACGTGAACGTGGTTCCTGGTGTCATGTGAACACGGTTCCTGGTTTAATGTGAACATGGTTCCTGGTTTCATGTGAACATCGTTCCTGGTTTTATGTGAACACAGTTCCTGGATTATTGTGAACATGGTTCCTGGTTTCATGTGAACATGGTTCCTGGTTTCATGTGAACGTGGTTCCTGGTTTTATGTGAACACAGTTCCTTGTTTTATGTGAACACAGTTCCTAGTTTTATGTGAACACGGTTCCTGGTTTCATGTGATCACGGTTCCTGGTTTCATGTGAACACGGTTCCTGGTTTCATGTCAACACGGTTCCTGGTTTCATGTCAACACGGTTCCTGGTTTCATGTGAACATGGTTCCTGGTTTCATGTGAACATGGTTCCTGGTTTCATGTGAACGCGGTTCCTGGTTTCATGTGAATATGGTTCTTGGTTTCATGTGAACATGGTTCTTGGTTTCATGTGAACACAGTTCCTGGTTTCATGTTAACACGGTTCCTGGTTTCAAGTGAACGTGGTTCCTGGTTTCATGTGAATATGGTTCCTGGTTTCATGTCAACACGGTTCCTGGTTTCATGTGAACACGGTTCCTGGTTTCATGTGAACGTGGTTCCTGGTGTCATGTGAACACGGTTCCTGGTTTCATGTGAACACGGTTCCTGGTTTCATGTCAACACGGTTCCTGGTTTCATGTGAACACGGTTCCTGGTTTCAAGTGAACGTGGTTCCTGGTTTCATGTGAACATGGTTCCTGGTTTCATGTGAACATGGTTCCTGGTTTCATGTAAACATGGTTCCTGGTTTCATGTGAATATGGTTCTTGGTTTCATGTGAATATGGTTCTTGGTTTCATGTGAACACAGTTCCTGGTTTCATGTGAACACGGTTCCTGGTTTCAAGTGAACGTGGTTCCTGGTTTCATGTGAACGTGGTTCCTAGTTTCATGTGAACACGGTTCCTGGTTTCATGTCAACACGGTTCCTGGTTTCATGTGGACATAGTTCCTGGTTTCATGTGAACACGGTTCCTGGTTTCATGTCAACACGGTTCCTGGTTTCATGTGGACATAGTTCCTGGTTTCATGTGAACACAGTTCCTGGTTTCATGTGAACGTGGTTCCTGGTTTCAAGTGAACGTGGTTCCTGGTTTCATGTGAATATGGTTCTTGGTTTCATGTCAACACGGTTCCTGGTTTCATGTGAACACGGTTCCTGGTTTCATGTGAACGTGGTTCCTGGTGTCATGTGAACACGGTTCCTGGTTTCATGTCAACACGGTTCCTGGTTTCATGTCAACACGGTTCCTGGTTTCATGTCAACACGGTTCCTGGTTTCATGTCAACACGGTTCCTGGTTTCAAGTGAACGTGGTTCCTGGTTTCATGTGAACATGGTTCCTGGTTTCATGTGAACATGGTTCCTGGTTTCATGTAAACACGGTTCCTGGTTTCATGTGAATATGGTTCTTGGTTTCATGTGAATATGGTTCTTGGTTTCATGTGAACACAGTTCCTGGTTTCATGTGAACACGGTTCCTGGTTTCAAGTGAACGTGGTTCCTGGTTTCATGTGAACGTGGTTCCTAGTTTCATGTGAACACGGTTCCTGGTTTCACGTGAACGTGGTTCCTGGTGTCATGTGGACACGGTTCCTGGTTTAATGTGAACATGGTTCCTGGTTTCATGTGAACATCGTTCCTGGTTTTATGTGAACACAGTTCCTGGATTATTGTGAACATGGTTCCTGGTTTCATGTGAACATGGTTCCTGGTTTCATGTGAACGTGGTTCCTGGTTTTATGTGAACACAGTTCCTTGTTTTATGTGAACACAGTTCCTGGTTTTATGTGAACACGGTTCCTGGTTTCATGTGATCACGGTTCCTGGTTTCATGTGAACACGGTTCCTGGTTTCATGTCAACACGGTTCCTGGTTTCATGTCAACACGGTTCCTGGTTTCATGTGAACATGGTTCCTGGTTTCATGTGAACATGGTTCCTGGTTTCATGTGAACGCGGTTCCTGGTTTCATGTGAATATGGTTCTTGGTTTCATGTGAACATGGTTCTTGGTTTCATGTGAACACAGTTCCTGGTTTCATGTTAACACGGTTCCTGGTTTCAAGTGAACGTGGTTCCTGGTTTCATGTGAATATGGTTCCTGGTTTCATGTCAACACGGTTCCTGGTTTCATGTGAACACGGTTCCTGGTTTCATGTGAACGTGGTTCCTGGTGTCATGTGAACACGGTTCCTGGTTTCATGTGAACACGGTTCCTGGTTTCATGTCAACACGGTTCCTGGTTTCATGTGAACACGGTTCCTGGTTTCAAGTGAACGTGGTTCCTGGTTTCATGTGAACATGGTTCCTGGTTTCATGTGAACATGGTTCCTGGTTTCATGTAAACATGGTTCCTGGTTTCATGTGAATATGGTTCTTGGTTTCATGTGAATATGGTTCTTGGTTTCATGTGAACACAGTTCCTGGTTTCATGTGAACACGGTTCCTGGTTTCAAGTGAACGTGGTTCCTGGTTTCATGTGAACGTGGTTCCTAGTTTCATGTGAACACGGTTCCTGGTTTCATGTCAACACGGTTCCTGGTTTCATGTGGACATAGTTCCTGGTTTCATGTGAACACGGTTCCTGGTTTCATGTCAACACGGTTCCTGGTTTCATGTGGACATAGTTCCTGGTTTCATGTGAACACAGTTCCTGGTTTCATGTGAACGTGGTTCCTGGTTTCAAGTGAACGTGGTTCCTGGTTTCATGTGAATATGGTTCTTGGTTTCATGTCAACACGGTTCCTGGTTTCATGTGAACACGGTTCCTGGTTTCATGTGAACGTGGTTCCTGGTGTCATGTGAACACGGTTCCTGGTTTCATGTCAACACGGTTCCTGGTTTCATGTCAACACGGTTCCTGGTTTCATGTCAACACGGTTCCTGGTTTCATGTCAACACGGTTCCTGGTTTCAAGTGAACGTGGTTCCTGGTTTCATGTGAACATGGTTCCTGGTTTCATGTGAACATGGTTCCTGGTTTCATGTAAACACGGTTCCTGGTTTCATGTGAATATGGTTCTTGGTTTCATGTGAATATGGTTCTTGGTTTCATGTGAACACAGTTCCTGGTTTCATGTGAACACGGTTCCTGGTTTCAAGTGAACGTGGTTCCTGGTTTCATGTGAACGTGGTTCCTAGTTTCATGTGAACACGGTTCCTGGTTTCATGTCAACACGGTTCCTGGTTTCATGTGGACATAGTTCCTGGTTTCATGTGAACATGGTTCCTGGTTTCATGTGAACATGGTTCCTGGTTTCATGTGAACGTGGTTCCTGGTTTCAAGTGAACGTGGTTCCTGGTTTCATGTGAACACGGTTCCTGGTTTCATGTGAACACGGTTCCTGGTTTCATGTGAACACGGTTCCTGGTTTCATGTGAACACGGTTCCTGGTTTCACGTGAACACGGTTCCTGGTTTCATGTGAACACGGTTCCTGGTTTCATGTCAACACGGTTCCTGGTTTCATGTCAACACGGTTCCTGGTTTCATGTCAACATGGTTCCTGGTTTCATGTGAACACGGTTCCTGGTTTCATGTCAACACGGTTCCTGGTTTCATGTCAACACGGTTCCTGGTTTCATGTGAACATGGTTCCTGGTTTCATGTGAACATTGTTCCTGGTTTCATGTGAACGCGGTTCCTTGTTTCATGTGAATATGGTTCTTGGTTTCATGTGAACATGGTTCTTGGTTTCATGTGAACACAGTTCCTGGTTTCATGTTAACACAGTTCCTGGTTTCAAGTGAACGTGGTTCCTGGTTTCATGTGAATATGGTTCTTGGTTTCATGTCAACACGGTTCCTGGTTTCATGTGAACACGGTTCCTGGTTTCATGTGAACGTGGTTCCTGGTGTCATGTGAACACGGTTCCTGGTTTCATGTCAACACGGTTCCTGGTTTCATGTGAATATGGTTCTTGGTTTCATGTGAACACGGTTCCTGGTTTCATCTGAACACAGTTCCTGGTTTCATTTGAACACGGTTCCTGGTTTCAAGTGAACGTGGTTCCTGGTTTCATGTGAACGTGGTTCCTAGTTTCATGTGAATATGGTTCTTGGTTTCATGTGAACATGGTTCTTGGTTTCATGTGAACACGGTTCCTGGTTTCATGTGAACACGGTTCCTGGTTTCATATGAACGTGGTTCCTGGTGTCATGTGAACACGGTTCCTGGTTTCATGTCAACACGGTTCCTGGTTTCATGTGAATATGGTTCTTGGTTTCATGTGAACACAGTTCCTGGTTTCATGTGAACACGGTTCCTGGTTTCAAGTGAACGTGGTTCCTGGTTTCATGTGAACGTGGTTCCTAGTTTCATGTGAATATGGTTCTTGGTTTCATGTGAACATGGTTCCTGGTTTCATGTTAACACGGTTCCTGGTTTCAAGTGAACGTGGTTCCTGGTTTCATGTGAATATGGTTCCTGGTTTCATGTCAACACGGTTCCTGGTTCCATGTGAACACGGTTCCTGGTTTCATGTGAACGTGGTTCCTGGTGTCATGTGAACACGGTTCCTGGTTTCATGTGAACACGGTTCCTGGTTTCATGTCAACACGGTTCCTGGTTTCACGTGAACACGGTTCCTGGTTTCATGTGAATATGGTTCTTGGTTTCATGTGAATATGGTTCTTGGTTTCATGTGAACACAGTTCCTGGTTTCATGTGAATATGGTTCTTGGTTTCATGTGAATATGGTTCTTGGTTTCATGTGAACACAGTTCCTGGTTTCATGTGAACACGGTTCCTGGTTTCAAGTGAACGTGGTTCCTGGTTTCATGTGAACGTGGTTCCTAGTTTCATGTGAACACGGTTCCTGGTTTCATGTCAACACGGTTCCTGGTTTCATGTGGACATAGTTCCTGGTTTCATGTGAACATGGTTCCTGGTTTCATGTGAACATGGTTCCTGGTTTCATGTGAACGTGGTTCCTGGTTTCAAGTGAACGTGGTTCCTGGTTTCATGTGAACACGGTTCCTGGTTTCATGTGAACACGGTTCCTGGTTTCATGTGAACACGGTTCCTGGTTTCATGTGAACACGGTTCCTGGTTTCACGTGAACACGGTTCCTGGTTTCATGTGAACACGGTTCCTGGTTTCATGTCAACACGGTTCCTGGTTTCATGTCAACACGGTTCCTGGTTTCATGTCAACATGGTTCCTGGTTTCATGTGAACACGGTTCCTGGTTTCATGTCAACACGGTTCCTGGTTTCATGTCAACACGGTTCCTGGTTTCATGTGAACATGGTTCCTGGTTTCATGTGAACATTGTTCCTGGTTTCATGTGAACGCGGTTCCTTGTTTCATGTGAATATGGTTCTTGGTTTCATGTGAACATGGTTCTTGGTTTCATGTGAACACAGTTCCTGGTTTCATGTTAACACAGTTCCTGGTTTCAAGTGAACGTGGTTCCTGGTTTCATGTGAATATGGTTCTTGGTTTCATGTCAACACGGTTCCTGGTTTCATGTGAACACGGTTCCTGGTTTCATGTGAACGTGGTTCCTGGTGTCATGTGAACACGGTTCCTGGTTTCATGTCAACACGGTTCCTGGTTTCATGTGAATATGGTTCTTGGTTTCATGTGAACACGGTTCCTGGTTTCATGTGAACACAGTTCCTGGTTTCATTTGAACACGGTTCCTGGTTTCAAGTGAACGTGGTTCCTGGTTTCATGTGAACGTGGTTCCTAGTTTCATGTGAATATGGTTCTTGGTTTCATGTGAACATGGTTCTTGGTTTCATGTGAACACGGTTCCTGGTTTCATGTGAACACGGTTCCTGGTTTCATATGAACGTGGTTCCTGGTGTCATGTGAACACGGTTCCTGGTTTCATGTCAACACGGTTCCTGGTTTCATGTGAATATGGTTCTTGGTTTCATGTGAACACAGTTCCTGGTTTCATGTGAACACGGTTCCTGGTTTCAAGTGAACGTGGTTCCTGGTTTCATGTGAACGTGGTTCCTAGTTTCATGTGAATATGGTTCTTGGTTTCATGTGAACATGGTTCCTGGTTTCATGTTAACACGGTTCCTGGTTTCAAGTGAACGTGGTTCCTGGTTTCATGTGAATATGGTTCCTGGTTTCATGTCAACACGGTTCCTGGTTCCATGTGAACACGGTTCCTGGTTTCATGTGAACGTGGTTCCTGGTGTCATGTGAACACGGTTCCTGGTTTCATGTGAACACGGTTCCTGGTTTCATGTCAACACGGTTCCTGGTTTCACGTGAACACGGTTCCTGGTTTCATGTGAATATGGTTCTTGGTTTCATGTGAATATGGTTCTTGGTTTCATGTGAACACAGTTCCTGGTTTCATGTGAACACGGTTCCTGGTTTCAAGTGAACGTGGTTCCTGGTTTCATGTGAACGTGGTTCCTAGTTTCATGTGAACACGGTTCCTGGTTTCATGTCAACACGGTTCCTGGTTTCATGTGGACATAGTTCCTGGTTTCATGTGAACACGGTTCCTGGTTTCATGTCAACACGGTTCCTGGTTTCATGTGGACATAGTTCCTGGTTTCATGTGAACACAGTTCCTGGTTTCATGTGAACGTGGTTCCTGGTTTCAAGTGAACGTGGTTCCTGGTTTCATGTGAATATGGTTCTTGGTTTCATGTCAACACGGTTCCTGGTTTCATGTGAACACGGTTCCTGGTTTCATGTGAACGTGGTTCCTGGTGTCATGTGAACACGGTTCCTGGTTTCATGTCAACACGGTTCCTGGTTTCATGTCAACACGGTTCCTGGTTTCATGTCAACACGGTTCCTGGTTTCATGTCAACACGGTTCCTGGTTTCAAGTGAACGTGGTTCCTGGTTTCATGTGAACATGGTTCCTGGTTTCATGTGAACATGGTTCCTGGTTTCATGTAAACACGGTTCCTGGTTTCATGTGAATATGGTTCTTGGTTTCATGTGAATATGGTTCTTGGTTTCATGTGAACACAGTTCCTGGTTTCATGTGAACACGGTTCCTGGTTTCAAGTGAACGTGGTTCCTGGTTTCATGTGAACGTGGTTCCTAGTTTCATGTGAACACGGTTCCTGGTTTCATGTCAACACGGTTCCTGGTTTCATGTGGACATAGTTCCTGGTTTCATGTGAACATGGTTCCTGGTTTCATGTGAACATGGTTCCTGGTTTCATGTGAACGTGGTTCCTGGTTTCAAGTGAACGTGGTTCCTGGTTTCATGTGAACACGGTTCCTGGTTTCATGTGAACACGGTTCCTGGTTTCATGTGAAAACGGTTCCTGGTTTCATGTGAACACGGTTCCTGGTTTCACGTGAACACGGTTCCTGGTTTCATGTGAACACGGTTCCTGGTTTCATGTCAACACGGTTCCTGGTTTCATGTCAACACGGTTCCTGGTTTCATGTCAACATGGTTCCTGGTTTCATGTGAACACGGTTCCTGGTTTCATGTCAACACGGTTCCTGGTTTCATGTCAACACGGTTCCTGGTTTCATGTGAACATGGTTCCTGGTTTCATGTGAACATTGTTCCTGGTTTCATGTGAACGCGGTTCCTTGTTTCATGTGAATATGGTTCTTGGTTTCATGTGAACATGGTTCTTGGTTTCATGTGAACACAGTTCCTGGTTTCATGTTAACACAGTTCCTGGTTTCAAGTGAACGTGGTTCCTGGTTTCATGTGAATATGGTTCTTGGTTTCATGTCAACACGGTTCCTGGTTTCATGTGAACACGGTTCCTGGTTTCATGTGAACGTGGTTCCTGGTGTCATGTGAACACGGTTCCTGGTTTCATGTCAACACGGTTCCTGGTTTCATGTGAATATGGTTCTTGGTTTCATGTGAACACGGTTCCTGGTTTCATGTGAACACAGTTCCTGGTTTCATTTGAACACGGTTCCTGGTTTCAAGTGAACGTGGTTCCTGGTTTCATGTGAACGTGGTTCCTAGTTTCATGTGAATATGGTTCTTGGTTTCATGTGAACATGGTTCTTGGTTTCATGTGAACACGGTTCCTGGTTTCATGTGAACACGGTTCCTGGTTTCATATGAACGTGGTTCCTGGTGTCATGTGAACACGGTTCCTGGTTTCATGTCAACACGGTTCCTGGTTTCATGTGAATATGGTTCTTGGTTTCATGTGAACACAGTTCCTGGTTTCATGTGAACACGGTTCCTGGTTTCAAGTGAACGTGGTTCCTGGTTTCATGTGAACGTGGTTCCTAGTTTCATGTGAATATGGTTCTTGGTTTCATGTGAACATGGTTCCTGGTTTCATGTTAACACGGTTCCTGGTTTCAAGTGAACGTGGTTCCTGGTTTCATGTGAATATGGTTCCTGGTTTCATGTCAACACGGTTCCTGGTTCCATGTGAACACGGTTCCTGGTTTCATGTGAACGTGGTTCCTGGTGTCATGTGAACACGGTTCCTGGTTTCATGTGAACACGGTTCCTGGTTTCATGTCAACACGGTTCCTGGTTTCACGTGAACACGGTTCCTGGTTTCATGTGAACACGGTTCCTGGTTTCATGTCAACACGGTTCCTGGTTTCATGTCAACACGGTTCCTGGTTTCATGTCAACATGGTTCCTGGTTTCATGTGAACACGGTTCCTGGTTTCATGTCAACACGGTTCCTGGTTTCATGTCAACACGGTTCCTGGTTTCATGTGAACATGGTTCCTGGTTTCATGTGAACATGGTTCCTGGTTTCATGTGAACGCGGTTCCTGGTTTCATGTGAATATGGTTCTTGGTTTCATGTGAACATGGTTCTTGGTTTCATGTGAACACAGTTCCTGGTTTCATGTTAACACAGTTCCTGGTTTCAAGTGAACGTGGTTCCTGGTTTCATGTGAATATGGTTCTTGGTTTCATGTCAACACGGTTCCTGGTTTCATGTGAACACGGTTCCTGGTTTCATGTGAACGTGGTTCCTGGTGTCATGTGAACACGGTTCCTGGTTTCATGTCAACACGGTTCCTGGTTTCATGTGAATATGGTTCTTGGTTTCATGTGAATATGGTTCTTGGTTTCATGTGAACACAGTTCCTGGTTTCATGTGAACACGGTTCCTGGTTTCAAGTGAACGTGGTTCCTGGTTTCATGTGAACGTGGTTCCTAGTTTCATGTGAATATGGTTCTTGGTTTCATGTGAACATGGTTCTTGGTTTCATGTGAACACGGTTCCTGGTTTCATGTGAACACGGTTCCTGGTTTCATATGAACGTGGTTCCTGGTGTCATGTGAACACGGTTCCTGGTTTCATGTCAACACGGTTCCTGGTTTCATGTGAATATGGTTCTTGGTTTCATGTGAATATGGTTCTTGGTTTCATGTGAACACAGTTCCTGGTTTCATGTGAACACGGTTCCTGGTTTCAAGTGAACGTGGTTCCTGGTTTCATGTGAACGTGGTTCCTAGTTTCATGTGAATATGGTTCTTGGTTTCATGTGAACATGGTTCCTGGTTTCATGTTAACACGGTTCCTGGTTTCAAGTGAACGTGGTTCCTGGTTTCATGTGAATATGGTTCCTGGTTTCATGTCAACACGGTTCCTGGTTCCATGTGAACACGGTTCCTGGTTTCATGTGAATGTGGTTCCTGGTGTCATGTGAACACGGTTCCTGGTTTCATGTGAACACGGTTCCTGGTTTCATGTCAACACGGTTCCTGGTTTCATGTGAACACGGTTCCTGGTTTCAAGTGAACGTGGTTCCTGGTTTCATGTGAACATGGTTCCTGGTTTCATGTGAACATGGTTCCTGGTTTCATGTAAACACGGTTCCTGGTTTCATGTGAATATGGTTCTTGGGTTCATGTGAATATGGTTCTTGGTTTCATGTGAACACAGTTCCTGGTTTCATGTGAACACGGTTCCTGGTTTCAAGTGAACGTGGTTCCTGGTTTCATGTGAACGTGGTTCCTAGTTTCATGTGAACACGGTTCCTGGTTTCATGTCAACACGGTTCCTGGTTTCATGTGGACATAGTTCCTGGTTTCATTTGAACATGGTTCCTGGTTTCATGTGAACATGGTTCCTGGTTTCATGTGAACGTGGTTCCTGGTTTCAAGTGAACGTGGTTCCTGGTTTCATGTGAACACGGTTCCTGGTTTCATGTGAACACGGTTCCTGGTTTCATGTGAACACGGTTCCTGGTTTCATGTGAACACGGTTCCTGGTTTCATGTGAACACGGTTCCTGGTTTCACGTGAACACGGTTCCTGGTTTCATGTGAACACGGTTCCTGGTTTCATGTCAACACGGTTCCTGGTTTCATGTCAACACGGTTCCTGGTTTCATGTCAACATGGTTCCTGGTTTCATGTGAACACGGTTCCTGGTTTCATGTCAACACGGTTCCTGGTTTCATGTGAACGTGGTTCCTGGTGTCATGTGAACACGGTTCCTGGTTTCATGTCAACACGGTTCCTGGTTTCATGTGAATATGGTTCTTGGTTTCATGTGAATATGGTTCTTGGTTTCATGTGAACACAGTTCCTGGTTTCATGTGAACGTGGTTCCTGGTTTCATGTGAATATGGTTCTTGGTTTCATGTGAATATGGTTCTTGGTTTCATGTGAATATGGTTCTTGGTTTCATGTGAATATGGTTCTTGGTTTCATGTGAACACAGTTCCTGGTTTCATGTGAATATGGTTCTTGGTTTCATGTGAATATGGTTCTTGGTTTCATGTGAACACAGTTCCTGGTTTCATGTGAACGTGGTTCCTGGTTTCATGTGAACACGGTTCCTGGTTTCATGTGAACACGGTTCCTGGTTTCATGTGAACACGGTTCCTGGTTTCATGTGAACACGGTTCCTGGTTTCATGTGAACACGGTTCCTGGTTTCACGTGAACACGGTTCCTGGTTTCATGTGAACACGGTTCCTGGTTTCATGTCAACACGGTTCCTGGTTTCATGTCAACACGGTTCCTGGTTTCATGTCAACATGGTTCCTGGTTTCATGTGAACACGGTTCCTGGTTTCATGTCAACACGGTTCCTGGTTTCATGTGAACGTGGTTCCTGGTGTCATGTGAACACGGTTCCTGGTTTCATGTCAACACGGTTCCTGGTTTCATGTGAATATGGTTCTTGGTTTCATGTGAATATGGTTCTTGGTTTCATGTCAACACGGTTCCTGGTTTCATGTGAACACGGTTCCTGGTTTCATGTGAACACGGTTCCTGGTTTCATGTGAACACGGTTCCTGGTTTCAAGTGAACACGGTTCCTGGTTTCATGTGAACATGGTTCCTGGTTTCATGTGAATGTGGTTCCTGGTTTCAAGTGAACGTGGTTCCTGGTTTCATGTGAACACGGTTCCTGGTTTCATGTGAACACGGTTCCTGGTTTCATGTGAACACGGTTCCTGGTTTCATGTGAACACGGTTCCTGGTTTCAAGTGAACACGGTTCCTGGTTTCATGTGAACACGGTTCCTGGTTTCATGTGAACACGGTTCCTGGTTTCATGTCAACACGGTTCCTGGTTTCATGTCAACACGGTTCCTGGTTTCATGTGAACATGGTTCCTGGTTTCATGTGAACGTGGTTCCTGGTTTCATGTGAACGTGGTTCCTGGTTTCAAGTGAACGTGGTTCCTGGTTTCATGTGAACACAGTTCCTGGTTTCAAGTGAACATTGTTCCTGGTTTCATGTGAACACGGTTCCTGGTTTCATGTGAACACGGTTCCTGGTTTCAAGTGAACACGGTTCCTGGTTTCATGTGAACACGGTTCCTGGTTTCATGTGAACACGGTTCCTGGTTTCATGTCAACACGGTTCCTGGTTTCATGTCAACATGGTTCCTGGTTTCATGTGGACACGGTTCCTGGTTTCATGTCAACACGGTTCCTGGTTTCAAGTGAACACGGTTCCTGGTTTCATGTGAACACGGTTCCTGGTTTCATGTGAACACGGTTCCTGGTTTCATGTCAACACGGTTCCTGGTTTCAAGTGAACACGGTTCCTGGTTTCATGTGAACACGGTTCCTGGTTTCATGTGAACACGGTTCCTGGTTTCATGTCAACACGGTTCCTGGTTTCATGTCAACATGGTTCCTGGTTTCATGTGGACATAGTTCCTGGTTTCATGTGAACATGGTTCCTGGTTTCATGTGAACATGGTTCCTGGTTTCATGTGAACACGGTTCCTGGTTTCATGTGAACATGGTTCCTGGTTTCATGTGAACATGGTTCCTGGTTTTAATGTCATCACAGTTCCTGGTTTTATGTCGACATAGTTCCTGGTTCCATGTGAACTGGTTTCATGTGAACTGGTTTCTTGTGAACGTAGTTTCATGTGAACACGGTTCCTAGTTTCATGTGATCACGGTTCCTGGTTTCATGTTAATATGGTTCTTCGTTTCATGTTAATATGGTTCTAGGTTTCATGTGAATATAGTTCTTGGTTTCATGTGAACATGGTATCTGGTTCTGTGTTGCAGACAGAGACCTCCAGACTGATGGATTTAGCATGGAGTCCTGCAGAGCCATTGTCAGCCTCATCGATGTATCCTCACTGACGTCCTGAAACTGAAATCTTTTTGGTGTTAACAGACCTTGATCCAGTAAACCTGTTTTGACCCGATCCTGGTTTTTCCTGCTGACTGGACCTTAACAGGAACTCAGAAAGATGGCAGCACTCGACTTGGTCTGCTGGAGTTTCAGATCCTCTGGAATAGAATAAGGAAATGGTTGGTGAGTCAGAGGCCAGACTGGTGTTCAATTCAATTCAGTTCAATTCAATTCATATTCAATATTTGTACAGCGTCACTTCACCGCAACATCATCTCAGGACACATCAGTACGAGCCGATTCATAATCAATACTCTAGATAAGGAATCTAGTCTTGGATCTAATCCTCCATCCTGAGCTGCATGGGAAGGAAAAAACCTCCGTCAGAACCTGGCTTAGGGAGGACGGCCATCTGTTGGGGTGGACAGGACAGGAAAGAGAGACCAAAAACCCCACCAGAACCCCTCTGCCCCGCCTTGTTTGATGGACAATAAGATCTCGGATGTACGATGGAGCTTTGTCATGGAGAGCTTTATATGTGAGGAGAAGAAGTTTCAACTCCATCCATGGATTTAACAGGAAGCCAATGGAGAGATGCTAAAACTGGAGAAATTTGATCATGGACGGCTATTCCCCCTAACTATAGCATTTATCACTTAATCTTCAGTTGAGTTCTACAGGTGGTCCAACATCTGCTGAGACTAGATCGCAGGAGGTTGTTCGTGGACCTGGACTCCACTCTGGATCTTGGTTTAACCTCTCAGAGCTCTTCTGTGTGTTACAGGGAATATTCCGAGAGTTTGATCTGGATAAATCTGGCAGCATGAACTCCTACGAGATGCGTCTGGCGCTGGAAAAAGGAGGTGAGCCTCCATCGTCAGAGTTGGACCTTCTCTGGTCTGGTGATGAACTGACCTGGATCCGCTTGGTCTGCAGGGTTCAGGCTCAACAACAAGTTGTACCAGACGCTTATTGCTCGATATGCCGACAATGAGGTCATCGACTTTGACAACTTCATTTGCTGTCTGGTTAAACTGGAGACCATGTTCAGTAAGTTCAGCATGAGTCCGTGTTCTCATGAACACGTGTTTAAATAGACTTGACCCCGTTTCTGTTTCTGTCAGGAACTTTCCAGGGACTGGACCAGGACAGGACAGGAACTGTGGAAATGAACATCAATGAGGTACCAGTTTAATTCATTACAAGGCTGCACGCTGGCATAGTGATTAGCAAGAAGGAAGAAGTTCACTGGTTCGAGCCTCGGCTGGGGGGAGTTTGAGTGGTGGTCTTTCTGTGTGGAGTTTGCATGTTCTACCCTTGTAGGCGGCGGAGTTCTCTCCTGATCCTTCGGCCTCCTCCCACCAACGATATTCGTGTTTATTGATCACTTGTTACATGCAGGTTGCTTTGGATAAAAGCGTCTGCCACATAACTCCAGAACAGTCTAAATAGAATACAACTATTTTCTACATCTTATCTGGGTTGGGACACAGATCCAGCAGCCTAAGCAGGAGGTCCAGACTTCCCTCTCCAGCCACATTCACCTACTCATCAAGAGGGATCCCGAGGTGTTCCCAGCCCAGCCAAGACTTGTGATCCCTCCAGCGTGTCTTGGGTCTTCCCCAGGGTCTCCCTCCTCACCCTATCTCTAAGGGAGAGCCCGGCCACCCTGCGGAGGAAACTCATTTCAGCCGCCTGTATACGAGATCTCCTTCTTTCGGTCACGACCCACAGCTCATGACCATAGGTGAGGGTAGGAACGTAGATCGACTGATAAATGGAGAGCTTCGCCTTCTGGCTCAGCTCCTTCTTCACCACGACAGACCGGCGCAGAGTCCGCATTACTGCAGACGCCGCACCGATCCGTCTGTCCATCTCGCGCTCCATCCTTCCCTCACTCATGAACAAGACCCCGAGATATTTAAACTCCTCCACTTGAGGCAGGACCTGACTCCCGACCCGGAGAGGGCAATCCACCCTATTCCGGCTGAGGACCATGGTCTCAGATTTTGAGGTGCTGATTCTCATCCCAGCCGCTTCACACTCGGCCGCGAATCGCTCAAGTGAGAGCTGGAGATCACGACCAGATGAAGCCAACAGGACCACGTCATCTGCAAAAAGCAGGGACCCAATCCTGAGGCCACCAAGTCGGATCCCCTCAACACCTCGGCTGCACCTAGAAATTCTGTCCATATAAGTTATGAACAGAATCGGTGATAAAGGGCAGCCTTGGCGGAGTCCAACCCTCACCAGAAACGGATCCGACTTACTACCGCCAATGCGGACCAAGCTCTGACACCTGTCGTACAGGGACCGGACAGCTCGTACAAGGGGGTCTGGTACTCCATACTCCCGGAGTACCCCCCACAGGAGCCCCCGGGGGACACGGTCGAATGCCTTCTCCAGGTCCACAAAGCACATGTAGACTGTTTGGGCAAACTCCCATGCCCCCTCCAGGACCCCAGAGAGGGTATAGAGCTGGTCCACTGTTCCACGACCAGGACGAAAACCACACTGCTCCTCCTCAATCCGGGATTCGACTATCCGGCGGACCCTCCTCTCCAGGACCCCTGAATAGACCTTACCAGGGAGGCTGAGGAGTGTGATTCCCCTGTAATTGGAACACACCCTCCGGTCCCCCTTCTTAAAAAGGGGGATCACCACCCCAGTCTGCCAGTCCAGCGGTACTGCCCCCGATGTCCACGCGATGCTGCAGAGGCGTGTCAGCCAGGACAGCCCCACAGCATCCAGAGCCTTAAGGAACTCCGGGCGGATCTCATCCACCCCCGGGGCCTTGCCACCAAGGAGCTTTTTGACCACCTCAGCGACTTCAGCCCCAGAGATAGGAGAGTCCACCCCTGAGTCCACCAGCTCTGCTCCCTCATCGGAAGACGTGTTGGTAGGATTGAGGAGGTCTTCGAAGTATTCCCTCCACCGACCCACAACGTCCCGAGTTGAGGTCAGCAGCTCCCCATCTCCACTGTACACAGTATTGATGGAGCACTGCTTCCCCCTCCTGAGACGCCGGATAGTGGACCAGAATCTCCTCGAAGCCGTCCGGAAGTCTTTCTCCATGGCCTCGCCGAACTCCTCCCATGCCCGAGTTTTTGCCTTAGTGACAGCCGAAGCTGCATGCCGCTTAGCCCGCCGGTACCCATCAGCTGCCTCCAGAGTCCCACAGGCCAAGAAGGCCCGATAGGACTCCTTCTTCAGCTTGACGGCATCCCTCACTGCTGGTGTCCACCAACGAGTCCTGGGATTACCGCCACGACAGGCACCAACTACCTTGCAGCCACAGCTCCGGCTGGCCGCCTCAGCAATAGAGACACGGAACACAGCCCATTCGGACTCAATGTCCCCCGCCTCACTCGGGACATGTTCGAAGCTCTGCTGAAGGTGGGAGTTGAAGCTCGCTCTGACGGGGGACTCAGCCAGACGTTCCCAGCAGACCCTCACAACATGTTTGGGCCTGCCAGATCTGACCGACTTCCTCCCCCACCATCTGAACCAACTCACCACCAGGTGGTGATCAGTTGAAGCTCCGCCCCCCTCTTCACCCGAGTGTCCAAGGCATGTGGCCGCAGGTCCGACGATACGACTACAAAATCCATCATTGAACTGCGGCCCAGGGAATCCTGATGCCAGGTGTACATATGGACACTCTTATGTTGGAACATGGTGTTCGTTATGGACAATCCATGACGAGCACAGAAGTCCAATAACAAAACACCATTTGGGTTCAGAGGGGGGGGGGACCATGCCTCCCAATCACTCCCCTCCAGGTCTCACTGTCATTGCCCACGTGAGCATTGAAGTCCCCCAGCAGAACAATGGAGTCCCCAGAAGGAGCACCCTCCAGCACTCCCTCCAAGGACCCCAGAAAGGGTGGGTACTCTGAACTGCTGTTCGGTGCATAAGCACAGACAACAGTCAGGACCCGCCCCCCCACCCGGAGGCGGAGGGAAACTACCCTTTCATCCACCGGGGTAAACCCCAACGTGCAGGCACCAAGCTGGGGGCTGATGAGAATGCCCACACCTGCTCGGCGCCTCTCACCATGAGCAACTCCAGAGTGGAAGAAGGTCCAGCCCCTCTCGAGGGTACTGGTTCCAGAGCCCAAGCCATGCGTCGAGGTGAGTCCAACTATATCTAGTCGGAACCGCTCAACCTCGCGCACAAGCTCAGGCTCCTTCCCCACCAGAGAGGTGACGTTCCACGTCCCTAGAGCCAGCTTCTGCAGCCGGGGATCGGACCGCCAGGGTCCCCGCCCCTTGCTGCCGCCCAGCTCACATTGCACCCGACCCCTGTGATGAGACCACAGGATTGTATCCAATTACAACCAATTCTGTCAAGTTCATTCACTGATCCACATGCAGGGGTTTTCACCGATGTCTTCTCCTTTTATTGCAGTGGTTGTTTGTGACTATGTGTGGCTGAACCTCCAGAGCTTCAGTCAGAGCGCCGCTAACTGGACAACAAGCAACATCCACTGACCAGACCAGACTGTGCTGCTGAAGCTGTGCTGATCAGAAAGGATCTTCAGCTTTGCTTAAATAACATAAACTTTCATATTAATCTCTGTAAACACATACAGCTGCATGATATAGAGACACCTGCTCAGGTGAGACAGGGAGCTCGTATGTAGACAAAAAGCTTAGTTGGAGAAGAGGATCTGTGTCCTCAGAAGGTCTGATTGCGGTTGTCTGGTTTCTGTTTAAATTGTCACTTTTACATGAGTTTTAGTTCTGAATAAAATGTAAGTCTGCTTTAAATAGGTGAAAAATTAACATGTAAACATCTAATTCCCAAAGAAAACGACAATTTGGATTTCAACTTAATTTTAGAAGTTAGTCGGGGGTTTACTCCCATTTATTCTGAGCTGATTATTTCTTCCATCATGTTCACGTTCATTCCGCTCTGCTCATACCGGTCATTCTGTGCAAACTCGTAACCACGTCCCATCGCAATGATGCACATGTGTGGTCTTCTGCCTGACGTTTCCTCTCCTCAGCTGCTGACAAAAGTGATGTAGTATGCTCCCTACAAGCTGTGCTTCAAAAATAAAAAAAAACTGATGGAAAAAAATGTCTTATTTTGTGGTTTTCTATGCTTGAACCAAAAAACCAGGAAGTGCAATTTGTTCATTTCAGGTAGACTAAGTACATCATGTCCCCTGTCCATCAGAACCGTGCCTGACACATCGATCTAAAGTAGAATTAAGTGAAGGCAAATAAACGAGTTTTCCACGTAAACCTCAATTTGGAATTATTATGTGCTGAGACAGTGGCGGATGTGTGTGAAAGTGCCGATGTGTGGACAAGGGGGGACTTCATGTCCCCAGGTGGGGGTGTCCTCTGTGAGTGAGGGGGTGGTGGACAATCGGTCTGGGATTCCCCTTCTGCCGCCCCTCCTCTTCTCTGTCCTCATGCCCCCCTTCTGCCGCCCCTCCTCTTCTCTGTCCTCATGCCCCCCTTCTGCTGCCCCTCCTCTCTCTGTCCTCATGCCCCCCCCTTCTGCCGCCCCTCCTCTTCTCTGTCCTCATGCCCCCCTTCTGCCGCCCCTCCTCTTCTCTGTCCTCATGCCCCCCTTCTGCCGCCCCTCCTCTTCTCTGTCCTCATGCCCCCCTTCTGCTGCCCCTCCTCTCTCTGTCCTCATGCCCCCCTTCTGCCGCCCCTCCTCTTCTCTGTCCTCATGCCCCCCTTCTGCCGCCCCTCCTCTTCTCTGTCCTCGTGCCCCCCTTCTGCCGCCCCTCCTCTTCTCTGTCCTCGTGCCCCCCTTCTGCCGCCCCTCCTCTTCTCTGTCCTCGTGCCCCCCTTCTGCCGCCCCTCCTCTTCTCTGTCCTCATGCCCCCCCTTCTGCTGCCCCTCCTCTTCTCTGTCCTCGTGCCCCCCTTCTGCCGCCCCTCCTCTTCTCTGTCCTCATGCCCCCCCTTCTGCTGCCCCTCCTCTTCTCTGTCCTCATGACCCCCCTTCTGCCGCCCCTCCTCTTCTCTGTCCTCATGCCCCCCTTCTGCCGCCCCTCCTCTTCTCTGTCCTCATGCCCCCCCTTCTGCCGCCCCTCCTCTTCTCTGTCCTCATGCCCCCCCTTCTGCCGCCCCTCCTCTTCTCTGTCCTCGTGCCCCCCTTCTGCCGCCCCTCCTCTTCTCTGTCCTCATGCCCCCCCTTCTGCCGCCCCTCCTCTTCTCTGTCCTCATGCCCCCCTTCTGCCGCCCCTCCTCTTCTCTGTCCTCATGCCCCCCTTCTGCCGCCCCTCCTCTTCTCTGTCCTCATGCCCCCCTTCTGCTGCCCCTCCTCTTCTCTGTCCTCATGCCCCCCTTCTGCCGCCCCTCCTCTTCTCTGTCCTCATGCCCCCCTTCTGCCGCCCCTCCTCTTCTCTGTCCTCATGCCCCCCTTCTGCTGCCCCTCCTCTTCTCTGTCCTCATGCCCCCCTTCTGCTGCCCCTCCTCTTCTCTGTCCTCATGCCCCCCTTCTGCTGCCCCTCCTCTTCTCTGTCCTCATGCCCCCCCTTCTGCCGCCCCGCCTCCTCTTTGTCCTCGTGCCCCCCCTTCTGCCGCCCCTCCTCTTCTCTGTCCTCATGCCCCCCCTTCTGCCGCCCCGCCTCCTCTTTGTCCTCGTGCCCCCCTTCTGCATGTGGTGAGTTGGTCCCCTCTTGGGTCAGTGATGACTCTCTGGTTAGAGTCGCCGAAGGCTCTGGTTACGGGGATGGCTGCCCCTGGCTTGTCCTGGTCCTTGGGGGGCCCTGGGAGGGGGGGCATGCCCAGTGCCGCGGGCGGCTCACTTTCCTCCAGACTTAAATCCCTCGACCCCTCTTCCTCCCCGCCCCCCACCACACACAGGCAGGGTATTGGGAGGTGTGCACGTGGCGCTGGGTGGTGAGAAAGGCCATCAAGGTGGTCTTGATCGCTGCACCCAGCCTCGGCTCACCCCCCAGTTTTAATTACACTTAGACACCAAACACCAAAACACTGACAACTCACATGATTAGGGGGGGGGGGCATGCGGTGTATGGTGGGCGGGGCTGCTTAGGTGGTCCCTCTCCCAACACCGCGTGGCACTTCCCTCAATTTTAATTGCAACTAATACATACTTCACAATCAGCCATAAGCGGGGGGGAGGCAGGGGCGATAGGGTCTTCTCATGCCCCTATTTTCGAGGCTTTACTGGGGGGGGGGGGGGGGGGTCCATTAGACCTAAGTCTAGGCTGTCCTAGCTGTAGGAGGGTTGTCGCCGGCCCTGGGGAGGGGGAGCGAGTGTATGGCGTTACAGATGGATGGTGGGATGGTTGGGGGGGGATTAGGGTTGGGGATATAGGTGGGTAGAGGGGTGAGGGGATAGGAATGTGTGCAGATGGGTAGATGTGTGTGTGTGTGTGTGTGTGTGTGTGTGTGTGTGTGTGGAGGGGTATGTTGGTGGGTGGGTTGTATGTAATGGGGTGTGCCTGTGTTGGAGGGGTGAGGGTGTGTGTGTGTGGGGAGGGGGGGTGTATATGCTGAATGGGATGTGTGACTGAGGGTGAAGTTTGGAGGG
The DNA here is from genome assembly GCF_933228915.1 of Telmatherina bonti. Lineage (NCBI taxonomy): Eukaryota > Metazoa > Chordata > Actinopteri > Atheriniformes > Telmatherinidae > Telmatherina > Telmatherina bonti. The sequence continues at coordinate 43,483,332 of NC_136621.1, read as the reverse complement.
GGGGCTGTGGTTGAGGGAGGGGTGGATGGGTGTTTAGTTGGGCATGTGTGGTTGGGTGGAAGTGGAGGGATGGGGTGAAGAGGTGTGGGGGCGGGGTGGGGTGGGGTGGAGGGGGGTGAGCGTGTGTGGGGGTGGGGTGGGGTTTGTGTGACTTGGTATGGGTGAGTGAGTAGAGGTGGGGGTGTGTATGTGATGGGGGATGTGTGTAGATTGCAGAGGGGTGTGTGGGATGGGGGTTGAGAGGGGAGGGAGGGTGTGCATGTATATGTGTGTGTGGTTTGGTGGGGGGGGGGGGGGGGGGGGGGGCTCTTGGGTTCTTGGGGCTCTGGGGCCTGCGCTCTGTCTGCCCTGGGTGGCCGGTGGGGTCGGCCCTTGCCGTCCTGGGCCACATTGGTATGATCACTCTTCTCTGAACACGTTCCACTCTGAATGTTCTGCATGTGACACAGTCACTGGGTCTTTTTTGTTCTTCACAGGGACCATGAATCTAGAGTTGGCTTGTGTGGGTGGTGTGTGTGTGTGTGTGTGTGTGTGTGTGTGTGTGCGAGTGTACATACATACATATGTAGGTGGGTATGTATGTGCATATATGTGTATGCAATGATCTCTTTCTGCCCCTTTTCTGTCCTTTCCGGTCCAGCAGCATAAACTCTGTAATACAAACTATTATCCAAAACTTCATCTTCTGTCGCTTATCCGGGGTCGGGTCGCGGGGGCAGCAGCCTAAGCAGGGAAGCCCAGACTTCCCTCTCCCCAGCCACATTTGCCAACTCTGCGGGGGGGATCCCGAGGCGTTCCCAGGCCAGCCGAGAGATATAATCCCTCCAGCGTGTCCTGGGTCTTCCCCGGGGTCTCCTCCCAGAGGGACGTGCCTGGAACACCTCACCAGGGAGGTCCAGGAGGCATCCTGACCAGATGCCCGAGCCACCTCAACTGGTTCCTCTCGATGCGGAGGAGCAGCGGCTCTACTCTGATCTCCTCCCGGATGACTGAGCTCCTCACCCTATCTCTAAGGGAGAGCCCGGCCACCCCTGCGGAGGAAACCCATTTCAGCCGCCTGTATACGAGATCTTGTTCTTTCGGTCACGACCCACAGCTCATGACCATAGGTGAGGGTAGGAACGTAGATCGACTGGTAAATCGAGAGCTTCGCCTTCTGGTTCAGCTCCTTCTTCACCACGACAGACCGGCGCAGAGTCCGCATTACTGCAGACGCCGCTCCGATCCGTCTGTCCATCTCACGTTCCATCCTTCCCTTGCTGCCCAGCTCACATTGCACCCGACCCCTACGGCTCCTCCCGCAGATGGTGAGCCCACGGGAGGTGGGGCCCATGTAACCCTTCCGAGCTGAGCCCGACCGGGCCCTATGGGTAAAGGCCCGGCCACCAGACACTCGCTCTCGTACCCCACCCCCAGGTCTGGCTCCAGAGGGGGGGGTCCCGGTAACCCACGTCTGGGCAAGGGAACATTTCTGCCCGAGTTTGTGTTCATCATAGGGGTCTTATTATCCAAAACAAATTGGAAAATAAAATAAGAATCAAGAAATACAAGGGGATCATTACATCTATAAAAGTTCCCCTTGGCAAAATAAATTTGCTCAGCAGAACATCCAGAACATCAGTCTACTGCTTAAATAATGGACAAGACATAAAAAAAAAAAAGAAAAAAAGATTTGAAACAAAAAAGAAAGAAAAAAAAACGTAAAGCGGAACTGTATCACGTAGTTATTCCTGAAGCTGTAACTCCGGCCACCAGAGGGCGCTGTGCCAGCTTGTCTGAACCCAGTAAAGGACTGAATGGCAGAAAAGATTGTAAAATGTAAAAATATTTTATTTGGAAGACAGTTAATGGGTTTAGTCAGACCAGACTGTACTCTCTATGTTGTTCAACCAGCTGGATTCTGATTGGACGGGAGCCTTTTACATCACTAATCTGAATAAAACGGATTTCAGTTTAACAGAAACGGGGGGCGGCTCAAGATGGCGGCGTGAGTAGTCAAGCGATTACGAGCTCTCAGCACCAAAGTTGGTTACTTTTCTTTTTTTCGGCGAAAATACAAGCAGACCTGTCTGTAAGTTTCTGTACAGCTCTTTGAGTCAACTTGTTAATTCACAGCTCTCAAGTCAGCTGAAAATGCCCAAAAGTGCCAATAAGAGACCTTCTGAATCTAACAAGCCGTGTGTTGGCGCTAAGGACCACAGTTACGGAGGCTCAGGTGTGCCAGCTGCAGGTGGATCGCGAAGAGGAATTCCCGCCTCTGCCTATGACGTCTACTACGCCACAGTGAGCCAAAACACCAACAGTCCGTTTCCTCTGGCCCAAACCACGTGGTCCATACCCCTTCCAGCCTCGTCAGCACAACAAGAGATGCTGTTGAAAAAAGCACTGAAACGGTTTGTGGTGAGTTAAAAACGATGAATGAAAAAATCAAAGGCATTGAAAACCGTTTGGATCGGAACCATCAGCCGTGTTTCTGAGCTGGAACCTGAGGCGAAAGAAGGCGAGGAGGTTGTGGTGTGTCACACGGCACAGGGATGCCATGTGGAGGGCGGCTAAGAACTCAGCTTTCCTCGGAGCAAAGGCCAGCGCTCCGCTGAGGACTTTGCTGAAGGAAGACCCTGATCTGCGTCAGAGACAGAACAAGCTGGAGAGGAAGGCAGAGCGGCCGCAGGGTGGGAGGTAAAGCCTTCCTGAACAGCACAGAGATCATCCAGAAAGATTTATCACAAGCTGCTCTTTCATGTGATTAAAAAGAGTTTTGTCTGAACTTTAGGCATGGTGCTTCCTATGTTTGTTCTTCTTCTTTCCTCTGGGATTTATTCTGGTCAGACAGGTAATCTTGTCACCCTTTGGTGCTGATCTCGTTGTCATTTTAAAGCCTGCGAAAGTTTTACATTCTGCTTTTCTCTGTTCCTTTTGTTTAAAAACAAACTATCATTATCCTTTGTTTCTCTTAACACTAGAGGTTAATTTAATCAAACATAAAGCTATCTAATAATTTAGATAAATTCCCTTCTGCCCAACCAAATAAAACATGTGAATATCTTAAAAGATTTATGGATAAATTTAATCTGATAGACATTTGGAGAGCAAAAAATCCCTATGAAATGTCTTTTACATGGAGTAATAAATCAGGTTCTAGATTTTTGGCTAATCTCAGAGTGTTTTAACAAAGACACGGTTGGTGTAAACATTGAACCTTCTCCATTAACCGACCACAAAGCCATTTCTATTACTCTACGTCTGAAACTGATAGAACCCACTCGTAGCTCATATTGGAAATTGAATACTTCTTTACTAAAGTATGATGATGTTAAAGTTGCCATCAAGGAATTAATTGCAGATTTTTCCTCTAAGGCTTTAGAAGACAATCAAGTCACAAGAAACTGGGAACTGTTGAAATTTGAAGTGTGCAAACATTTGAGGAAAGTAGGAAGTTGTAAAACGAGAAGGAAAACAGAAGAAGAGGATAAAACTGTATCAGGAATCATTAAAAGTCCCCCAGCTTACTTCTGGATGAAGAGAACGTAGAACTGGCTTTCCTTCAAAACAAACTAGAAGATCTTTGGAGTCAAAAAGCTGGAGGAGCCTTGGTCCGGTCCAGAGCCAAATGGCTGGAAGAAGGCGAACAAAACTCCCATTACTTCTTCAATCTAGAGAAACAACATTTTCAGACAAACAATATAACAAAACTAATGATTGATGGGGTTATTACTACAGATGATGATAAGTGTTGCAGTAATTTTTATAAAACTCTATATACTTCTAATTTTTGGGAATTCTCCAGCAGCGCTTTCATGGACTCTGTCAGAACTTTAGTTGAAATGATAGAGATGTGTGATAAGCCAATGTGGTCAAAGAGGCCATTAATCATCTGAAAAACAATAAGTCACCAGGCACTGACGGCCCACCTTCTCAGTTCTATGAGATGTTTAGTGATGAGGGGGCTCCATTGTTATCTCACGTTTTTGCTGAAAGTATTGAAAAAGTTCAGCTCCTCCACTCCATCACTCAAGGAATAACTATCCTCATCCCAAAACCTAACGAAGATAACCTTTCAATCGACAGCTGGAGGCCAATAACCTTACTAAATACAGACTACCAAATTTTTGTCTCAATTCTTGCTCAACGACTCAAATTAGTTCTAGATTCAATAAAAGATGAGACGCAGTCTGGCTTTGTAAGTAGAAGACACATCACAAATGATATCAGGTTGCTATTGGACATCTTAGATCATTCCGATTTCATTGAAAAGGAAAGTTTCATACTGTTTCTTGATTTTCAGAAAGCCTTTGACACATCGTAGAGCATCAATTCATTTTTTCAAACGTTAAACAAATTTGGTTTTGGTGACTATTTTTCTAATGCTATAAAAACTTTATATAAGTTTGGCAACAGTTGGATCAAAGTCACAAATGATACGTCACCGAGATTCTCCATTCAGCCTCACCCCATCTCTTCTTACTAGTCGCTCAACTTTTATCTCGCCATATTAAATCCAGTAAAATCAAAGGCATCTCCTCGTTTGGAAGAGAACTAATCATTACTCAGTTGGCAGATGATACAACATTATTTTACAGGATGAAAAGCAAATCCCCTTAGCTATTGAAGTTGTGAAATGTTTTTCCACGGCCTCGGGTCTCTTTTTAAACGTAAGTAAATGTGAACTAATGGACATTAAAGAATGTTCCACAACTAGTATTTACGACATTCCAGTTAAAACCTGCCTCATGTACTTAGGAATAATGATCACAAAAGATGAAAAAGAAAGAACTACATATAATTTTTCACCTATTATTTAAAAAATTCAGAGAAAATTACAACATTGGCTTCTAAACGATCTATCATTAAGGGTTCCTATGATGGTGTTTGGAGTTTTCTGAGCTTTCTACAGTGTTACAGTGTTGAATCCTCATCAGACATGTGAACAACACTGTTTTTTATCACCTAAACGCATGTTTGAGTTTGAGTTTGAGTTCCAGCTCGCTCTCCATTCGGTTTCCATGGCGACGAAAAACGCGTGGTTTTAGAGAGTTTTTTCTACATGGAAATCCTTGTGACGTCCCGGGGGATAAGGTTGGGTGATTGGTTACCTTCTACTGGTTAACAAGGGCATGTACAAATACATCAGGCGGGTGGAAAACGTGGGATAAAGTTATTTCCAACGATGGCTGGTGAGTTTACCAAAGAGAGACATCCTGCTGCATTCGTTGCTGTGGGTTGCTGTTTTCCACTTCGTTTTCAGGCTCTGATTCAGGTTCCAACATGTAGGGCTGGATGCTATGTGTTGACATTGTAGTTTGTTTTCTTATTGAGTTCATATGAGCCTAATCCTTCTGTTTATGAGACGTTACAATGACGGTGAAAGCAGGTGCGGTGCGCGCTCCCGATGTAGTGCAGTGGCGGGAGGCGGGGCTTAATGCGGAAGAGTCTCAGTCCACTCGTTTTGCCCGCAGGCTGATCTGACAGCCTACGGAGAGGGTCGGTCTGAAGTAAATAAAGCCATTTGTGACAATAACTCCATCAATCCCAGCCCTTCTGGGCTCAGAAATAAAAATAAATTAGCCTGAAATGCACAGAATAGTTCCAGTTTAAGGAGTCGGGTACTAATTACAAAAGCAGAAGGCATTTCCAGATGAACTTATGCAGCCCTAGCCCTTCATCTAGACAGTAAACTGCTCAAAGAGATTGATAAAATCCTCCTTCATTTTATCTGGACAAATAGGACTCACCACTTAAAAAAATATATTTTAATGAATTCTTATGAAAATGGGGCTTAAATTTCTAGACTTTGGGACCTTGAACAATACCTTTAAGATAAATTGGGTAAAACAATTAATTATTAAATCCTTCATCAAGTTGGAACGCCATCCCTCTCTACTTTTATCTAAATTAGGTGGTCATTTTTTTCTGGTTTGTAACTTCAATATTGAAAAAATCCCTGTAAAATGATCTGCTTTTCCCAAACAAGCCATTTTTAGCATGGAGCCTCATCTATAAGCACAATTACAGTCCCCATAAATCTCCCGTTAGGAATAACAGCGATGTTTTCTCCAAACATAAAAGTGTCTTTCTGGTTTAACGATGGGATCGTATTTGATGAGAAAGGCCAGCTCCTCTCCTACAAAGATTTCCTGGCCTGTTTCACCATGCTAAGCTATGTGGTGGGATCCCCTCTGCTGCCCAAGCTGAAACTGTCAAAGTGGGACTTTTTACCCTTTATCATCCATGGTTTTCTACAACTCCTGAGAACTTGCAGGCTTTTAACTTTTTAATACTGCTGTGGGTTTCATGTTCATTGGTTTTAGGCTCAGGTGTGTGTTTAATTGTGTGATTGCTAAAACCTGGTGGTGATACAGGACACCTGACCCCAGTTAGAACACCCCCCCCCCCCCCCCCCCCCCCCCCCCCCCCCGAGTTCTCATTGGATAAAGACTCCTGAAAAGGACTGGATGGACAGAAGGAAGGGGGAACACAGCGAAGAGAGACTCAGAAGGAGACAGAGCTGCAGCGCTGGTATAAGAGACCGTCCTAAAGACTACAGGCCGACCCCGGACAAGCATGGGTCAAGGCAACGCCTGCGAACAGCTGAGTAAAACAACAACAAGGGCCAAACTTCTCTCCTTTTCCACTTAAAAGCTGTTATCTGAGGCACACTGCCCCCCCCCCCCCCCCAGACCTCATCCCTCGGCTCCACCTGGATCACCTGGCTGGAGGACTTTTTTTTTTTTTTACTGAGCCATTGTTTTTATTTTTATTTTTTTAGAAGGAGAAAGCGTTTTATTGGAAACTCTGCCTGGCCAGCGTTCTCATTTTTTACCAGTGGAACTCCTTCTTTACTGGTATTTTAAAGAGCTTTCAGACTGTGTGACATAAGCACTAATTCCCTTCCAGCCATCATGTCTCCACTGGCACAATGTTTCTCCTCCCTCCAATAGTTGGAAAGAAGGGTCTTATCTTCCCAACATTACCGCATCTTCCTTCTTGGAATAATCTACCGTGGAAAATTGTCTGGCTTTTACCAAACCAGTTTTAATTACAAATAAAATGAAAAGTTTCCTTTCACAGAATTCCCCTGCAGAATTTATAAACTGTAGATTGCAGACAGTTTTTGTGACTGCTACCCAGAAAGCACTTCATAAACTTGCTGACCAAAACCCTGATTTAATCTTTGTCAATGACATATCAAATTTTTCAACATGTCAATTTTAAAATACCAAAAAAATTTTTTACAAATGTTTCAATACATCAAGGATGTTGTGTACAAAAATCCATGTTGCCCTTAGAAATGAAGGAGTTTCAGTGTTTTTCCATCCAGATGGTTTGCCTTAAAAAATGTCATCTGCTGCGACCATTTTCTTCTAAATTAATATTTTTCTCACCAACTTCATAGTTTTTTTTTCCCATTTCAGTCATGTCAAGTGCTGAGAATGAAAGTCTTTATATTTCATTTGAGTTTCTGTCAGCAATGGTTTCATATTTTAGCTCTATAACGTCACAGTCATGAAATTAAATGTAGCTGACGTCAACTCTTTTCTGTAAACTGCATGATGCTGATAAAAATGTTTTAAAATACTTTTAACTTCAGCATCTTGGATCAAATATTAATGTTTTAGCTCAGAAGATGAAATATTTTAGTTTGTATTTAATATCTTTATTTTTCATATTGGTCGCACCACATGACCTGAACACCTTGGATCATTAAACATCTAATTAAACAGACAAATAATTACAGGCAAAGTTACAGGCGGTTCTGCTTCTGGAGCTTACAAAATTCAAATAATACTAAAAATTAAGTACTTAAAGTTTATCAATCATCTATTGAATATCATTAGCACAAAAGCTGCCAATTCAGGACATATATCTATGATGGAAAACTATCTGCAGTGGTCGTACCACATGACATTTTCAAGTTGAGCTAAATCTTAAAGTTTTCATAGCATCAGACATGGTTGGACAGTCGCACAACATATTTTAACACTTTAAAGTACAGAAAATTACAAATAACTCCTGATTTATTTATTTTGAAGTGACTACACATATAGGAGAGAAACTACATATAGATTGTAAAATTTTGTCTATTTAAATGTTTAATTAAAAAATTAATTGCTCCAAACATTCTTTGAACAAAAAAGCTCCTAAAACTGCTTGGAACGCTTGAGAGAATCTCCATTGTTTTATTTTTAAGAAAGGAATCTCTATGTTGTGTTAAACACCCCCTGGTCATTTTTTCCCCATTATTATATCATTATCTGTTATTTAGTTTTGTCTGGTTTTCTATCCTGACTCCGGATCACTCTGTAAACACCAGCTTGTCAGACAATGGATTGCGTAGTTTGTCTGTTTGGTTAAATAAAGGTTAGAAATAAAAGTTTAACAGAAACTTTTATACAAATTAAGGGATTTTTAATGTTGTTACAGACAAAAACGAAGCTTTTTTTTTTTAAATCCTGTAAAGTTCAGTGGAAGGTTGTCAGAAGACTCCTCCGGTCCGGCATGGCCCGGTTCGGTCCGGCATGGCTCGGACTCTCAGCTTCAGTCCCGGGTGCCTGTGTCCCGTGCGTCCCGGGCCTCCAGCGGGCCCAGCAGCACGGCCCGGGCCTCCAGCAGCGTGGTGTCCGTACCGGCCCCCAGGAAGCGGGCGGTGAGCTCCAGGTCCTGCAGCCGCAGACGGACTCTGCTCCCCCGCTGCAGCTTCTCTCCTCTCGCCGCGGGACGCCGAACCACGCAGTGGAACTTCCCGCCGAAGTCCACGTACAGGTCGTCCTGGACCACGTGGAAGACCCTCCCGACCACCGTCTTGTCTGCGGCCGGCCCCATGTGGACCAGCGGGGAGCGGCGGAGCAGCGAGGAGAAGCTCTCCTCCTGTCCGGAGGAGGCGCCTCTCAGGCGGCCAGAGGAGCTCTCAGACTCCCTCCGGAGCTCCGCCTGCTGCTCGAAGGCGGTCGCGAAGCCGGATCTGGGTTTGTCCGCGGGCGGCGACTCGCTGCTGGAGTCCGAGCTGAAGGAGATCCTGCTGGGAGAGAAGCGGACCTCCCTGCGGACCCTAACCCTGCGGACCGCTGCCACCACCTTGCACCACGCCGCCATGTCGTCCCGGAAGTAGTGCGGTGGAGAAGTAAAGCGACATCCGGTGGCGGGGGCCGGAACTGCAGCTGGTTTTTCCACCTCTGGATAAAACCCATTTCCACCTCTGGATAAAACCCCTTCCACCTCGAGCTCCACCCACATGGTGCTCCACCCTCCAAGATGGTGCAGGACAAGCTGGAATACAAGCTGGTTATCGAACTCTACGGTGACAGACCAGTTCAGAGAAGATTCAGTTCAATTCAACGTTATTTGTATAGCGCCACTTCACAACAATGTTGTCTCAGGACACTTTACATACACATCATTTCAAGCCAGTTCATACATATCCCAAATCATGACTTGGATCCAATCCCCCATCCTGAGCTGCACGAGGCGACAGTGGGAAGGAAAAAAACTCCCCTTTAACAGGAAGAAAACCTCCGGCAGAACCCGGCTCAGGGAGGGCAGCCATCTGCCTCGACTGGTTGGGGTGGAGAGGACAGGAAAGACAGATCAACATGTACAACTGCACTTATTCAGGAAGACACTTTTCTACATAACTGGTTGATAAATAATGTTAACACAGTGAATAATCTACTAAATGATAAATTTTACTCCTATGAGGTGTTTATGGAAAAATATAACATTGATGCTTCACAAAGAGAGTTTTACATGGTAGCAGAGTCTATTCCTGCTTGTATTGTTTCTTTGGTACAGAACATCCAGGTAGATGCTTCTCTGTCTGGAACATCCAGCTCTACAACCATTTCTGGCAACTCAGTTATAGACTAGAATACCTTTGGAGAGCGCAAACCTCCACTAAGGCCTTTAAAAAGTTCTTGGATCCAAACGCTGACCCGGATCACCACTAAAATGAAACCAGTCATTCCTTTTCATGTTTCCAACAAGTCCTGAAAATTTCATGAAAATCCATCCAGAACTTTTTAAGTCTTGAACACAAACAGACAAACGGATAAAGCGGTAAAAACATAACCTCCTTGGTGGAGGTAATTATGCTACCATGTAAAACTCTCTTAGTAAAACATCAATATAATGTTTTTCCATAAACATCTCAAAGGAGTAAAATTTATCATTTTGCATTTAGTATACTATTCCCTGTGTTAACATTATTCATAAACCAGTTATGTAGAAAAGTGTTTTGTTTGTGTGTAATATATACGCGTTGTTCCACAGAAAACAGTTATGTGGGGAAACTACGTTGACTCTGCAGCAAGGGTCGAAAGCAGAGACCCATCCAATATGGCGGAGACACATCCAATATGGTGGAGACACATCCAAAATGGTGGAGACACATCCAATATGGTGGAGACACATCCAATATGGTGGAGACCCATCCAGTATGGTGGAGACACACCCAAAATGGTGGAGACACATCCAATATGGTGGAGACACATCCAATATGGTGGAGACCCATCCAATATGGCGGAGACACATCCAATATGGTGGAGACACATCCAATATGGTGGAGACCCATCCAATATGGTGGAGACACACCCAAAATGGTTGAGACCCATCCAATATGGCGGCGACTCATCCAATATGGTGGAGACCCATCCAATATGGTGGAGACACGCCCAAAATGGTGGAGACCCATCCAATATGGTGGAGACCCATCCAATATGGTGGAGACACACCCAAAATGGTGGAGACCCATCCAATATGGCGGCGACTCATCCAATATGGTGGAGACCCATCCAATATGGTGGAGACACATCCAATATGGTGGAGACCCATCCAATATGGTGGAGACACACCCAAAATGGTTGAGACCCATCCAATATGGCGGCGACTCATCCAATATGGTGGAGACCCATCCAATATGGTGGAGACACGCCCAAAATGGTGGAGACCCATCCAATATGGTGGAGACCCATCCAATATGGTGGAGACACACCCAAAATGGTGGAGACCCATCCAATATGGCGGCGACTCATCCAATATGGTGGAGACCCACCCAATATGGTGGAGACACATCCAATATGGTGGAGTCCCATCCAATATGGTGGAGACACACCCAAAATGGTTGAGACCCATCCAATATGGCGGCGACCCATCCAATATGGTGGAGACCCATCCAATATGGTGGAGACCCATCCAATATGGTGGAGACACACCCAAAATGGTGGAGACCCATCCAATATGGTGGAGACCCATCCATATGGTGGAGACACACCCAAAATGGTTGAGACCCATCCAATATGGCGGCGACCCATCCAATATGGTGGAGACCCATCCAATATGGTGGAGACACACCCAAAATGGTGGAGACCCATCCAATATGGCAGCGACACATCCAATATGGTGGCGACGCTGGGTCACTCTCCAGCGTACAATGAGGCGTCTGTGTATATGTGATGTTTATGAGCGTGACGTTGTGCAGTGTCTATGTATATTATGTCTATGGGGGCTCCGCGAGAACGTGCCGGATTACGTCACGGCCCACGCTAATAAACCGCGCCTGCGCAGTGAGAGGCATGTCCGACGAAGCCAACATGGAGATTTCTGTTGTTGCTCCGAGTTTCAGGTGTTTTACCTGCGTGTTTCAACCTGGGTCCGCTGTCAGAGACGTTCTGGACCGGTTCGGTGCGCAGCAGGTAGGTGTTCCCATGGTTACGAACCGGAAACGAAGATCAACCCGCGAAAGGAAGAGTTTAAATCAGCTCCAGAATTAATGTTAGCATCGCAGCTAACGAAGCTAACAGGGTTCTGTAGATAAATGTAGAACAGATGAAAGTAGAATAATTCCTGTTTTGAATGAAATGAATGAGTGAAAAATACTTTATTAATCCCCAAAGGGAAATATTGTAGTATATAATAATTAATTTGAGGAGGTCTTGTTCCGGAGGCTGATGGCTGCTGGCAGGAATGATCTTCTGTATCTTTCAGTCTTACATGGGACCTGAAGAAGCCTCTCACTGAACACACTTTGTTGTTTCCTCACTGTGTTGTGGAGAGGGTGTGAAGAATCCTCCATCATCTTCATCAGCTTGTGCAGCATTCTTCTTTGGACAATCAGCTCCAGCGGCTCCAGAGTTACTCCAAGCACAGAAGCAGCTTTCTGGATCAGTTTGTTGATTCTCTTCAAGTCTCTGGTTCTGATGCTACTACCCCAGCAGATGCTGCAAAGCTGACTGCACTCTCCACAACAGACTTCTAGAAGATATGCAACATCTTGGTGCAGACGTTAAACCATCTCAGCTTCCTTAAGAAGTACAGTCTGCTCTGACCTTTCTTGTAGATGTAGTCAGTGTTGCATTTCCAGTCCAGTTTGTTGTCCAGCTGAACTCCAAGATACTTGTATTCCTCCACCACCTCCACCTCCTCTCCCAGGATGGAAACAGTGCTTTGTTTATTCTTCTTCCTCCTGAAGTCAACAATCATCTCTTTTGTTTTGCTGCTATTTAATATGAGATGATTGTCACCGCACCATTTAACAAACTGACTGACCAGTTCTGTGTACTCTGCTTCTTGTCCATCCCTGATACACCCCACAACTGCAGAGTCATCAGAGTATTTCTGCAGATGACAGGACTCAGAGTTGTACTGGAAGTCTGAGGTGTACAGAGTGAAGAGGAATGGCCAGAGTACAGTTCCTTGTGGTGCACCAGTGCTGCTGACCTCCATCTCAGACACACAACCTTTCAGTCTCACAAACTGGGGTCTGTTTGTGAGGTAGTCATAGATCCAGGTGGTTGTGGAGGTATCCACCTGGAATTTATGGAGCTTCTCACATAACAAAGCAGGCTGAATGGTATTAAAAGCACTGAGAAATGAAAGAACATGACCCTCAGAGTGCTGCCTGAATGGTCCAGATGAGAGTGTGCTCTCTGGAGCAGGTATATGATGGCATCTTCAACCCCAAGTCCATTACGATATGCAAACTGGAATGGGTCCTGAAAGGTGTTTACTTGCTTGTTGAGGTGAGCCAGTAAGAGTCTCTCCAGGACTTTCATGATGTGAGATGTCAGGGCAACTGGTCTGTAGTCACTTGGTTCAGCTGGTTGTGTTTTTTTAGGCAATGGAACAAGGCAGGAGGTTTTCCACAGCACTGGGACTCTATTTTGTCTCAGACTGGTGTTGAAAAGGTGCTGGAGAATTGGACAGAGTTGTTCTGAGCAGGTCTTGAGAACTCTGGGACTGACACCATCTGGACCTGCAGCCTTGTTCTGGTTCAGTTTCTCAAGTTGCTTCTTAACCTGATTGCAGGAGACAAACAAGGTGGAGGTCTCAGGATGTCCTGATGTGGAGGGAGATGAAGCTGTGTTCTGGTCCATGACTGAGCTGCAGGGTGACAGATTGGAGGCGTGACAGGAAAGCAGTGGGCTTATGGAGGGTGTGTGGTCTGTTGGGCTGGAGGTAGGGGGTGAACTGAACCTGGTGAAGAATATGTTCAGCTCATTAGCTCTGTCCAGACCTCCATCAGGCTGGTCCCCCTTTAACTTGAAGCCGGTGATCTTCTTCATTCCAGACCACACATCCCTCAGGTTATTCTGCTGGAGCTGACTTTCTAACTTCTTCCTGTAGTCCTCCTTGCACTTCTTAGTTTGTGTTTTAAGTTGTTTTTGTGTTGCCCTCAATAACTCCCTGTCTCCATCCCTGAAGGCTTTCTTTTTGATGTTCAGCAGCTTTTTCAGCTCACTGGTGATCCAGGGTTTGTTATTGGAGAAGCACCTCACTGTTCTTGTTGGGACGATGCTGTCCACACAGAAGTTTATGTAATCTGTCACACACTCAGTCATGGCGTTGATATCGTCTCCATGAGGTTCACAGAGGACGTTCCAGTCTGTAGCCTCAAAGCCTCCTCTAAGAGCATCTTCAGCTTCAGCAGACCAGATATTGATAGTCTTTGTGATGACTGGTTGCTGCTGAACGATGGGCTTGTAGGTGGAGGTGAGAAGAACCAGATTATGGTCAGATCTTCCTAAAGGAGGCAGGGCAGAACAACTGTATACATTATTCATATTTGCATAAAATAAGTCCAACATCTTATTTTCTCTGGTGGAGCAGCTGACAAACTGCTGGAATGTTGGTAGAGTTGCAGAGAGGGAGACGTTGTTGAAGTCTCCGGAGATCGCCATGAATGAGTTTGGATGCTGTGTTTGTAGCCGAGCAACGACGGAGCTGATGACGTCACAGGCTGTGTCTGGTGCGGTACCAGGTATTATATAAACCGCTACCAGAATAACACAGGTAAACTCTCTGGGTAAATAATATGGACGGAAGCTCACAGCTAACAGTTCCATGTCCCTTGTGCATATCTTCTCCTTGACAGTAACATGTCCAGGATGACACCAACGCTGGTTAACCAGCACTGCAATTCCACCACCCTTTAGCTTTCCGCTGTGTTGTCTACTGCGGTCTGCACGGACCGTTTTAAAGCCCGGTACAGACACATTACAGTCAGGGATGTGTTCATGCAGCCATGTCTCGGTGAAGCACATAATAATGCACTCTCTGTTTTCTTTCTGAGACCTTGTTAGCGTCTCCAGCTCGTCCGTTTTGTTAGCTAGCAATCTCATATTACCCATGACGACGGTCGGGAGAAATGGTTTAAATCTCCATCACTTTCTCCTCTGTCTGACTCCCGCTCTGCATCCTCTTCTCTTTCTTTTCAACTCCATCGGGATTTGATGTGTTGTTTCGCTGATAATCCTGATTTGGGAGAGGTTAATCAGTTGATCCCGATTGTAAACAAGTCTTTCGTTGCCATGGAGACTCATCATAACAAGTCTTGGAAGAGCAAAAATATGCAGAAAAATCTCCCTTGCAACACACCCTCTGAACCGGCATGAAATCCTCAGGAAAAAAAAAACCTCATTTGAGGTAATATCTATGTGAGAAGAGTTTGTACTTAAAAAAAAAAACAAAAAAAACCCAAGATATCAAGTCAGAGCTACTACAATCTGCTGCCATCAGACAGCGCAATCTAGAATGGAATTTATTTCTCATCCATCTATTATATTCTACAGTCATTTAGACGCTTTTATCTAAAGCAACTTACATATGAGTGAGAACAACACAAGCAGGAAATCAAACAGTAGAGGACGTCGTAGGAAGGTGCTGGTGGACTGTCCAGTTGGACGCAGGTCCTTCCATGAAGCTTCAGCTTTTTTTTTTATTTTCTTCCCACCCCAAAATATTCTTTATGTTACAATACAAAGAATTAATATCATAAAGTTTGTTGCAAAGAACTGAGCTAAGTTCTCCAACTTTCCAACAAATACAGCTAAACTAAGTGTTGAAGTTCTCCTTGAAGAGCTGAGTCTTCAGCTGGGTCTTAAAAGTAGACAGGGACTCTGCAGAGCAGACAGAGTTTGGGAGATCATTCCACCATCGTGGAACAACAGAGGAAAAGAGTCTGGCTGGTGATTTAGTCCCACGTTGTGGTGGTAACACGAGGCGTCTTTCACTGGTGGAACGTAGCTGTGGAGAGGGAGTGTAGGTCTGGATGAAGGAGTGAAGGTAGACGGGAGCCGTTTGACTTATTGTTTTGTAAACCAGAAGCAAAGCTTTGAATTTGATGCGTGCTGCAACTGGAAGCCATTGAAGAGCGATTAGCAGCAGAGTGACATGAACCCGTTTGGGTTGGTTGTAGACCAGACATGTGCTGGTTCTGGATCATCTGCAGAGGTTTAACCAGCATGCAGGCAGACCTGCCAGTAGGGAACTGCAGTAATCGATGTGTGAGATGACCAGAACCTGAACCAGAAGCTGGGTCGTGTGTTCTGTCAGGTACGACTGATTCTCTTGATGTTGTAGAGAGCATGTCGGCAGGTACGGGCAACCGAGGCAACATGGACCTTAAAGGTCAACTGGTCATCCACCATGACACCTAGATTCCAGGCAGCACACGTAGGAACAAGTGTGATAGAGTGGAGCTTCACACGTATCTGTGGAGGTAAGGAAGGATCGGCTGGACAGACAATGAGCTGTCTTGGACAGATGGAGCTGAAGATGGCGATCCTTCATCCATGCAGAGATATCAGCAAGACAAGCTGATATTCTCAGTGAAACGTTGTGTCGTCTGGTGGGAAGGAAGGAAAAGCTGAGTGTCATCTGCATAGTAGTGGTAGGAGAAGCCATGAGAGCTTCTAACTGCACCGAGTGAGGAGGTGTATGGTGGAAAGAGAAGAGGGCCGAGCAACGATCCCTGAGGCTCCCCTGTTTTCATGTGATCTGGACACTTCTCCTCACCAGGATACTGCATGTGAACGTCTGGATGTGACTCTGATCTAGGTTATTTAGATCTAACACCGTCTACACACAAGAATGGTTCTGATTGGTCCTTTACTGTTAGCCACGCCCCTTCCCATCTACCTGCGTAGGCGTAGAACACCTGGATGAGTCACTGGGTCAGCTGACGCAAGTGTCCAGGAAGTAACCAGGTTCAGAGGTTTTCCGCTCATCAGCTGTGTGTGTGTGTGTGTGTGTGTGTGTGTGTGTGTGTGTGTGTGTGCGCGCGCAGGACTTCTATGTCACCAGCGGCGGTCACCTGTCCCACCTGGACGACCCTCTGCAGCATGGGTCCATCTACCACCTGGAGCCCCGCCTCCGCGGCGGGAAGGGAGGTCGGTTCTGGGCGTCTGGTTGGGTTCAGATGTGGTTTGGATCAGAACCGGGTCAGAACTTGTCATCGTTTCAGGATTCGGGTCGATGCTGCGAGCTCTGGGCGCGCAGATTGAGAAGACGACCAATCGCGAAGCCTGCAGAGATCTGAGCGGTCGGCGGCTGCGAGACGTCAACCACGAGAAAGAGTAAGACTCCGCCCACTTCTGATCAGCTGACTGCTGGGTCGGGTCAGCCAGAACCGCTTCCTGTTTTATGTGATTAAATGTTCAGAAGGCCGAGAGGTGTGGTTCTGTTGGACCAGACCCAGAACTGGTTCTGATCCAGTTTGGACTAGAGGTCCGTTTCTGTACCGTCTGAACCGGGTCTGACTCCTCCTCCTGCTTCTTCTTCTGTGGTGCAGGATGGCAGAGTGGCTGAAGAAGCAGGCGGAGCGCGAGGCGGAGAAGGAGCAGCGGCGCCAGGAGCGTCTGCAGAGGAAACGGGCCGAACCCAAACACCAGTTCACCGACCCGGAATACCAGCAGCAGTGCCACGACCTGAGCGAGAGGCTGGAGGACTCAGTGCTGAAAGGTAGGTGGACCGGGCAGACCGGGTCCTCCGTCGGGGAAAATCAGCGGCAGGTTTATCACTGAGGTCTGTGTGTGTCTCAGGTCTGCAGGCGTCCTCCAGCTCACAGGTTCAAGTCCACGATGTTCCGGCAGTGAGGAGAGCGGCGAGTGATCCGAGCGAGGAGCCGAGGAAGAAGAGTATGAAGATGACGGCGGGGTTCTGGTCAGTGTCGTCCATCAACTCTGTTTATTGTGATGTAAAGTCCAAACGAACCGCCGTTTCCTCACGGGCTGCCAGAACCAGAACCAGAACCAGACAGGGTTTTTTTTCCTTTTTTCTTTTAACCTGTCCTGTCCAGCATTTCAGCAGACAGAACAACAATCTGCGTGCCGTATTTTTGCCAGACAGATTTGCTCTGTCAAGGGAGACATCTCATGTAAATAGCTGCCCTTGATAATCTGAATATTTTTATTATTATGATAATTATTTTATTTATTTATTTATTTATTTTCCTTTTATCATTTTGCAATCATCGTCAGTCTTGATACGGCCGAGCTGGACCTGGCAGGGGAAGAGGAAATAAAAGAGGAAATGAAAGGAGGAAAAAGAGAGAGAGAAAAGAAAGGCGTGTCTAAGCTGCTAAAGTTACAGTATTTGCAAAACAATATAAAGTACTGAAAAAATACAACAAGACATCAGTAGGATAGTGACAATATTCAAAAACAGACAAAAAAATGAAAAATAAAAGTAAAATAAGTAAATGAATGAATAAAATAACAATTACAATACCAACCGTTATTAAACATACCTACAGAGAGTCATCAGCAACATTTAGTAGGAAGCAGATGGGAAGATGAGCGCATGTGGGCGTGCACGTGTGAGTGTTCAACCTGTGATCATGCAATCAAAGATCAGCTGAGTGCTTGTAGGGGAGCACGACCACGACCCGAGGCGTAGGGGAGGAAGCCAAGGCCCCCAGGGCCCGGCAAGCCCACCGCGCACAGAGCCCGGGCAGGCAAAGCAGAGAGAGCCTCCGTCCCCCGAGCCCAGAGCAAAACCATCGCGGGCCGGCGCCACCACGGTACCAGGGGCGGGATCCCCAAGGACAAGGACACGTCCGTAGACCCTCCCCCCAACAACCCCTCCCCACAGCCCTCCCGCTGCTTCCTACCCCCCCCTCACCAGCACCCTCCCCATCCCCCTCCCTCCCAAGCCCTACCATCCCCAACACCCCCCCCCCCCCCCCCCCCATGCAGCCAACCAGAGACCCTGCCGGCTCCCCCATGCGGCCCAGGCATCGCCCAGGACAGAGGGGCCCCCCGCAGCACCTCGTCCCCAACCCCCAGACAGGGTTTTCTGCTCGTCAGAGCATCGGCTGTCACCACGGCAACCACCGTTCCATATCCAGACCCCATGAAAATGTTTTTTTTCTTTCATTTTGTTGCAAATTTACAAGGAAAATGATGAAAGTTGTTTTTATGACCTGTTGCTGCAATGCATCATGGTCCGGCGACCAGCCAGGCTTTTCCAGATGCATTGTGGGTAATATGGAGGGTACTACTTTTCTCTCAGGACACTCGAGACACCTGTAGAACCAGGTCGGTCACTGTTTGTGGAACCGATTCCACCAGACCACTGTACCAGTGGACCACCGTACCAGTGGGTTCCAGTGGACCACCATACCAGTGGGTTCCAGTGGACCACCGTACCAGTGGACCACCGTACCAGTGGGTTCCAGTGGACCACTGTACCAGTGGGTTCCAGTGGACCACCGCACCAGTGGACCACCGCACCAGTGGACCACCGTACCAGTGGGTTCCAGTGGGTTCCAGTGGACCACCGTACCAGTGGGTTCCAGTGGACCACCGTACCAGTGGGTTCCAGTGGGTACCAGTGGGTTCCAGTGGGTTCCAGTGGACCACCGTACCAGTGGGTTCCAGTGGACCACCGTACCAGTGGGTTCCAGTGGACCACCGTGTCAGTGGGTTCCAGTGGGTTCCAGTGGACCACCGTGTCAGTGGGTTCCAGTGGGTTCCAGTGGACCACCGTACCAGTGGACCACCGTACCAGTGGGTTCCAGTGGGTTCCAGTGGACCACCGTACCAGTGGGTTCCAGTGGACCACCGTACCAGTGGACCACCGTACCAGTGGACCACCGTACCAGTGTGTTCCAGTGGACCACCGTACCAGTGGACCACCGTACCAGTGGACCACCGTACCAGTGGGTTCCAGTGGACCACCGCACCAGTGGACCACCGTACCAGTGGGTTCCAGTGGACCACCGTACCAGTGGCTTCCAGTGGACCACTGTACCAGTGGGTTCCAGTGGACCACCGCACCAGTGGGTTCCAGTGGACCACCGTACCAGTGGGTTCCAGTGGGTTCCAGTGGGTTCCAGTGGACCACCGTACCAGTGGGTACCAGTGGGTTCCAGTGGACCACCGTACCACTGGTCCACCGTACCAGTGGGTTCCAGTGGACCACCGTACCAGTGGGTTCCAGTGGACCACCGTACCAGTGGGTTCCAGTGGACCACCGCACCAGTGGGTTCCACCGTACCAGTGGGTTCCAGTGGACCACCGTACCACTGGACCACCGCACCAGTGGGTTCCAGTGGACCACCGCACCAGTGGGTTCCAGTGGACCACCGTACCACTGGACCACCGTACCAGTGGGTTCCAGTGGACCACCGTACCAGTGGGTTCCACCGGACCACCGTTCCAGTGGGTTCCAGTGGACCAGTGGGTTCCAGTGGACCACCGTACCAGTGGGCCAGTGGGTTCCAGTGGACCAGTGGGTTCCAGTGGGTTCCAGTGGACCACCGTACCAGTGGGTTCCAGTGGACCAGTGGGTTCCAGTGGACCACCGTACCAGTGGGTTCCAGTGGACCACCGTACCAGTGGGTTCCAGTGGACCACCGTACCACTGGACAACCGTACCAGTGGGTTCCAGTGGACCACCGTACCAGTGGGTTCCAGTGGACCACCGTACCAGTGGGTTCCACCGGACCACCGTTCCAGTGGGTTCCACCGGACCAGTGGGTTCCAGTGGACCACCGTACCAGTGGGTTCCAGTGGACCACCGTACCAGTGGGTTCCACCGGACCACCGTTCCAGTGGGTTCCACCGGACCAGTGGGTTCCAGTGGACCACCATACCAGTGGGTTCCAGTGGACCACCGTACCAGTGGACTAGTGGGTTCCAGTGGACTAGTGGGTTCCAGTGGACCAGTGGGTTCCAGTGGGTTCCAGTGGGTTCCAGTGGACCAGTGGGTTCCAGTGGACCACCGTTCCAGTGGGTTCCAGTGGACCACCGTTCCAGTGGGTTCCAGTGGACCACCGTACCAGTGGGTTCCACCGGACCAGTGGGTTCCAGTGGACCACCATACCAGTGGGTTCCAGTGGACCACCATACCAGTGGGTTCCAGTGGACCACCGTACCAGTGGACTAGTGGGTTCCAGTGGACCACCGTACCAGTGGGTTCCAGTGGACCAGTGGGTTCCAGTGGACCACCGTACCAGTGGGTTCTAGTGGACCACCGTACCAGTGGCCCAGTGGGTTCCAGTGGGTTCCAGTGGACCACCGTACCAGTGGGTTCCAGTGGACCAGTGGGTTCCAGTGGACCACCGTACCAGTGGACCACCGTACCAGTGAGTTCCAGTGGACCAGTGGACCACCGTACCAGTGGGTTCCAGTGGACCACCGTACCAGTGGGTTCCAGTGGACCAGTGGGTTCCAGTGGACCACCGTACCAGTGGACCACCGTACCAGTGGGTTCCAGTGGACCACCGGGTTCCAGTGGACCACCGTACCAGTGGGTTCCAGTGGACCACCGTACCAGTGGGTTCCAGTGGACCAGTGGGTTCCAGTGGACCAGTGGGTTCCAGTGGACCAGTGGGTTCCAGTGGACCACCGTACCAGTGGGTTCCAGTGGACCACCGTACCACTGGACCACCGTACCAGTGGGTTCCAGTGGACCACCGTACCAGTGGGTTCCACCGGACCAGTGGGTTCCAGTGGACCACCGGACCAGTGGGTTCCAGTGGACCACCGTACCAGTGGACCAGTGGGTTCCAGTGGACCACCGTACCAGTGGGTTCCAGTGGACCAGTGGGTTCCAGTGGGTTCCAGTGGACCACCGTACCAGTGGGTTCCAGTGGACCACCGTCCCAGTGGGTTCCAGTGGACCACCGTCCCAGTGGGTTCCACCGGACCACCGTTCCAGTGGGTTCCACCGGACCACCGTTCCAGTGGGTTCCAGTGGACCACCGTACCAGTGGGTTCCAGTGGACCACCGCACCAGTGGACCACCGTACCAGTGGGTTCCAGTGGACCACCGTACCAGTGGGTTCCAGTGGACCACCGTACCAGTGGGTTCCAGTGGACCACCGTACCAGTGGCTTCCAGTGGACCACCGTACCAGTGGCTTCCAGTGGACCACCGTACCAGTGGGTTCCAGTGGGTTCCAGTGGACCACCGTACCAGTGGGTTCCAGTGGACCACCGTACCAGTGGGTACCAGTGGGTTCCAGTGGACCACCGTACCACTGGACCACCGTACCAGTGGGTTCCAGTGGACCACCGTACCAGTGGGTTCCAGTGGACCACCGTACCAGTGGGTTCCAGTGGACCACCGCACCAGTGGGTTCCAGTGGACCACCGCACCAGTGGGTTCCACCGTACCAGTGGGTTCCAGTGGACCACCGTACCACTGGACCACCGTACCAGTGGGTTCCAGTGGACCACCGTACCAGTGGGTTCCACCGGACCACCGTTCCAGTGGGTTCCAGTGGACCAGTGGGTTCCAGTGGACCACCGTACCAGTGGGCCAGTGGGTTCCAGTGGACCAGTGGGTTCCAGTGGGTTCCAGTGGACCACCGTACCAGTGGGTTCCAGTGGACCACCGTACCAGTGGGTTCCAGTGGACCACCGTACCAGTGGGTTCCAGTGGACCACCGTACCACTGGACAACCGTACCAGTGGGTTCCAGTGGACCACCGTACCAGTGGGTTCCAGTGGACCACCGTACCAGTGGGTTCCACCGGACCACCGTTCCAGTGGGTTCCACCGGACCAGTGGGTTCCAGTGGACCACCGTACCAGTGGGTTCCAGTGGACCACCGTACCAGTGGGTTCCACCGGACCACCGTTCCAGTGGGTTCCACCGGACCAGTGGGTTCCAGTGGACCACCATACCAGTGGGTTCCAGTGGACCACCGTACCAGTGGACTAGTGGGTTCCAGTGGACTAGTGGGTTCCAGTGGACCAGTGGGTTCCAGTGGGTTCCAGTGGGTTCCAGTGGGTTCCAGTGGACCAGTGGGTTCCAGTGGACCACCGTTCCAGTGGGTTCCAGTGGACCACCGTTCCAGTGGGTTCCAGTGGACCACCGTACCAGTGGGTTCCACCGGACCAGTGGGTTCCAGTGGACCACCATACCAGTGGGTTCCAGTGGACCACCGTACCAGTGGACTAGTGGGTTCCAGTGGACCACCGTACCAGTGGGTTCCAGTGGACCAGTGGGTTCCAGTGGACCACCGTACCAGTGGGTTCCAGTGGACCACCGTACCAGTGGCCCAGTGGGTTCCAGTGGGTTCCAGTGGACCACCGTACCAGTGGGTTCCAGTGGACCAGTGGGTTCCAGTGGACCACCGTACCAGTGGACCACCGTACCAGTGAGTTCCAGTGGACCAGTGGACCACCGTACCAGTGGGTTCCAGTGGACCACCGTACCAGTGGGTTCCAGTGGACCACCGTACCAGTGGGTTCCAGTGGACCAGTGGGTTCCAGTGGACCACCGTACCAGTGGACCACCGTACCAGTGGGTTCCAGTGGACCACCGGGTTCCAGTGGACCACCGTACCAGTGGGTTCCAGTGGACCACCGTACCAGTGGGTTCCAGTGGACCAGTGGGTTCCAGTGGACCAGTGGGTTCCAGTGGACCACCGTACCAGTGGGTTCCAGTGGACCACCGTACCACTGGACCACCGTACCAGTGGGTTCCAGTGGACCACCGTACCAGTGGGTTCCACCGGACCAGTGGGTTCCAGTGGACCACCGGACCAGTGGGTTCCAGTGGACCACCGTACCAGTGGACCAGTGGGTTCCAGTGGACCACCGTACCAGTGGGTTCCAGTGGACCAGTGGGTTCCAGTGGGTTCCAGTGGACCACCGTACCAGTGGGTTCCAGTGGACCACCGTCCCAGTGGGTTCCAGTGGACCACCGTCCCAGTGGGTTCCACCGGACCACCGTTCCAGTGGGTTCCACCGGACCACCGTTCCAGTGGGTTCCAGTGGACCACCGTACCAGTGGGTTCCAGTGGACCACCGCACCAGTGGACCACCGTACCAGTGGGTTCCAGTGGACCACCGTACCAGTGGGTTCCAGTGGACCACCGTACCAGTGGGTTCCAGTGGACCACCGTACCAGTGGCTTCCAGTGGACCACCGTACCAGTGGGTTCCAGTGGACCACCGTACCAGTGGGTTCCAGTGGGTTCCAGTGGACCACCGTACCAGTGGGTTCCAGTGGACCACCGTACCAGTGGGTACCAGTGGGTTCCAGTGGACCACCGTACCACTGGACCACCGTACCAGTGGGTTCCAGTGGACCACCGTACCAGTGGGTTCCAGTGGACCACCGTACCAGTGGGTTCCAGTGGACCACCGCACCAGTGGGTTCCACCGTACCAGTGGGTTCCAGTGGACCACCGTACCAGTGGGTTCCACCGGACCACCGTTCCAGTGGGTTCCAGTGGACCAGTGGGTTCCAGTGGACCACCGTACCAGTGGGCCAGTGGGTTCCAGTGGACCAGTGGGTTCCAGTGGGTTCCAGTGGACCACCGTACCAGTGGGTTCCAGTGGACCACCGTACCAGTGGGTTCCAGTGGACCAGTGGGTTCCAGTGGACCACCGTACCAGTGGGTTCCAGTGGACCACCGTACCAGTGGGTTCCAGTGGACCACCGTACCAGTGGACCACCGTACCAGTGGGTTCCAGTGGGTTCCAGTGGACCACCGTACCAGTGGGTTCCAGTGGACCACCGTACCAGTGGGTTCCAGTGGACCACCGTACCAGTGGGTTCCAGTGGACCACCGTACCAGTGGGTTCCAGTGGACCACCGTACCAGTGGGTTCCAGTGGGTTCCAGTGGACCACCGTACCAGTGGGTTCCAGTGGACCACCGTACCAGTGGGTTCCACCGGACCAGTGGGTTCCAGTGGACCACCGTACCAGTGGGTTCCAGTGGACCACTGGACCACCGTACCAGTGGACCACCCCCGGACCAGTGGGTTCCAGTGGACCAGTGGGTTCCAGTGGACCAGTGGGTTCCAGTGGACCACCATACCAGTGGGTTCCAGTGGACCACCGTACCAGTGGACCAGTGGGTTCCAGTGGACCAGTGGGTTCCAGTGGACCAGTGGGTTCCAGTGGACCAGTGGGTTCCAGTGGACCAGTGGGTTCCAGTGGACCACCGTTCCAGTGGGTTCCAGTGGACCACCGTACCAGTGGGTTCCACCGGACCAGTGGGTTCCAGTGGACCACCATACCAGTGGGTTCCAGTGGACCACCGTACCAGTGGACTAGTGGGTTCCAGTGGACCACCGTACCAGTGGGTTCCAGTGGACCACCGTACCAGTAGGTTCCAGTGGACCACCGTACCAGTGGCCCAGTGGGTTCCAGTGGGTTCCAGTGGACCACCGTACCAGTGGGTTCCAGTGGACCAGTGGGTTCCAGTGGACCACCGTACCAGTGGACCACCGTACCAGTGAGTTCCAGTGGACCAGTGGACCACCGTACCAGTGGGTTCCAGTGGACCACCGTACCAGTGGGTTCCAGTGGACCACCGTACCAGTGGACCACCGTACCAGTGGGTTCCAGTGGACCAGTGGGTTCCAGTGGACCAGTGGGTTCCAGTGGACCACTGGACCACCGTACCAGTGGACCACCACCGGACCAGTGGGTTCCAGTGGACCACCATACCAGTGGGTCCCAGTGGACCACCGTACCAGTGGGTTCCAGTGGACCACCGTACCACTGGACAACCGTACCAGTGGGTTCCAGTGGACCACCGTACCAGTGGGTTCCAGTGGACCACCGTACCAGTGGGTTCCACCGGACCACCGTTCCAGTGGGTTCCACCGGACCAGTGGGTTCCAGTGGACCACCATACCAGTGGGTTCCAGTGGACCACCGTACCAGTGGACTAGTGGGTTCCAGTGGACCAGTGGGTTCCAGTGGGTTCCAGTGGACCAGTGGGTTCCAGTGGACCACCGTTCCAGTGGGTTCCAGTGGACCACCGTTCCAGTGGGTTCCAGTGGACCACCGTACCAGTGGGTTCCACCGGACCAGTGGGTTCCAGTGGACCACCATACCAGTGGGTTCCAGTGGACCACCGTACCAGTGGACTAGTGGGTTCCAGTGGACCACCGTACCAGTGGGTTCCAGTGGACCAGTGGGTTCCAGTGGACCACCGTACCAGTGGGTTCCAGTGGACCACCGTACCAGTGGCCCAGTGGGTTCCAGTGGGTTCCAGTGGACCACCGTACCAGTGGGTTCCAGTGGACCAGTGGGTTCCAGTGGACCACCGTACCAGTGGACCACCGTACCAGTGAGTTCCAGTGGACCAGTGGACCACCGTACCAGTGGGTTCCAGTGGACCACCGTACCAGTGGGTTCCAGTGGACCACCGTACCAGTGGGTTCCAGTGGACCAGTGGGTTCCAGTGGACCACCGTACCAGTGGGTTCCAGTGGACCACCGTACCAGTGGGTTCCAGTGGACCACCGTACCAGTGGGTTCCAGTGGACCAGTGGGTTCCAGTGGACCAGTGGGTTCCAGTGGACCACCGTACCAGTGGGTTCCAGTGGACCACCATACCACTGGACCACCGTACCAGTGGGTTCCAGTGGACCACCGTACCAGTGGGTTCCACCGGACCACCGTACCAGTGGGTTCCACCGGACCAGTGGGTTCCAGTGGACCACCGTACCAGTGGACCAGTGGGTTCCAGTGGACCACCGTACCAGTGGGTTCCAGTGGACCAGTGGGTTCCAGTGGGTTCCAGTGGACCACCGTACCAGTGGGTTCCAGTGGACCACCGTCCCAGTGGGTTCCACCGGACCACCGTTCCAGTGGGTTCCACCGGACCACCGTTCCAGTGGGTTCCACCGGACCACCGTTCCAGTGGGTTCCACCGGACCACCGTTCCAGTGGGTTCCACCGGACCACCGTTCCAGTGGGTTCCAGTGGACCACCGTACCAGTGGGTTCCAGTGGGTACCAGTGGGTTCCAGTGGACCACCGTACCAGTGGGTTCCAGTGGACCACCGTACCAGTGGGTTCCAGTGGACCACCGTACCAGTGGGTTCCAGTGGACCACCGTACCAGTGGGTTCCAGTGGACCAGTGGGTTTCAGTGGACCACCGTACCAGTGGGTTCCAGTGGACCACCGTACCACTGGACCACCGTACCAGTGGGTTCCAGTGGACCACCGTACCAGTGGGTTCCACCGGACCACCGTACCAGTGGGTTCCACCGGACCAGTGGGTTCCGGTGGACCACCGGACCAGTGGGTTCCAGTGGACCACCGTACCAGTGGACCAGTGGGTTCCAGTGGACCACCGTACCAGTGGGTTCCAGTGGACCAGTGGGTTCCAGTGGACCAGTGGGTTCCAGTGGACCACCGTCCCAGTGGGTTCCAGTGGACCACCGTCCCAGTGGGTTCCACCGGACCACCGTTCCAGTGGGTTCCACCGGACCACCGTTCCAGTGGGTTCCAGTGGACCACCGTACCAGTGGGTTCCACCGGACCAGTGGGTTCCAGTGGACCACCGTACCAGTGGACCAGTGGGTTCCAGTGGACCACCGTACCAGTGGACCAGTGGGTTCCAGTGGACCACCGTACCAGTGGGTTCCAGTGGGTTCCAGTGGACCACCGTACCGGTGAGTTCCAGTGGAAAACCGCACCAGTGGGTTCCAGTGGACCACCGCACCAGTGGACCACCGTACCAGTGGGTTCCAGTGGACCACTGGACCACCGTACCAGTGGGTTCCAGTGGACCACCGCACCAGTGGGTTCCAGTGGACCACCGTACCAGTGGGTTCCAGTTGACCACCGTACCAGTGGGTTCCAGTGGACCACCGTACCAGTAGGTTCCAGTGGACCACCGTACCAGTGGGTTCCAGTGGACCACCGTACCAGTGGGTTCCAGTGGACCACCGTACCAGTGGGTTCCAGTGGACCACCGTACCAGTGGGTTCCAGTGGGTTCCAGTGGACCACCGTACCAGTGGGTTCCAGTGGGTACCAGTGGGTTCCAGTGGGTCACCGTACCAGTGGGTTCCAGTGGACCACCGTACCAGTGGGTTCCAGTGGACCACCGTGTCAGTGGGTTCCAGTGGGTTCCAGTGGACCACCGTACCAGTGGGTTCCAGTGGACCACCGCACCAGTGGACCACCGTACCAGTGGGTTCCAGTGGACCACCGTACCACTGGACCACCGTACCAGTGGGTTCCAGTGGACCACCGCACCAGTGGGTTCCAGTGGACCACCGTACCAGTGGGTTCCAGTGGACCACCGTACCACTGGACCACCGTACCAGTGGGTTCCAGTGGACCACCGTACCACTGGACCACCGTACCAGTGGGTTCCAGTGGACCACCGTACCAGTGGGTTCCACCGGACCACCGTTCCAGTGGGTTCCAGTGGACCAGTGGGTTCCAGTGGACCACCGTACCAGTGGGCCAGTGGGTTCCAGTGGACCAGTGGGTTCCAGTGGGTTCCAGTGGACCACCGTACCAGTGGGTTCCAGTGGACCACCGCACCAGTGGGTTCCAGTGGACCACCGCACCAGTGGGTTCCAGTGGGTTCCAGTGGACCAGTGGGTTCCAGTGGGTTCCAGTGGACCACCGTAGCAGTGGGTTCCAGTGGACCACCGTACCAGTGGACCACCGTACCAGTGGGTTCCAGTGGGTTCCAGTGGACCACCGTACCAGTGGGTTCCAGTGGGTTCCAGTGGACCACCGTACCAGTGGGTTCCAGTGGGTTCCAGTGGACCACCGCACCAGTGGACCACCGTACCAGTGGGTTCCAGTGGACCACCGTACCAGTGGGTTCCAGTGGACCACCGTACCAGTGGGTTCCAGTGGACCACCGTACCAGTGGGTTCCAGTGGGTACCAGTGGGTTCCAGTGGACCACCGTACCAGTGGGTTCCAGTGGACCACCGTACCAGTGGGTTCCAGTGGACCACCGTACCAGTGGGTTCCACCGCACCAGTGGGTTCCAGTGGACCACCGCACCAGTGGGTTCCACCGGACCACCGTTCCAGTGGGTTCCAGTGGACCACCGTACCAGTGGGTTCCACCGGACCAGTGGGTTCCAGTGGACCACCGTACCAGTGGGTTCCACCGGACCAGTGGGTTCCAGTGGACCACCGTACCAGTGGGTTCCACCGGACCAGTGGGTTCCAGTGGACCACCGTACCAGTGGGTTCCAGTGGACCACCGTACCAGTGGGTTCCACCGGACCACCGTTCCAGTGGGTTCCAGTGGACCACCGTACCAGTGGGTTCCACCGGACCAGTGGGTTCCAGTGGACCACCGTACCAGTGGGTTCCACCGGACCAGTGGGTTCCAGTGGACCACCGTACCAGTGGGTTCCAGTGGGTTCCAGTGGACCAGTGGGTTCCAGTGGGTTCCAGTGGACCACCGTACCAGTGGGTTCCAGTGGACCACCGCACCAGTGGTCCACCGTACCAGTGGGTTCCAGTGGACCACCGTACCACTGGACCACCGTACCAGTGGGTTCCAGTGGACCACCGCACCAGTGGGTTCCAGTGGGTTCCAGTGGACCACCGTGTCAGTGGGTTCCAGTGGACCACCGTGTCAGTGGGTTCCAGTGGGTTCCAGTGGACCACCGTACCAGTGGGTTCCACCGGACCAGTGGGTTCCAGTGGACCACCGTACCAGTGGACCAGTGGGTTCCAGTGGACCACCGTACCAGTGGGTTCCAGTGGACCAGTGGGTTCCAGTGAACCACCGTACCAGTGGGTTCCAGTGGGTTCCAGTGGACCACCGTGTCAGTGGGTTCCAGTGGACCACCGTGTCAGTGGGTTCCAGTGGGTTCCAGTGGACCACCGTACCAGTGGGTTCCACCGGACCAGTGGGTTCCAGTGGACCACCGTACCAGTGGACCAGTGGGTTCCAGTGGACCACCGTACCAGTGGGTTCCAGTGGACCAGTGGGTTCCAGTGAACCACCGTACCAGTGGGTTCCAGTGGACCACCGCACCAGTGGACCACCGTACCAGTGGGTTCCAGTGGACCACCGTACCACTGGACCACCGTACCAGTGGGTTCCAGTGGACCACCGTACCAGTGGGTTCCACCGGACCACCGTTCCAGTGGGTTCCAGTGGACCACCGTACCAGTGGGTTCCACCGGACCAGTGGGTTCCAGTGGACCACCGTTCCAGTGGGTTCCAGTGGACCACCGTACCAGTGGGTTCCACCGGACCAGTGGGTTCCAGTGGACCACCAAACCAGTGGGTTCCAGTGGACCACCAAACCAGTGGGTTCCAGTGGACCACCGTACCAGTGGACCAGTGGGTTCCAGTGGACCACCGTACCAGTGGGTTCCACCGGACCACCGTTCCAGTGGGTTCCAGTGGACCACCGGACCAGTGGGTTCCACCGGACCAGTGGGTTCCAGTGGACCACCGTACCAGTGGGTTCCACCGGACCAGTGGGTTCCAGTGGGTTCCACCGGACCAGTGGGTTCCAGTGGGTTCCACCGGACCAGTGGGTTCCAGTGGACCACCGTACCAGTGGGTTCCAGTGGACCACCGTACCAGTGGGTTCCAGTGGACCACCGTACCAGTGGGTTCCAGTGGACCACCGCACCAGTGGACCACCGTACCAGTGGGTTCCAGTGGACGACCGTACCACTGGACCACCGTACCAGTGGGTTCCAGTGGACCACCGTGTCAGTGGGTTCCAGTGGACCACCGTGTCAGTGGGTTCCAGTGGGTTCCAGTGGACCACCGTGTCAGTGGGTTCCAGTGGACCACCGTACCAGTGGGTTCCACCGGACCAGTGGGTTCCAGTGGACCACCGTACCAGTGGACCACCGTACCAGTGGGTTCCAGTGGACCAGTGGGTTCCAGTGGACCACCGTACCAGTGGGTTCCAGTGGACCACCGTGTCAGTGGGTTCCAGTGGACCACCGTAGCAGTGGGTTCCACCGGACCACCGTTCCAGTGGGTTCCAGTGGACCACCGTACCAGTGGGTTCCACCGGACCAGTGGGTTCCAGTGGGTTCCACCGGACCAGTGGGTTCCAGTGGACCACCATACCAGTGGGTTCCAGTGGACCACCGTACCAGTGGACCACCGTACCAGTGGACCAGTGGGTTCCAGTGGACCACCGTACCAGTGGGTTCCAGTGGACCACCGTACCAGTGGGTTCCAGTGGACCAGTGGGTTCCAGTGGACCAGTGGGTTCCAGTGGACCACCGTACCAGTGGACCACCGTACCAGTGGGTTCCAGTGGACCAGTGGACCACCGTACCAGTGGGTTCCAGTGGACCACCGTACCAGTGGGTTCCAGTGGACCACCGTACCAGTGGACCACCGTACCAGTGGGTTCCAGTGGACCAGTGGGTTCCAGTGGACCACCGTACCAGTGGGTTCCAGTGGACCACCGTACCAGTAGGTTCCAGTGGACCACCGTACCAGTGGACCAGCGGGTTCCAGCCTCCATTTGCTGTTTATTTTTTTGCGTTCAGAAGCTGGAGGTGGCTTCAGACAGTAGTTGCCATGGTTACAGTGTCTCCAGGAGGCGGTTCTGTTGCCGTAATGGAACCGACACATCCGGTCCACGGAGTCCGGTTCTGAAAGTCTCCATCAGGTTCCTCAGAAGCAGAAGTTATTGATCCGCTTTTCGATTAGTGATCAGGAACCTGATTTCTGTTGTCATGGTGACCAGTACCTGACGGTTGGCAGGTTGTCACACAGCAGTTTCCATGGTAACGATAAGTAAATGATGTTTGTATCTGTTGCCGTGGTTACAGGACCGGACTGGACGAGCTCCAGAGCTCGGAGGAAGACGATGGTGAAGAGTCTTCATCCAACTGCACAGCTGTTGCCATGACGATGCAGAGGGAGGAGCCTGAGGCGAGCAGCAGGTAGAAACCCGACGTATTGCGGTTCTGCAGCGATTGTTATGGGTTCCCATAAAAGTCACTGATCAATACCATGATGGATCAGGGAACGGACCCGATCGGCTCGTTTTGGTCCAGTTAGAAACGTCTTTCCAGCTGATCATCCAACATGATCGATCCTTCTAGAACCTGATCAATCAATATCTGAACCAGAACCCCGAGTCTGACTCACGTTCCTCTGTTCTGTGATCAAGCTCCTCCCAGGAACCAGAACCAGGACCCGCTGTGGACCAGAGACCAGAACCCGCTGTGGACCAGAGACCAGAACCTGGACCCGCTGTGGACCAGAAACAAAGATCTTCCCAAGACCAGAAACCTGCTTCAGAGTCCTGCAGTGGGACCCGGAAGGTCAGTATTGATAAGAGCTGGACCTGGACCAGGACTTAGATGGTTTGTCCATCAGAATGTTTTACTAAAAACTAAATGTTGACGTTTCTCTACAGTGGAATCAAGTTTTTATGATCCACGTCCCCCAATCTGGGTCTTTTGGTCCATGTCCACCGGTCCGGGTCCCTTGGTCTAGGACCCGGTCCGGTTCCCTTGGTCCGGGTCCACTGATCTGGGTCTCCTTGTCCGGGTCTACCAGTCAGGGTCCCTTGGTTTAGGACCTGGTCCGTTTCCCTCCAGGTCCAAGACCGGTAGACCCGGTCTGGGTCCACCAGTCCGGTTCTACGTTTTTTAACCTGGAATAAATTTGTGAGGAAAGAAACTTGGTTTAAAAGTTTTTATTGCGACAGCAAACAACCTGACTTGTTCCCAAGACGACCAGCTGATGGTGGTTCTGACCCGGTCCGGTCTCCTCTCCCAGCAGCTGGACCTGTCCTCGGTCTCGTCCGTCCAACAGCTGGAGTCTCTGGGTCTGGACGTCCTGAAGGAGGAACTTCTGTCTCGCGGGTTGAAGTGCGGAGGGACGCTGTCGGAGCGCGCCGCCCGCCTCTTCGCCGTCAGAGGACTGAGTCCGGACCGGATCGACCCGGCGCTGCTCGCCAGACCCAAGAAAAAGTGACAAACTTGGGTCTGACTTGTTTTATTGATTCATGTTTTGTGATGGAGCACCTGATCAGGTGTCGCTTTATTAAAGTTCTGCTCAGAACCAAGTGAGTCCAATTAATGGGTTCCACATCAGAATCCCGGGTCCCACGATGTGACCTGCGGTACCGCCACCTCCTCAAAGCACACGATGACATCACCGGTTCTGAAGTCGGCGTCCCCGTCCACCGACAGGCCGCATTCCATCCCGGACTTCACCACCTGGACCTCGTCTTTGTGGTGCTTCAGCGCCGACAGGAACCCTGCAGACACCGGGCCTGCGTTAGTCCACCGGCACCGGTCCGGTTCTGCTACTCCAACTGGATCAGTCACTGGTTCTGATTAAACCCAGCTGGACTCAGTCAGAACTGGACCAAATTGATTAACATGCGAGAGCTACTGGAGACCGGACTGAAAGATGTGGTTCTGGCAGTCCGGTCTTAGAACCGGTAGGTCCGGCATGTCAGTCAAATCCAGTTCCGGTTCAGGACTGGTGCCGAACTGGTTTGGTTTTCCACAGGCTGAGAAGCAGAACCAAACCATGACCCATTCCAGAACTTTTTCATCGGCTTACACGACCTCCAGTAATCTGATTACATAACTGGAGAGCCTGCGGTTTTAGCGTCGGCTGCTAACTGGAGAGGCTGCAGCTTTAGCGTTAGCTGCTAACAGGAGAGCCTGCGGCTTTATTGTGGGCTGCTAACTGTAGAGCCTGCGGTTTTAGCGTTAGCTGCTAACTGGAGAGCCTGCGGTTTTAGCGTTAGCTGCTAACTGGAGAGCCTGCGGCATTAGCGTTAGCTTCTAACTGGAGAGCCTGCGGCAGTAGCGTTAGCTGCTAACTGGAGAGCCTGCGGTTTTAACGTTAGCTTCTAATTGGAGTCTGCGGCTTTATTGTGAGCTGCTAACTGGAGAGCCTGCGGCTTTAACATTAGCTTCTAATTGGAGAGCCGGCGGCATTAGCGTGAGCTGCTAACTGGAGAGCCGGCGGCATTAGCGTTAGCTGCCACCTGGAGAGCCTGCGGCATTAACGTTAGCTGCCACCTGGAGAGCCTGCGGTTTTAGCGTCGGCTGCTAACTGGAGAGGCTGCAGCTTTAGCGTTAGCTGCTAACAGGAGAGCCTGCGGCTTTAACATTAGCTTCTAATTGGAGAGCCTGCGGCTTTATTGTGGGCTGCTAACTGTAGAGCCTGCGGCTTTAGCGTTAGCTGCTAACTGGAGAGCCTGCGGTTTTAGCGTTGGCTTCTAACTGGAGAGCCTGCAGCTTTATTGTGAGCTGCTAACTGGAGAGCCTGCGGCTTTAGCGTCGGCTGCTAACTGGAGAGCCTGCGGTTTTAGCGTTAGCTGCTAACGGGAGAGCCTGCGGCTTTATTGTAAGCTGCTAACTGGAGAGCCTGCGGCATTAGCGTTAGCTTCTAACTGGAGAGGCTGCGGTTTTAGCGTTAGCTTCTAACTGGAGAGCCTGCGGCATTAGCGTGATTTGCTAACTGGAGAGCCTGCGGCATTAGCGTTAGCTGCTAACTGGAGAGCCTGCGGCATTAGCTGCTAACTGGAGAGGCTGCGGCTTTAGCGTCGGCTGCTAACTGGACAGCCTGCGGTTTTAGCGTGAGCTGCTAACTGGACAGCCTGCGGTTTTAGCGTGAGCTGCTAACTGGAGAGCCTGCGACATTAGCGTTAGCTGCTAACTGGAGAGCCTGCGGCATTAGCGTGAGCTGCTAACTGGAGAGCCTGCGGCATTAGCGTGAGCTGCTAACTGGAGAGCCTGCGGTTTTAGCGTGAGCTGCTAATTGGAGAGCCGGCGGTTTTAGCGTCGGCTGCTAACTGGAAAGCCGCGGCTTTATTGTAAGCTGCTAACTGGAGAGCCTGCGGCTTTAGCGTCGGCTGCTAACTGGAGAGCCTGCGGTTTTAGCGTTAGCTTCTAACTGGAGAGCCTGCGGTTTTAGCGTTGGCTTCTAGCTGGAGAGCCTGCGGTTTTAGCATGATTTGCTAACTGGAGAGCCTGCGGCTTTATTGTGAGCTGCTAACTGGAGAGCCTGCGGCTTTAGCGTCGGCTGCTAACTGGAGAGGCTGCGGCTTTAGCGTTAGCTTCTAACTGGAGAGCCTGCGTTTTTAGCGTGATTTGCTAACTGGAGAGCCTGCGGCTTTATTGTGAGCTGCTAACTGGAGAGGCTGCGGCTTTAGCGTGAGCTGCTAACTGGAGAGCCTGCGGCTTTAACGTTAGCTTCTAATTGGAGAGCCTGCGGCTTTATTGTAAGCTGCTAACTGGAGAGCCTGCGGCATTAGCGTTAGCTTCTAACTGGAGAGCCTGCGGCATTAGCGTTAGCTTCTAACTGGAGAGGCTGCGGTTTTAGCGTTAGCTTCTAACTGGAGAACCTGCGGTTTTAGCGTGATTTGCTAACTGGAGAGCCTGCGGCATTAGCGTTAGCTGCTAACTGGAGAGCCTGCGGCATTAGCTGCTAACTGGAGAGCCTGCGGCATTAGCTGCTAACTGGAGAGGCTGCGGCTTTAGCGTCGGCTGCTAACTGGAGAGCCTGCGGTTTTAGCGTGAGCTGCTAACTGGAGAGCCTGCGGCATTAGCGTTAGCTGCTAACTGGAGAGCCTGCGGCATTAGCGTGAGCTGCTAACTGGAGAGCCTGCGGTTTTAGCGTGAGCTGCTAATTGGAGAGCCGGCGGTTTTAGCGTCGGCTGCTAACTGGAAAGCCGCGGCTTTATTGTAAGCTGCTAACTGGAGAGCCTGCGGCTTTAGCGTCGGCTGCTAACTGGAGAGCCTGCGGTTTTAGCGTTAGCTTCTAACTGGAGAGCCTGCGGTTTTAGCGTTGGCTTCTAGCTGGAGAGCCTGCGGTTTTAGCATGATTTGCTAACTGGAGAGCCTGCGGCTTTATTGTGAGCTGCTAACTGGAGAGGCTGCGGCTTTAGCGTCGGCTGCTAACTGGAGAGCCTGCGGTTTTAGCGTCAGCTGCTAACTGGAGAGGCTGCGGTTTTAGCGTGAGCTGCTAACTGGAGAGCCTGCGGCATTAGCGTGAGCTGCTAACTGGAGAGCCTGCGGCTTTATTGTGAGCTGCTAACTGCAGAGCCTGCGGCTTTAGCGTTAGCTGCTATCTGGAGAGCCTGCGGTTTTAGCGTTGGCTTCTAACTGGAGAGCCTGCGGTTCTAGTGTAAGCTGCTAACTGGAGAGGCTGCGGTTTTAGCGTTAGCGTCTAACTGGAGAGCCTGCGGTTTTAGCGTTAGCTGCTAACTGGAGAGCCTGCGGTTTTAGCGTGAGCTGCTAACTGGAGAGCCTGCGGTTTTAGCGTGATTTGCTAACTGGAGAGCCTGCGGCATTAGCGTTAGCTGCTAACAGGAGAGCCTGCGGCATTAGCTGCTAACTGGAGAGGCTGCGGCTTTAGCGTTAGTTTCTAACTGGAGAGCCTGCGGTTTTAGCGTCAGCTGCTAACTGGAGAGCCTGCGGTTTTAGCATGATTTGCTAACTGGAGAGCCTGCGGCATTAGCGTTAGCTGCTAACTGGAGAGCCTGTGGCATTAGTGTTAGCTGCTAACTGGAGAGCCTGCGGTTTTAGCGTTAGCTTCTAACTGGAGAGCCTGCGGTTTTAGCGTGATTTGCTAACTGGAGAGCCTGCGGCATTAGCGTTAGCTGCTAACTGGAGAGCCTGCGGTTTTAGCGTGAGCTGCTAACTGGAGAGCCTGCGGTTTTAGCGTTAGCTTCTAACTGGAGAGCCTGCGGTTTTAGCGTTAGCTTCTAACTGGACAGCCTGCGGTTTTAGCGTGATTTGCTAACTGGAGAGCCTGCGGCATTAGCGTTAGCTGCTAACTGGAGAGCCTGCGGTTTTAGCGTGAGCTGCTAACTGGAGAGCCTGCGGTTTTAGCGTTAGCTTCTAACTGGAGAGCCTGCGGTTTTAGTGTTAGCTTCTAACTGGAGAGTCTGCGGTTTTAGCGTGATTTGCTAACTGGAGAGCCTTTCCTGCTACTTCATGCTTTTTTCTCCATGAAAGGGATTTTTTGTGCACATGCTAAGATCTAAACAGAAAAAGGCGATCTGCGGGTCGACACACCTAAGACGTCCGATTATTCCAGAAATCAATATTAGTACTTAAATAAACCGTAATGAGATCATTGCAGCGGTGTCCCGCTGTGCTCCTCCAGGAACACAATCCTGACGCTTTTCCATGCATCCCTGCTCCAACGCAGACCTTCAAAGGCTGTTGGAGTCTGATGTGTTGAATCACGGACACAGTGAAAATTGCAGGACTGCGGTCCTCGAGGCCCGACCCGGTTCTGATCCAGTTCTGGTTTTAAACTCACCCTCCCACACGGTGTCCCGTTCTCGGACCAGCCTGAACTTGTGGCGCCGGTCCAACTGGCCTTTCTGGACTCTGCATCCGGCCACCGGAACCACCTTCTTCCCCACAGAGACGCTGAACGTGGCCAGAACCGCGGCCTCACCTACACCGGGCCGGATCAGGAACAAGTTTTGACCGAGCCACCACCTTTGGACCAGGTTCTGATGGTTCTGCAGACTCACCGATGACGTTGTGGGAGACGATCGGCGGCAGCTTGGCGCTCAGCTCCTCCTTCAGCTCCTCCATCAGCTTGTAGATGACTGTGTGGAGACGCAGCGGCACGCCTTTCTTCGCCGCCAGCGTCCGGATGGCGCGGCTGGCCGCTACGTTGAAGCCATAAATGGACCCTGAGTGAGAGGAGTCGCGGAACCGAGTCAGAACCTGCCTATGAAAGGAATGGGTTGGGCGCAGCTTGTACCTCCGAAGGTTTCCGCCATGTTGATGTCGTTCTCCGAGATGTCTCCGATGCCGAAGTGGACCACGTCCATCAGACACTGCTGCTGCGCGTCGTAGCTGTCCAGGATGTCCAGCAGCGTCTCCACCGACCCGTCCACGTCACCTGGACCCCACGGGTGGCTCAGTAAAAGTGCCATCACAGGGGCGGAGCATGATGCAGGCGGGGCCTACCTTTGACGATGAGTGACAGCCGGAGCTGCTCGCTCTCCGTTCTCTCGCTGGGTCTGGAGGTGAAGGCGGCCTTATTGGCCCGGTACAGCGCCACCTTCCTCTGGCGCCAGCTCAGGTGACTTAGCCCCGCCCTCTCCTGCCGGTACTGCTCCAGGTGCTGCTGCTGCTTCAGCTCGATGGCGGTCTGCTCCTCCAGGAGCTTCTGCTGCTCCTCCTCCTGAGTCCTCCATTCCACCGCCTCCCTCGCTCGCTGCTGCAGGAGGAGGAACGGGCTGTTAGACACCTGGAAACTCCTGGAATGTCCTGGAGCACCTGGAAACTCCTGGAGTGTCCTGGAGCACCTGGAAACTCCTGGAGTGTCCTGTAGCACCTGGAAACTCCTGGAATGTCCTGGAGCACCTGGAAACTCCTGGAGTGTCCTGGAGCACCTGGAAACTCCTGGAATGTCCTGGAGCACCTGGAAACTCCTGGAGTGTCCTGTAGCACCTGGAAACTCCTGGAATGTCCTGGAGCACCTGGAAACTCCTGGAGTGTCCTGGAGCACCTGGAAACTCCTGGAATGTCCTGGAGCACCTGGAAACTCCTGGAGTGTCCTGGAGCACCTGGAAACTCCTGGAATGTCCTGGAGCACCTGGAAACTCCTGGAGTGTCCTGGAGCACCTGGAAACTCCTGGAGTGTCCTGGAGCACCTGGAAACTCCTGGAGTGTCCTGGAGCACCTGGAAACTCCTGGAGTGTCCTGGAGCACCTGGAAACTCCTGGAATGTCCTGGAGCACCTGGAAACTCCTGGAGTGTCCTGGAGCACCTGGAAACTCCTGGAGTGTCCTGGAGCACCTGGAAACTCCTGGAGTGTCCTGGAGCACCTGGAAACTCCTGGAGTGTCCTGTAGCACCTGGAAACTCCTGGAGTGTCCTGTAGCACCTGGAAACTCCTGGAGTGTCCTGGAGCACCTGGAAACTCCTGGAATGTCCTGGAGCACCTGGAAACTCCTGGAATGTCCTGGAGCACCTGGAAACTCCTGGAGTGTCCTGGAGCACCTGGAAACTCCTGGAGTGTCCTGGAGCACCTGGAAACTCCTGGAATGTCCTGGAGCACCTGGAAACTCCTGGAATGTCCTGGAGCACCTGGAAACTCCTGGAGTGTCCTGGAGCACCTGGAAACTCCTGGAATGTCCTGGAGCACCTGGAAACTCCTGGAGTGTCCTGGAGCACCTGGAAACTCCTGGAGTGTCCTGGAGCACCTGGAAACTCCTGGAGTGTCCTGGAGCACCTGGAAACTCCTGGAGTGTCCTGGAGCACCTGGAAACTCCTGGAGTGTCCTGTAGCACCTGGAAACTCCTGGAGTGTCCTGTAGCACCTGGAAACTCCTGGAGTGTCCTGGAGCACCTGGAAACTCCTGGAGTGTCCTGGAGCACCTGGAAACTCCTGGAGTGTCCTGGAGCACCTGGAAACTCCTGGAGTGTCCTGGAGCACCTGGAAACTCCTGGAATGTCCTGGAGCACCTGGAAACTCCTGGAATGTCCTGGAGCACCTGGAAACTCCTGGAATGTCCTGGAGCACCTGGAAACTCCTGGAATGTCCTGGAGCACCTGGAAACTCCTGGAGTGTCCTGGAGCACCTGGAAACTCCTGGAGTGTCCTGGAGCACCTGGAAACTCCTGGAATGTCCTGGAGCACCTGGAAACTCCTGGAGTGTCCTGGAGCACCTGGAAACTCCTGGAATGTCCTGGAGCACCTGGAAACTCCTGGAATGTCCTGGAGCACCTGGAAACTCCTGGAATGTCCTGGAGCACCTGGAAACTCCTGGAGTGTCCTGGAGCACCTGGAAACTCCTGGA
Organism: Telmatherina bonti; assembly: GCF_933228915.1. NCBI lineage: Eukaryota > Metazoa > Chordata > Actinopteri > Atheriniformes > Telmatherinidae > Telmatherina > Telmatherina bonti. Next base: position 43,444,090 of record NC_136621.1, on the reverse strand, counting down.
ATGTCCTGGAGCACCTGGAAACTCCTGGAGTGTCCTGGAGCACCTGGAAACTCCTGGAGTGTCCTGGAGCACCTGGAAACTCCTGGAGTGTCCTGGAGCACCTGGAAACTCCTGGAGTGTCCTGGAGCACCTGGAAACTCCTGGAGTGTCCTGGAGCACCTGGAAACTCCTGGAGTGTCCTGGAGCACCTGGAAACTCCTGGAGTGTCCTGGAGCACCTGGAAACTCCTGGAATGTCCTGGAGCACCTGGAAACTCCTGGAGTGTCCTGGAGCACCTGGAAACTCCTGGAGTGTCCTGGAGCACCTGGAAACTCCTGGAGTGTCCTGGAGCACCTGGAAACTCCTGGAGTGTCCTGGAGCACCTGGAAACTCCTGGAATGTCCTGGAGCACCTGGAAACTCCTGGAGTGTCCTGGAGCACCTGGAAACTCCTGGAGTGTCCTGGAGCACCTGGAAACTCCTGGAATGTCCTGGAGCACCTGGAAACTCCTGGAGTGTCCTGGAGCACCTGGAAACTCCTGGAATGTCCTGGAGCACCTGGAAACTCCTGGAGTGTCCTGGAGCACCTGGAAACTCCTGGAGTGTCCTGGAGCACCTGGAAACTCCTGGAATGTCCTGGAGCACCTGGAAACTCCTGGAATGTCCTGGAGCACCTGGAAACTCCTGGAATGTCCTGGAGCACCTGGAAACTCCTGGAATGTCCTGGAGCACCTGGAAACTCCTGGAATGTCCTGGAGCACCTGGAAACTCCTGGAGTGTCCTGGAGCACCTGGAAACTCCTGGAGTGTCCTGGAGCACCTGGAAACTCCTGGAGTGTCCTGTAGCACCTGGAAACTCCTGGAATGTCCTGGAGCACCTGGAAACTCCTGGAATGTCCTGGAGCACCTGGAAACTCCTGGAGTGTCCTGGAGCACCTGGAAACTCCTGGAGTGTCCTGGAGCACCTGGAAACTCCTGGAGTGTCCTGGAGCACCTGGAAACTCCTGGAATGTCCTGGAGCACCTGGAAACTCCTGGAGTGTCCTGGAGCACCTGGAAACTCCTGGAGTGTCCTGGAGCACCTGGAAACTCCTGGAATGTCCTGGAGCACCTGGAAACTCCTGGAATGTCCTGGAGCACCTGGAAACTCCTGGAGTGTCCTGTAGCACCTGGAAACTCCTGGAATGTCCTGGAGCACCTGGAAACTCCTGGAATGTCCTGGAGCACCTGGAAACTCCTGGAGTGTCCTGGAGCACCTGGAAACTCCTGGAGTGTCCTGGAGCACCTGGAAACTCCTGGAATGTCCTGGAGCACCTGGAAACTCCTGGAATGTCCTGGAGCACCTGGAAACTCCTGGAGTGTCCTGGAGCACCTGGAAACTCCTGGAATGTCCTGGAGCACCTGGAAACTCCTGGAGTGTCCTGGAGCACCTGGAAACTCCTGGAATGTCCTGGAGCACCTGGAAACTCCTGGAATGTCCTGGAGCACCTGGAAACTCCTGGAATGTCCTGGAGCACCTGGAAACTCCTGGAGTGTCCTGGAAATCATTCCAGGTGTCCTCACCTCGGACTCCACCTCCAGCATGGTCTCCCCAGCGGGCGGCAGGTCCTTCCATCCCACCACCTCCACGGCCTCGCCGGGCGCCGCCGCCGCCGCCTGGCCGTTCTCGTCGAACAGGAAGCGGACTTTGGCCCAACACCGACCCGCCACCAGGACGCAGCCGCGCCTCAGCGTCCCCCGCTGGACGATGGCCGTCGTTACAGGACTGCAGAGAGGAGCGGGGTCACATACAGAACCGGTCCGGAGGGTTCTACAGGGCCAAGCTTTAGAACTGGTTCTACAGAACCGGGCCATGGAACCGGGCCATGAACCGGGCCATGAACCAGGCCATGAACCGGGCCATGAACCGGGTCGCGGAACCAGGCCATAGAACCGGGCCATGAACCGGGCCATGAACCGGGTCGCGGAACCAGGCCATGGAACCGGGCCATAGAACCGGGCCATAGAACCGGGCCATAGAACCGGGCCATGAACCGGGCCATGAACCGGGCCATGCATATAGAGGTTAGTCACCCTTTGCCCTTATCTGTCCGGCTCTCGATGATGAGACCCTCCACCGGACCGCCGGGCTCCGCCTTCAGCTCCAGAACCTCCGCCAGCGCCACCGTCGCCTCCACTAGAGCCAGCAGGTTGTCGCCCTGGTAACAGTGACATCATCAGTTACATCGCATCACCTCCAGCCGTGAGGATCTAACTTCTGACGGGTCGACCGGATCACCTTCAGAGCCGAGATGTGGACGGCCTGAACGTCTCCTCCGAACTCCTCACAGACCACGTCGTGGGTCAGGAGGTCCTGTTTGACCCGATGAGGGTCCGACTGGGGCTTGTCGCACTTGTTCACCGCCACGATGATGGGGACTGGGACGCGGGGGGGCAGGCAGTGGGACGGGAGGCAGGCAGTGGGACGGGGAGGCAGGCAGTGGGACGGGAGGCAGGCAGTGGGACGGGAGGCAGGCAGTGGGACGGGGGGGCAGGCAGTGGGACGGGAGGGCAGGCAGTGGGACGGGAGGCAGGCAGTGGGACGGGGGGGCAGGCAGTGGGACGGGGGGGCAGGCCGTGGGACGGGTGGCAGGCCGTGGGACGGGAGGCAGGCAGTGGGACGGGGGGGCAGGCAGTGGGACGGGGGGGCAGGCAGTGGGACGGGGAGGCAGGCAGTGGGACGGGAGGCAGGCAGTGGGACGGGGAGGCAGGCAGTGGGACGGGAGGCAGTGGGACGGGAGGGCAGGCAGTGGGACGGGGAGGCAGGCAGTGGGACGGGAGGGCAGGCAGTGGGACGGGAGGGCAGGCAGTGGGACGGGAGGCAGGCAGTGGGACGGGGAGGCAGGCAGTGGGACGGGAGGCAGGCAGTGGGACGGGAGGCAGGCAGTGGGACGGGGAGGCAGGCAGTGGGACGGGAGGCAGGCAGTGGGACGGGAGGGCAGGCAGTGGGACGGGGGGGCAGGCAGTGGGACGGGTGGCAGGCCGTGGGACGGGAGGCAGGCAGTGGGACGGGGGGGCAGGCAGTGGGACGGGGGGGCAGGCAGTGGGACGGGGGGGCAGGCAGTGGGACGGGGAGGCAGGCAGTGGGACGGGGAGGCAGGCAGTGGGACGGGAGGCAGTGGGACGGGAGGGCAGGCAGTGGGACGGGAGGGCAGGCAGTGGGACGGGAGGCAGTGGGACGGGAGGGCAGGCAGTGGGACGGGAGGGCAGGCAGTGGGACGGGAGGCAGGCAGTGGGACGGGAGGCAGGCAGTGGGACGGGAGGGCAGGCAGTGGGACGGGAGGCAGGCAGTGGGACGGGAGGGCAGGCAGTGGGACGGGAGGCAGTGGGACGGGAGGGCAGGCAGTGGGACGGGAGGGCAGGCAGTGGGACGGGAGGCAGGCAGTGGGACGGGAGGCAGGCAGTGGGACGGGAGGGCAGGCAGTGGGACGGGGAGGCAGGCAGTGGGACGGGAGGCAGGCAGTGGGACGGGAGGGCAGGCAGTGGGACGGGGACAACAAATAGAAACATTAGAAACCAGATCCATCGGCAGGTCTTTAAACCCTCATCATTGACTGTCAGGTGGAACTCCAACCTTTGGCCGTCTTGGCGTGCTGGATGGACTCCACGGTCTGGTCCATGACGCCATCGTCAGCCGCCACCACCAGGATGACGATGTCGGTGGCGCTGGCGCCGCGTGCTCTCATGGAGGAAAAGGCGGCATGACCAGGTGTGTCCAGGAAGGTGATCTTCTCCCCAGTCGGCAGCTGGACTGGAAGAGAACAGGAAAGCTTCAGCTTCTGCTCCAACGGGTTCAGGTATCGGACCAGTTTCCTGCAGGTGTTAGTGGTCTCCCTGCTCCAACACACCTGACGGAAATTCATCAACAGGTTGACAAGACGTTGTTGGAGCCCTTTGATGTTAATCAAGTGTGTTGGAGTAGGGAAACAACCGAAACATGACGGATACCGGCCTGAAGGACCGGACTCTGACCCTCCTGGTGTCCGTGGATTTGTGTTGATAAAGTTTGAACAAGGTTTTTACCCCGAAAGGCTCCGATGTGCTGCGTGATGCCGCCGGCCTCCGTGGACACGATCTGGCTCTTCCTCAGGCTGTCCAGCAGCGTGGTCTTCCCGTGGTCCACGTGACCCATGATGGTGACCACCGGGGGCCGGTTCACCAGGAGGGAGGGGTCTGCTGGCGGTCTGAAGGGCCAGAGGTTAGCCAGTGATTGATCGGTCGACAGACCTGATACAGACCCGCCGCCACCAGTCGGTCTACAGACCTGATACAGACCCGCCGCCACCGGTCGGTCTACAGACCTGATACAGACCCGCCGCCACCAGTCGGTCTACAGACCTGATACAGACCCGCCGCCACCAGTCGGTCTACAGACCTGATACCGACCCGCCGCCACCGGTCGGTCTACAGACCTGATACCGACCCGCCGCCACCGGTCGGTCTACAGACCTGATACAGACCCGCCGCCACCGGTCGGTCTACAGACCTGATACAGACCCGCCGCCACCGGTCGGTCTACAGACCTGATACAGACCCGCCGCCACCGGCCGGTCTACAGACCTGATACAGACCCGCCGCCACCGGCCGGTCTACAGACCTGATACAGACCCGCCGCCGCCGGCCGGTCTACAGACCTGATACAGACCCGCCGCCGCCGGCCGGTCTACAGACCTGATACAGACCCGCCGCCGCCGGCCGGTCTACAGACCTGATACAGACCCGCCGCCGCCGGCCGGTCTACAGACCTGATACAGACCCGCCGCCACCGGTCGGTCTACAGACCTGATACAGACCCGCCGCCACCGGCCGGTCTACAGACCCGCCGCCACCGGTCGGTCTACAGACCTGATACAGACCCGCCGCCACCGGCCGGTCTACAGACCTGATACAGACCCGCCGCCACCGGCCGGTCTACAGACCTGATACAGACCCGCCGCCACCGGTCGGTCTACAGACCTGATACAGACCCGCCGCCACCGGTCGGTCTACAGACCTGATACAGACCCGCCGCCGCCGGCCGGTCTACAGACCTGATACAGACCCGCCGCCACCGGTCGGTCTACAGACCCGCCGCCACCGGCCGGTCTACAGACCTGATACAGACCCGCCGCCACCGGTCGGTCTACAGACCTGATACAGACCCGCCGCCACCGGTCGGTCTACAGACCTGATACAGACCCGCCGCCACCGGTCGGTCTACAGACCTGATACAGACCCGCCGCCACCGGTCGGTCTACAGACCTGATACAGACCCGCCGCCACCGGTCGGTCTACAGACCTGATACAGACCCGCCGCCACCGGCCGGTCTACAGACCTGATACAGACCCGCCGCCACCGGCCGGTCTACAGACCTGATACAGACCCGCCGCCACCGGCCGGTCTACAGACCTGATACAGACCCGCCGCCACCGGTCGGTCTACAGACCTGATACAGACCCGCCGCCACCGGTCGGTCTACAGACCTGATACAGACCCGCCGCCACCGGCCGGTCTACAGACCTGATACAGACCCGCCGCCACCGGTCGGTCTACAGACCTGATACAGACCCGCCGCCACCGGTCGGTCTACAGACCCGCCGCCACCGGCCGGTCTACAGACCTGATACAGACCCGCCGCCACCGGTCGGTCTACAGACCCGCCGCCACCGGTCGGTCTACAGACCTGATACAGACCCGCCGCCGCCGGCCGGTCTACAGACCTGATACAGACCCGCCGCCACCGGTCGGTCTACAGACCTGATACAGACCCGCCGCCACCGGTCGGTCTACAGACCTGATACAGACCCGCCGCCACCGGCCGGTCTACAGACCTGATACAGACCCGCCGCCACCGGTCGGTCTACAGACCTGATACAGACCCGCCGCCACCGGCCGGTCTACAGACCTGATACAGACCCGCCGCCACCGGCCGGTCTACAGACCTGATACAGACCCGCCGCCACCGGTCGGTCTACAGACCCGCCGCCACCGGTCGGTCTACAGACCTGATACAGACCCGCCGCCGCCGGCCGGTCTACAGACCTGATACAGACCCGCCGCCACCGGTCGGTCTACAGACCTGATACAGACCCGCCGCCACCGGTCGGTCTACAGACCTGATACAGACCCGCCGCCACCGGTCGGTCTACAGACCCGCCGCCACCGGCCGGTCTACAGACCTGATACAGACCCGCCGCCACCGGTCGGTCTACAGACCTGATACAGACCCGCCGCCACCGGCCGGTCTACAGACCCGCCGCCACCGGTCGGTCTACAGACCTGATACAGACCCGCCGCCACCGGCCGGTCTACAGACCTGATACAGACCCGCCGCCACCGGCCGGTCTACAGACCTGATACAGACCCGCCGCCACCGGTCGGTCTACAGACCTGATACAGACCCGCCGCCACCGGCCGGTCTACAGACCTGATACAGACCCGCCGCCACCGGCCGGTCTACAGACCTGATACAGACCCGCCGCCACCGGTCGGTCTACAGACCTGATACAGACCCGCCGCCACCGGTCGGTCTACAGACCTGATACAGACCCGCCGCCACCGGTCGGTCTACAGACCTGATACAGACCCGCCGCCACCGGTCGGTCTACAGACCTGATACAGACCCGCCGCCACCGGCCGGTCTACAGACCTGATACAGACCCGCCGCCACCGGTCGGTCTACAGACCTGATACAGACCCGCCGCCACCGGTCGGTCTACAGACCTGATACAGACCCGCCGCCACCGGCCGGTCTACAGACCTGATACAGACCCGCCGCCACCGGCCGGTCTACAGACCTGATACAGACCCGCCGCCACCGGTCGGTCTACAGACCTGATACAGACCCGCCGCCACCGGTCGGTCTACAGACCCGCCGCCACCGGCCGGTCTACAGACCTGATACAGACCCGCCGCCACCGGTCGGTCTACAGACCCGCCGCCACCGGTCGGTCTACAGACCTGATACAGACCCGCCGCCGCCGGCCGGTCTACAGACCTGATACAGACCCGCCGCCACCGGCCGGTCTACAGACCTGATACAGACCCGCCGCCACCGGTCGGTCTACAGACCTGATACAGACCCGCCGCCACCGGTCGGTCTACAGACCTGATACAGACCCGCCGCCACCGGTCGGTCTACAGACCTGATACAGACCCGCCGCCACCGGCCGGTCTACAGACCTGATACAGACCCGCCGCCACCGGCCGGTCTACAGACCTGATACAGACCCGCCGCCACCGGCCGGTCTACAGACCTGATACAGACCCGCCGCCACCGGTCGGTCTACAGACCCGCCGCCACCGGTCGGTCTACAGACCTGATACAGACCCGCCGCCGCCGGCCGGTCTACAGACCTGATACAGACCCGCCGCCACCGGTCGGTCTACAGACCCGCCGCCACCGGCCGGTCTACAGACCTGATACAGACCCGCCGCCACCGGTCGGTCTACAGACCTGATACAGACCCGCCGCCACCGGTCGGTCTACAGACCTGATACAGACCCGCCGCCGGCCGGTCTACAGACCTGATACAGACCCGCCGCCACCGGTCGGTCTACAGACCTGATACAGACCCGCCGCCGCCGGTCGGTCTACAGACCTGATACAGACCCGCCGCCGCCGGCCGGTCTACAGACCTGATACAGACCCGCCGCCGCCGGCCGGTCTACAGACCTGATACAGACCCGCCGCCACCGGTCGGTCGACAGACCTGATACAGACCCGCCGCCACCGGTCGGTCGACAGACCTGATACAGACCCGCCGCCACCGGTCGGTCGACAGACCTGATACAGACCCGCCGCCACCGGTCGGTCTACAGACCTGATACAGACCCGCCGCCACCGGTCGGTCTACAGACCTGATACAGACCCGCCGCCACCGGTCGGTCTACAGACCTGATACAGACCCGCCGCCACCAGTCGGTCTACAGACCTGATACAGACCCGCCGCCACCAGTCGGTCGACAGCTGTGTTCTGATTGGTCGTTTTTTTCTGTGACCTGGGATCAGACCTTACCTCCGCTGGACGTCTCTGTTGGGTCTCTCTCGGGTCTCGCTCAGTCTGGCCCATCTGAACTTC